>NW_026775573.1:22104927-23304927 GCF_030987335.1 Cornus florida
CAAGAAATGGAACATCTTAAAAAATTTCTTCTCAAACGTTTTCGTATCAAAGATCTTAGAGATTTAAAATATTTTTTGGGCATTGAATTCTCCC
Organism: Cornus florida; assembly: GCF_030987335.1. Lineage (NCBI taxonomy): Eukaryota > Viridiplantae > Streptophyta > Magnoliopsida > Cornales > Cornaceae > Cornus > Cornus florida. The sequence goes on from NW_026775573.1 coordinate 22,105,022, forward strand.
GTTCCCATAAAGGTATTTTCATGTCTCAAAGAAAATACGCACTAGATATTTTGCAAGACTCGGGACTTCTAGGTGCACGCCCAGACAAGTTTCCAATGGAATAAAATTTGAAAATCACTCCCACAGATAGAGCATTACTGAATGATCCAACTAAATACAGAAGACTGGTTAGGAGACTGGTTTATCTTACTGTCACAAGGCCTGACATAGTCTATCCCATTCGAACGTTGAGTCAATTCATCCACGAGCCTTGAAAACCTCATTGGGATGCTGCCATACGAATTCTCAAATACATCAAAGGTACTCCTGGTCAAGGTTTACTGTTCCTTCCACCAACAGTCTTGCTTTGAAAGCTTTTTGTGATTCAGATTGGGGAGGATGTCGTGCCACAAGGAGGTCAGTTACAGGATATTGTGTTTTCCTTGGAAATTCTCTCATCTCATAGAAATCCAAAAAACAAGCAAATGTTTCTAGATCATCAGCAGAAGCCAAATATCGAGCTATGGCTAACACATGTTTAGAGCTAACTTTGCTGCGCTATTTATTACAGGATTTAAAAGTCCTACAGGTGGCTCCTACACCATTGTTCTGTGACAATCAGGCAGCTTTGTACATTGCAGCAAATCCTATTTTTCCCGAGCATACAAAGCACATTGAAATAGATTGTCACATAGTTCGAGAAGAACTGCAAGCCGGAATGATTAGTCCTTCGTATGTTCCTACGCACTTCCAGTTGGCAGATGTTTTTACAAAAGCCTTGGGGAAGGATCAATTTGTGACACTATGCAACAAGTTGGGACTTCATGATATTCACTCTCCAACTTGAGGGGGAGTATTAAGAAATATTATTGTAATATATTTACTTTCCTTATTAGAGTATATCAAATCTCACTAAAAGTGGGATTACGGCTTGTAAGCCTTAGAAATAGGATTGATTAAAATGTTGTATTGTATATATATATTGTACTATGTTATTGATAACATATACAAAAAGTTATTTAGCCAAATCTCCATTGTACATCATTTAATCCTAAAAAGTCTATGGTTTATTTTCTTGAGAAGAAGCTCCACCATAACCACTTGAAGAACTTCTCCTGTATTACTAAAACCAATACCTTCTTGTAGCAATTCAACAAAAGTAGGGGCTAGTTCTGATGATGTGTTGTCCTTCACGTCCTCTTTTCCAAGCCAAAACTCAGTGACCTTCATCTGGTTTAATGTAAGCGTGTATGTTTTGTCTGTGCAGATTGTTGTAGCTGAACCATCGTCTCACAGGCAGAGTTTCCTGACCATGGCATTGTCAGCCATCATTTTCTTCATCGAATAAGCCAGACTCAGAGTAACAGCCAAAGGCAGGCCCTCTGGGATTGCCACTACAACTCAGTGACCTTCATCTGGTTTAATGTAAGCGTGCATGTTTTATCTGTGCAGATTGTTGTAGCTGAACCATCGTCTCACAGGCAGAGAGTTTCCTGACCATGGCATTGTCAGCCATCATTTTCTTCATCAAATAAGCCAGACTCAGAGTAACAATCAAAGGCAGTGTGGCGACCTTGTGGGCGGGTGTGTGTGAGCGTGTGCAGGGGGCACTAGTAGGCTACCACACTGGGCAAGCTGCAGGTGCACAATCCCACATCGTCTGGGTGTGGATGGGGCAAGTGCTATATGCAGATTCAACACCCTTCTATGACACAACGCGTTTTAAAGCCGTGATGGCCGTGAACCCATCGGAACTCTGTAGTTAAGCGTGCTTAACTTGGAGTAGTACCAGGATGGGTGACCCCCTGGGAAGTCTCTGGTCTGGGTGAGCCAAAAGCGGACAATATTGTGTCTGGCCAGGGTGAGGGTCGTTACAGGCAGGCCCTCTGGGATTGCCACTACAACTATTGTAACTGCTGCAGCAATGCTATGCACCATGGCATTCATGATCTCATTGGCTTTGGTCTTGCTGCCACTGAATTCCCGGTGCCCGCTTTGGTCTTTAGTGTGTCCTGTGAAGTAACGAATCATCAAAATCGCGAGCACGAGAAAGCCACCAACAAACCAATCTTCCCAATATAAGAAGTCTGCTTGTTAAGGCGATATTGCAGTGGTGTCTGCTCGTCCAAGGTCACGGCTTATGGAGCTCATCATATGGCCCCATGCTGTGTTCATGCATACTACGGTGACAAGCATAAATGGATTCGTGGTAAGAAAGAGTACATGATCATTGTCCTTTATTGGCTAAATATCAATTACAACTTGTGGGGGGACTATGAATGGTTGTGGTGAGAAATCGGGTGTTCTTGAAACCTTTCTTGGACAAAGAAGCTATGAGGTATATGGCCCTAAAACCCACCAGTAATCTTTTGTGGGGTGTAACAATGGATGATTCTTTGTTGTTGAACATGGTTGTGTGTTGAGAAAGTTTACGAGGAATGAAACATGATGAAGAAGAAGAAGAGGAAACAAAAGGTGAATAGAAAGGAGAGAGTCTGGACTTGATCACTCCTTTGTGGTATATGTATGATTAGAGAAGCTGTGATGACCGTTAATCTATCAGAACTTCAAAATTAAGCATGCATACTCTACAAAGTACCAGAATGGGTGACCTCCTAGTAAGTCTCTGGTTCGGGTATAACAAAAACGAATAATATTGTATCTAGATAAGGTGAGGGTTGTTACACATGGTATCAAAGCTGGAGCCCAGCCGGAAGTGTGCCCAACGAATACGTTGGGCCTTCATGGGGGATGATTGTGACGGCCTTTATAGGCAGGTGTGATATAGGCGGCATTTGTGGGCGGATGTGATATAGGTGAGTGCAAGACACTAGACGAGCTACCACACTGACATGCTATAGGATGTCATAATCCCACATTGTTTAGTGAAGGTGAAGTGTTATATGCATGTAAGGTTCAAACATATGTATGACACAATGTGTTTTTACAGTGATGGCCGTGAACCTATCAAAACTCCAAATTAAGTATGCGGGTGACAACCTGAAAAGTCTTTGATCTGAGTGAATAAAAAAGGGACAATATTATATTTGGGTAGGGTGAGAGTTGTTATATAATATTGTCGTGCTTACTTTAACGGTGACTGTTTTAAAATGAGGAAGATGGTTGTACAACAATATCCAACAGTCATAACTTTTAATACAGAAGGACATTAATGTTTTTTAAGGTATGCACCATGCGAATGAGATTGAAACTATTTTCAAACTTGAAATTAGACCCCCTTGTGTCCAAGTAGATTTTTATTTAGGATTGAGTTGGATTCAGATTCTTTCTCTAATTTCATGATTTGGGCCTTATTATTAATTTTTAATAATCTTTAGACACCGTTTGTTAGTACCTAAAATTTTGGAGTTTTTCCCACTGTAAATGGTCGTAGTTCTCAAGCTTTTTGAGTACTAATTTTTTTATTTTTTTATTTATTTTTTTCTGTATGAGTAACACAAGTTACACAACTCTACCAAAAAGTCTAGCCCTCAAATATTCCATAAATTTCAAGCCAAAAAGTCCAGCCCTCAAATTCTCTTTTGATGTAATTGTTAATTACATTTATGTGATATAAATTAGTGTTGGTTCCAACTACGTCTGAAAGTACTGAAGGCAGTAATTGGTTGCTTCCAATATACATTCAAAATTACCATGAATGTATATTGTAATGAATATTTTTTGAACAAATTTGTTAAAGATATCAAAGACTAATGATACTTCTTCACATTTCAAAATAGAAGGTGAGCGTGTAAACTTCAATTTTTTTTTTTTTTTTTTTTTTTTTTTTTTTTTTTTTTGCAGAGAAATCAATAATTTCAAGGATCCTTGTGTAGGAAAAAAGGATACATTGTGGAATATGAATGTTATGTAATCAAAGTGGTATAATTTCATTTCCGTGTTGGACAATTTAGTGTCTCTTACTTAAAAAATGAGTATGGAGATGTTAATAAACAATTTTCATTTTCCCCTCAGCACTTCACTTTGAGAAATTGTTTCCATTTCCATGCATAGAAATGTGTGGATGTAGTTCTTTGCTTTTGTATATTTTGGAAATTGAATGTACAATGAAAGTGAAAGGACTTCATTTTCTTGCTCTTCAATTTTATTCCGCGTGAGTCGGGATGTGTATATCACACGGTAATGATTAAATGGTTCAAAATAATTGACGAAAATTTATTCTGATGTGATTAAAGGTGGTGAATTAATATCATATTTATAAATTTGATAAATACACAGAAAAGAACTTTTGAAGTCTTTCATAAAAAAGTCATTAGGCATACCCTAGAAAGAAAAAATAATAATAGTGACCTGAAAACTCTATATTGCTTTACAATTTTATTTTGTGTAAGTCAGGATGTGTATATCACACGGTCATGATTAAATGGTCCAGAATAATTGACTAGGTGGTCCAACTAGAACTAAAATTTTTTACAAAAATTCTCAATAAGAAATAATAATGAACCCAAAAATAAATAAATAAATAAATAAAAAGAAAAACACATAAGAAGTCTCTACGTCATACCTCCTTCCCATCAACAAGCCCTTTGGAGTCCTATTATTTGTGGGGCTAAGCTTTTCCCATATGCACACACGATTAGATAATATTAATAATTAGAAATGCCATGCCCGAGCATAATGAACAAGGCTCAAGCTTTAAGGTTCATGCTCTAGCATAAGGAACGAGGCTCGAACTTTTCTGGATAGATGCTCGAGTTTCAAGAATTGGTGCTCGATCTTCACTTTAATACTTAGCCAAATTTCTTCAATTATTTTCCAAAGCGTCTTTTTCTTTAACACTTAGAATATTCTTGGGATTGAAATCTTTTAACATTGCTCGATCAAAGCTTCATGGGCTTGAGCACTAGGTACCATGCTCGAGCATTTGGTTCTCAAGGCTCGAGCTTCAATGGATGGTGCTCGATCCTTTGGTTGAGGCACGAGGTTTGGGAGCTTGAAAATCAACTCTTCAAGTTCTGACACCTCGTGCTCGAGCTTAAGGGTTAAGGCTCAAGCACCCTATAGTCAGGTTCGAGCACCCTTTGTTCAAGCTCGAGCATAAGGAACAAGGCTCCGGCATTTACTACCTTGTTGATTTTTGTCTTCTTTAACTAGTAAGGCTAGAGCCTCATGACTTGGGCTCGAGCTTTGGACTCTAAATTCTTCCAAACTTCATAATATAATGTGATGTTTCCAATTTTTAGCATTTTTAATTTTTACGAAATTTGTCATCGCGAGGGCATTTATGTCTTTTCACGTTTTTTGTACGGGATTTAGTGGAGTCCATTTGCATTTCATACATTTTAATTTATGTGATTTATGTAGTATTTGTGTGGTGGTGTATTATATGTTCACATGTGGTGTAAAATAAAAGAAAAAGAAAAAGGGAAAAGAAAAGATAGTGGAGGGACCCACCACTACCCAATCAATGATCTAGAGACCACCTTGCTTCCTCATTTTTCTCTTTCTCCCGTAACTTCTTCTTTTCTCTCAATTTTCTCTTCATTTTTCTTTTCTTTTGGAAGCAAGCTTTGATCTAAGGTTTCACTCTCAATACTTAGTGATTTTAAGCGCTGTTTGAGGCAAAACGGAGAGCACGACGAGCTCTACGCGTGAGTACCAACAATTTCAACTTTGGGCCTGCATAGGGACTTCGAAATTCTTGACTCATTTCAAGGGTTTTACTCATTTTAGAGGTAGGGATTCTTAATTCATGATGTTCTTGCTCTTTTGTGAATTATACCTCCTAAATTGTTGTAAAGCATGCTTGTTTTTGAATTAATTGTTTTAAAGATGATGTAAGTGTTATATGTGAAGTTATGATTAACTGTGTTACTTGAATTGTATGAGAACATGTTTGTTTGATTAATTTCTTTGCCTAATAGTTGATCTACCATGCTTATATTGTTGTAGAACTTGCTACAAATGATATCTGATGGCATGTGTAATTTCCCTAGAGTACTTGTAGTGTACGCACAATTGTATAATGTGAAAGCCTTTATTTCCATGGCATTAAAAACATGACGTACATGCATACCATAGGACATGATTGGGAAGATTGTTTTGAAATGAAAACGGGGATTTCGGGGAAGTGTTTTGATGAACTTGTTTTATGAAAACCTGGTCGCCGCGGGGATACCAAAGGGCCGGAGTGTTAATATAGCCTAGAGGAATTAGAGAGATTGCTCTAGCATGATTGAGCTAGCTGGGCCCAAAATGATGCCGCGGGGGTACCAAGGGTCAGGGACACTAGCCAATCCTTCTCTCGCGTCACTGCGGGGTCACCAAAGGGCGGGTTATGTTCACAGTTTGAAAGTGACAGTTTGAAAGTGAAAATGGGGAGTGACATCGGCATGTATTGTATTACATTGTTTATTCTTGGGATTGATTAGTATGTTGTATTATCCCAACATGGTATGATCCCTATCCCCATTGCTCTAATCTTTGTATGGATTCACGAGCACACAAGAAGCGTGTCTTAAGTGCCACCTACTGACCAAATTGCTCCCTCATCATATTTAACATTTTTAGGTCGTGGCAAGGAATTGGCGGATGATAATCCACCACAGATTTGATGGAACTGTGATACCCCTCGGATTCGAGACACGGGTTGATCAGGCCCAGGCCCAAACCCGAGGGAATATCAAACAATTAAAGTATTTTAAAATGAACACAGATGACAAAATGAAACAAAAGTGATGGAATAAAACTGAAAGTAACATTAATTATAAAATCCTCCATGTATAACTGAAAATTGAAAATCCAATCCTCCAAAACTTCAAGGTTACAACTTGGGAATCCACTGATGGACCCCTAACCAAAAGTTCAACTGAAACTGAAAACTGAAAATAGATAATGCTAGAAATATCGAGAGAAGTCCTACGTAATCAGATGAAAGTGAGACTGTCCCTCGACAAGCACGATCAAGCTCTAAGGCTGGAACCGTCCTATACCTGAAAAGAATAATAAAGGAGTGGGTCAGACCCACGAGCAAGTTCTAATCTAACTGCAATCCATACAGTGACCCGATACACAGATACACCGTAGACACCTCACAATATCTATCTAGTCCATACGTATAAATATATCCACACTAAGGGACATTCACTAGTCTATAATAGGGGTCTCAACCTAAATAGAAGGCAACATGCGAATACGCACCCAAAGGTGGGCATGAGTACCTAGACCTAACAGGGTACACCTCAACCTATTATAACCAGCTACGCATCCACTGCATATACGCACCCTAACCAACGAGTCTGAGACTCAAGCTCAACTCGTGGTACCATAACCATATATATAAAGTCCGTCCAAATCCAGGGTATGCAGTTCAACTATTTATTAAACTGTCATACAATAAACCAACTAGTTAGTCATTCAACTTATTCAGTTGATATGACTTAACTACCATCCGTTAATCCAGGAAGTCATCCAACTTGTTTACAGCTGATCTGACTCAGTCACAATTAGGATTCGATATCTTTCAATCCATTCCATTAATCCATTAGGTTAGGTTTATGCGTTTTGAGCTAAACCGTCCCTAGTATGTCACCGTCCCATACCGGTACATACCATCCTCCATATCCATGTAAATTACAACATATATAACAGTTCAATAATTTACAGACCAAAAACTACCATCCAAACAATTGCAGAAAACTATTTAAAGCTTCAGCAATTTAAATCCAAGCATTTAACCATATAGTTGCAGGAGACGATTTTAACAAATCAACAACTAACATCCAGAGCATGCATAGACCAAATTTAATATGTCAGGGACTCCATCATGCATGTGAATAGGTTAAATAATCCTATTATTAACCCATAAATTGCTAAAACAATTCAGAAGATTGTTTAAATATTTCAGCAGTTTAAATCCAAGCATTAGCCATATAGTTGCAGTAAACAATTTAATAATTCCGCAACTAGCCTCTTAAGCATGCATAGATCAACATTAATAATTAAATGACCCTATCATGCACTTGAATGCATTCTAAAACAAGTTTTATAAACACATTATGTTCCATCAAATTGCTGAATTTTAATTCAACAATTAATTCAATTCCATTTGTTAAGTGCCTTAATTTTTACACTGTTTGTCCCGACAACTTAGAATTAAACTTTACTCAATTTAGGGTCTTACTAACACTCAAAATTCATTCCTTGATCCCTCAATAAAGTTCCAAATTCATTCAAACAGTCTCCATGCTCCAACAGTGAACATAGTATGTAGAAAATTAAAAAAAATCGTAAAAGAAATTAAAAATAACAAGGGAGCCTGCTCCAGAATTTGGAGCAGGCTCTTTTCCAGCCTAGAGCCGGCTCTAGGACTTCCTAGAGCCCGCTCCACTTTGTTGTGGGAGCCGGCTCCCACTTCCATGGAGCCGGCTCTCACCTCCTGTGTGAGCCTTCGTCCCCGGTGCGTGTTTCAGCTCTTGTGCTCCTTCTCCGGCTTATTCCTAACCCTCTGTTAGTTTTTAAAAACCAAACTTAGGACTCGTAATTTAGTCTAGAAGCATTCCCCAAGATTGTTTACCATAGTTTTGAAAGCAATTACAGAGTTTAATCAGGCCATTTAAACTAGCGTTGTTGAAGAACGGCACTGAAACTAAATTGCAAGATCAGTTTTATCCCAACCCCTCTGTTCTTTCTCCAATTTAAATTTGAAGTCTTAACTTACGTCTAGTATCCAGTCAGACCTTGGTTGATTTCAGTAAGATTCAAAATAAAAATTAGAACAGTGGAACGTTATGCCAAACCGAGTCAAGAAAACATACGCGCTATAATTATTTTGTAAATAAATTTTGCACAGATAAAACGATCAAGCAAATTATATATCAAACATGCATGGTTCAGTTTAAGGCCAATTAATCTCCTAGAGACTGTCTAGGTGCACAGAACACAAGCCAAAGGGAAGGAGAAAGAGAAGAACTTGCCTGTGATTTCAATCTTGAAATCCCTGTGTCGTTTCTAAGTTTTCCGACAATTCTGAACGCCGCCAAGCTTCCTATAACTCAGTCTCTAATCCTTACTCAACCTCCTTGGTCCTCTCTGTACACTTCCTCTTAAGCGTCACTCTGTTTTCCCCACAACTGCTCTCTGTTTCCCTCTCTGTATCTTGGGTACGTGAATAGGGTTTTGTTTTCCCAACCCTTGATACAGAGTAACCATATATATATAGGCGTAAAAACATAAACCCTAATCCGTGTTTAATCAGAGACAGAGCCCTAATTCTAAACCTAGTCGGCCCATGAAACTACTTTTGTTACGGCGTGAAATTTCTAACCCCAAAGTTAACTGTAACTTAAAGCAGAATTAAATGAAAAAATAATTACATAATTAAATCCACTTAACTAATTAATTTCAATTAAAAACCCAATTAAATAATTAAAAACACTTAATTCAATTTAAAACACATGACACATAGGTAAACAACAATTAAACCAAATAATCACATAAAACAATTTAAGTCAAAGTTCAAATAACCAATTAAATAAAAATGCGATAAAGATAATAAAATAAAGTTTTAAATATGTTAAAAAAAAATGCCGAGACTATCCTTTTTAAAATTAGGGGTATTACATTCTTCCCCGCTAACAAAAGGAATTCCGTCCTCGGAATTCGCTCTTACCTTCTTCCAATATTTCAGGAAACTGCGAGCGAATGACATCCTCCCGTTCCCAAGTAGACTCAGCCTCATTGTGATGACTCCACTGCACACGAACCAAAGGGATAACCTTATTGCGAAGGATTTGATCCCGATGGTCAACAATACGACATGGTGGCTCCAAATAAGTTGCATCCGGCTGCAACTCAATCTCCCCAACATCGATATGTTGATACCGATCCTCATCACGCAGAAATTTCCGCAACATGGAAACATGGAACACATTATGGACGCGATCCAAATTATCCGGAAGTGCCAACCGATAAGCGACAGCTCCCACTCGATCCGTAATCATGAATGGACCGACAAACCGCGGAGACAACTTCCATTTCTTCCCAAAGCGCATAACACCCTTCATAGGAGATACTTTGAGAAGAACCTGATCCCCAACCCGAAACTCCAAAGCACGAGTGCGACGATCAGCATAGCTCTTCTGCCTACTTTGGGCAGTACGCATGCGATCTCGAATAAGAGCAATCTTTTCAGAAGTATCCTTAATGAACTCAGGACCTAAGAATCGATTCTCTCCAACCTCCATCCAACAAACAGGTGATCGACACGGGCGACCGTATAACGCCTCAAAAGGTGCCATTCCAATAGTCTTCTGGAAACTATTGTTATAAGCAAACTCCACAAGTGGCAAATATTCCTCCTAGTGGCCCTTGAAATCCAGGACACCCGACCGAAGCATATCTTCCATAATCTGATTCACCCTCTCAGTCTGTCCATCAGACTGAGGATGATAAGCAGTACTAAGGTGTAACTCCGTACCTAAAGCCTGCTGAAAACTCTTCCAAAATCCAGAAACAAAGCTCGAATCCCTGTCCAATATAATAGACAATGGAATGCCATGTAGCTTCACAATCTCTGAAATGTAAAGCCTCGCCAACTGCTCCGAAGTGTAGTCAGTGCAAATAGACAAGAAATGAGCTGACTTGGTCAACCTATCCACAATGACCCATATGGAATTATGCCCCTTGAAAGAATTTGGCAACCCTTCCACAAAATCCATAGATATGCTCTCCTATTTCCACTCCGAAATTGGTAGGGACTGTAGAGCTCCTGGCGGCCTCTGATGATCAATCTTAACCATCTGACAAGTACTGCACTGAGAAACAAAAAGAGCAATGTCCCTCTTCATACCTGCCCACCAAAACTGCCGCTTCATATCCTGATACATCTTATCGCCTCCTGGATGAATAGAGAACTCAGAGTGGTGAGTCTCAGTCATCACATCCTTCCTCAAATTATCAGCAGAAGGTACCACTAACCGTCCCTTGTACCTTAAACCTCCATCAGCCCCAACATAGTAGAATGGAACCTCTCCGGAAGCTATCTCTACGACCTTGTCGACACACTGCTGATCGGTGAGTTGTGCTTGTAAAACCTTGCGAATGATGGAAGGTGTAACCACCATGCAAGCCATAAAAGCATCCGATAACTCATCCACACTCTTCAAAGCATTCCACTCAGTAGTGAATAGAGCAGAAAGACTACCAGCAGGTCGGCGACTGAGTGCATCCGCTACCACATTCGCTTTCCCTGGATGGTACAGTATAGAAAAATGATAGTCTTTTACAAACTCCAACCATCTGCGCTGTCTCATATTCAGCTCCCGCTGAGTGAACAAGTACTGCAGACTCTTGTGATCACTGAATAACCTGAAGGACTTACCCAACAGATAATGCCTCCAAATACGCAAGGCAAAGACCACTGCTGCCAACTCCAAATTATGTGTTGGATAATTAAGCTCATGAGGCTTAAGTTTCCGAGATCCATAAGAAATCGGTCGCTCCTCCTGCATCAATACACATCCAAGACCCTGCAATGAAGCATCCGTGTAAACAAGATACTCTATCCCGCTCTGCGGAGTAGCCAGAACCGGTGCAGAAGTCAGCTTCCTTTTCAGCTCATCAAAAGCTCGCTGACAGTGTTCATCCCACACGAACTGTACACCCTTCTTGGTCAGATGAGTAAGTGGTCCTGCTATCTTGGAGAACCCCTGGATGAATCTCCTGTAATATCTTGCCAGACCGAGAAAACTCCGAATCTCAGTAGGTGATGTAGGCTGTCCCCACTCAACCACCGCTGAAACCTTGGCCAGATCCACTGCTATCCCCTTTTCTAACACCACGTGACCCAGAAATTTCACCTCCCGCTGCCAAAACTCACACTTCTCGAACTTGGCATATAACTGGTGTTCACGAAGCGTCTGCAAGACTATGCAAAGATGTCTAGCATGATCGTCATCCGACTGAGAATAGATCAAGATGTCATCAATAAAGACAATAACAAACTGATCCAAATAAGCCCGGAAGACTCTATTCATTAAGTCCATGAACACTGCAGGTGCATTAGTCGTTCCAAACGGCATAACACGAAACTCATAAGAACCATATCTCGTGAGAAACGCTGTCTTAGGAACATCCTGCTCCCTAACCCTCAGCTGATGATACCCAGAACGCAGATCAATCTTGGAGAAGTATGTGGCTCCCCTTAACTGATCAAACAAGTCATCAATCCTGGGCAAAGGATACTTGTTACGAATCGTAACCTTGTTCAACTCCCTGTAATCTATACACAGACGAAGCGAACCATCCTTCTTCTTCACAAACAGAACCGGTGCTCCCCAAGGTGATGTACTCCTACGAATAAAACCCTGGCTGAGTAACTGCTGAATCTGATCCCTCAGCTCTCCCATCTCTACCGGTGCCATCCTATAGGGTGCCCTAGCAATAGGCGCAGTGCCTGGAGCTAAGTCTATCACAAAATCAATCTCGCGACTAGGTGGCAACCCTGGAATATCCCGAAATACATCCGGGAAATCCTGTACAATTGGTATGTTATCCAATGACACAGTAATCCCCTCATCCTTTTCCTCCTCCACATGGAACAAATAGGTGCTACCGCTTCTTTTAGAACGTGGCATAGCTACTACATACATATCCTGACCAGGTATGGTAAAAGTAATAGATCTATCAAACAATCAACTTGGGCATGGTAGTGAGACAACCAATCCATCCCAAGTATCACATCATAAGTGTGCATGTCCAGGACCAGTAGATTGGCTAGAAACCTGAGTCTGCCAATATCTAGTGTCACAGGCCCATCACTCTCATGTATAATAGCTATATCACCCAATGGTGTAGAAATACCCTGAGGTCTAGTGCATACCCTCGTCCGCATCCCAGATAAAGCAACAAAAGTCCTAGCTACAAATGAGTGTGTAGCACCCGTATCAAATAAAACACATCCAGGTAAACCATGAATAGGAAACTTACCCTCAATAGTCTGAGGTGCCTGAACATCCTGTGGCTTGGGGTTATACACCCTGCCATAATGCAACTGCTGTGGTGCCTGTCCCTGAGTCTGCGGCGGTGCCGGTAAAGCTAGATGTGTCTGTCCCTGAACCCGTGGAACCTGTGGAGCTGGTAGAGGCACTGGTGCCCTCTGTCCCTGCTGCACATATTGTCCCTGTCCCTGTCCTGCTTTAGGACACTGCCTGGTGGTATGACCATACTCTCCACAAGTGTAACAACTACCCTGGAAAGTACCAAATGGCCTCCTCTGTCGGTTAGCCTGTGGCTGACCCTGTCCTGCCTATGGTCCTCCATTCTGTTGCCTCTGAATAGGTGCCCCATTCCGATGAGCCTCTGAACCACCCTTGTGCTTCTTCCAAGGTTGTTGTCCTTGGAACTTGCCTTTGTCATTCTGCCGGTGACCATTGCCATTCCCCTTTTCAGCTGACTGATTAGCAGAGTCTTTATCACCCCGCTTCTCACCACGAGCCTGTCTGATGTCCACAGTCAACTGATACTGTTGTAGAGCGGCGTCTACCAGCTGAGCATAGGTAGTATAGGCTGGACTACCTGTAATAGCTCTCTTGATAGACCACATCAGTCCCTTGACGAAACTGTTACGCTTCTTCTCCTCTGTATCCACCTCTTCCGGTGCAAAGAGAGACAAGCGTGTGAACTGCTGCTCATACTCCGCCACTGTCATGTTTCCCTGCTGCAGACTTAGAAACTCAGTCTTCATAGCTGCCCTGACTGCATAGGGAAAATATTTCTCGTCAAAGCGAGCACTGAACTCATCATAAGTCAATGTCATCCTCTCCTCTGGGGTGGTAACTGACTCCCACCACTGTAGTGCATCCCCAACTAGCTTGAAAGTAGCAAGCATCTGTTTCTGAACCTCCGTGCACTGAACCAAACGAAGATGACGCTCAATGTCTTGTTTCCACTGGTGAGCTGCTCTCGCATCGGTGGAGCCTGAGAACACAGGTGGACTCCCCTTTGTGAAAGAGCTCCTTGCCTTTCCCCAAGAATCCGTCTGAACCACTGGTGCTGGTACAGGTGCATGTTGAACCTGTGGCTGGTTTCGGAGTGCAGCTGTTACCCCAGCCTCTATAGCCAGAGCAACAAGGTCATTGAGGTGTGGAGGAATCTCTGAATCTCTGTCCTGACCCTGGGTCTGTTGAACTTCCTCCAGCTCCCCCTGAAACCCTGGCATTTACTGCTCTTCTTCCATTTGTCGACGTTGTAGACGTTCCTGCTGTCTACGTGCCGCTCTCCTCTGTCGACTGTTCATGTTCTGTCCTCTTCCAGTGTTAACCATGCTGTTAACATAGAACGACAGACATCATTACGAGTTTAAACGAACCGTAAAAGAATTCAACGAATCCTAAACATAAGCTCTATATAAACAAAACGCTACGCGGAAGTCTTAATACGAAACGTCCTAGAGACACTTGAACCTGGAGTGCTCTGATACCAACTGTGATACCCCTCGGATCTGAGACACGAGTTGATCAGGCCCAGGCCCAACCCCGAGGGAATATCAAACAATTAAAGTATTTTAAAACGAACACAGATGACAAAATGAAACAAAAGTGATGGAATAAAACTGAAAGTAACATTAATTATAAAATCCTCCATGTATAACTGAAAATTGAAAATCCAATCCTCCAAAACTTCAAGGTTACAACTTGGGAATCCACTGATGGACCCCTAACCAAAAGTTCAACTGAAACTGAAAACTGAAAATAGATAATGCTAGAAATATCGAGAGAAGTCCTACGTAATCAGATGAAAGTGAGACTGTCCCTCGACAAGCACGATCAAGCTCTAAGGCTGGAACCGTCCTGTACCTGAAAAGAATAATAAAGGAGTGGGTCAGACCCACGAGCAAGTTCTAATCTAACTGCAATCCATACAGTGACCCGATACGCAGATACACCGTAGACACCTCACAATATCTATCTAGTCCATACGTATAAATATATCCACACTAAGGGACATTCACTAGTCTATAATAGGGGTCTCAACCTGAATAGAAGGCAACATGCGAATACGCACCCAAAGGTGGGCATGAGTACCTAGACCTAACAGGGTACACCTCAACCTATTATAACCAGCTACGCATCCACTGCATATACGCACCCTAACCAACGAGTCTGAGACGCAAGCTCAACTCGTGGTACCATAACCATATATATAAAGTCCGTCCAAATTCAGGGTATGCAGTTCAACTATTTATTAAACTGTCATACAATAAACCAACTAGTTAGTCATTCAACTTATTCAGTTGATATGACTTAACTACCATCCGTTAATCCAGGAAGTCATCCAACTTGTTTACAGCTGATCTGACTCAGTCACAATTAGGATTCGATATCTTTCAATCCATTCCATTAATCCATTAGGTTAGGTTTATGCGTTTTGAGCTAAACCGTCCCTAGTATGTCACCGTCCCATACCGGTACATACCATCCTCCATATCCATGTAAATTACAACATATATAACAGTTCAATAATTTACAGACCAAAAACTACCATCCAAACAATTGCAGAAAACTATTTAAAGCTTCAGCAATTTAAATCCAAGCATTTAACCATATAGTTGCAGGAGACGATTTTAACAAATCAACAACTAACATCCAGAGCATGCATAGACCAAATTTAATATGTCAGGGACTCCATCATGCATGTGAATAGGTTAAATAATCCTATTATTAACCCATAAATTGCTAAAACAATTCAGAAGATTGTTTAAATATTTCAGCAGTTTAAATCCAAGCATTAGCCATATAGTTGCAGTAAACAATTTAATAATTCCGTAACTAGCCTCCTAAGCATGCATAGATCAAAATTAATAATTAAATGACCCTATCATGCACTTGAATGCATTCTAAAACAAGTTTTATAAACACATTATGTTCCATCAAATTGCTGAATTTTAATTCAACAATTAATTCAATTCCATTTGTTAAGTGCCTTAATTTTTACACTGTTTGTCCCGACAACTTAGAATTAAACTTTACTCAATTTAGGGTCTTACTAACACTCAAAATTCATTCCTTGATCCCTCAATAAAGTTCCAAATTCATTCAAACAGTCTCCATGCTCCAACAGTGAACATAGTATGTAGAAAATTAAAAAAAATCGTAAAAGAAATTAAAAATAACAAGGGAGCCTGCTCCAGAATTTGGAGCAGGCTCTTTTCCAGCCTAGAGCCGGCTCTAGGACTTCCTAGAGCCCGCTCCACTTTGTTGTGGGAGCCGGCTCCCACTTCCATGGAGCCGGCTCTCACCTCCTGTGTGAGCCTTCGTCCCCGGTGCGTGTTTCAGCTCCTGTGCTCCTTCTCCGGCTTATTCCTCACCCTCTGTTAGTTTTAAAAACCAAACTTAGGACTCGTAATTTAGTCTAGAAGCATTCCCCAAGATTGTTTACCATAGTTTTGAAAGCAATTACAGAGTTTAATCAGGCCATTTAAACTAGCGTTGTTGAAGAACGGCACTGAAACTAAATTGCAAGATCAGTTTTATCCCAACCCCTCTGTTCTTTCTCCAATTTAAATTTGAAGTCTTAACTTACGTCTAGTATCCAGTCAGACCTTGGTTGATTTCAGTAAGATTCAAAATAAAAATTAGAACAGTGGAACGTTATGCCAAACCGAGTCAAGAAAACATACGCGCTATAATTATTTTGTAAATAAATTTTGCACAGATAAAACGATCAAGCAAATTATATATCAAACATGCATGGTTCAGTTTAAGGCCAATTAATCTCCTAGAGACTGTCTAGGTGCACAGAACACAAGCCAAAGGGAAGGAGAAAGAGAAGAACTTGCCTGTGATTTCAATCTTGAAATCCCTGTGTCGTTTCTAAGTTTTCCGGCAATTCTGAACGCCACCAAGCTTCCTATAACTCAGTCTCTAATCCTTACTCAACCTCCTTGGTCCTCTCTGTACACTTCCTCTTAAGCGTCACTCTGTTTTCCCCACAACTGCTCTCTGTTTCCCTCTCTGTATCTTGGGTACGTGAATAGGGTTTTGTTTTCCCAACCCTTGATACAGAGTAACCATATATATATAGGCGTAAAAACATAAACCCTAATCCGTGTTTAATCAGAGACAGAGCCCTAATTCTAAACCTAGTCGGCCCATGAAACTACTTTTGTTACGGCGTGAAATTTCCAACCCCAAAGTTAACTGTAACTTAAAGCAGAATTAAATGAAAAAATAATTACATAATTAAATCCACTTAACTAATTAATTTCAATTAAAAACCCAATTAAATAATTAAAAACACTTAATTCAACTTAAAACACATGACACATAGGTAAACAACAATTAAACCAAATAATCACATAAAACAATTTAAGTCAAAGTTCAAATAACCAATTAAATAAAAATGCGATAAAGATAATAAAATAAAGTTTTAAATATGTTAAAAAAAATGCCGAGACTATCCTTTTTAAAATTAGGGGTATTACAGGAACTCAAAGGACACTTTGGATATATATTTTGTAGAACTTAAACTCACTTTGTTAAGCATATGTCACGAAATGTACTAAGTTCAATTGGCGTGTAAATCGTGTTGTAACTTGAAGCTTGAAGTCATTTTGTTATAAATTAAGCTATTTACAAAAACTATGTATGTAACTTGTGTAAATGAATCACATGATGTTGTAAGGTGATTGAATGTTGATGTTCTTGTCCATGATTGTTGTATGATCCATTCCTTAATGTTTGGGACAAGTTTAAGTCATTTTAAAGCTCCCATGCCAATTTTAAATCATTTTCAGAAGAACAACAACTCAGCTTCAGGTTCAGGGCTCGTTGGAGCCATTTCGGTTGACTGAAATGGCACTTCGGTCGACTGATTCTCCTGCATGCTCTCGTGATTTTGGATTTCAGTCTGTATGCTCTCAGGATCACCTATTTCAGTCAACCAAAATGGGGTTCAGGCAACCAAATCTTCTTCAAGCTCTTAGGATCTCACCTTTTAGTCGACCGATGGAGGGTTTCGGTCGACCGGTTTTGGAGGGTCTGCTTCGGCCGATCGAAGCTCCACTTCGGTCGACCGAAGTGCCCTATTTTGGTTATTTTGTTCTTCTCTTCAGTGTGTCATATCTACAGCCTTGGGAATTTGAAATGAATTACTGTAAGGCATAGCCATGACCTTATTAATGATGTTTTGACCCTAGAAATGTTGAGTTTGACGTAGATGACCTCGGGTTCGAGTAAGAACCCAGCTAACGGTTCGGATTTCCAGGTTTGGGTCATCACAGAAATGGTATCAGAGCGATGGTTCGAAAACCTATAGGACGATGGGTAGAGGCCTAGATAGGATTGCATGGGATGTTGATTGCATTGTCTATGTGGCTAATTGCTACTTGCTTATTACTTGAAAAAGCATGCTTAACTGCTTATGTGTTTACGTGCTTAAATGTTTATGTTAAAATGTTTCTTGTATAGTTGTGCATACTAAGTGTCGTTACGGCATCATTTCATGTTAAGTCAACCGTAGTGGACCTTAGTGTCTTGTTATTGAACCATTTTCTCGTTTTATAGCACGATGTCACGGCGTGAGGAACCCAGGGAAGTTGGCCCTTGGCCGACTAGGGGTGATGTTGGCGAAAGCTCCAGCTCCAATCCGGAGGAGCTAAATGATGAGGACACACTTCTTAGGGATTTGATTCCCCTGAGAGGTGTACCCACAAGGAAGGATAATGTTGAAGCACACGTAGAAGTGGGTGAAGGTTCTGTGGAACTGATGTTGAATTGTTTGTTGCAAAGTGCCTTGAGGGCAACAATTGCTACTCAGCTGTAGTCAGCACCACAACCTACAGTTCAAGTTGAGTAGATGCCAGCTCAGAAGCGTCTTAAGATTATTAAGGGCTTTTCTCAGTTGATGCCGGTAATATTTGAGGGCGGTGCAGATCCAATGGTAGCAGACGACTACATGGATCAAGTTAAAACTCAGTTGACCTCAATAGATGTGACAGAGGATCACTTGAAGATCATCCTAGCAACTTACAAGTTTGCTAAGGATGCCAAGCTTTGGTGGAAGTCGGTTACGAATCGGCATAAGGTGGAAGAGATGAGTTGGGACAAGTTTAAAGAGCTATTTTACGAGAAGTATTTTCCGATTTCTAAAAGATGGGAGTTAAAAGACCAGTTTCTTGGCCTTATCCAAGGCAATATGTCAGTGGTGGAGTATGAGAACAAGTTCACTTCACTTTCTCGCTTTGCTCTAGAAATGGTGAGAGATGAAGTTGACAAGACTTGGAAGTTTGTTTCCAGTCTTCATGATAGAATAAGGCCGTTGATAATGGCATAGTTTATCAAGGTTTATTCTGAAGCAGTAGAAAGGGCTTTGATGCTTGAGGTTGATATCAAAGATAAGGATGCAAGAAGGAAACAGTGGAAGCAAAGAAGAGGTACAGGGCCATCTTCAGAAGGATCTTCTTGGAAGAAGAACAAGGGTGGTTCATTTCAGTTTCAGGGGTAGCAGTCCGCACGATCTGCTCCTACTACTCTTATACCAGCTGGGTCTGACAGGATTGGAATTGTTTATTTTCAGTGTCAGCAGCCTGGGCATTACAAGTTCAGTTGTCCCATGAGAACGTCTTCAGTTTCTTCAGCTCCAAAGGCTTGCTATGGGTGTGGCCAGAAGGGTCACTTGATTCAAGACTGTCCTAGTCAGGGAGTAGGCACCGGTAATGGTAGAAGGTCACGACAGAGGCTGTTACAGTCAGCTATAGTTCGGTCAAGTTTTAGACCACCGCCACCACCACAGCCTGTTATGTCTTCTCATGGTTCACGATCCATTAGGAGGGATGCTCCTACTGTGCCAGCACAACAGTCCAGTATTCAGGTTGGCAGTTCTTAGGCATAAGCACCACAGGGCCGTGTCTTTGCACTCGCACCGGCTAATGCATTTTCTAGACTTTCAGTTCTCTAAGATATCTTTCCAGTGTTTGGTTCTTGGGCTTGCATTCTCTTTGACTCTGGTGCATCTCATTCCTTCATATCATCTTCATTTGCACTTGCATCGGGGTTAGAGGTTAATTTCATGGATCAGACGTTGTGTGTTGATATGCCAGTTGGGGTTTCAGTGTCTTTGAGCCGAGTTGTACGGGATTGTTCCATTGTGATAGTCGGACGGACCTTTGTGTTTGACCTTATCCTCCTGGAGATGACTAGCTTTGTTATCATTCTCGTGATGGATTGGTTAGCTTTCTTTCGTGCCACGATTGATTGTTTCAGAGGTAGAGTTACAGTTTACACTCCAGAAGGATATTTTTTCTTTTTCGTGGGAGATCAAAGTGATTCCCACACTTCATCATTGTATGGGGTTCGTGAACGAAGTCGTGCTGATTACTTCTTGGCTAGCCTTATTGCCGAAGAAGATAATGTTGTGGAAGAAGATTATCCTGCAATTGTTCGTGATTTTCTGGATGTGTTTCCAGAGGATTTGACAGAGTTGCCTCCACACCGAGAAGTGGAGTTTACTATTGATTTGATGCCTTGTACCGCGCTGATTTCTATGGCATCGTATCGTATGGCACCAGTTGAGTTGGAAGAGTTAAAGAAACAGCTTGATGATTTAAGGATGAAAGGTTTTATCCGACTGAGTGTGTCGCCGTGGGGCGCACCGGACTTATTTGCTAAGAAGAAAGATGGTTCTTTACGGCTGTGCATTGATTATCAGAAGTTGAATTATGCCACCATCAAGAACAAGTATCATTTGCCAAGGATAGATGATTTATTTTATCAGTTGAGAGGAGCCAGTTGTTTCTCAAAGATTGACTTGAGGTCAGGCTATTATCAGCTGTGGGTTAGGGATGAGGATATCTCGAAGACAGCGTTCCATACGCGATATAGACACTATGACTTCCTTGTTATGCCTTTTGGCTTGACTAATGTGCCAGCGGCATTCATGGACTTGATGAACCGCGTCTTTCATGATTACTTGGACCAGTTTGTGGTAGTTTTCATGGATGACATTCTTGTGTATTCACTGACTTGAGAAGAGCACGAGATCCATTTGAGCATTGTAATGCAGATTTTACGGGAGCACCGATTGTATGCTAAATATGAGAAATGTGAGTTTCGCCTACAAGAGGTGAAATTTTTGGGGCATATTGTTTCGGAAGGAAGAGTGTTAGTGGATCCATCAAAGGTTGAGGCAGTTTTTAATTGGGAGCAACCCAAGAATGTTTTTAAGATCCAGAGTTTCCTTGGTCTAGCGGGTTACTATTGAAGATTTGTGAAAGATTTCTCCCATTTGGCAGCTTTTATAACCCGATTGACCTGAAAAGGAATCAAGTTTGTGTGGAATGAAGCCTGTGAGTCATCTTTTCAAGAGCTGAAGACAAGATTGACTACAGCTCTAGTGTTGGTGATACCTGAGCATGGCTTAGGTTATGTAATTTATTATGATGCTTCACGTGATGGGTTGGGATGTGTGTTGATGCAGGATGGTAGAGTAGTGGCTAATGGGTCTCGACAGTTAAAGACCCATGAGTACAACTACCCTACTCATGATCTGGAGTTAGCGGCAGTCGTGTTTGCACTGAAGTGTTGGAGACACTATTTGTATGGTGAGAGATTCAAGGTATTCTCGGATCACAAGAGTCTTAAGTATCTTTTCTCCCAAAAAAACTTGAATAACAGACAGAGACGATGGGTTAAATTCTTGAAAGATTACAATTTTGATCTGCAGTACCATCCAGGCAAGGCAAATGTGGTAGCAGATGCCTTAAGCCGGAAATCTCGTGGAACTTTGGCTGGATTAGCTATTCGGAAATAGAAGATGCTTAATGATCTGGCGGAAATGGGATTGTATTGTGTTGACGACAATAGTTGCGGTGAATCGGCATTTTTGTTTTGTAATACCCCTAAATTTAAAAAGGATAGTCCTACTATTTATTTTATTGTTTCAATTGCATTTTTAATTGTTGACATGCATATAAGTTAATTTTATTGATTTAATTGAATTCACTTATTTAATTGGTCTAATTTAATTGATTTAATTATAGTTAATTATATGGTTGTTTTAATTGAATTAATTTACTTAAATTTAATGGTTTAACTATTTAATTTAATTGTTTAAATGGACTTGTTTTAATTAAATGTAATTATGTTTTCAACTTGACTGTTATATAGTTGTACATTTGGTTTACAGCCGACATTGATAGTAACCTAGATTTCTCTATGGGCCGAGTAAATCTAGTTAGGGTTTAAGAGAGCCTAGGATTAGTGTGGCCTATAAATATTCACCTAAGTTGTCTGCTTAGGGTTGTAGAATAAAATTACAACATACTAAGGTTGAGAGAAGTTTTGGAGACAGCTGGGAAGAAAACAGAGAACAAACAAAGGATTCGCCGGATAATTGAGACGGACGTTAGTGTAAGGCAAGTTCTATTCTTACTCTCTCCGTTAGGATTCATGTTCTTTGCATCCCTAAATAATTCTAGGATTAATTGAATGTTAAAAACATTATCGGTTCGTGCTTAAACTTGAATTATATCAGTATGTTTGTATGCTTGTTAAACTGTTAAAACGTGATGTTTGCTTGCATAATTCTCTATTCAAATCTATGTATGTAATATAATATGAACTTAAACATGGGCTGGGAACACACTGGGGTTTGGTTACAACATCTGGGAACCATGGCAGTGAAGTAGCAGAGGAGTAAATAGAGTCGAAATCGGAGAAGACGAGACAGAGAGGGAGAGAGCCGGCTCCCTTTAATTGGGAGGTGGCTCCCAAGGTGTAGGACCCGGCTCCAAGGTCAATGAAGCCGGCTCCACACTTGTTGGAGCAGGCTCCTTACTCCAGATTTTTTATTTTTTTCATTTTTCTATGAGATGTTGTGTACAGTGGATGGTTCTGTGATTTCAAATGCATTTATGACTATATGGGGGAAATTTTTATGAGGCATATAGTTGTATTAAGGCTCCAGAAGTAATGCTCATTAACTAATTACTTAGATTAGCGTGGACAGTAGAGAACTTAAACAAATAAGTACACTATTTTAGAGTTAAAAGAATTACACTGTTTAATTCTCAGTGTTAGCAATTTTCCTGTGATGGATATGATAATTGAAACATGTCTCACTATATACCATGATCATGTATCTGAATTATACATGTGTAGGATGTGTTAGTGTTGAATGATATTAAGTTTTAAACTTAACATTAACTGGATTTTGTGAAACAACCTAAACTAAGCATGTCTATGTACATACTATAATTCTGTTTTGATGCTTGCACTATTACTGTTAGTATCAACTGTTGGAGGTCTGGACTTCGTGGTTGTTTACTTTAAATGTTTGTAATATCAACTGCTGAGTGTTGAATGATATTTTGAATTAATCTTGTCACTATATCAGATCTTGTGGAATAACCTAAACTGACCATGTTTACGTATATAGTTTAACTATGCTTATTAATGCTTACCTGATGACTGTTAGTATCAGTGATAGATGTATGGATTTAGTTGATATTTACCTTAAGTGTCTGTGTTATCGACTGTTGGATGGTTGGATAGTATACACCGGTATGGGACGGTGGTATACTAGGGACGGTTTGGTTTCAAAATACCAAAACCTACATACTCGGGATTAAGAATTGGATTAACTAAAATTTAAGTCCTATTGATTGTAATATCATGGCAACGACTAATTGAGCGGCACTACTAGGATACAGGAAGAATTTTAAATATATTGTTATGGTACCTCGATATGAGCTTGAGTCTCAGGATCGACGGTTAGGGAGCGTATATGCATTGGGATGCATAGCTGGATACGATGGTTGGAGGTGTACCCTGTTTAGACTTAGGTACACATGCCCACTTCATGTACGTTTTAGCATGTTACCTCTATTCTGGTTGAGACCGGCCTGTAGTCCAGTGAGAGTCCTTTAGTGTGACTATATATATATTTACAGACTATTAGCTATTGTTGAATTATTTAGGATGTACATGCATATCGGGCCTCTGTTTGGATTGTAGTAGTATAGAACTTACGCGTGGGCCTGGCCCACTTCTATTTTTCAGGTACACGACAGTTCCAGACTTAGACATGTTCGTGCTGAGCAGAGGTTTCTGCTCACTCTACCGACGACGTAGGACTTCTCTCCATAGCTTATATCAGGATGTCCTTTCAGTTGTTTTAATTCAGTTTGGATTTTTATTAAGAGTCCACTAGAGATGGATTCCCGATTTGTTAATCTATTGGAGCTTTTGGATTATTGGGATTTAAGTATTTATATTTACAGGATTTTATTTTCGTTTCTTTCAGCTTTTAATATTTATTCTTATTTCATTTTGTCATCTGTGTTCATTTTAAAATATTAATTATTTGATATTCCCTCGGGTTTGGATCTGGGCCTGATCAACCCGTGTCTCGGATCCGAGGGGTATCACAATTGGTATCAGAGAACTCCAGGTTCAAGTGTCTCTAGGATTCTATCGTATAAGACTTCCGCGTAGCGTTTTCTCTTTATTAGAGCTTAAGTTTAGGATTCATTGTATTCCTTACGGTTCGTTTAGAAATGGTACTGATGTCTGTCTTTCCGTGTTAACAAATGGTTAACGCTAGAAACGGACAGAACATACAAGGAACTAGGAAGGAAAGGAGAGCGGCTCGTAGGCAATAATATCTCCTACGACGTTAGCAAATGGAGGAAGAGCAACAAAGGCTTGGGTTCCAGGATGATGATGGTCAGTTTCAGGAGGCAGTTCAATAGACTCGGGATCAGGGAGGAGATCCAGAGTATCCTCCTCACATCAACGACCTCATTGCTTGGGCTATAGAAGCTGGGGTAATAGCTGCACTTCGGAATCAGCCTTAGGTACAACCGGCACGGCTACCAGCACCGGTTGTTCAGACTAATACTTGGGAGAAGGCCAGGAGTTCTTTCACAAATGGGAGCCCACCTGAGTTCACAGGCTCCACCGATGCAAGAGCAGCTCACCAGTGGAAACAGGACATCGAGCGACATCTTCGCTTGGTTCAGTGCACGGAGGTTCAGAAGCAAATGCTTGTCACCTTCAAGTTAGTTGGAGATGCACTATAATGGTGGGAGTCAGTTACCACCATAGAGGAGAGGATGGTTTGACTTATAATCAGTTCAGTGCATGCTTTGATGAAAAGTATTTCCCTTATGCAGTCAGGGCAGCCATGAAGACTAAGTTTCTTAATCTGCAGCAGGGGAATATAACAGTGGCGGAGTATGAGCAGCAGTTCACACGCTTGTCTCTTTTTGCACCAGAGGAGGTGGATACAGAGGAGAAGAAGCGCAACAATTTCGTTAAGGGACTGATGTGGTCTATCAAGAGAGCTATCACAGGTAGTCCAGCTTATACTACCTATGCTCAGGTGGTAGACGCCGCTCTACAGTAGTATCAGTTGACCGTGGACTTCAAACAGGCCAAGGGTGAGAAGCGGGGTGATAGAGACTCTACTAACTAGTCAGCTGAGAAAGGGAATGGGAACGGACACCGACAGAATGACAAGGGCAAATTCTAGGAACAGCAGCCTTGGAAGAAGCACAAGGGCGGTTCAAATGCTCCCAGAGATGTGGCACCTATTCAGCGACAGCAGAACGGGGGACCACAGACAGGACAGGGTCAGCCACAGGCTAACCGACAGAGGAGGTCATTTGGTACTTTCCAGGGTAGTTGCTATACTTGTGGAGAGTATGGTCACACTTCTAGGCAGTGTCCAACAGCCAGACAGGGATAGAGACAACATGTGCAGCAGGGGCAGAGGGCGCCAGTGCCTTTACCAGCTCCATAGGTTCCACAGATTTAGGGATAGACCTATCCGGCTTTACCGGCACTGCCACAGCCTTAGGGACAAACACCGCAGCGGTTACATTATGGCAGAGTGTACAATCCCATGCCACAGGATATGTAGGCACCTCAGGCTGTTGAGGGTAATTTTCCTATTCATGGTTTACTTGGATGTGTTTTATTTGATACGGGTGCTGTACACTCATTTGTAGCTAGGTCTTTTGTTGCTTTGTCTAGGATGGCGACTCGGGTATGCAGTAGACCTCAGGGTATTTCTACACCATTGAGCGATACAGCTATTTTACATAAGAGTGATGGGCCTGTAACACTAGATATTGGTAGACTCAGATTTTTAGCCAATCTATTGGTCCTAGACATGCACACTTATGATGTGATATTTGGGATGGATTGGTTATCGCATTACCATGCCCAAGTTGATTGTTATGATAGGTCAGTTGTTTTCACCATACCTGGTCAGGACATGTACGTCGTCGCTATGCCGCGTTTTAGCGGGGTCACTAGCACCTATTTGTTTCATATGGAGGAAACGGAGGAAGAGACTACTGTATCATTGGATAACATACCAATTGTATAAGATTTCCTGGATGTATTTTAGGAGATTCTAAGGTTGCCGCCTAGTCGCGAGATTGAATTTGTGATTGACTTAGCGCCAGGCTCTACGCCTATTGCTAGGGCACCATATAGGATGGCACCAGTAGAGATGCGAGAGCTGAGGGATCAGATTCAGCAGTTACTCAGCCAGGGTTTTATTTGTCGAAGTACTTCACCCTGGGGAGCACCAATCTTATTTGTGAAGAAGAAGGATGGTTCACTTCGGCTGTGTATAGATTACAGGGAGTTGAATAAGGTTACTATTCGTAACAAGTATCGGTTACCCAGGATTGATGATCCTTTTGATTAGTTGAAGGGAGCTACGTACTTCTCTAAGATTGAACTACGGTCTGGATATCATCAACTTCGGGTTCGGGAGTAGGATGTTCCGAGGGCAGCATTTCTCACTAAATATGGATCTTATGAGTTTCGTGTGATGCCGTTCGGGTTGACTAATGCACTAGCGATCTTTATGGATTTAATGAACATAGTCTTTAGGGCTTACTTGGATTAATTTGTCATTATCTTCATAGATGACGTTTTGATTTACTCGAGGTCAGAGGACAATCATGCTAGACATTTTCAGATAGTCTTGCAGACGCTTCGTGAGCACCAGTTGTATGTCAAGTTCGAGAAATGTGAATTTTGGCAGCGGGAGGTGAAATTCTTGGGTCACCTGGTGTCAGAAAGGGGAATAGCGGTGGCGGTGGTTGAGTGGGGACAGCCTACTTCACCTACTGAGATTTGGAGTTTCCTTGGTTTGGTAGGATCTTATAGGAGATTCATCTAGGGGTTTTCCAAGATAGTAGGCCCACTCACTCATTTGACTAAGAAGGGTGTACGGTTTGTGTGGGATGAACATTGTCAGAAAGCGTTTGAGGAGCTGAAGACTAAGCTGACTTCTGCACCAGTTTTGTCTACACCACAGAGCGGGATAGAGTATCTTATTTACACAGATGCTTCTTTGCAGGGTCTTGGATGTGTTTTGATGCAGGAGGAGCGACCGATTTCATATGGATCTCGGAAGCTTAAGCCTCATGAGCTTAATTATCCAACACATAATTTGGAGTTGGCAACTGTGGTCTTTGCCTTACGTATTTAGAGACATTATCTATTAAGTGAATCCTTCAGGTTGTTTAGCAATCACAAGAGTCTGCCGTACTTGTTAACTCAGCGGGAGCTGAATATAAGACAGCGCAGATGGTTGGAGTTTGTAAAAGACTATCACTTTTCTATACAGTACCATCCAGGGAAAACGAATGTGGTGGCGGATGCCCTCAGTCACCGACCTGTAGGTAGTCTTTCTGCTCTATTCACTTCTGAGTGGAATGCTTTGAAGACAGTGGATGAGTTGTCAGAGGCTTTCATGGCTTACATGGTGATTACACCTTCTATCATTCGCAAAGTTTTGAAGGCACAACTCACGGATCAGCAGTGCATTGATAAAGTTGTAGAGATAGCTTCCGGAGAGGTTCTATTCTACTATGTTGGGGCTGATGGAGGTTTGAGGTACAAGGGCCGTTTGGTGGTACCTTCTGCTGATGATTTGAGGAAGGATGTGATGACTGAGACTCACCATTCTGAGTTTTCTGTTCATCCAGGAGGCGACAAAATGTATCAGGATATGAAGCGGCAGTTTTGGTGGGCAGGTATGAAGAGGGACATTGCTCTATTTGTCTTGTGATGTAGTACTTGTCAGATGGTCAAGATTGATCATCAGAGGTCGCCAGGAGCTCTACAGCCATTGTCGATACCGGAGTGGAAATAGGAGAACATTTCGATGGATTTTGTGGAAGGGTTGCCAAATTCCTTTAGGGATCACAATTCCATTTGGGTCATCGTGGACAGATTGACGAAATTAGCTCACTTTGTGCCTATTCGAACTAACTTCACTTCGAAGCAGTTGGCGAGACTTTACATTTCAAAGATTGTAAAGTTGCATGGTATTCCATTGTCTATTATATCGGACAGAGATTCGAGCTTTGTGTCAGGATTTTGGAAGAGTTTTCAACAGGCTTTGGGTACCGAGTTGCATCTTAGTACTGCTTATATTCCTCAGACTGATGGACAGACGGAGAGGGTGAATCAGATCATGGAGGATATACTACGGTCGTGTGTTCTTGATTTCAAGGGCCACTAGGAGGATTACTTACCACTTGTGGAGTTTGCTTATAACAATAGTTTTCAGAAGACTATTAGGATGGCACTATTTGGGGTGTTATACGGCCGACCGTGTCAATCACCTGTTTGTTGGATGGAGGTTGGCGAGAGAAGATTCTTGGGTCCTGCGTTCATCAAGGATACTTCTGAGAAGATAGCTCTTAGGGATCGCATGCGTACTGCTCAGAGTAGGCAGAAGAGCTATGCTGATAGTCGCACTCGTGCTTTGGAGTTTCAGGTTGGGGATCAGGTTCTACTCAAAGTGTCTCATATGAAAGGAGTCATGGGCTTTGGGAAGAAAGGGAAGTTGTCACCGTGATTTGTTGGTTCATTCATGATTATAGATCGAGTTGGAGCTGTTGCTTATCGGTTAGAACTTCCGGATAATTTGGATCGCGTACACAACGTATTCCATGTTTCTATGTTGCGAAAATTTCTGCAAGATGAGGATTGGTATCAGCATATCGATGTTGGGGAGATTGAGTTACAGCCAGATGCAACTTATTTGGAGCCGCCGTGTCAGATTGTCGACCGTTGGGATCAAGTCCTTCGTAATAAGGTTATTCCTTTAGTTCGTGTCCAATGGAGTCATCACAATGAGGCTGATTCTACTTGGGAATAGGAGGACGCAATTCGCTCACAATTTCCTGAAATTTTGGAAGAAGGTAAAAGCGAATTCCGAGGACGGAATTCCTTTTGGTAGGGAAGAAGAATGTAATACCCCTAAGTTTAAAAAGGATAGTCCTGGTATTTATTGTATTGTTTCAATTGCATTTTTAATTGTTGACATGCATATGTGTTAATTTTATTGATTTAATTGAATTTACTTATTTAATTGTTCTAATTTAATTGATTTAATTATAGTTAATTATTTGGTTATTTTAATTGAATTAATTTACTTAAATTTAATGGTTTAACTGTTTAATTGAATTATTTAAATGGACTTGTTTTAATTAAATGTAATTATGTTTTCAACATGACTGTCATATAGTTGTACATTTGGTTTACAGCCGACATTGATAGTAACCTAGATTTCTCTATGGGCCGAGTAAATCCAGTTAGGGTTTAAGAGAGCCTAGGATTAGTGTGGCCTATAAATATTCACCTAAGTTGTCTGCTTAGGCTTGTAGAATAAAATTACAACATACTAAGGTTGAAAGAAGTTTTGGAGACAGCTGGGAAGAAAACAGAGAACAAACAAAGGATTCGCCGGAGAATTGAGACGGACGTCAGTGTAAGGCAAGTTCTATTCTTACTCTCTCCCTTAGGCTTCATGTTCTTTGCATTCCTAAATAGTTTTAGGATTAATTGAATGTTAAAAACATTATCGGTTCGTACTTAAACTTGAATTATATCAGTATGTTTGTATGCTTGTTAAACTGTTAAAACGTGATGTTTGCTTGCATAATTCTCTATTTAAATCTATGTATGTAATATAATATGAACTTAAACATGGGCTAGGAACACACTGGGGTTTGGTTACAACATCTGGGAACCATGGCAGTGAAGTAGCAGAGGAGTAAATAGAGTCGAAATCGGAGAAGATGAGGCAGAGAGGGAGAGAGCCGGCTCTCCCCTAGAGAGAGCCGGCTTCCTTTGATTGGGAGGTGGTTCCCAAAGTGTGGGAGCCGGCTCCAAGGCCAATGAAGCCGGCTCCACACTTGTTGGAGCAGGCTCCTTGCTCCAGATTTTTTATTTTTTTCATTTTTCTGTGAGATGTTGCGTACAGTGGATGGTTCTGTGATTTCAGATGCATTTATGACTATATGGGTGAAATTTATATCAGGCATATGGTTGTATTAAGGCTCCAGAAGTAATGCTCATTAACTAATTACTTAGATTAGCTTGGACAGTAGAGAACTTAAACAAATATGTACACTGTTTTAGAGTTGAAAGACTTACACTGTTTAATTCTCTGTGTTAGCAATTTTCCTTTGACGGATATGATAATTGAAACATGTCTCACCATATACCATGATCATGTATCTGAATTATACATGTGTAGGATGTGTTAGTGTTGAATGATATTTAAGTTTTAAACTTAACATTAACTGGATTTTGTGAAACAACCTAAACTAAACATGTCTATGTACATACTGTAATTTTGTTTTAATGCTTGCACTATTATTGTTAGTATCAATTGTTAGAGGTCTGGACTTCATGGATGTTTATTCTAAATGTCTGTAATATCAACTGCTGAGTGTTGAATGATATTTTGAATTAATCTTGTCACTATATCAGATCTTGTGGAATAACCTAAATTGAGCATGTTTATGTATATAGTTTAATTATGCTTATTGTTGCTTACCTGATGACTGTTAGTATCAGTGATAGATGTATGGATTTAGTTGATATTTACCTTAAGTGTCTGTGTTATCAACTGTTGGATGGTTGGATAGTATACACCGATATGGGATGGTGGTATACTAAGGACGGTTTAGTTTCAAAGTACCAGAACCTACCTACTCGGGATTAAGAATTGGATTAACTAAAAGTTAAGTCCTATTGATTGTAGTGTCATGTCAACGACTAGTTGAGCGGCACTACTAGGATACAGGATGGATTTTAAATATATTGTTATGGTACCTCGATATAAGCTTGAGTCTTAGGATTGACGGTTAGGGAGCATATATGCATTGGGATGCATAGTTGAAGGTGTACCCTGTTTAGGCTTAGGTACATATGCCCGCTTTGTGTATGTTTTAGCATGTTACCTCTATTCAAGTTGAGACCGGCCTGTAGTCCAGTAAGAGTCCTTTAGTGTGACTATATATATATTTACGGACTATTAGCTATTGTTGAATTGTTTAGGATGTACATGCATATCGGGCCTCTGTTTGGATTGTAGTTGTATAGAACTTACGCGTGGGCCTGACCCACTTCTATTTTTTAGGTACACGATAGTTCCAGACTTAGACGTGTTCGTGCTGAACAGAGGTTTCTACTCACTCTACAGACGACGTAGGACTTCTCTCCATAGCTTATATCAGGATGTCCTTTCAGTTGTTTTAATTCAGTTTGGATTTTTATTAGGGGTCCACTAAAGATGGATTCCCAAGTTGTTAATCTATTGGAGGTTTTGGATTATTGGGATTTAAGTATTTATCTTTACAGGATTTTATTTTAGTTTCTTTTAGCTTTTAATATTTATTCTTATTTCATTTTGTCATCTTTGTTCGTTTTAAAATATTAATTGTTTGATATTCCCTCGGGTTTGGGCCTAGGCCTGATCAACCCGTGTCTCGGATCCGAGGGGTATCACATGTTTAGTCTTGTGGCTCAACCTACTCTTGTTGTAAGAGTGATTGAGTTGCAGAGACAAGATCCAGATTTGGATGCCCTTTACACTTTGATCTCCAATGGTGAGACAGTGAAAGATTGGACCTTGCATGCAGATGGGGGTTTACAGTTCAAGGGTTTGTTGGTGGTTCCCACAGTTTGTCGGGAGGACGTCTTACGGGAGTTTCACACTTCCTGCTTTGCAGTTCATCCAGGTGGTACTAAGATGTATTATAATTTGAGATGCCAGTATTAGTGGAACAAGATGAAAAAGGATGTTGCACAGTTTGTGGCTAAGTGCCTTACCTGTCAACAGGTGAAAGCCGAGCATCAGAAACCAGCTGGGTTGTTGCAACCATTGCCTATAGCGCAATGGAAATGGGAACATATTGCTATGGATTTTGTGACAGGTCTTCCAAGGTCACTGAGAGGCAACGAGGCTGTATGGGTCATCATTGATAGGTTGACCAAGACGGCTCACTTTTTGCCTATTAAGGCAACAGATGATACAGAGGCGCTTGGTGTTCTTTACATGAAGGAGATTGTAAGGTTACATGGAGTCCCAATAACCATTGTCTCAGATAGGGATGCTAAGTTCACTTCGAAGTTCTAGGAAGGACTTCAAGCAGCGTTCGGTTCAGCGTTGCATCTTAGTACGGCATTCATCCACAAACAGACGGCCAGTCGGAACGTACTATCCAGATCTTGGAAGATATGCTTCGTGTATGTGTGCTTGACTTGGGTGGTAGTTGGGAGGACCACCTTCCACTCATTGAGTTTGCATACAACAACAGTTATCAAGCAAGCATTGAGATGGCTCTTTTTGAGGCGTTGTATGGAAGACCCTGTAGATCTCCAGTTTGTTGGACTGAGGTAGGCGAGACAGCTGCCTTAGGACCCGACATGGTACTCGAGACTAGCGAGAAGATTAAATTGATCATACAGAGATTGCTCACAGCTCAGAGTCGACAAAAGAGCTATGCAGATAGGAGGAGACGACCGCTATCTTCTGAGGTGGGAGACCATATTTTTCTGCGGGTTTCTCCACGGAAGGGTTTGATGAGGTTCGGGAAGTGTGGCAAGTTGTCGCCATGATTCATTGGATCGTTTGAGATTTTGGACCGTGTAGGAGAAGTTGCCTACAGACTTGCTTTGCCACCACAGATGGACAGGTTCACAATGTTTTTCATGTGTCGATGCTACGGAAGTATGAACTGGATCCATCTCATGTTTTGGATTGGGTTGACGTGATTATTGATGAAGATGTCTCCTATGAAGAGGGACCAATGCAGATCCTTGACACACGGCAGAAGGTGTTAAGGGGCAAAATAGTACAGTTAGTAAAAGTTCTTTGGAGACACCACGGAGTCGAGGAGGCTACTTGGGAGCTTGAACAACAGGTTCGCTCCAAGTACCCAGAGTTGTTTTCTTCCCTAAGAATGGCTTGATTTCGGGGACAAAATCCTTTTAAGTTGGGAAGATTGTGATATTTCCAATTTTCAGCATTTTTCATTTTTAAAAAATTTCGTCGCCGCGAGGGCATTTCCGTCTTTTCACGTTTTTTGTACGAGATTTTAGTGTAGTCCATTTTCATTTCATACATTTTAATTTATGTGATTTATGTAGTATTTGTGTGGTGGTGTATTATATGTTCACATGTGGTGTAAAATAAAAGAAAAAGAAAAAGAGAAAAAAAAAAGATAGTGGAGGGACCCACCACTACCCAATTAATGGTCTAGAGACCACCTTGCTTCCTCATTTTTCTCTCTCTCCCGTAACTTCTTCCTCTCTCTCAATTTTCTCTTCATTTTTTTTCTTTTGGAAGTAAGCTTTGATCTAAGGTTTCTCTCTCAATACTTAGTGATTCTAAGCGCCGTTTGAGGCAAAACGAAGAGCATGACGAGCTTTACGCGTGAGTACCAACAATTTCAACTTTGGGCCCCTATATGGACTTCGAAATTCTTAACCCGTTTCAAGGGTTTTACTCATTTTAGAGGTAGGGGTTCTTAATTCATGATGTTCTTGCTCTTTTGTGAATTATACCTCCTAAATTGTTATAAATCATGCTTATTTTTTAATTAATTATTTTAAAGATGATGTAAGTGTTATATGTGAAGTTATGAATAAATGTGTTACTTGAATTATATGAGAACATGTTTATTTGATTAATTTCTTTGTCTATTAGTTGATCTACCACACTTATATTGTTGTAGAACTTGCGAGAAATGATATGAGATGGCATGTGTAATTTCCCTAGTGTACTTGTAGTGTATGCACAATTGTATAGTGTGGAAGCCTTCATTTCGATGGCATTAAAAACATGATGTACATGCATACTGTGGGACATGATTGGGAAGATTGTTTTGAAATGAAAATGGGGATTCCGGGGAAGTGTTTTGATGAACTTGTTTTATGAAAACCCGGTCGCCTCGGGGGTACCAAAGGGCCGGAGTGTTAATATAGCCTAGAGGGAACTAGAGAGATTGTTCTAGCATGGTTGAGCTAGCTGGGCCCAAAATGATGCCGCGGGGGTACCAAGGGTCAGGGACACTAGCCAATCCTTCTTTCGCGTCGCTACGGGGTCACCAAAGGGCGGGTTATGTTAACAGTTTGAAAATTACAGTTTGAAAGTGAAAATAGGGAGTGACATCGGCATGCATTGCATTACATTGTTTATACTTGGGACTGATTAGTATGTTGTATTATCCCGACATGGTATGATCCCCATCCCCATTGCTCTATTCTTTGTATGGATTCACGAGGACACAAGAAACGTGTCTTAAGTGCCACCTACTGAGCAAATTGCTCACCCCATCATATTTAACATTTTCAGGTCATGGCAAGGAATTGGCGGATGATAATCCACCACAGATTTGATGGAACTCGAAGGACACTTTAAATATATATTTTGTAGAACTTGAACTCACTTTGTTAAGCACATGTTACGAAATGTACTAAGTTCAATTAGCGTGTAAATCGTGTTGTAACTTGAAGCTTGAAGTCATTTTGTTGTAAATTAAGCTATTTACAAAGACTATGTATGTAACTTGTGTAGATGAATCACATGATGTTGTAAGGTGATTGAATGTTGATGTTCTTGTCCATGATTGTTGTATGATCCATTCCTTAATGTTTGGGACAAGTTTAAGTCATTTCAAAGTTCCCATGCCAATTTCTAATCATTTTTACAAGAGCAGCAACTCAGCTTTAGGTTCAAGGCTCGTTGAGCCATTTCGGTCGACCGAAATGGCACTTCGGTCAACCGATTCTCCTACATGCTCTCAGGATTTTGGATTTCAGTCTGCATACTCTCGGGATCACTTGTTTCGGTCGACTAAAATGGGGTTCGGTCAACCGAACCTTCTTCAAGCTCTCAGGATCTCACATTTCGGTCGATCGATGGAGGGTTTCAGTCGACCAGTTTTGGAGGGTCTACTTCGGCCGACCGAAGCTCTACTTCGGTCGACCGAAGTGCCCTGTTTTGGTTATTTTGTTCTTCTCTTCAATGTATCCTATCCAAAGCCTTGGGAATTTGAAATGAATTGCTGTAAGGTATAGCCATGACCTTATTAATGATGTTTTGACCCTAGAAATGTTGAGTTTGACGTAGATGACCTCAGGTTCGAGTAAGAACCCAGCTAACGGTTTGGATCTCCAGGTTCGAGTCATCACATATAAGCTATTGGCTTGCTCTGGATGACCAGCAACAACTCTGTAAGCTTCGATATTATCATAAAGTCCCGGTTTTAACAATTTCTCTTGTAAAGTACCTACAAACACACATTAATCATAAATTAGTCTAAAACAGGATAGATATATTACTTTAGGCTGCAACATATGTCTATTTAGGTACTCGAATATGCAAATATTCAGCGTTCATCACTCATATCCTAAGCTTATACATAACAAGAAGGGTTCCCTTGATAGGTAAATCACCGAGTGATACAACAATCTTCGGTTAGTGACCTAATTATCACGAGGACTCTCTTCTTGTTACTTATCATTTTTTATGTCCTCGGACCATAGCAAGTCCGAGGGCCCCCAAAGAGAATAATTTTTTCTCAAAGGCATGAATAACTGCTTAGAAAAAATACAACTTTGAAATACTCAAAGACATAGAAATTCTCTAAAATAAATATATCAAATAATAAAGTTAAGACAGCCATTGTTCGAAAACAAAAGTACACTGGTTCAGACAAATATTACATAAATTTACTTCCTTTTTGGATCAAAAGAAGCAAAATCAAAGGCATCTACTGCATTCGGGCTTGAAGCTTTAGCCGGAGCAGCAGAAGAAATCAACACTGGAGGATCTCCCTGGTGGCTTTTCACCATTTCAGCAAACAAAATCTAAGCTTCCTGAGCTGCTGGGAAAAGCTACCTCCATGTCTTTGTCAAATGCGTCTGGGTCCTTCAGCTTATCACCCGAGCCATGTGCAAAGCCAAATCTAAATGCCTTGGCACTTGATAAACGCACCAGAGAAAAGTAACGATCCTGCTTCTGTTTCCCAGCAGTTGTACAGGTATTGACCGAGTACCTCCAGCGTTGATTCTTGGCCTCCAATTCTTTTATCCTGACCTCAGAGGCCGTAAATTTATTTTTATATACATCTCTAGCGTCATAAGACGTCTTGACATCCAGAAATGCATTAGAAAGTTTCTTCTCTGCAGTAGAAAAATCCTTCTCTAGTTTCCGGATAGAGAGGGATTGAGCCTCAACAGTTGCACACAAAGCCATGGTATGGTACAGACTCTACAAATCAATCAGAAGGCTAATAGAATATGATGAAAAGACAAAAAGCAAGAAGTAGTGAAGCAAAGTGCCAAGACAAACCTCCATGGCACGAATAGGAGCAGATGGAAGAAGCTACTCCAGACCCATATTTCCTATTAGCTCCTCATCCTTTGGGAGCCATATTCCCTGAACAACTGAGGGATCTTTCACCACAGAATCACCTGAGTGTAGAACTGACTTATCAACCCTGGAAAAGATTGGCCTCCAGGCTTCTCTCTTGTCAACCAAGATGAAAGCCCTGACTTCTTCTTCAGCTTCAACTTCGCCCTTCTTCTTTTTTCCTTTGTCCAGGTCAATGACCTTGGATTTGCTGTCTGAAGAAGAGTTTTTCTTGGCCTTTTTCTTCAAAGGAGAATCCTCAGCCTCCTTTTCATACTCCGTGAAGCGAATAACATTCAGGAGTTCCTCGTTAGCTTTTTGCTGGAGAGCTTCGACTCTCTTCTTTTCCTCGTTGGTCAAAGGGAAGACATCAAAGGATGGAAGGGATAGATCCATGAGGTCAAACTCTGAAGCACCAGAGGCAATTTCTTTGAGATTGACCGAAGTAAGAAGATCCTTTGCAAATGGAGGATTTCGCCACACCTTCTTCCTCAAAAAGGAAAGTCTATTCTTAACTACCAAGGAGGGAAATGATGCTGAAAAAACACCAAAAAACTCATAAATATGACGAAAAAGTAATACCTGACATGGAAAATAACCGGAACACTCCGGGTGAAAAGAAGAAAGCCCTTCTATACCTGAGATCCCAAATTTCTGAGGAATAGGGAGCGTTGCAGACTGAGGCACAAACCAATTCCCTCAGACAATGATCATCCTTTCTTTCCATTTCTTCTCAAAATTGGGAAGGTAGGTACATAGTCTCTGTTGAAGAGACGAAGTAAAGAAATAGCGACCCAATTCTGTTTGATGCCTAGAGATAGTGTAACTAGACAACAAATCAGTGAGGTTCAAACCAAAAATGTTCTAAATAAGTTAGGGTTTACTTGAAGATAAGCAATCCCTAATTTGTTAAACACTAAATGGTAAAAGGGATGAAGGGGAAAAAGAAGAGCATGAAGATGCCCAACAGACAAGAGTAGTTCATTTTCTCTGACACCCTTACCGGAATTAAAGTCAGCATCGGAAGGAGACCTAGAGATCTCCACACCTTCAGGAATCTCAAAATTCTTCTACTACAGAATCAACGGAGAATTTAATGCGATAGACAGATAAGATCATATCTTTTTATTCTTGAGTAAAAATCTTATCGGATCCAGAAATGGATTCCTCAGCTTGATGCTGAGAGTCATTCCCCCTTAAACTCGAATCACCCACAATATCTAAAGGGGTGGAAGTTTTAACAGGAAGAGTTCTAAGAAGAACGGAAGATGCTGAAGGAGTAGCCTCAGAATCTATATTCTGTGCTTGATCGTGAGTAGGTGAAGTGTTCATATTGCGAAATCAATGAAAGGGAAGTAAGAAACTAACCTGATAAGAAGACGAAGCTGCGAAGCACAGTGTAGACAGAAATGAGCTTTGAGGAGGTTTACTCATCAGAATACCAATGGCCAATATGAAGCTGCCTCTTACACTTCTAGTAACCGTGCAAATTCAATTCTCTTCTAATTAGGAACCGTGATTCAATTTAGGAGGGAATTGGGGGCAAAGTGTAGTGGGAAAAATCTCCCCTCTAATAAGAACTAGCCATGTCATTAAAGTAAGTCAGAATCCCAATCGATCTCCACAAGCCCATCAAAACCCAATCTTAGTCAAGCTTAAATAAAGTTGCCACTGACCCAAGGTTATTAACATTAACCTCTTGACCTACTATAAATTCGTCCGGCCCATTCACATCCTAATCCAAGTCCAGCTCAAATTAATCAAAGTCCTCTTTACTTTAGGATTCTTTATATAAGGAAGTTCTGCATAGGAAAAGTCTTGCATGGAAGGAATTACATAAGGAAAGAACTTTATAGGTAAAGAATTGTATATGGAATGAATTAGAGGACAAGCAGGACGAATCCTACCACCTACAGATACCAATAATAAATATTGGACGATTAGTTTCACATGGTTCTCCACTTTCATTTCTTTAATAACACTTTATTATAACACTTATTTTTATAAAAATAAATATAAAAAATAAATAAATAAATAAATAAAAGATCTACAACTTCATCATATGAAAAACTAAAATATATAAATTACTTGATTCAAATTAAGTTAATAAAGTATAACTAAACAATGAATATGTTTAACTTAAATAGATGTTATATCCTAAAACACAAAAAGCGGGAGCGAAAGTGCAAACGAATTCGAGAGCAGGAGCGTGAGAGCGGCAGAATTAAGTTATAAGCAATGAGAATTTGTGCGCGAACACGCATGCGCGGAACGTAAGAGCGATACTTATTGAGAAGAATTGTGTAACTTAGGTTTATATATATATATATATATATATATATATATATATATATATATATATATATATATATATATATTCTTACCAATATCAATGGAAATACCTATATATGTGTGTGTGTTTCATCTAAAACACTGTCTATCTCATATCTATACTATTATTAAATGTGCAAAGTGTTTCCGTGTTTCAGTATTTATTTATGAATATAAAAAATTATATTAATTGCTATAAAACTCTAAAAATTACTTAATAAAATTCAAATTACCTAATAAAATTCAAATTACAAATTACCTAATAAATCTATACTATTATTAAAAGAGTTTGTATAAAATAAAATAAAATCTAATTAGACAAGAATAAGTATACCACAAGTTACCTATTTTTATTTTCAATAAAACTCTATCACATTAGGCAAAGATATATTTAAAGAGTTTCTATAAAACTCTAATACAAATTACATATTTATCTATTTATTATGAGTTTTTAATAAAAGGAAATCTAATTATACGAGTATTATTAATATAAAAAATTATTTATTAATTGATATAATAAAAGGAAATCTAATTAGAGAAGGATATATTTGAAGAAAATAAAATAATTTATATAAAACTCTACCACAAATTACTTATTTTATTTTTAATAAAACGCTATCGTATTAGATAAAGATATATTTAAAGAGTTTATATAATTTCTAACACAAATTACATATTTATCTATTTATTATGAGTTTTTTAATAAAAGAAAATCTAATTATAGGAGTATTATTAATATATATTTAAAGAAAATAAAATAATTTTTATAAAACTCTACCACAAATTACCTATTTTATTTTCAATAAAACTTTATCGACAAAGATATATTTAAGGAGTTTCTATAAAACTCTAACACAAATTACCTATTTATCTATTTATTATGAGTTTTTAATATAATGAAATCTAATTATTCAAGTATTAATCTAATAAGAAAAGGAAATCTAATAAGAAAAGGAAATCTAATTAGAGAAGGATATATTTGAGAAAATAAAATAATTTATATAAAACTCTACCATAAATTACCTATTTTATTTTCAATAATACTCTATCACATCAGATAATGATATATTTAAAGGGTTTCAATAATTTCTAACACAAATTACATATTTATCTACTTATTATGAGTTTTTTAATAAAAGGAAATCTAATTATAGAAGTATTATTAATATATATTTAAAGAAAATAAAATAGTTTTTATAAAGCTCTAACACAAATTACCTGTTTTATTGAAATTACCTATTTTATTTTCAATAAAATTCTATCACATCAGACAAAGATATATTTAAAGAGTTTCTATAAAACTCTAACACAAATTGCCTATTTATCTATTTATTAAGAGTTTTGAATATAATAAAATCTAACTATACGAGTATTATTAATATAAAAAAGGAAATCTAATAAGACAATGATATATTTGAAGAAAATAAAATAATTTATATAAAACTCTACCACAAATTACCTATTATATTATCAATAAAACTCTTTAAAAGGGCATATGTTATCAAGCCTATAAATAGAAACATGGAGGAAGGAGGAAAGGAGACAAAAATTGAGAATTCTGGAAATCTCCACAAACTAGAAATTCATTCTGGCAAAGTTCAGTCAAGCTTGACTGGTCAAAATAGGCAGGTGAAATCCTAATTCTCTTGTTGGTAGAAATTGTTTGAACTAAATATTGTCATTCTACTATTCTTTTAGGTGCAGTCCCACTTCATCAAGCTTGACTGGTCAAAATAGGCAGGTGAAATCCTAATTCTCTTGTTGGTAGAAATTGTTTGAACTAAATATTGTCATTCTACTATTCTTTTAGGTGCAGTCCCACTTCATCAGGCAGTTTGACCCTGAATTGTGCATGGTTGTGATTTGTATTATTGGAAAAACACTTGTCAAGGAGACATTGGTAACATGAAATTTTATAATCTGGAAGGAGAATTTGGAAGGTTTTGATTTCTTAGATCCCAAAAATTTTCCTTCTCCTCCTCTCAATGCATGAGTTCAAGCTCATAGAAACATATGTATCAGCACCTGAAGTCATATTAATTAGTACCCTGTCGAGAGACTGTTGAGAGACTTCAGTCTTCAAGCCAAAAATTGAGGATTGTGGTTGCCAATCGCTTCTTCCTTTACTTTCAGCGAGGTATCCATTTGTATAATGCTCTGTCCAGGTGAAGCAATAAGCTTAAGTAGATGGTTCAATAGCCATTTGAACATGATACGAATCGAATAATTGTCCCAAAACCGTGTTTATTGGTTACCGATGGAACTGAAATTCAAGAAAGGAGAAAAACAAAGGGATCTTAATTAAGAATTTAAGGAACTATAATTTATACTTCTAAGAAAATATATATATGAATTGCAAGAAGATAAAGGGAAGGAACCCTTCTCCCAGTATACATTTATTCAACACAATAATTCAAGCCATTTTAGCCTGTTCCAAAACCATGCAACTTCTTGCAACAATTACTAAATCGATGCAAGACTCACCATTCAACTCAGAAAAAGCATAGGGGCCAATATGTTCTTGGTCTTCACCAAGAACATACCATCCAACTTCAGTACTTGTTTCAGAATTCCGATCAAAGACGTTTTCTGCATTAAATCCAGAAACAACATCCCATTTTACTTGATCTTCTTATATCATTATGCATACAGTACAACCACAGTTTTTAAACAAAGAAAAACTGTGTGGTGTGTAATTATATTTCTATCGAGCAATACTATTGAATACTTAAGTTTTTATAAATAAATAAATAAAAAAAAAAAAGTTTTATAATATTTATTAATTAATATAAAAAGAGTTTTTATAAAAAGAGTTATTTATGAATTAATATAAAAATAGTTTTTATAAAACTCTAAAAATTACCTAAAAAATAAATCACCACTTTCAAATTACCGAATATACAAATTACCTAATAAATCTATACTTTTATTAAAAGAGATTCTATAAAAATGTAACACAAAATATAAAAAAAATATTTATTAATTAATATAAAATTAGTTTTTAAGAGTTTTATAACATTTATAATTAATATAAAAAGAGTTATTTATGAATTAATATAAAAATTGTTTTCATAAAACTCTAAAAATTACCGAATAAAATAAACCACACTTTCAAATTACCTAATAAAATTCAAATTACAAATTACCTAATAAATCTATACTAGTATTAAAAGAGTTTCTATAAAACTATAACACAAAATATAAAAAAAAATATTTATTAATTAATATAAAAAGAGTTTCTATAAAACTCTAAAATTTACCTATTGAAATCAATCACCACTTTCAAATTACCTAATAAAATTTAAATTACAAATTATCTAATAAAATTCAAATTACAAAAATAGTTTTTATAAAAAGAGTTCTATAAAACTATAAAATATTTATTAATTAATATAAAAATAGTTTCTATAAAACTCTACAAATTATAAAAAATATATATTTGTAAATTAATATAAAAAGAGTTTTTATAAAAAGAGATTCTATAAAACTCTAAAAATTAGCTAAAAAAATCAATCACCACTTTCAAGTTACCTAATAAAATTCAAATTACAAATTACCTAATAAATCTATACAATTATTAAAAGAGTTTCTATAAAACTCTAACACAAAATATAATATATATATATATATATATATATATATATATATATATATATATATATATATAGATCACCAATTTCAAATTACCTAATCAAATTCAAATTACAAATTAACTAATAAAATTCAAATTACAAAAATAGTTTTTATAAAAAGAGTTTCTATAAAACTATAAAATATTTATTAATTAGTATAAAAAAAAAAAATCTATACTATTTTTAAAAGAGTTTCTATCAAACTCCAACACAAAATATAAAAAAATATTTATTAATTAATATAAACAAAGTTTTTATAAAAAGAGTTTCTATAAACTATAAAATATTTATTAATTAATATAAAATATTAATTAATTGATATAAAAGAGTTTTTATAAAACTAGTTTATAAAAATAGCTTCTATAAAACTCTAAAAATTACCAAACAAAATCAATCACCATTTTCAAATTACCTAATAAAATTCAAATTACAAATTACCTAATAAATCTAA
The DNA here is from genome assembly GCF_030987335.1 of Cornus florida. Taxonomy (NCBI): domain Eukaryota; kingdom Viridiplantae; phylum Streptophyta; class Magnoliopsida; order Cornales; family Cornaceae; genus Cornus; species Cornus florida. Next base: position 22,148,117 of record NW_026775573.1, read on the forward strand.
TTTCTATAAAACTCTAACACAAAATAAAAAATCAAATTACCTAATAAAATTTAAATTACAAAACTAGTTTTGTAAAAGACTTTTTTATAAAACTATAAAAGAATTATTAATTAATATAAAACTTTTATTGAAAAATATTTGTTAATTAATATAAAAATAGTTTTTATAAAAAGAGTTTCTATAAAAAAAAAAGTTTCTATAAAACTCTAAAAATTAGCTAATAAAATCAATCAGCACTTTCTAATTACCTAATAAAATGCAAATTAAAAATTACCAAATCTATACTATTATTAAAAGAGTTTCTATAAAACTCTAACACAAAATATAAAAAGAATACCACCGTTTTCAAATTACCTAATAAAATTCAAATTACAAATAACCTAATAAAATTCAAATTACAAAAATAGTTTTTATAAGAGTTTGTATAAAACTATAAAATATTTATTAAATAATATAAAAAAATCTATACTATTATTAAAAGAGTTTCTATAAAACTCTAACACAAAATATAAAAATATATATATATTTATTAATTAATATAAAAAGAGTTTCTATAAAAGTATAAAATATTTATTAATTAGTATAAAATATTTATTAATTGATATAAAAAGAGTTTATGAAAATAGTTTCTATAAAATTCTAAAAATTACCTAATAAAATTAATCACCATTTTCAAATTACCTAATAAAATTCAAATTTCAAATTACCTAATAAAATTCAAATTTCAAATTACCTAATAAATCTATTTTCTATAAAATTTAACACAAAATATAAAATAAAAAAATATTGACTAATTAATATAAAAAGAGTTTTTATAAAAAAGAGTTTCTCTAAAACTCTAAAAATTACCTAATAAAATTCAAATTACCTATTTTATCTATTTATTTCTAAGAAAATTATACTATTATTTAAATAAATAAATAAACATTAAATATTACCTAATAAAATTCAAATTACTTATACTATTCTTAAAAGAGTTTCGATAAAACTCTAACACAAAATATAAAAAAAATATTTATTAATTAATATATAAACAATTAAAAAATATATAAAAAGAAAAATTCGATAAGTTACAAAACATTCACCACGTGCAATGCACGTGTCTTTTCCTAATATTTAAAATATCAATTGAGAAAGATAGGCATGAGAAATATAATGTTAATGGAAAAAAACGAAGAAACCAAATATAGGGAGCCCACTCCATCCTTAATTTTTTAAGCTCGGGTTGAATTTGGGCTCACAAACTTGAACTAAAATTTCGATCTTACAACTCAGGTGGTTGTTTCAGGTTAGAATTCAGCTTGCTGTAATAACGAATAAAAACCATATTTGGGCTTACAACTCGAACTAAAATTTCAATCTTACAACTCAGGTCGTTGTTTCAGGTTAGAAATCTGTTTGTTGTGATAACAAATAAAACCATATTAGGGTTATTAAATTATTAATTACTTAACTGATATTTCCAAATGATAAGATATACTGTGTTAAATATAGTGTGTCAATTATCTTATAAACAAGTTAAAAAATGAAAAGCAAAAATTAATTTTATAGGTAGTACTTCCAATTTAAGCACTAATCACTTCAAAGTTGATTTCAAGGTGTGCAAATGTGTGGGCAGGTGCGATAGACCTGAGTTACTACACTAAAGTTCTAAATTATTTGTATGATATAACGCGTTTTAAAGTCGTGATGGTCATTAACTTATCAGAACTTCAAAATTAATTAAGCACGCTTACTCTGAAGAGTACCAGAATAGGTGACCTCCTGGTAAGTCTCTGGTTCGGGTGAGACAAAAACGGACAATATTGTATATATTTGGATAAGCTGAGAATTGTTACACATGGTATCAGAGCCAGAGCCCAACCGGAAGTGCGCCCAACGAAGACGTTGGGCCATCACAGGGGATGATTATGACGACTTCCATGGGCAGGTGTGATATAGGCGGCTTTTGTGGACGGGTGTGATATAGGTGAGTGCAAGATATTAAATAAGTTACCACACTGGCATATTAGAGGATGTCATAACCCCACATTATCGGGGAAAGGTGAAGTGTTATATGTAAGGTTCAAACATCCTTCTATAATACAATGTATTTTAAAACTGTGATGGCCGTTAACCTATCAAAACTCCGAGTTCATCATGCGGGTGACAACCTTAAAAGTCTTTGATCCTACTGAGTCCAAAGCGGATGATATTATATTGGGTAGGATGAGGGTTATTCCACAATATTGTCGTGCTTACTTCAGTAGTGACTTCTTTGAAACGAGGGAGATGCGTGTGCAACACAATATCCAACAGTTTACTTTTAATACAGAAGGACATTAGTGCTTTGTAAGATATCCACGAAAAGTTTGAGACTCTAACTGCCAATAAGATTGGGTCTAATTATTAGACCCCTTTGTGTCCAAGTAGATTTTTATTTAGGATTGAGTTGGATTCAGATTCTCTCTCTCTAATTTCGTGATTTGGGCCTCATTATTAATTTTTAATAATCTTTAGACACCGTTTGCTAGTACCTAAAATTTTGGAGTTTTTGTCCCACTGTGTATGGTCGTAGTTCTCAAGCTTTTTGAGTATCTTTTTTATTATTATTTTATTTTTATTTTTTCTGTATGGCTAACACAAGTTACACAACTCTGCCAAAAAGTCTAGCCCTCAAATATTCCAGAAATTCAAGCCAAAAAGTCCAGCCCTCAAATTCTCTTTTGATGTAACTGTTAATTACATTTATGTGATATAAACTAGTCTTGGTTCCAACTACGTCTTGGAGTACTGAATTAGTGCTTTAAATTTACAATTAAATAAAATTTTAAGGCAGTAATTGGTTGCTTCCAATATACATTCAAATTTACCATGCATGTATATTATAATGAATATTTTTTGAACAAATTTGCTAAAGATATCAAAGACTAATGATACTTCTTCACATTTCAAAGTAGAAGGTGAACCTTGTGTATAAACTCCGATTTATTTTTATTTATTTATTTTTGGCAGAGAAATCAATAATTTCAATGAAAAAAAGGATATAATTTCATATAATTCTCTTATAGGAATATGAATGTTACGTAATCAAAGTGGAATAATTTCATTTCCGTGTTGGACAATTTAGTGTCTCTTACTTGAAAAATGAGTATGGAGATGCTAAGAAACAATTTTCATTTTTCACTCTGCACTGCACTTTGAGAAATTGTTTCCCTTTCGATGCATAGAAATGTGTGGGCGTTGTAGTGCTTTGCTTTTGTATATTTTGGAAATTGAATGTACAATGAAAGTGAAAGGACTTCATTTTCCTGCTCTTTAATTTTATTCAGTGTGAGTTAGGATGTGTATATCACACGATAATGACTAAATGGTCCAGAATAATTGACGAAAATTTATTCTAATGTGACCAAAGGTAGTGACTTGTCAATATCATATTTATAAATTTGATAGAAACATAGGAAAGAACTTGTGAAATCTTTCATAAAAAAAGTCATTAGGCATACCCTACAAAGAAAAAATAATAATAGTGAAAATGAAAAGAAAAGAAAAACACATAAGAAGTCTCTCCGCCAAGCCTCCTTCCCATCAACAAGCCCTTTTGAGTCCTATATGTGGGGGCTAAGCTTTTCCCATACGCACACATGATTACATAATAGTAATAATGAGAACATGCCATGCCCCAGGGTGGAAGAAAAACACTAGATTTCTTAACGCGTAAATGGGCTCCAACGGGAATTATTCCACGAGTGTGCGTGTATTCAAGTCCCTCCTCTCCTATTTTATAACAATATATATATATATATATATATATATAGATATATATATAACACTAGATTTCTTAACGCGTAAATGGACTCCAACAGGAATTATTCCACTAGTGTGCGTGTATTCAAGTCCCTCCTATATATATATATATTGTTATAAAATAGGAGAGGAGGGACTTGAATACACGCACACTCGTGGAATAATTCCCGTTGGAGCCCATTTACGCGTTAAGAAATCTAGTGTTATATATATATCTATATATATATATATATATATATATATTGTTATAAAATAGTAGAGGAGGGACTTGAATACATGCACACTCGTGGAATAATTCCCGTTGGAGCCCATTTACGCGTTAAGAAATCTAGTGTTTTTCTTCCACCCTGGGGCATGGCATGTTCTCATTATTACTATTATGTAATCATGTGTGCGTATGGGAAAAGCTTAGCCCCCACATATATATATATATCTCCAAAAACAAGATTACATCCAAATCTCAAGGTTTCAATCACGCGTTTTTGGTACAAATTTTAAACTAAATAATGTCATTCAATTGATAGATCATATGGTATGAGAATTATTCTTTACTTTTATCAATGCATTAGTGTCAAATAACCCTTTTTTTTTTCCACCAAGGTAAATAAATTTCATTAAGTTGATTGTAATTTAGTACAATAATTGATACCTATTCCATCAAACATGATTGTATATTGATATATATACACTTTACTTCGAACTTACTTGAATGAGACTCGCTTTGACAGAATGAAGAATCCCTTTTGCTAAGAAAGAGGAAACAGTAGTGGTTACAACCTAAACAATATGAAGAAATAACCAAGAACACCACAAGAAGGCCACGCAGAAGCTTTTGAATTAAACTTCTCCTTAAGAGTTGTTATATATAATGTTAGAAAGAGAGTTAAAAATATAATAGAATCAAATATTTGAAGCATAAACAAATTTCAGATTATCAGTTGCATTGTTTCTTCACAACATGTTGGCTTCACTTCCTACTTCAAAAATTCCTAACAAGCCCCGTCTTCGTTCATTATCCTCTTGCGATCCACCTGCACTAGTGGTCGATATCCCCACTTCTGAGCTGATCAGAAAGCCCAGAAGGCGATGGCGCTATGCTTTTGCAGTAATCTATTCTACCCGCGCTCTGCTTTCCCTTGCCAAGGGAATTGTAGTTCATGCAAGTCATACCATCCTCGACATCAATCCAAGAATTGAATATTGCAGTTTAAGCAATCAAAATGATCACCACTACCATGTGGAACCAGCCAGCCTAGTGAAGATGGTGAAGGAGAAGAATTTTGATCTTCTTCATCAGCTAGGAGGAGTACAAGGCATTGCGGCAAATCTTGAAAGTCATGTTGATAAAGGTATCCGTGGGGATGGTGAAGATGTGAGAAGGCGACGCGAGGCCTTTGGTTCAAACACTTACCACAAGCCACCTCCAAAGAGCTTTCTTCATTTCTTTTTGGAAGCCTTTAAAGATGCCACTATTATTATCCTTCTGGTATGTGCAACTCTCTCTCTTGCTTTTGGCATTAAAGAAAATGGGATAAAACAGGGTTGGTATGACGGCTCGAGCATTCTTTTCGCTGTCCTTTTGGTGGTTGTTGTATCAGCAGTGACCAACTTCAGGCAATCAAGACAATTTGATGAATTGTCCAAGGTTAGTAACAATATCAAAGTTGAAGTCACAAGAAATGGGAGGCCTCAACAAATCTCCATATTTGATATTTTAGTTGGAGATGTGGTGAATTTGAAGATTGGAGATCAAATTCCAGCTGATGGGTTGTTCTTGTATGGCCATTCCTTACAAGTAGATGAATCAAGCATGACAGGAGAGAGCAACCACGTCGAAATTGATGAGAATGTCAATCCATTCTTATTTTCTGGAGCCAAGATAGCGAATGGGTATGCCCAGATGGTTGTCACAGCAGCGGGGATGAACACTTTGTGGGGTGAGATGATGAGCTCCATAAGCCATGACTCGAAAGAGCAAACTGCATTGCAATCAAGACTCAACAAATTAACTTCCTCTATCGGAAAGGTTGGTTTGGTTGTTGCTTTTCTTGTTCTTCTTGTGCTGCTAATTCGTTACTTCACAGGGAATACCGAAGATAAGAATGGAAATCGTGAATTCAATGGCAAAAGTACCAAATTTGATGATATTATGAATGCCGTGGTACGTATTATAGCAGCCGCGGTGACAATTATTGTTGTAGCGATTCCTGAAGGTTTGCCGTTGGCAGTGACACTCACTTTGGCCTATTCCATGAAAAGAATGATGGCTGATCAAGCAATGGTTAGGAAACTCTCGGCATGTGAAACAATGGGCTCAGCAACCATCATTTGCACTGACAAAACTGGTACACTTACCATGAATAAAATGAAGGTGACTAAATTTGTGCTAGGCAAAGATCACATTACAGGCAATTTTAGGGACATAGTATCCCTTAATGCTCTTGAATTGCTCTACCAAGGAGTGAGTCAGAACACTACAGCTAGTCTTTACAAAGCCACTGAAGGGTCTGAGCCTGAATTCTCGGGTAGTCCAACTGAGAAAGCTATCCTTTCTTGGGCTGTCCAAGAATTAGACATGGACATTGAAGAATTGAAAAAAAATTATGTCATCCTCCATGTGGAGACCTTCAATTCGCAGAAGAAACGAAGTGGGGTTCTGATAAAAAGTAAGATTGACAACACTTTCCATGTCCACTGGAAAGGAGCTGCTGAAATGATACTAGCCATGTGTTCAAGCTTCTACGACAAGTCTGGCAACATCAAAGCCATGGATGATGGTGAAAGAGGGGAAATCAAGCAAATAATTGAAGGTATGGCTGCAGAAACCCTTCGATGTATTGCATTTGCTCATAAAAAAATTATAGAGCCAGAGTCACATTCAACGGATGATGGCAAGTCACATATAAAATTAAATGAAGACAGCTTGATTTTCTTAGGCATAGTGGGTTTGAAGGACCCATGTAGGCCTGGGGTGAGAGGAGCTGTTCAAGTCTGCAGAAAAGCTGGAGTGAACATAAAGATGATCACTGGTGACAATATTTTCACTGCAAGAGCAATAGCAATTGAATGTGGGATACTTGAATCAGATCAAAGCATGCATGACAGGGAAGTAGTAGAAGGTGTAGAATTTCGAAACTTTACCTCCGATGAGAGGATGGACTGGGTTGAAAAAATTCGCGTCATGGCAAGATCTTCCCCACTTGATAAGCTTCTAATGGTACAGTGCTTGAAGCAGAAAGGCCATGTTGTCGCAGTCACAGGGGATGGCACAAATGATGCGCCAGCTCTAAAAGAAGCCGATGTTGGACTGTCTATGGGCATTCAAGGCACTGAAGTGGCTAAGGAGAGCTCAGACATTGTCATTTTGGATGACAACTTCACTTCAGTAGTGACAGTTTTGAAGTGGGGGAGATGCGTGTATAACAATATCCAAAAGTTCATCCAATTTCAGCTCACTGTCAATGTCGCTGCCCTTGTGATCAACTTGGTTGCAGCATGTTCTGCTGGTGAAGTCCCACTAACAGCAGTCCAATTGTTGTGGGTTAATCTGATCATGGACACATTGGGGGCTCTAGCTCTGGCCACAGGGAGACCAACTGACGAACTCATGGAGAAGAAGCCGGTGGGTCGAGTTGAGCCACTTGTGACCAATATCATGTGGAGGAACCTCATTTCTCAAGCACTCTATCAAATCTTGATCCTCTTGATATTTCAATTCAAAGGTCAGTCTATCTTCAATGTGAGCGTAGAGGTAAAGAACACCCTTATCTTCAACACATTTGTTCTTTGCCAAATCTTCAATGAGTTTAATGCTAGGAAGATGGAGAAGAAAAATGTCTTCAAAGGGATACACAAGAACAGGTTATTTCTCTGGATTGTGGCGATTACTGTTGTTCTTCAAGTTATAATGGTGGAGCTTTTACAGAAATTTGCAAATACAAAAAGGTTGAATTGGCTGCAATGGGGTTTGTGTATTGGATTAGCATCTATGTCTTGGCCACTTGCTTGGGTTGTGAAGTGCATACCAGTTCCTGAAAAACCATTTCTTACCTCTGTAAAAGGGAAGCTCTTGAGAAGTCCAATTTAGACGTGTATATATATATACATATATTGTGTTTGTGTGTGTTTGTTAGAGAATGTTTGCAAGTATTCATTAATAAGATGAAATGTAATTGATATATCTATATAAATATATATATACATAACATGTATAATCAATGTGGACACTGCTTTTTACAAACAAAAAAAATGTGGATTTAAAATTATATATATGTATTTGATATGCTTTAGTAATAAAATTAGAAATTAAATGATGTGCTGTGGTTTTTTCTCTTTTTTCTACACCATCTCTGCCCAACCTTGTCTAAGCTTTTCCAAACCGTTCCACTTTAAGGCTTCAAACAGTCATTCCAATCCAAAGTGAGTTGGATTGAGATTGTTATTATTATTATTATTATTATTATTTTGAAGTCTCTAATTTCGTGATTTGGTCCTTATTAGTAATTTTTAATAATCAGATCATTTCTAGTAGCCCCACTATAAATAATTGTAGTTCTCAAGCTTTTGAGTAGCTTTTATCATTAATACCAATTAAGTTCTCTCTCAGTGGATTAACCCTTTGAGAGATTTCTGATAAGTTTTTTTATAATTATATTCAGGTTCTTTTTTTTTTTTTTTTTTTATGTGGGTGAGTAATCCAACTCCAGACTCAACCGAATCTAACCTGATTTTGCAGTTTACCAACCATTAACAGATTAGTATAGTGACACCTGTGTTAAACAGATAAGCAATTAACAGACGTAAATGGAATAGTCGTGATTATGTGAAAATGAGTGCACACATAGAGACCCGCATGCATGTTTTATATAGAGAGAGAGAGAGAGAGAAATTGTACCTCCATTCAAAAGCTCATTGACAGACACAGAGAGCTGATTGATTGTACGGATTGAAGATTAAATAGTTTCTGTATTTCTAGGGTTTTTAAAAGGAGGGGACAAGACAAACATGTCTGTTCGCTGTATGTGGGGGACGAGGAACCATTGCACTGGTCTATAAGAAATTAAGAATTCGTTCCCGGTTTGGGTTTTTGCAGTAGAATCGGGTTGACCCACTATGCAATGGATCGTTTGTGGGTCACGAATGGGCCTGGTAACATGTCCAATTTGAAAATTAGTTTTATTTTTGCGAATTTGGTTTTACTGAATTGGGCCAGTGCATGGATTACTTGGGTCATCCCTTTTTTATTTTAATTTTTTCTGGCAGATTAAGGGGGTGGACTCGACACAGGCACACCCGTTGGCAGATTAAGAGGGTGGACTCGACACAGACACACCCGTTCAAAGAGTTAAACGTTCTACAAACTAAGTCACTCAATAATGCTAGGGTGATACTTATCTAAGCCAATATTAAAACTTGTTCACCTTATTATTAAAGTTTGTTTATTGGCCCATCAATCTTACTGGAAAAATCCCTTGCAAACTTTTTACACCATCCAAACGAAGGAGTAACGATACAAAAATTGAAGCCAATGAATAGAGTTTAACAAAGACTTTAGAGCCAATGAATAGAGTTTAACAAAGACTTTATGCTGGTGAATGAATAAACTCTAAATAGCTGACACATCAGACTATTATTGTAAGATTTAGTTAGTTGAAAATTGAAACAACCCTAAATTGCTAGGGTTTAGAGGAAGTTAAAAATTGCCCTAATTGTTGCAAGCAAGGAAACCTGCAAAGGAGCTCTATATGATCCTTCTTAAGGGACCGCGGGACCTATTTGACATAACAGGTACTTTAAATAAATCATTGATTCAATTTTCATGAATAAAACTATGGGTATCTAGTGATATTTTCTCTATCTTTTAAAGTGAATGGTGAAGGTTCGAATCTCTAAAGAGTAAAGTGAAATATGTAAGTAATGTGTATGCATTTCTTGTCAAAAAAAAAAGTAAAAAATTTTGTGTCCAATTTTAATTTCAAAATGTTAGTTTAAACTACTATGATTTTTTTTTATGCCAGCAAGAAGTTCAGTTAAGTTTATTGTAAAAAATTTCTTTTTTAAGTTTGATATTGTTGTTTTTAGTGAGAATACAAAAATAATAATAATAAAAATAAAAAAATCTCCCTTCTTTTACACTTGGGAAAGCATCCAAAGTTTCAACATTGTTCTCTAGTGATTTGGGTAAATTGCACGTTTTTTCACAAATAGATTATCAAATGAAATCAATTTTATCCTCGGTATAAATTACTGATGATCACAAATGCCGAACCCAAGTAGTATCTCTTCGGATAATAACCATTATGATAGGTGAGGTTCAAGTTCTAGTTTGAAAAATGGTATTAAAAATATAAAAAAAAAAAAAAAAAAAAATTGAAATGAAATTAGTGATAGTTTTTTATTTAAAAAATAAATATTTAGTGATTATCCTCAAATTAAATGAACTTACAAATCACATGAGACTTTATCTTTAATACAAATTTGTTAAAGGAATAAGTCTGCATTGTGTAAAAGGGATAGCTCGCTAATGCATGATTTGGAGAGGGTCAAACTTGCATAGTCATGGTAAATCAACTTTATTAATTAGAAAAGGAAAAAAATACGAAGGAAGAAGGTTATATTTTGTTTCAAATCCAAATCACAAGTAGAATAACTTTATTGTTGTGTTAAGACTATCTCGTGTTTTTGTCCACTATGTTGCCAACTCTATCATATTAAGAAAAGAATTTTAAATTTTACTAGTGGAGGTATGCCGATTCTTTTCTTTTCAATGGAGTTTAGTTAGTTTATTAATTTTTTCGTCATGTTTTGTTGGAGGTTTCTTTATATGCTTTGCAAATTAGACATAATTTCTCACACGGTTTCATTTGGTTAAATAAAAATTAATACTGAAAAATAAAAGTTAAAGAAAGTAAAGTTAAAGAGAAGAAAATAAATTTTGTATAATTCATTTGGTTAGCATGAAATTCTTTCAAGAAATTTGTAAAAAATATAATTTTCTTTCCTTTTTTTTTTCTTTTTTTTTTTTTTCTTTTCTTAAAATTTCTCTTTTTGACACACACGTATTATATATGTACAGTACCTTCTTTTTTTTTTTTTCCTTCTCTCTCCTTATTCTTTAAATTTATTGCTACAATTTTATGAGCATGATGTCCAGACTATATGTTTCTAAACTTTTCTTTAACACAATTATTTTCAAATTAATTTTTCATTTTTAAATTAATTTTTACCTTCATTACTAATGGGGATGGAACTTCCATACGATTTTAGCATTTTGTTCTTGTTGCTTGATTCCTACGGGGTGGGACATGGCGCGGCTCGGCGAGGAGACGAACTTCTTCCCTAAATTGGAATGAAGTGGCTCTTTGTCATCTTGTGCATGTAGGTTAGATTTTTATTTTAAGTCTTTGAGTAAAGTACACTAACACCCCCTCAAGTTTGATAAAATGACACACAAATAAAACTTAACCTATTTTAAGACAATAACACCCTCTTAAGTTTCATACAGTTACCAAAAACATCCAATGATAATGAATTGACATTTTTGCCCTTTAACTTTTATATTGACCCATTTAAATATTGAAATTATCTTTCTAACCTTAATAACCCATTTCTTTCTCTCCCTTCTCTCTTCCTTCATCCTTCCATTTTTTTTTTTTTTTTTTTTTATATAATACACACACGTGTGTGTGTGTGTGTGTACACACACACATACATAAATATATATATATATATCAACACTGTGTCAATGATTCATTCCGTCATTATGTTATAGTGTATCAAGCAGAAGAGCCACATAATAAAACAAATGGAAAAAAAACTTATTACTGAAATGGTCGAATGGACAAATTAATAAAATAAGAAACAGAAAATTTTACTAAAATCATAAACATCAGGCTCCCAAATCCAATTAACACAACCTAAAATTAGAACATGTAGATCTAACTCATAAATTGGATTTAAAATATATTAAACAGGTCTTGAAAACAAGCCAAAAGCTAGATTTATAGCAGTAAAGCCTCCATCTAATGCTGGAGTCATTTATGAAATTAAGAAGTACTGAGAAATTTCATGGCTTAGAATATATCTTTTATATATATATATATATATATATATATATAACTCACCCAAAATTCTTCATCGATTACAGTCTCATGTGTCACAAAATTCCCTAACTCAATTCTATTTTCTTGAATTAACTCTTCTACTTTCTTCTGCAACCCTCACTTTCTCTCTCTAAAACTATTATCTTTCTCTCTCTATATCATTCTCTCTGCAATCCCTCTCTCTCCTTCTCCTATTCAGGGGCAATTGTGTCGTTTTAACAAGTCAGCTTTTTTACCACAAATTTGAATTTAATATCTATTGGAACCAAAATATTGAAAACGGTGAGTATCGAGGCTTAGAGGTGCGTAATCGCTTCTTGAAGATAGTTGAAACCTCTCCCACGTGCAACGGAAGACAAATGGCAGCACTATCTCCCGGATTCAACTAAGCCCAGATATCAAAACTGTATGTTCATGAAGGTTGCACTTCTTCTTCATGAACCTATGTATTTATCTCCGTCCGATCAACATAAAATATGAAACTTACACACTCAAAATCAATAGTTTGAAAACACCTTTTCAAATCCCTTTTGATTAACTCTAACTAGTTTAAAGAGTGTGTATCGTAGGCTTCATATGCCATATATTTATACTAATATATTTAGAAGACATTAATTAAATATTTAATGTAACTTTAAACTTAACTCATAAATAACATATTAATATAGTAAATTAAATGCATCAGGTGAAGAACTTAAAGTTTAAAGTTTAAAATTTGTAATATCTGTAATATCAATACTTTGTCTTCATAAATATAGAGTTACTATATTAATTTGAAACATAACTCCAACAATATTAAGGGGTAATTTTGTCTTTTCATATGATTTAAGGCCTTGTTTGGATTCAAGGGGGTGTCATTGTCCCAAAATTGGCTAAGTTTCGTTTGTGTGTCCTTTTTATCAAACCTGGGGGGGTGTTAGTGTACTTTACCCTAAATCTTTTGGGAGTAATTTGTTAGGAACATTACCGCCCTCTAATCAGTTCTTGCCATGAGAATTAAATTCCCCTGGGAGAAGCATCATCCATTAATATAAGTGTGTGTGTGTGTGTATGCGTGTGTATATATATACATAGATATGACAATCATACATGGGCAAAGATTTTAATGCGCTAATCTGGGCGATAGCCCAGGTCTAATTTTTTTAAAAAATTTAGTACTATTATTCTTATCTGTAATCAATTTTTAGTACTACTCTTTCTCTTCCAATCAGCCCAATCCATATGTAATATGTAATAAATTTTTCCTACTCTTCAGCCATTTTTTTTTTTTTTTTTTTACTCACACACACTTATCTCTTCTGAGACTTGAACCTCTGACTTCCCTTTGAAAAGTAAGAGGCTGATACCGCTAGGCCACTAGCCAATTGGTCTCAACATACGGTAGTATTTTTCCTCATAGGGTTTGGCCTATTTGAGGGTCTAGCAAGGAAATTGCATAGACTTGAGAAAGGTCCAATTTCTCATCTTTTTGAACAAATATAGATAAAAAAATCATTAAATAGAATACATAGAAGAAGAAGAATCTCTCTGACATCAAGAAACTTTATTTACAGATGATTTTTAATTTTTATCCCCTAAAATAATTGTGTAACGACCCAAAAAATAAATAAATAAAAATAAAAATTTTAGCATGACCTCTACAGAAAAAGTTCTATTACGACCTACTGAAATATATATAAAATGCAATAGCCTCACTTGGCCTCAAAACTAATCTATCATGTCCTAACGCACAATGCAATAATATACAACATCCCCAAAATCAATGCGTATATATAAAATGTCCCGTTCCTCCATCTCATCTAAATAAAGAATCACTTTAATTACATTAAGTTACAGTCCATGATATATATTTATTTACACAAATTCTACCATTACAACACTATACAAGTTACACTTAATTTTTATAAAAGGTACATGATCATATTTCTATACAAAAGACAACAAAATAAGAGTTCTAGTCCAGTCTTAATTTGCGATGAGTTATCGCCCGCCCCTTCTTTCCCCAAACCTGAAAAATGTTAAAATAATGGGGTGAGCATAAGCTCAGTAGAAGGTGTCTAAAACATACTTCTTATGACCCCGTGAATCCTCCCAAAAAATAGGCAAAAAGTAGACCGGATCATGTCATAGGGAATGCACATCAACAACCACAACTACAAGCTTATAAATAATTGTCATTGTAACACAAATACACCAAATATGCAAATGAAGTGCAATGCCATGCCAATGTCGCTCCCCATTTTTCAAAACAATTCATTTTCACCGTTCCAAACCCTTAATGCAACCCCACCTATAGCACCTCGATGGCATCACGAGGGAAAGGTTGGCTAGCTTTCCCCGATCACATGGCACATTCACGGCGTTGTTTGGGCCAAGGTAGCTCAACCACACTAGACTCCCTTTCTATTTCCCTTTAGATCACATTAACACCACGGACCACTAGGTGCCTCCTAAGCGTCCGATTTTCACAAACACTTTCCAAAAACATTTTCCCAAAACAATTCCATTGCCTTTTTAAATCAACTTTTCTCCCATTCCATGCCCAATGAAAATGCATAAATGCACCATGCCTCTTAAATATCATAATTCTTTATCCATTTGAATTCTTAATCATAAACACAATTGGAAGAAAATTATATAATACACATATCATGCTTCTTACTATATCTCCGACAACTCAAACACATAAGGCAAGAAATATAATCATTTATGTAACGACCCGAACCTGAGGGTCCGAATCGCTAACTGGGTCCTTACCCGAACCCGATATCAACTAAAAACATTACCATCCTTTCCTATATCAATACATAATATACGTGTCATCCTAGGGTTTATAAATAATAATTATTATTATAATAATATGAGATCAAAGCTACAAAATATGTCAAACAGTCCACTAACTCATCAAAGCCTATGGAGGAACGTCGTCCGCCACTTCCTTCCCGTGACCTAAAAAATGTTAAAATGATGGGGTAAGCTAAACGCTCAGTAGGAAGTGTCTAAGACACACCTTTTATGACCCCGTGAATCCACATAGAGAATAGAAAGTAAGAGAACGGGATCATATCTCGGGAGTCAAGTAAAACCATTGTATCATCAACAAACATACATATCTCAACCAACTACCAAATGCACCACCTATGCCAATGATGTGCCATGCCATGCAATGTCACTCCCCGTTTCCGAAACCATACAGTTTCAACTTCTAAACCATTAGTGTAATCCGACTCAAGACACCTCCAATGTGTAACACCCCCACATTTTCCACGCATAAGTTGATCAGGCTTATACATGAAAAACGAGGGATATCAAAAACAATTGGCAATATACAAGCATGGAATACAAAATGATGATAATAAAAGAATTTAGACAGGAAAGGAACACTAAATAATACAACATCCATCCATCCTTTATTTAATACAGTACTTCATTACAACTTGGAAATCCTATGTCAAGGATCCCTAAATATAACCCTGAGAGTTCAACGTCAAAAGTAAATAAAAACTGAAACTGAAGTAATACATAAAACTTCTACCCTAAACTGGATCGTAAGAGTAGATGAGTTCGGATGGTGGTCCCACACTGCTAACCTCAACCTTGGAACGGGTACTGACCGTATCCTGAAATAACAACAATAGTGGGTCAACCCCACGAGCAAGTCCTCTCTACTATGACCCAAATCAGAGAATCAAATAAATTAATCATTATGAATCGGTTGAGTACTATATCTGTATACATCCTAAGGGAACTATCCAATGTATAACATGACCTCAACCAGAATAGACGGTGATCACTTAGACTCACACTAGGTGGTTAAGTATCGCATTTCCCTACCCGGGAAATCAGCTATTATACATGGTGCACGGTACTGGCAACACAGACTATAACGAACTACACAATGATAACACCTCTCAAAGTACTGATGAATATACTGAGCATATAAATTAGGCAACACATGCCAATAATATTACTAAACATACTGAGCATGTCAATTAGGCAACACATGCCAATAATATTAAACCACATACCCCGACAGCCACACATCTGTCTATAGCAACGAATGCATAAGGTATAAATGAGTCTAAACTTATTAGCCAGCTCACATGGTTCTATATGGCAACACATCCATATAATATAAATGCGACATAATTTAAACAGTCCATTTATTCTCTGAAATGCACACAGCATAATAATCATGGTTGATATATGATTAACAGTATAAATATCCCATAATATCTAATGGAACACTTATATGACGATAACTGTGACATTATTAACAGTACTAATGAATACCATTTAATAATATAATAACACCACCTATAGTAATGTTGTTCAAATGAATCACATTCATATCCGTACGGTAAACGGGCCAATTAAGGTTTAGAAATATTAATCGGCCATAATAATACTTAACGGGTATTAAAATAATAATTTCGTGGACCGTTAAACCCGTAAATACCAACGCAGTACCTAAAAATCCAAGTTTAAGGTTCTGGAATTTACAAAACAGGCCTTAGGGGTATTCTGGTAATTTTCAGCAGCTGTAGAGACCCCACACGCGCCCTCACGCGCCTCCCAGAGCCTCCCCACGCGCAGCCCAACCTTCCCCACTCTCCCACGCGCCTCCACGCGCGTCTGGCATCAGCCACGCGCATCTGGAGAGTTCCACGCGCGCGCACGCGCTCCCACGCGCGCGTTGATGGCTTCCTGCTGACGTGGCGTCCTCCGGTTGGTTGGCTGCATCACCTTTCCTACATGCGCGCCACACCGGATCAATCCACCTATGCTCCTTTCATCCTACGGCTGATGATTAGCGCGCACCATCATATGGTGTCCCGCGCTACACCGAATCCATCTTTTAATCAATTTCCCATCAACCGGTCATGGATCCATGCGCACACAGGGTACCTTGTGCCGCAACACACCGGATTGCTCCGGTCTTCTTCCCCGCTGCCGGCGACCGGAAATCTCGCCGGAGCCTCGTCGGAAAATGCATAAAATTACCGGAAAATTCTAGAAAATTCTAGAAAAATCCCTGAAGCCTTAAATAATTATTTTTTAGCTAGATTTAATTGTATAGGATAATAATTAAATATCTACCATCCTAAATAATTAAAATTTTATTAATTAAATAAACTAAAAATAATAATTTATTAACTCCTAACATGCTCTCAAGGCTCCATAATAATTTAAATAATTTAAACAATTAATTTATGGATTCAAAGGGGAAAAATAGATAAGAACTTGCCTTTTTGGATTTAAAATAAATCCGCCGGTTGCGCGTAGTCGGGTAAATTTCTCCTACCCGGTCCAAGCTCCTTTCTTTCTCTCTCACCTTTCCACACTTTTACAATGGCTCACTAAAAGCTATAATTTTTTTCTAACTCCCTTCCATTCCTTCTAAGGTAGGCTAACTAATTTATATACAATTTATATAATATAAATATTACAAATATCTAATTTTTACATTTACTAACCACTTTCCCAACCATATGGCTTCAAGTCTACCCATACACATTAATGAAATCCTATCCTAATCTCTAATTTCATCATTACATTGTGATTTAATACTATTATTATTATTATAACTATTATTATTATTATTACTAATATTATTATTAATAAAATTTTATAATTATTATTATTATATTATTATTATTATTACATAAGAATACATTATATCATCATAATACTTTATAACACAAATATAATACTTTAATTAACTAATAATGATTAATATAAACATAACCAACAAATAAAATTATTAATAATAATACATGCACAATTAAATGAATAAATTTACTATTTTAACATACACAATTAATTTACATGCACCATTAAATGAACTTAATATAATATTGTAGCATACACAATAATAAGTAAAGAAATCCTCACATAAATGAATTTAAATAAACTAAACTCTTTAATAAAATACGGGGTATTACACAATGCGTCACGAAAGGGGGATTGGCTAACCATCCATGATCACAAAGCACCTCCAAGGCGTCGCATCCGGCCTGGTTAGCTCAACCATACTAGGGTCTCTCCCTAGTCCCCTCTCTAGACCACACTAACACCATGGACCACTAGGCGCCTCCTAGGCATCCGGGTTTTCACGAACACTTTTCAAAAAAAACTTTTCTCCAAAACAATTTCATTGGTTTTTAAAAAATATACTTTTCCCCCTTTTTTTAGCCAATGGATGCATAAATGCTTCAAGATTCTAATTGCCAAATTCAACAACTATATTCCATACATTTTACCCATATCATAATCACAACTTGTAAAAGAATATTTTAAACATTTATTTCTACGATTATGACATTAAATTTCCATAGCAATTGAAATACATAAGGTAAACAACTTGTCATTTCTAAGCATGCTTCTTCACTACAAGGATGTAACTAAATTTACAAACTCATTTATCACATAGCATACATCCATTACTTTACATATAATCAACCACAATCACATAGTCAAAATAATTGAAATTAAATATGTTTATAGTCAATTTAAGAAGAAAAAAAATTCACATAGAACCTAAGAAATTGTGAATCAGAGCAACCCTACCTCAAAAGTAGCCAAAATACACCCCCGGCCGGAAAAGTCAACGCCGGTCAATGCCAGTCAACGCCCAGTCAACGGATGCGGAATAGAAAACTATTCGGTGGGAACGTAACCGTCGACGAGGAGATTCTACTGTTCCAAAGGCTCAGCTCCGGAATCCGACTCTAAATGGCCCAAAACCCCCTCTGAAGCCTTAGATCAAAAAATTTCAAAAATTCGTAAAATAATCACTGCTCCTCTAAAAATTAATTCTTTCAATATGTGATAGAGAATGATGAGATGAACATTTTCCGTCAAGGAACCAAGACCTGAATCCCTACCGATCAGCTGGAAAATGAAGGAGCAAAATTGAAGCTCAAAAAAGAAAAAGAAAAAGAAAACAAAGGGAGATAGATAATGCACGAGAGAGAGATAGCATATGGTCTGGTAATGACCATAAAAGGTCATCATAATGGCAAAACAATAGTGGTGGGTCCCGCTGTTTTCAAAATAACATTTAACATTATATACACACACACACACACACATACACACATACACATATATAAAACATATCCGAACCACAACTTTAAATATATACATAACCAAGTAATTATTCAACAAATAATGATGCACTAAATGCCACAAACTCAAAACACAGTCCTTGTGCTCAACAACTCTGGTAACGGGTTCTATCTGGGACTTCCTGGCCCCAAAAATTGAAAAATGCCGAAGTGGCAAACAATGCATTTCCAAGAGTTCTGAACTTAAGAAAATGCTCCAATCAACTCTGGGAACTCTCCCAGCACACCTCACAGTGTCTGACACGCAAAACGAGACAATGATTAAAAAAATCCAAAAATCCAAAAAATTGAAAAATGGGGAAAAATCAGGATCATTACAATCTACCCTCCTTAAAAAGATTCTGTCCTGGAAATCTACCCTCCTTAAAGAAGGAGACCCACAGCCACACACCTTCCCGAGAAAACACCTCACCAAACCACGGGACTAAGAGCTCACCAACCTTATTGTCTTTGACACTAGACGCTAATGGGAAATCACACACCACTACTACTAAAACCCAATGCTCACCACCCTATGAAGGTACTTCTTACTCACAACACCATAACACAAAACCAACGATACGCTCAACACTATACTTGACTCAAAATGTACATCGGTCCACTCTACACTGCCACACAAGACTCCGAAGCCCGAAAGAAGTACAGTCACAAGACTCCTGAATATGACAACATTCGATCATAACTTATCCTTTAAAGGACACACAAAACCTGTCCATCTCACAACCAAGCTCAAACTCAAATCTACACATCCCTATCAGACCAAACACTCGTTATCTACCGTATAACTATACCATTGCATAATCGCAACAACGACTACTAACCGCACTACCCGCTAACTATCATACTTAACCATTTCAAGATAATTAAATAATGAATCTCCTAACACCACATAAACATGAGTCACCAAATCAGTAAAACGTAATATCCTATACTCAAAACACAAATCCTTAAAACAAGATCCTCAATAATCAAGTGGTCGCACTACAAACCTTTATCGGACACTTGGTCCTACTTAACACACCTTGTCACCCTAGACTAACCACCCGAATCCACACTATCACGATGACATAACACACGATACCATGCCCTTATTATCCTTGACAAATTAAAACAATCATTAACCTTTGACCCGACATCGTGCTATTGAGGGACTGATTCAGGAGAAATAATTGACCAGACCATTCTCATCATCGATCCGGTCTCAATACAGATGTCGTTCCTGTCCTTAGGTTCAAACCTCAAACACAATCTCACACAGTCCATAAGACAACTATGATATCCACTCACTATCAATCCATTACTCTACATAACCCTAACGACTATACAATCACATACTTACTCTAAAAATCCCAATTATATCTCAATCACACACTCATAACGAGCTAAAAGCAATACGGCATCAAACACCACAATCATCGACCAGCCTAAAAGTTTTCCAGTTCGCTCCTAACAACTGTACTAGAGATGAACTCCATGATATCATTCGATCCAATTCTTGTCTCATTAAAACAATTTATAGGGCTATCTCATGCCTGAAATCTTGAAACCAGAGTCAATTACTACAATTACTTCTCAAAGGAATCATACACTCACATTTCAAATCATATAATCCTAAGACGATACTGACACTAGTCCTCAAAACACTGCTCAAATCAGACATCTATAAAAACATCCAAGTACGTGAATCACATCACATCACCTAACCATCCTCGAACTTATAGTTCACGACACACCTCTAGCCATCACCTCTAGTACCAGACACCGGAAACACACAATCCCTATTCGGCAACTCGGCCTCACACACCACCGATCAAGACCACTTTTAGAACAAGCACAACAAAAACCAAATACTCTACCTCCCTCCATGGGAGTGAGTCAACCTATTCAACAAAACCTTTACCGGTGAGCTTTAACAGTGTAACAAACCACATATAAGCCTGTACATCCGCAGACGCGCACTACTCTTAAATATAGAACATGACTCATGACAACGACGTCTTTGTTAGGGCTAGAACAAACGGGAAAGTTAATGAACCCCGCTACCACAAGAGACTGACGACTCGCACCTGAATGCACCCGACACCGTGTCACACGTTCCGCACCAATTGTCCAACCGTAGACACCCAATCTCACCTAAAATGAAATAAATTCCTTACGCACAAGAAGGTGAACTAACTAGATACTCGCACGGAACCACGAACTCAAATCTAGGCGACCTCACCACTAACGGACCGCCATACACCATCAACACCGGAACCTCGCATACGCTACTCCGTAGCACTCATGTTAACCAAGACCAATCAGATAAAAGCACCAATTGCACACAGCGTACCAACATTAAAAACAATCACAACCCATCGGATACCGCATCCCATTCTATCTAGAACCAGTCACTCCCAAATGACAATCTCTATGCTATACGATGACATTAGATCACTCATTCCATCTCTATCTTTCTAGGCGACACTCCCTCGAACATTATGCACACAAGACCCGTGACCTCAGTCACAACAACCCACTACTCATAAAAAAAAAAATAATAATAAAAAATAAAAAAATAAAAAATAAAAAAAAATTACCTATCTGGCAACACCGCCCTCATTGGCTCTAAAGACTAAATCATCCACAATCGCCTCGACTGGCACACAATCCTATCACCTACCTGATAACACAGAGCAAACAACTCATAATCTTTAAACCACATTCGGATCATACCTTAAACCGTTCCACTAATCACCACTAAACATTACACCATAACACCTTTAATACTATTCTTCCCAAACGACAACTCAAACCTCTCATCTTACTGGATCATCAAGCCACTACTAAGCGATTCTTCCTCAAACATGCTTAAAATAGCACCACCATAATAAGAGAATAAGCATTACTCTCAATACTTCCCCACAACGACCACTACTTACCGCTAGAAAAGAATCCTCCATGCGGCAATGCCATGCTGACAAATCCCAAAGGAAAAATGAGTACAAAAACCAGAATACTCAACATCCAACTGTCTCCTCAAACCATCTATAACACAATCAGTCACCAACACTTAATCGACTACTCTGACCATTCTTCCCAAGACAATCTACATACTCAACCAAAGAAACTTTACGCCCTAACGTCAACACCATCAGTTTCCCTC
The DNA here is from genome assembly GCF_030987335.1 of Cornus florida. Lineage (NCBI taxonomy): Eukaryota > Viridiplantae > Streptophyta > Magnoliopsida > Cornales > Cornaceae > Cornus > Cornus florida. Next base: position 22,170,280 of record NW_026775573.1, read on the forward strand.
TTTACCGTTCCTCAGAATACCCTTGGCCCTGACAAAAGTCAAATGGGGCTACTAACTAGACCTACGAGATCACCCTCGTCCCAATTATTCTAATCATCGGCTTATCTCTTCAGATCCTTAAACAACTAGCACTTCTATGACCCCATACTACCTGCCTTATCGTGCAACCTTGCACGATACAGCTAAAACTGACCACTATACCTCACATCGAGACTCTCTCGACAACCGTGACAACCTATAACCCCGCTCATCCGCCAAGCCATAAAATCAACTCATTTGAGTCAATTACCCGCAACACGCTCTTATAGTTGTCTGAATGATGATCACTCCTCAATTAACCAGTCTCTAAACACAAATTCTTTCAAGACCACACGAAATGATCCACATTCTGCAATCGGTCATTTGGCACTGGCATGACTCCAGTCAATGCTTATGTCACCTTAGACCTACAGAGTCCAACAAGTCCTCTTAACAGTTATAACCGACACGCTTCCTCGGAGCGTACCAGAATACCCAAAATACACGTCTATAATATTCATAGATTACACTCGTAACTTAAGCAATCCCTGTCACACCCACCACAAATCGGTTCAAAAAGAACTTTCGCACCAAACTATGACCCAAGTAACGCTAACCTTCTAAGGTCATACCTTTCTCCCTCGAAACCCTCACTCGCACACCTGCCCTCCACAGTCACAGGAACCCATTCTAAAGTCGTACCCTAGGCACCGCACAAAATGTAATAAGAAAAATCAGGATGACTACACACTGAATAGCTCAATCCACGAGCTAGAAGTCCATGCCATTTATTTGATAAGAACCGGCACCCCAAACAACCCTGGAGCAACCGAGCTCCTCACCTACTCAGGTCAAAACCCACACAACCATCCATGTTCAATCGCATACTCCTATACATGTATACAGATATATATAATAACCGTATCCCATACCATGATACGATTATGTCCTATCATTTAATTTTTTTTTTTTTTTTACACCCCGTCTTTTATTTTATAAAAAATAAAAATAAAAATACTTGCATAACCATGTCTAATAACCATCACAATACCATACGAGACATCCTTGTACCTACTGTGCTCACTACTTGCCACATTGTCATTTAAAATAAAATTGCACACACACCGTGCCTATCACTCGCCATTACCACCTAAATCACACTTGTCATCGTATCATAATTAATATGTTTTCAATTATTTATACATTTCATCATCATGGCCATATAACACACATTTTAGCAATTAAACATTTAAGCATATGAACACTTAGTAAATAAGCATGCCTTCTAAAACCGTAAACACATAAGCAATTAAGCAAGTAAACATGCTTCTCAGGTAACAAACACTTTAACACATAAGCACATAAACAGTGCAATCCATCTTCCACACAACCCTAGGTAGGCCTCTACCCGTCGTTTCACTGGTTTTTGAACCATTACTCTGATACCAAATTTATAATGACCCGAACACGAAGGTCCGAATCGCTAACCAGGTTCTTACCCGAACCCGAGGTCAACTAAAAACATTTTCGTCCTTTCCTATATCAACACATAATAAAAGTGTCATTCCAGGGTTTATAAATAATAATACTAATAATAATATGAGATCATAGCTACAAAATATGTCAAACAGTCCACTAACCCATCAAAGCCTGTGGAGGAACGTCGTCCGCCACTTCCTTCCCGTGACCTGAAAAATGTTAAAATGATGGGGTGGGGTAAACGCTCAGTAGGAAGTGTCTAAGACACACCTCTTATGACCCCGTGAATCCACATAGAGAATAGAAAGTAAGAGAATGGGATCATATCTCGGGAGTCAAGTAAAACCACTGTATCATCAACAAACATACATATCTCAACCAACTACCAAATGCACCACGTATGCCAATGATGTGCCATGCCATGCAATGTCACTCCCCGTTTCCGAAACCATACCATTTCAACTTTCAAACTGTTAGTGTAATCCGACCCAAGGCACCTCCAAGGCGTCACGAAAGGAGGATTGGCTAACCATCCATGACCACAAGGCACCTCCAAGGCGTCGCATCTGGCCTAGTTAGTTCAACCACACTAAGGTCTCTCCCTAATCCCTTCTCTAGACCACACTAACACCACGGACCACTAGGCACCTCCTAGTTTTCATAAACACTTTTAAAAAAAAACTTTTCTCCAAAACAATTTCATTGGTTTTTAAAAAATATACTTTTCCCCTTTTTCTTTCCCAGTGGATGCATAAATGCTTCATGATTCCAAATGCCAAATTCAACAATTATATTTCATACATTTTACCCATATCATAATCACAACTTGTAAAAAAATATTTTAAACATTTATTTCTACGATTATGACGTCAAATTTCCATACCAATTGAAATACATAAGGTAAACAACTTGTCATTTCTAAGCATGCTTCTTAACTACAAGGATGTAACTAAATTTACAAACTCATTTATCACATAGCATATATCCACCACTTTACATATAATCAACCACAATCACATGGTCAAAATAATTGAAATTAAACATGTTTATAGTCAATTTAAGAAGAAAAATTCACATAGAACCTAAGAAATTGTGAATTAGAGCACCTCTACCTCAAAAGTAGCCAAAATACATCCCCAGCCGAAAAAGTCAACGCCGGTCAACGTGGTCAATGCCGGTCAACAAAAGTCAACGCCCGGTCAATGGATGCGGAACAGAAAACTGTTCAGTGAGAACGTAGCCGTCGACGAAGAGATTCTACTACTCCAAAGGCTCAGCTCCAGAATCCGATTCTAAGTGGCCCAAAACCCTCTCTGAAGCCTTAGATCGAAAAATTTCAAAAATTCGTAAAATAATCACCGCTCCTCCAAAAGTTAAATTCTTTCAATATGTGATAGAGAACGATGAGATGAACATTTTCCGTCAAGGAACCAAGACCTGAATCCCGACTGATTAACTGAAAAATGGAGGAGCAAAATTGAAGCTCAAAGAAAACGAAAAAGAAAACAGAAGGAGAGATATACTGCGCGAGAGAGAGATTGCATATGGTCTGGTAATGACCATAAAAGGTCATCATAATGGCAGAACAATAGTGGTGGGTCCCGCTGCTTTTAAAATAACATTTAACATTATATATACACATACATACACACACACACACACACACACACACACATATAAAACATATCACAACCACAACTTTAAATATATATATAACCAAGTAATTATTCAACAAATAATGATGCATTAAATGCCACAAACTCAAAACACAGTCCCCGTGCTCAACAACTCTGGTAACGGGTTCCATCTGGGACCTCCCGGCCCGAAAAACTAAAAATGTTGAAGTGGCAAATGACGCATTTCCAAGAGTCTTGAGCTCAAGAAAATGCTCCAATCAGCTCTAGGAACTCTCCCAACATACCTCACAGTGTCCGGCATACAAAACGAGATAATGATTAAAATAATCCAGAAAATCAAAAAATCCCAAAAATAGAAAAACGGGAAAAAATCAGGATCATTACAATTGTGGGCATTTTTTCTCATAAAATGGCAACTAACACATAATCACATATCACATATACAACAAATAAAGATTTTTGTAAGGATTCACACAAATTAAGCATACTATATAATAATTCATGAACAATAATTCACAAAAATCTAAGAAAAATGTGAATTAGAAACTGCTACCTCTTAATTGAAGAAAAGCCCCAAAATCCCCAAATCCATGCCCTAATTTCGAAATCCCAAAGCTTGGCCAAGTGGTGCTTGGCTCCTATCCAATCGACGGCCTCGACGAGCTCTACAACTTTGCCGAAGGAAGTACTATCAAATTCCAATTGTGTAGCCTAGATTTAAGCTTTAAATGAAGAAAAAAAAAATGAAAACCAGAAGAGAGAAGAAGAAATGGCGTATTGGAGATGAGAGAAAATGACTTCTCTAATGACCATAAGGTCATTTAAAATGATGCACACTAATGGTAGTGTGATAACCCAATTTTTTTAAATTATAATTTATAATTTTATTATTATTATTATTATTTCTTGAGTTTGTTTTAGTAGGTGAAAAAAAAAAGAAGGGAAGAATTGAAATGGTTTATTGGCGGGTCCAAGGTGTTAATGGGATGATTTTGGTACATTATATGTATATGTATATGTATATGTATATGTATATACATATACATATACATATACATATACATATACATATACATATAATGTACCAAAATCATCCCATTAACACCTTGGACCCGCCACTCTTATGTCAGCTGTGAGGTAAAGAGAAGGCAGCCAGCGAAATAGGAGAGGAAAGATTGAAAAGTTGGCTTTTGCAAGTCCCACTTGTTTATTAATTTTTGTTTTTGTTTCTTTTATAGAGATATATATGTGTGTGTGTGTGTGAGAGAGAGAAAGAGAGGGAGAGAGAGAGATGAGAAGGAAATGTGAAAAGATGGATAGTAATGATGGTGCGGGTCTCATTAATTGTTTTTTTTTTTTTTTTTTTGGAGAAAGCTTTTTGACTTTGAATTGAATACGTGGGGAAGAGAGAAGGAAATGGAGTAAGAAAAGAGGAGTAGGTTGGTACTGAAATGATGTAAGATTAGGAAGGAAATTAGTGGGTTCACATGGGTTTGTTGGCTAGTTCTTTTGTGAAGTCGGTGGAATTGTCTACTTAAGTGTGTGTTTTGTGCACTGATGGGTATTGAAAGAAAGAGAGCAAAGTTAGAAAACAGAGAGTTTGAGGAGTACAGGGAGAGACGAAAGTTACAGAGAGGAGCCCAGGTTACAGAGGTGGCCGGAGCTTAAGGAGTTGATGATCCAGTGAGGAAACTCTTTTTCAGTGTAGGGTTCTCTATTCCTTGAATGACTTAGAGTGGTTTTGCTTCAAATGGATTTTATTAAATGTTTTAATTAAATGCATATGTATTTTGTTTATACTCAACTGTTGTGATATCCTTCGATTCTAGAGTCACGGGTGATCAAGTCCGAGCACAGATCCGAGGGATACCAAATAATTAATATGTAAACAAGCAAGAATACAAAAGAATTTAAAATAAAATAATAAGCTGAAAAGAATTATAATATAAAAAATCCTTAAAAGAATAAAAACATTAATATAATTTAATCTTTCCAATCCGTACAACTCGGGAATCCATCAAGTGGACCCCTAATAATCCCCAACTGTAAATAAAATACAGAACCAAAATCCAAAACTAAAATAATAAAGGAACTCCTATGTAGTCGGAAGAGTGAGTGTCTGTATCTGCTTCATCACAATCAAGCTCTAAGCCTGGTACTGACGAATACCTGAAAAATAAGAGTGGGTCAGGCCCACATGCAAGTTCCATCCTACTACAATCCATACATAAACCCGATACGCAGATACATCCTAGATAGCTAAGTAATAGCTAAAATAGTCCATATAGATATAGATACACACTATAGGACGCTCACTAACCTATAGTCATCACACCTGAGTGGAAAGTAACACACAAAACGCACGTAGTGTAGTCATGCACACCTAGACCTACCAGGGAACGTCATTAGGTCCAGTTATCCATACAAGGCAATATACGCACCCTAACCATGATCAGGAGACTCAAGCTCATATCACAGTACCATAATGATATATATTTAAAGTTCTCTCCTATCTATCCCTAAAAAAACCAGTTAGTCATTCAGCTTATTCAACTGCAGAGACTAAATATCCGTAAGAAATCCAGTTAGTCATTCAGCTTGTTCAACTGCACAAACTAAAAATAAATAGGATTTTATATTCACAATCTATTTCCTTCCTAATACAGAAAAGTAAAACAACTATCCGTTATGTCGTTCAACTGTTTTAGTTGACAGGACATGCATCCATGTAGGATTTAACTATTTTAGTTAATCCATTCCGTATGTATGAAAAAGTAAGACTTAGCTTTTTGATCTAATCCATCTTCAATATGACACCGTCCCATACCGGTGCATATAATGCAAATGATCCATAAATGATGCACACTCAATTGAACATCAAATACATCCCCAATATCCATATAATTGATAATGCCAGTATTTAATGGTTCATCAATTAAAATCCAGCACAATATCCATGTAATTAACAGACATATTTTAATAGTCCAGCAATTAAAGTCCAAATCAATAATCTAAGTAATTGTAGAATTAAGTTTAATATTTCAGCAATTAAATTCCAAAACCGTAATCCATGTAATTGCAGATTAAAGTTTAATATCTCAGCAATTATAACCCAAAGTAAGTGTGACACTCCTCGAATCCGAGACATGACATAATGCTAATCAGAAATATAAACTGAGCACATTAATCTAATCCATGACGTAAAAATATAAAACGGTATATCAAATAGTCCAGAATATCATGAATAATATCATATATTCAATTATTGCATTTAATCTAAACAATAAAACAGTTCTAAGTAGTACGCATTTAATTACAGAATAAGAAATTAGCATGCCTCTCAAATAGACTGTAAAACATCCACAGCATGATTAAACTATTTCAATTCAGTTGATTGATTTAAAATAGTTTAAAACAATATCCATAAATTAACCATTATGTTAATTTTATCCCAAACCTAGCATACTATTTTATATTATGCATTCCAGTTAATTGTCGGGTCCCAGAAATTCATTAAAATTATTTAACCAGGCCCAACCATCCCTAGATACCAACTCCTGTGCCAAAATCCAACACTGGACAACCCATATGACGATTCCAGGAACCAGTTGATGCAAAACCCCAAGTGTTGACTAGTTCACCTAAATCGGTTGATGTAAAATTCTAGATGTAGACTGGTTCGCCTAAACCGGTTGATGTAAAATCCCTAAATGTCAACTGGTTTGCAAAAATCCACTGAATCTAAAAGATGTCAACTGATTCATCATAGATGTCGACTGGTTTAATAACCAGTTGAAGTTTTTCCCCAAGGTGTCAACTGGTTTCAACCAACCGGTCGACCGAATTACCAAGGTGTCGACCGGTTCATGCAAACCGGTCGACGTGTACACTAAACTGGTCGACCGAACTGTGACAGTTCGTCTTCCACGGCTCCGGCGACTACGTATTCCTCCGTTAAAGTCCTAAGACTACTGTTTTAAGTCCAGAACAACCCTAAACATTATGTAAACCTCTTATGCATAATTTAAACAAGCTAAAATCACAACTTATACGATAAACTTTAAACAAAATTCAAACATATACATATATACTGTAATTCAAGTTTTAGCATGCATATATGGTTGATTTTTAATAACTTAAAGTTCCTGGAGACTACCTAGGCATGCACAGAACACAGGTTTAAGGGAAGGAGATAAAAATAGAACTTGCCTTTAGGTTTCGGTTTGAAACCTTTCAACGTCGTCTCTAAGTTCCGGCAACCCCAAGTAATTCTCCTCCTCTGATCACTGTTCCATTCCTCTGTTACTTCTTGGTTCAACCCACCAGTAACTCCCTTCAATAATTCCTTGAGCCTCTATATGTTTCACTCAAGCCTCTCTCTGTTCTCTCTCAAGAACCCTTACATGAATAGGGTTTATTTTCCAACCCTAGCCGACATATACCATTTAATATATATAGGCATTTACTTAAAACCTAATTTTAATTCCCAACCTAATTATAAGACGGCTAACCTAATTACATAAAATAAAACCCTAAACTATATATGACACCTACAAAATATAAACTAACTAAGTCATACAAACCATTAAATAAAGCACATCACTCAAACACCAATTAAATTAAACAATGAATTTAAACTAAATAAACAACTACAATTAAACATATAGCCAGATATTAAACATTTAAATGACATAAACCAAATAATCAAATAAAATGCACATAAAACAAATAATCAATTGAAATGCACATAGAACAATAATTAAATTCTAATAATATCCTTTTGAGAAATAGGGGTATTACACCTGTATATGTTTATTTTGTGAAGCTGTTTTATTAAACCTCCATGAAATTCTTGTTATGGTTTTTCCTATTGGGACTTTCAGTCTCACCACCCTTCAATTTCAAGTACCGAAGATGAACGGGGATTGCTAGATTCGGGCTTAGGTTGAAGAGTTGGTGTTGCATAATTTATTTATTTATTTGGAGAATTTTTGTATATTTTTTAGGAAATTGACTTTGTATAAAAGAGAGAATTTTTTTTATGATCCTGGGCGTATTTCGATATATTTGGATTTGTATAAATTGAGGATTTTATTAGAATTTTTGGGGCATTACAAAATGGGATTAGAGCCGTACCCAGCCGAAAATGTGAGTGTAGTGATGATGTAGACGGGTGTGAGTGGGCGAGTATGTAGCACTGGTGAGCTACCACTCGTAGCCGGGGTGTATGTGGGCGGATGGCGTTCACTGGCAGCTACTGGGATGGTTAGTTAGTGTGGTTGGGTAGGTAGCCCCGATTTGTTTTTTTTTTTTTAGTGGGTAGGCGGGTGACGTATTGACTAGCTACCACAACGGTTACGGAGTGTGTGGGCGGGTGACTAGCACTGGCAGCTACCACAACGTCCTACATATTACTGTATCTCACATCGCCTGGGGTAGGGATTTGTGGATTGGTTTTGTGGTTATTGGTGTTTTCGGGGATACAAAACTGTTGGATTCGAATTTTGAGGACGAAATTCTTTTTAAGTGGTAGAGATTGTGATAACCCAATTTTTTTAGATTATAATTTATAATTTTATTTTATTATTATTACTATTATTATTATTATTATTTCTTGAGTTTGTTTTAGTGGGTGAAAAAAAAAAGGAAAGAATTGAAATGGTTTATTGGCGGGTCCAAGGTGTTAATGGGATGATTTTGGTTTATTGGCGGGTCCAAGGTGTTATGTCAGTTTGTGAGGTAAAGAGAAGGTAGCCAGCGAAATAGGAGAGGAAAGATTGAAAAGTTGGCTTTTACGGGTCCTACTTGTTTATTAATTTTTGTTTTTGTTTCTTTTATAGATATATGTGTGTGTGTGTGAGAGAGAGAGAGAGATGAGAAGGAAATGTGAAAAGATGGATAGTAATGATGGTGCAGGTCTCATTAATTGTTTCTTCTTTTTTTTTTGGAGAAAGCTTTTTGACATTGAATTAAACACGTGGGGAAGAGATAAGGAATTGGAGTAAGAAAAGAGGAGCAGGTTGGTACTGAAATGATGTAAGATTAGGAAGGAAATTAGTGGGTTCACGTGGCTTTGTTGGCTGGTTCTTTTGTGAAGTCGGTGGAATTGTCTATTTAAGTGCGTGTTTTGTGCACTGATGGGTATTGAAAGAAAGAGAGCAAAGTTGGAAAACAGTGAGTTTGAGGAGTACAGGGAGAGACGAAAGTTGCAAAGAGGAGCCCAGGTTGCAGAGGTGGCCGGAGCTTGAGGAGTTGATAATCCAGTGAGGAAACTCTTTTTCAGTGTAGGGTTCTCTATACCTTGAATGGCTTGGAGTGGTTTTACTTCAAATGGATTTTATTAAATGTTTTAATTAAATGTATATGTATTTTGTTTATACTTATCTGTATATGTTTATTTTGTGAAGCTGTTTTACTAAACTTCCATGAAATTCTTGTTATAGTTTTTCCTACTGGAACTTTCAATCTCACCACCCTCCAATTTCAAGTACCGAAGATGAACGGGGATTGCTAGATTCGGGCTTAGGTTAAAAAGTCGGCGTTGCATGATTTATTTATTTATTTGGAGAATTTTTGTATATTTTTTAGGAAATTGACTTTGTATAAAAAAGAGCATTTTTTTTATGATCCTTGGTGTATTTCGATGTATTTGGATTTGTATAAATTGAGGATTTTATTAGAATTTTTGAGGCGTTACAGGTAGGTCCTATGCCTTATGAAAATATCAACTTTTTTGAACTTTATATATATATATACACACACACACACACACACACACACACACACACACACACACTAACCACTTTAGAACCACAATTTTAATGTACCACCAAACAATTATGCACAAAATAATGATGTAAGAAATGCAATGAACCCGAGACACAACCCCCGTATTCAACAGCCCCGGTAACGGTCCCACCTAGGACCTCCCAGTCTGAAAAATGAAAAAATGTTAAAATGAAAACCAGTGCATTTTGAAGATTCCTGAACTCCAGGAAATGCCCCAACCAACTCTCAAGCAAATCTGGCACACCCCATGGTGTTCAGCAAGCAAAACGAGAAAAGGCAAAAAATAATCCAGAAAACCCAGGAAATTGAAAACAAGGAAAATCAGAAACATTACAACTTGATTTGAAATATGAAATCATAATTTCTTTTATTCTATTTTTGAATATATATATATATATATATATATATATATATATATAAATATACATATAACATATCTCTATCATAAGAATTATTGTGTTCATCTTTAAATTTTCTTATTATTTTTAGCCCCCCATATTTCTAATCCTAGCTCCACCCTTGCAATCATACACATTCACGTACAACATAACATTAAACTAGGGCAACGTCTATGGAGAAAATTGGAACTCACTGCTACTCAAGTGCAACCTGTTACACTTTTTAAGAATACCCATCACAAGAATTTGAGCCACTGCCCAAAATATTTTGGTTAACATGGAGGGTATTTTGGACAATATGTGAGTTTTTTTTAGGCCTAATCACAGTTTGGATCAGTTCGGTTTGGGGATAAATCCCAAGCCGACCGGTCCCCACGGATTGGTTCAAACTGAAACCGAACCGATCCGTGGGGATATTTAATCCGAACCAAACCGATCCGTGAGTTAACGAATCGGATTGGATCGGTTCCCTGGATTGGGCTGATTAGGCCTTTTCAAACAGCCCATTCAATTATGGCCCAAATCAAATCAGTTCCCTGGATTGGGCTGATTGGGCTTTTCAAACAGCCCATTCAATTATAGCCCATTATCAGCATTCAATTATGGCCCATTAATAGCCATATATCAAACAATAGTAGCCCAGTAGCTCATTAGCATAAAAAAAAATTGTAAATCATCCAGAAGTGAAATCATCATCATTGGTGCCAGCAGCAGTAACTTCAAGCCTTGGAACATTAGTATCTTCTGCAGTTGTCATCTGCCAGGAAAAGAAATTGTTACAAAAAATTAGCGGAAGATTGCCATAAAGTAATTATAATCTACCTTCCCCTCCCAGTTTTGAAAATCAATCATCTAATGAAACAGAAGAAAAAATAAAAAAAAAAAAAACAAAACAGAACAGGAACAAATTAAATTTGCAACCCAGTTCACATACAATACCTAGAAAAAAAAATTGAAATAATATCAGTGTCAACTAAACCATGATCCCTAAAATTTGAACAAGTAGGCTATTGGCCCAGGTCGTCGTGTAACCTCTCCTCCCATGGAGAAGGTGAGGGTTCCAGTCCCAAAAGGGCCATTATAGGGTGTGTAAGTGTAAGCATTTACCTAACCAAAAATAAATATATAAATAAATTTGAACAAATATATAAATTAGTGAGATAATTAAAAGATTTCATTTACATATAAACAGAAGGAAGAAAAAGCTCAATGAGCATACAAGAACTTGTGATACTACAAATTATGAAATAAAGAACCTCCAGAACTAAAATGTTATTGCTTCCACAAACAGGAAAGAATCACTTGTTAATTGTAAATGCAATTAATATAAAAAATGAAAAACTAACGTGTTAAAAGTCAACAAATCTACAATTTTATTTTTATCTACAATTTCAAAAAATTTAATTCCCAAGAACAGGTGCAGAATATTAGAGAAGACGAATAGAAAGAACGCATCAAAGCAACTTTAACCTCTTGTTTGATTGCACATACAAGTTAAGGAATGAAACTTAAATTTTCCCTTTTTAAAACATTTTCTCAGCAACCAAACACTCCATAAACCAAGAATTCAAACCATTCGAAATTGCCATGACGATATATGTGTGTTTGCATGTGTATTGAAATGTATTCTTAAAAATTAAATTAAATTAAATTAAATGGAAGAACAAATGCGTGATATTTCGATTCATCAATCAAAAATCGCCTAAATTCTTGAATAAGGAGTATATATATCTATAACCAAAAAAGGAGGAAGAAAGATCCAGCATAAAAAATTAGAAATATGCATTTATACATATATATGTAGATAAAATCATAAAATTAAGTAGATCCATGTAAACTCACCAGAAAAGAGGTAGACCCAGTCGAAGAGGTCGCCGTTGCTTCGATACACCAAGGTCGTCGTTGCTTCGAATCAGGTGAACGATGGTTGAAAGGTGTTAGATTGAGAGATGAGAGATTGGGAGAGGCGAAGAGTGTCACAGACTCACAGTCACAGAGGCGAGAGATTGGGAGAGGCAAAGAGGGTGAAGAGAAGTGGCTCACTGGCTGAGTTAGTAAGGGAGGCGCAACTTGAAATGTCGTAATAAAGAGACGAGGCTGAGACGTTGAGTTAGGGTTAGGTTACCATTAAAAAATAATGAATAAAGAAAAAAAAGAAAAGAAAAAAGAAATAGGATATATCATTATATTGTATATATATATAATATATTAATATATTATTTAGTAACGGTTAACGGTTCGGTTTTTCTAACGGTTCAGATTGACAACGGATCAGTTCGGATCGGTTAACGGTTCGGATTGGATTTCTCAGGGTCCAATCCATTAACCAAACCGTGGACACCGAATTACAGATTTTTCAAACCATCACCGAACCATGAGATCTGAAAACCGAACCGAACCACACGGATCGGATTGGTTCGGACAAGATTGACGGATTATTTGCTCACCCCTAGTTTTTTTCTTTTTTATTACCTTGGTAAGAAATTCACACACACATTTTACTTTTATAGAGACTTAAATTCAAGACCTTGTACTTTGATAGGTACAAAAGTACCATTATGCTATAGCCCTTGTGGTATATTTGAGGTTTAGGTTGTTTATTTCTATGTTGTTTCAAGGGGTAAAACTGTGAAATCTTGGCTTCCTAATGTCTGGTTGAAATACTATTGCACTCACAGTAAAATTGCCTTTTTTTTTCGAAAATTAAAATAATTTTTATTAAAGAAAATAATTTACAGTTGGCCTTAGGCCCAAAATAATTACAACAAGCCCAAAGAAACAGCCCAACAAGCAAACAATTCCAACCCCAAAAAGTAACTGCCAGTAACGGCAATGACCTTGAAAATTTCAGTTCGGTGACCCTGTGAAAGTGGCCTTGCCGCCGTTAATCAATCCGGCGGCCAAGGATGAGTTCTACAATAAGACGGAGATATGTTCCAACTCATGAGAATGGATCTAGATGAAGAGCAATCATGGAGACATCCCAATTTTAGAATTGTTAATGTGTTTGGCGACTGATTTGCTATCAAGGGTAGGAAGTTTGGATTAGACTGCCAACCAAAGATTAAACTTCATCCTTGGTATGGTTGGGGAGTGCCAAACGAGGTTGTGCCATGGTACATTAGAAAGGACCCCAACCAAATATGCGACAGTGTTGCTAAATGAGTACATACCAGAAGGAGAAGCTGTCCACTTCTTTGTGTCCATTGCAGATGTGGAGGGATGAGGGAGGCTGAGTAATTCAGAAATGGCAGTGGTGATAGAGATGGGGAAGGCCCAATTATCATTGACAATGAAATTGTCAAGTGTTAAATCTTCTTGAAACCCACCCTCAGACAGTAAATTAGCTGGAAACCTAGAGCAAAGAGGTCCTCCCCGAGCCCAATTATCCCACCAAAATTATGTAGTAGCACCATTACCAATGGAATGTTTTATGAAGGCCCTAGCAGAATGTCTTAGTTGAAGTATTTTTCTCCATCTCCAAGAGCATAGTTATGGAAATTTTAGAGTCCATAAGTTCCTGTCTTTGAGTAGATGGGAGTGGCATCAATTGACCAATAGTCTATTAAAGCAGTCAATTTGGAGATCCTAAATGAATCTCAAAACCCCAGCCCTATTAGCAATTTCCAAATTGGGGATCCCCAAGCCACCTGCTAATTTTGGGGTACAAACCTTACCCCAAGCAACCTTTGAACCTGAAGCTTTCATCTCTAGACCTGACTAAAGAAATTTTCTGAAAATCTTATCCAACTCATCAATTACCCCCTTAGGAAGGATGAAGATATTGCACCAGTAATTTTGGGTTGAGACCAACACTAACTTGATTAGTTGCAATCTACGTGCATAAGATAGAGACTTTGATGTCCAGTTAGCAATCCTATGAGTGATCCTACTTACCAGTAAGATGCAATGTTGAGCTTTTAGGTTAATAAAAATGAGTGGCACTTCTAGATATCTCACTGGGAGTGTGGTTGCCTGGATGCCAAGTAGTGATGTGATCTCACACTGAGTGACATCATTAATACTAGAGAAATACACCGCATTTTTGGAGAGGTTGATGTCAAGGCCAGACATTGTGCAAAAAAAATCAAGTACAAACTTTAGGACTGAAACTGAGCAAATGTCTCCATGGCAAAATAGAAGTAGGTCATCTGCATAGGAAAGATGTGTGATTTTTTGTTCTCTGCATTTCCAGTGAAACTTGAAAGATGTAACTCTTCCAACATAGTTGTTGACAATTGAAGAAAAAGCATCCATGACAATTACAAAAAAGAATGGAGAAATGGGATCTCCTTATCTAAGGCCCCTCTTTCCCTTGAAATACCCTTGGAATTCACCATTCAAGACAATGGTGAAGGAGGGGATGAGATACAGGCTTTGATCAATGAAATGAATTTTGGAGGATAATTGTGTAGGGTTAAGTAACTGATAATGAAATCCTTCTTAAGGTCCACCTTGATGGCACACCTTGTAGGTTTACCATGTCTGTGATACCCTCTAAGCAGGTCATGTGCTGCTTAGAGGGTATCACAGACATGATAAGTGTAACGGGTGGGCACTTACACATTTACCCAAAAGCTCGAACTGTTAGGTAAGGCTGCATACCCACCCATTTATACCCAATCTCTTTTCCATCCGATTCCGATGTGGGACAAAATGACCCTTGTTACATTCTCCCCCACCCAAACTCGCAACGCTCTCGTTGCGGTTGGGCCACCCTGCCTACCCGGGTGGACTCACCCGGACGCCTTCCGGGCCGGGCGCTTGGCGTGGCACCGGATCAAGGACTGGATTTGGCTCTGATACCAACTGTAATAGGTGGGCGCTTACCCATTTACCCAAAAGCTCGAACTGTTAGGTAAGACTGCATACCCACCCATTTATACCCAATCTCTTTCCCATCCGATTCCGATGTGGGACAAAATGACCCTTGTTACAATCAGCCTGTAAGGTGTAAAACCGTCTTGATAAAAAAATAACTTGCACCCAATTAATTTGCTTTCATGCTCTCTCTGTACCAGAAGCATCTAGTGATGCATCTAAGTTGATCAAGCTTCCATTGTAACTATCTTGAATTAGTGGTAAAAAGTAGCATCTACTACATCTTACATAAATTAGTTACATTTCGCCTCATGAAAAGACCTTATTACAATACTTAAAAACATTCCCTAACACACACACACACACACACATCTAAATTGGACCTCTCAAGCGTTTCCATGTTACATAGGTAAGAAATGGTTTTTCAGGAACTGGTATGCACTTCACGACCCAAGCAAGAGGCCAGGACATTGCTGCTAATACAATGCACAAACCCCATTGTAGCCAATCCAACCTTTTCGTATTCGCAAATTTGTGTAAAAACTCCACCATTATAACCTGAAGAACAACAGTTACTACCACTATCCAAAGAAACAATCGATTCTTACGCAACCCTTTGAAGACATTCTTCTTCTCCATTTTCCTAGCATTAAACTCGTTGAAGACCTGGCAAAGAACAAATGTGTTGAAGATAAGGGTGTTCTTTATCTTTAAGCTCATATTGAAGATAGACTGTCCTTTAAATTGAAGTATCAAGAGGATCAAGATTTGATAGAGTGCTTGAGAGATGAGGTTCCTCCACATGACATTGGTCACAAGTGGCTCTACTCGACCCACTGGCTTCTTCTCCATGAGTTCATCACTTGGTCTCTCTGTGGCCAGAGCCAGAGCCCCCAATGTGTCCATGATCAGATTAACCCACAACAATTGGACCGTTGTTAGTGGGACTTCACCAGCAGAACATGCTGCAACGAAATTGATCACAAGGGCGGCAACATTGACAGTGAGTTGGAATTGAATGAACTTTTGGATGTTGTTATACACACATCTCCCCCACTTCAATACAGTCACTAGTGTTGTGAAGTTGTCATCCAAAATGACAATGTCTGAGCACTCCTTGGCCACTTCAGTGCCTTGAATGCCCATAGACAGTCCAACATCGGCTTCTTTTAGAGCCGGTGCATCATTTGTGCCATCTCCTGTGACCGCGACAACATGGCCTTTCTGCTTCAAGCACCGGACCATTAGAAGCTTATCGAGTGGGGAAGATCTTGCCAAGATGCGAATTTTTTCAACTCGGTCCATCCTCTCTTCAGGGGTATAGTTACGGAATGTTTCACCTTCTACTATTACTTCACTGTCATTAATACTTTGATTTGATCCAAGTATCCCACACTCAATTGCTATAGCTCTTGCAGTGAAAATGTTGTCACCAGTGATCATCTTTATCTTCACTCCAGCTTTTTTGCAGACTTGCATAGCTTGTCTCACACCAGGCCTACATGGGTCCTTTAAACCCACTATGCCTAAGAAAATCAAGCCGTCTTCGTCTAATTTTAACTGCATCTTTCCATCATCAATGCAATGTGACACTGGCTCTATAATTTGTTTATGAGCAAATGCAATACATCGAAGGGTTTCTGCTGCCAAACCTGTTAAGAGGATATAAATATTAAAGTTATACCTTTCTGCAATTGCTTAAATTATTAAGAGTAGTTGATAGTTAATATGATATCAGAACAAGTAAGGTCCTGAATTCAAATCTCACCGTCACTCTAATAATAGAATTAAAACACGTTTTAGATCAAAAGAATGTCACACATGGGAGGCATGTTAGAGGATAGAAAAATTGAAGTTACATCTTATCTAATAGCTTGAGCTTTTAGAGTAGAAATTGATAAACAATACCTTCAATTATTCGCTTGATCTCATCTCTCTGGCCATCATCCATGGGTTTGATGATGCCGGACTTGTCGTAGTAACTTGAACACATGGCTAGTATCATTTCAGCCGCTCCTTTCCAGTGGACATGGAAAGTATTGTCAATCTTACACTTTATAAGAACCCCACTTCGTTTCTTTTGCGAATTAAAGGTCTCCACATGGGAGATGACATAATTTTGTTTCAATTCTTTGACATTCATGTCTAATTCTTGGACAGCCCAAGAGAGGATAGCTTTCTCTGTTGGACTGCCAGAGTACTCTGGTTCAGACCCTTTGGTGGCTTTGTAAAGAATAGCAGTAGTGTTCTGGCTCACTCCTTGGTGGAGCAATTCAAGAACATTAAGGGATACTATGTCCCTAAAATTTCCTGTAATGTGATCTTTGCCCAGCACAAATTTAGTCACCATCATTTTATTCATGGTAAGTGTACCGGTTTTATCGGTGCAAATGATGGTTGCTGAGCCCATTGTCTCACAGGCCGAGAGTTTCCTAACCATTGCTTGATCAGCCATCATTCTTTTCATGGAATAGGCCAGAGTGAGTGTCACTGCCAACGGCAAACCTTCAGGAATCGCTACAACAATAATTGTCACCGCAGCTGCTATAATGCGTACCATGGCATTCATAACATCGTCAAATTGGGTCCTTCTACCATTGAATTCTTGATATCCATTCTCATCTTTTGTATTCCCTGTGAAATAACGAGTTAACAACACAAGAAGAACAAGAAAAGCAACAACCAAACCAACCTTTCCGATAGAGGAAGTTAATTTGCTGAGTCTAGTTTGCAGTGGAGTTTGCTCTTTTGAGTCCTGGCTTATGGAACTCATCATCTCACCCCACAGAGTGTTCATCCCCACCGCAGTGACAACCATCCGAGCATGCCCATTCGCTATCTTGGCTCCGGAAAATAAGAATGGATTGACATTCTCATCAATTTCGACGTGGTTGCTCTCTCCTGTCATGCTTGATTCATCTACTTGTAAGGAATGGCCATTTAAGAACAACCCATCAGCTGGAATTTGATCTCCAATCTTCAAATTCACCACATCTCCAACTAAAATATCAAATATGGAGATTTTTTGAGGCCTCCCTTTTCTTGTGACTTCAACTTGGATATTGTTACTAACTTTAGACAATTCATGAAATTGTCTTGATTGCCTGAAGTTAGTCACTGCTGATACAGTAACAACTAAAAAGACCGCGAAAGTTATGCTCGAGCCATCATACCAACCTTCTTTTATCCCATTTTCTTTAATACCAAAAGCAAGAGATAGAGTTGCACATACCAGTAGTATAATAATAGTGGAATCTTTAAAGGCTTCCAACAAGAAATGAAGAAAGCCCTTTGGAGGTGGCCTGTGGTAAGTGTTTGAACCAAAGGCCTCGCGTCGCCTTCTCACATCTTCATCATCCCCATGGATACCATTATCAACATGACTTCCAAGATTTGTCACAATGGCTTGTACTCCTCCGAGTTGGCGAAGAAGATCAAAACTCTTCTCCTTCACCATCTTCACTAGGCTTGTTGGTTCCACATGGTAGTGGTGATCATTTTGATTGCTTAAAGTGCGATATTCAATGCTTGGATTGACGTTGACAATGGTATGACTTGCGTGAACTACAATTCCCTTGGCAAGAGAAAGTAGAGCGCGGGTAGAATAGATTACTGCAAAAGCATACCGCCATCGCCTTCCAGGCTTTCTGAGCTCAATGGTGGCGGGGATGTCAACCACTAGTGCAGGCGAATCACGGGAGGATAATGAACGAAAAAGGGGCTTGTTAGGAATTTTTGAAGAAGTAGGAAGTGAAGACAACATGTTGTAAGGAGCAACAACGTAAACTGAAAAATGAAACTTAATTGCTTATGCTTGCAAAGACTTGGTTCTGTGATGTAATCACTTCCTAACATGCATATATAGACGTTTTTCCAAAAGTCGGTCGTCGGTGTCCTCCTTGGTTTTTTCCTAGTGTTTTCCCAAGCAAAGCTTTGTTATAATTCTCTAACGTGACTCGTAGAATTTTTTTTTCAAAAAATGTATGCTGTGTTGGATAGCTTTGAAATTAAAATTAAAAAAAGAATTATTTTAAAATCTGAACTACCATGTGTAAGATTATTTATTTAATTGTGACCCACATGATTTGGACATGTGACATATTACTTGGTCGCTAAGTAAATAGATATCAATTAATATTATTTATTTATGGTCAACTTATAAATTACCTTTTTGGTAATTACTTATTGGAGAAGTATTTTCCTTTCTTATTTCTTACTTTGATGGAACGTAAAATTATATTACTAAAAGGAAAACTGGTCCTCTCTCTGCCTTTATAAAAGTGCATATATTCCATCAATTATGTATGATTAACAATACAACACGAGAAAGTTTTATGTGTGCAAAAGGCCAAGAGAGAAAAACCAGTTTCTGTCTTTGCCTGTTAATCAGAGTTGCAGATTGGTTCGTGGTTAAAAGATCTGGACATTGAATTTAATCTCAACAAGGTTTGATATTATGAATAGAGGTATGTATATCTAACTATATTTATTTATGCGTTATAAGGATGTGAAATTAATTGAAGTTCTAAAGATTTAGGAATTTATGATAATTTGTGGTTAATGTCTAACACAAATTAATCAGAGTTTACATGTGGTATCAGAGCCAATGTTTAGGAACTCATTATTTTCCTTTAAAGTTGCAGAAATAAAAGTAAAATCAAATTATTGTATAATATATATGTATGTATCCGAATGTGCTGATGTAATTGATTCCTTTAATAAAGCTTTGTCCACCATTGATTAATTAATATGGTTTTACATCTTTTATGTAAATTATTGTAAAGGAATTTAGTTTTGATTAGTTTCTCAATTTCCGTAAATGATATGAATTGAAAAGTGTTTGTTTAGTTTATTATTTTTTTTAATGAAGTCAATCTCTCTATCAATTACAGTTTGATGATTATACAGATTATATTTTATTAATTATTTGAAAATTTAATAAATTATTGATTACACAAAATACGTATATTTATTTATTTTATTAAAAATTTAAATTTCTAGAATAATGTGTTAGTTTAGAAATTTAATTTAACTCTAATGGACACGCAAATAATAAATAATTATTTTATATCCATACATACATACATGATGGAGAATCAATTTTAAATTGATTTAATTATGATCTTCAAGTCTGAAAATAAAAATAATATTTTATTATGTATATAAAGTAAAAAGATATTTTTATTAAATTTTTGGACTATTAAATTTCTGGGATCGAATCTATCTATCTAAACTTGCATAAATCAACATGAGTATGTGTGTATAATGTTAAATGGGTAACTTAATGATGAATATGTCACTAGATAATTTAATATTCATATTATATGAGGGTTAGTAGCTACCAAAGTGGCCTAACTATGATGATTGATAAATATCAATTATAATAGTAAACATAGTTAATGATTAATTAATTTCTGTCTAATTTAATATTCATATTATGTGAACATTAGTAGTTACAAAAGTGGCCCAATCATAATGATTGATGAATATTAATTTTTGTAGTAGACATAATTAATCATAAATTAGTTACTATCTAATTTAATATTCATATTATGTAAATGTTGGTAGCTACCAAAGTGGCCTAACCATAATAGTTGATAAATATTAATTTTAGTAGTAAACATAATTGCAATATTTCATGAATTATGATACTTATTATTTTTTGTGATATTCATGAATATTGAGTTTATTTAATTATTAGAAATAATTCTCCAAAGGGAATTGATTTTCAAATGATTAAATGAAAATTAAGGGATTGCATGTTTTTTTTAATTAGGTGGATATAGGATATCCAAAGGTAACTTATCTGTTTAATTAAATAATGCATCACTAATAAAAGTATACATATAAATACAAATAAGCATCATTATTAGTATTTTATAGTTGCCACCCAAAGGGGTACTATAGTTATACATTGTATTTATATTTTTAAGTTATATAAACGTGTTGTTAATTCAAAATATTATTGTCGTGAGTATTTTATCTTATTATATCTCTTAATGCGCATGCTACATCTGTTCTGATTCTCAATAGGACTAACTTCTCATTATGGAATGAGTAAGTTGAGTTCAAAATTTAGATGTGTTAAATCTTGATTTAGCATTTTAAACTGAGAAACCTACTGTTATTACTCATAAAGACAGCGAGGGAGAAAAGATTCTCCATAATGTTTGGGAGAGATTGAGCAGATTAAGTATTATGATTATGCGAATAATTGTTTCCCATAGTAATAGTGCTAAGGAATATTTGAATAGAAAAATATTTTCGTATTGTAGATAAATATCTAAAACGAAAATTATAAATTTATATCACTACTATGCAATTTTGTTGGTACTCTTACCATGCATGAGTATATTCTTAAGATGACTAATGTTGTTACAAAATTGAGAACCTCAGGGATGATTGTGAATGAGAAATTTCTCATTAAATTTATTCTCAATTTCTTATTTATTCAGTATGGGTCATTACAAATTAACACTATTAAGACAAGTGGAAAGTGATTTAATTGACTATTATGTTAATTTAGGAGGAGACAAAACTTAAGTAGTAAGGTAATCATTATATTCATCTGATCACTCAAGAAGTTATAAATAAATTTTGGGAATAAGCCTGAACAGGCATTAAGTGAGCAACACCCAAAATTAAAAGATTTAGGTCAATCTACTAAAAGAAAGAAATGTAATAATGTAAATGTATCATTAATGTATTGAACACTTTTAGAAAAATTAAATGAAATATAAAGAATGATTCGAAAAATAATGGTAAGTTTTTGGCTTTTATATATTTCGAATTACTTACTGAAATTCTTTCTAATACATGATAGGTTGACTTAAGTACTAATGCTTATATTTCTAATAGATGCAAGAATTTCATATGGCCTAAACCACAAATTCAAATAAGAATTTCTTATTTTTGATAATTGAAAAAAAGTTTTGTTGAAATCATTGTGACATTATGTTTAATGTTAGACAGTGGATTTTATTAAAATTATTTTTAAACTTTTTACGTTTATTCAATTTCCCATAATTCGATTTTATTTCAAAACTTTATGTTAATGGTTTTTCATTTAAATTTGATAATGATGTTTATTCAAGAAATTCTAATTTGTGAGTTATGGTATTATTATTGATGAGTTCTGTAAATTTAAACTTGATAGTTTATTTATTAAAAACATTTTGATTTTGCATCATAATATTAGAATTAAGCGTAACTCAATTAATAGAAAATTTATCTTTCTTGTGGCATAAAAGACTAAGTCAATATCTAGTGAAAGGTTAGGAAAATTAGTAAAGGATGTGATTCTTCTGAATCTAAACTTTACTGATTTTGGTGTGTGTGTGTAAATTGTATTAAGGGAAAATTACATATAAATGGAGTCAAAGTTCCATATTTACTTAGAGACTGAGTCAAAGTTCCATATTTCTCTAAAATGGATTGCTGAGGTGGCACATGGTTTTTTACTGTTTAAAAAATTGTGGTGCCTAAAATGCCCTTCCTTAACAAAAAAGTAGTACCTTCAGTTCAAAAAAATAGTACCTTCAGTTCAAAAAAGTAGTACCTTCGGAGAAAAAGTAGTACCTTCGCGGGTGTTTAAAAAACATGGTACCTAGACGTCAAAAAGTAGTACCTTCAGTTCAAAAAAGTAGTACCTTAGAAGAAAAAGTAGTACCTTCGCGGAAGGGTATTTTAGGCACCATAATTTCTAAACAGTAAAAAACCATGTGCCACCTCAGCAATCCATTTTAGAGAAATATGGAACTTTGACTCAGCTTCTAAGTAAATATGGAACTTTGACTCCATTTATATGTAATTTTCCCTTGTATTAAAGGTAAACAAACCAAACACACAAAGAAATGAGCCACAATAAGTATAGGGCTTCTTGAAATTATTCATACAGACATTTTTAGACCTTCTAATGTTCCATCTTTTGGTGGAGAAAAGTATTTTATTGCCTTTATAATTAATTTTTTTACGCTATGGATATATCTATTTGTTGTATGAAAAATCTCAAGTAATACTCTTGAAGTATACATAATTGAGGTTGAAAGGCAACTAGATAGAAAAGTGAAAATCATAAGGTCATATAGAGGTGGTGAATATTATGGGAAGTATGATGAAATGGGTTAAAACTTTAGCCGTTTGCTAAACTCCTTAAAATGTATAGCATTTATGTTCAATACACTTTGCTATATATGTCACAGCAGAAGCGTGTAGTTGAAAGGCGTAATCGTACTCTTATGGATATGGTTAGGAGTATGTTAAGTAATTTCTTGTTACCCATAATATTATGGATATTTAGTAATCTAAAGAGTACAAGTTTTACTGTCATAAACATAATACGATAATTATTGAAACCGGTAATGACAGATTTATTAAGAATGGTGAAGTCAGTGGGAGTGATAAAAATAAGAATTTGATCATTCCAGAAGTTAGGGTACAAATCTTTTTACCAATAACTTCTAAGGAAATAATTGTTCCTTCAGTTGTTGAACCGTATAACAACGAAGAACAATTAAATGATCAACAATTCTATAATGAGATTGTCACCAATGAATAGATTGTAGAAGAATCATAAGGAATAACATTAAGATGATCTCAAAAAGAAAGGAGGTCTGTTATTCTGGATGACTATGTGATATATCTGCAAGAATCTGATTTTGATATATAGTGAGATATATACGAATCCGATTACATATTCACAAACCATTAACAGTAATGATTTTACTAAATGAATTGGTGCCATGAATGAAGAGATTATAAAGAAACCTTCTCTCCAATATCTAAGAATGAATCTTTTAAAATATCATGGCATTAGTAGCTTATTATAATTTATAGTTACATCAAATGGATATGAATACAACTTTTATAAATGGGAGTTTATAAGAGAAAGTCCATATGGAACAACCTGAAAGCTTCACATTAGAGGGTAAAGAATTCATGGTCTGTAAACTTAAGATGCCAATATATGGATTTAAACAAGCTTTCTAACAATGGTATATTAAGTTTAATGATACCATTATTGCTTTTGGTTTTAAGGAAAACACTGTTAATCAGTGTATATACTAGAAGGTTAGTGGGAGTAAGTTTATATTTCTGATTCTATATATTGATGATATTTTATTTTGTAGTAGTGATCTTAGTTTATTATATGAAAATAAAAGTTATCTCTAAGAACTTTGAAATGAAAGATATGGATGAGGCATCCTGCGTGATAGGAATACAAATATTTCATGATAGATCAGGTAAATTTTTAGTATTGTCTCAGAAAACATATATTGAAAGAGTTCTAGAAAGATATGGTATATAACATTATTCAACTAGTATTGTTCCATACATAAAAGGGGATAAAGTCAGCCTAATGCAATCCCAAAGAATGAGTTAGCTAGAAGGTAAAGAAACGAAAAATATTCCTTATGCATATATTGTGGAGTTTGATGCATATACAAGTTGGTATGTGAGATTTGTTTCTTTTGGCTGGAAGAACAATATTATGAAAAAGTATAAAGTAATTTTTTATTACTCTGTCTATTATGAATTTTTAATTTGCAGCATGCTTTGAGGCTACAATTTATTATTGCAGAATTTATTTCAGGATTTGGAGTTATGAGTACCATTTTCAGATTGCAAAAAAATTATGTTGCAATTGTTGATCTTCTTGTACGAAAAATGATAGGTATTCTAAAGTTGAAATACTTTATCATTAAAGAAGATATTTAGAAACAACGACTGTCTATTGAATATATAAGCACACAACTTATGATT
Organism: Cornus florida; assembly: GCF_030987335.1. Taxonomy (NCBI): domain Eukaryota; kingdom Viridiplantae; phylum Streptophyta; class Magnoliopsida; order Cornales; family Cornaceae; genus Cornus; species Cornus florida. The sequence goes on from NW_026775573.1 coordinate 22,195,184, forward strand.
GCAATCCATTAACGAATGGACTACCACCCAAGACATTTATGGGACATGTTAAAAGAATGGGTCTTGAATGTAGTCAATGATAATTATTTTTTAATTGTGGATTGCTTAACAATGCTTATATTTATTTGACATTTTGAGCTCATTAAATGTGTTTCTGATATTTCCTACTAGTTAATGTACATGTACGTATTGCTTTAATAAGTGGTAATAGGAATAGTCTTGGAAAAGACATTATTGTTAGATCATTATTGATACTTCTCATTTATAGACTATGTTGAATAAGTTACTAGTGTTATGGTACATGGAAGGGACTGTGTCATTTAGGGACATACAACCGCCATGACTCACATTGGTAATTTGTTTACCATGGTATTTATGATGACCAACTTAATACCTTAATTTGATTTATGATGCACACTAATGACTTTTTTACTAAACCACTACAGAAGTTATCATGTGTGCCAAGTGGGAGAATGTAAGATTATTTATTTAATTGTGGCCCACATAATTTGGACATGTGACATATTACTTGGTCGCTAAATAAATAGATATCAATTAATATTATTTATTTATGGTCAACTTATAATTACCTTTTTGATAATTACTTATTGGAAAAGTGTTTTCCTTTCTTATTTCTTACTTTAATAGAAAGTAGAATTATGTTACTAAAAAGAAAACTGGTCATCTCTCTGCCTTTATAAAAGTGCATATACTCCATCAATTATGTACGATTAATGATACGACACGAGAAAGTTTTATGTATGCAAAAGGTCAAGAGAGAGAAACCAGTTTCCGCCTTTGCCTGTTGATTAGAGTTGCAGATTGGTTCATGGTTAAAAGATCTGGATATTGAATTTATTCTCAACAAGGTTTGATATCATGAATAGAGGTATGTATATCTAACTATATTTATTTATGCGTTATAAGGATGTGAAATTAATTAAAGTTCTAAAAATCTAAGAATTTATGATAATTTATGATTAATGTTTAATACAAATTAATTAGAGTTTACAACATGATCTACAAGTCTAATTCCAACAAGTGGATTCCATAATGCCAAATGAGTGGGTATTCAATGCACCAGATATGAGCTACTCATCTAATTTCTTTAAGAATATATAGAGTTATTTGTTCCTAATAAATTTAATCTTGTATTAAAGGACTTCCAGTCCAATGACATGAGATTTCTCTTTTTTAAAATGGCGGTTGAGAATTCAAATGATGGATGTATGCTTAGTTTTCAAAAAAAATTAATCTTCTTTTTTCCGGTTAAAAAAATAAATAAATAAAAGATTGATCTTGTTAACATTATGTACTAAGAAAAAGAGAAAAATAATGTTTAAGTGGTAAGTACTATATAAATTCAACTATAAGTTTTCTCTTCTTCTTTCTTTCTTTTTTTTTCTTTATTTTATTTTATTTTTTTTGTATATTCTGTGGGGGAAATTGCACCCATTTATTTTTTTTTTTTTTTTTTTTTTTTTTTTGGAATTTTATATCTATAAAATTTTCATATTAAGGGTTCTCAAATTACAAAAAAATAAAATCTCACTATTACCCCCTCACACAATTATCATAGGAACAATGCTTGGATCTTGCCTTAAGATAAGTTTTGTCCCTCCAACTTGATGTGGCCCCCAAATCAAAACTTGACACATGTCTCAATTTTGTATAATATTAAAAAAAAAAAAAAAAAAAAAAAAAAAAAAAAAGGGAGGAAGAAAACATATGAATCAACCCGTTACAAACTGTTCCACCACCAGTGGTGACGTCTCTCCACCCTCGTTTTTTTTTTTTTTTTTTTTAATATTAATATTTTCTATTTCTATCTCTCTATTCTTTTTTTTTTTTTCTCCCTCCTCTTATTCTCTTTTTTCTTGTTTCTCTCTCTTCTCCTTTTTCTCTCATCCCTTTCCTTTTTTTTTTTGGACTGTGATAACTCTCAAAGTTGTATAGTAACTTTTTGTCACCAAAAAAAATAATAATAATAAAAAATTAAAATTAAAAGGAAAAAAATATTGTAACGAGTGAAACCAAAAAATTAATAAATTTAATATAAAAATATTTTTTTATATTTTATTTGGTATTCAACAATTAAAACAATTTGATAATTTGTATTTAAAAATATTCAAGTAATTGGGTTAGGTGTGTGTTAACTAACCATTTATTCATTTAACGTCCAACTCTTTTATCACTCATCATAAATGGGTTGAAACTCTTTTATCACTCATCATAAATGGGTTGATACTCTATTATTAACTCACTCATTTATGATCAGTCCAAAATTTACAAAACCCCACCCTATTGCCACCTCTAGGTTTCAATTTTCTTTTTGGTTTGAAAAGTAAAAAAAGGGAAAGCGAATAAGAGAAGAAGGAGAGAGAAACAGGGTTTCAACCCGGCAACCAATTTGATCAGTATGATCCATTTTCTATTTTTAGGGACAGTTGTCAAATTTTGATAAGGCCACTTCAATTTGCAATTTTGCATGACAACTTGTCTGGATAGGGCAAGATCCAAGCATTATTCTTTCATGAGTCCATCTCTGTGCAGATAAAAGAAGTGCATGAATGTTAAATTAAAATAATCAGGATCTTTTATAATACACGGCAGAGTGCCGAGTATCGTAAGTGTGCTTAACACAATTAAATCTAATTTTAATATATTAATGTGTTAAAAATATATTTAATTGCATTGAAAAATAAGTTATAATAGAAAAACGTCATCCAAACGCAAATCATTGTCTGGACCGAAAAATAAAAGACTTGGATGTAATCTTCGTACTGGAGCTCCTTACACTTTTTGATATGTACGTGTGGAAAAGGTTAGCCCCCTACACCTCATCCGCTTTAACTTTCATGACGTCATGTCAACAGAACCACTAAAATCACAAATTTTTTTATTTTTATTTTTTGTTTTTAATGACAAGCAGTATAAAATTTATGATAAAGTCTCATAAATAATATTATTTTATATAATTAAAAATAATATTTGACTCGTTAAATTAAAGAGTAACTTCTTTCTTATAATTGGTCTATTATGTTATGATTGCAGCATATTCAACTCAAATAAAGTAAATTTACCAATTTTTTATTTTTAATTTTTAAAAAAAATATATTTTTGATATTAATTGAATGGGGCATTAATTATAAGAAGGAAATTTTCCACCAAGCAACAAAAGTACTGTCATATAATTGGTCGGATTTTTTATATGGTGAGTTGGTGACCCACTTTTTAGGGGGCAAAAAGATGACGTAATAACATGAGATCGCACAATCACACGTCACACGAGTGGCACTCAGTCCGTGTCATCCAATCAGACTAAATAAACATTGACTCAGTCACACCACCTAAATTGAAGTGTTAACGAAAGTACTGTGAGTGGAATTGTGTTGCACAAAGGAAAATTGTTACAGATAAAAAAAAATTGAAATCTTCTCAGAAATTAAATAATGCTTGACTTTGACTTGTTAGTTTAAGTTGACCGACTTTTAGAGTCCATGTGATAATAATATTTTTGATTAAAAATATCTTTTTGAATTTGCTAATGCTAATGTTTGGCAACATGGAATCCAATTCTTAAATGGGAATTAGTTAACATTTTAAATTGATATATATCTTTTAATTCCAATTTCATTTAATATGGAGCATGAGTTTTGAAGAACCAAACAAAACATAAGAAATGTCAAATGAACTTTTAACATGAGACGAAAGGAGTATTACATTAGCAACTTTTAAGGTTTGTGTATGATATGAGTTTCTTCCCATATGTGGTTATGTGATATGAAAGGATTTTTTTTTTTTTTTTTCTTTTTGCTTAAAATAAAATTTTGTGAGGCCACTAAAAATGACAAGAAGATCCTCATTAATGCATCATTCCTTATTATATTGTACCATAATTACCTTTTTAATTATAAAATTTAACTTTATTTACCATTTTACATCCTTTATACTATTTTTATTACTCCGTATTATTATTGTCAAAACAAATAAGACTTTTATAAATTTCAAGATTTTAAAACATTCCAAAATTAATTCTTTAAAATCACAAAAGAAAAAAACTCAAAACTAAACTCAAAGCATATAACACTAAAAGAAAAATAAAAAGGAACAAATACCATCATATAAGCATCGAATAACTTGGATGGCTCGTGGAATTTTGATACTTCAATGAGTCTTGTGCTAACAAAATAAATTACTTTGTTAAACTCAATTATTTTTTTTCATTGGAGAGATGTTTCATTGTTAGTTATAAATATCAATATAGTTGAGAACGGAAGAGCGTAAAAAATCAAAAACATTAAAGATTGGAAAGGGAGCAGGATGAAAGGTATTTGAAATATATAACTTTTGAATTTAGTGTTAGAAGAATTAAGTAAAATAAATAGTTTTTCCTTTTATAGGTAAAATATTTTTTTATTTTTATTTTTCAATGTTTGGAAAAGATTTAGGTCAAGATTGAGGTAGAGTCTATTAAGGAGGACGTGTAAAATAACTTATTTAAAATTAATAGATAAGTTATTTTTATTAGACTTTAATATTTTTTTCATTATAAATATTTTATGATAATCAAATACTAAAAAATATATAAAAATAATAATAATAATAGTTTCTTTAAAATATTTTACATTCAACAAACGGGCCTTAGTTTAAAATTTCAAGTTACAACTTAAACTAAATAATTAGGATAAGTTGTATCAATGTTGACCTTCTTAAAGTCTTAAAAAAATGTAGGAATAAATATTGATAAAGAGCACTAACTAACTATCTAATAAATTTGTTTATCTTGTTCGTTTGTCAAATCCTGGACGCATTCCACACGGTGATGGTAGTTGCATTCTCATATAAGATTTGTCTGGCATTTGCAGTATAATCACAAGTGTAGTTTCTCACTTTTGGAAGTAAATGGTCAAGGTTGAAGTTTCCTTGCGTGCAAAGTGTGTGTCTATATATATATATATATATATATATATATATAAAGCATAAAGCAACCTCCAACAAAACCGGATTTAAGAATAAAAATAAAAAAATATATTAAAAATGAGTAAATTACACATATCTTCCTTATGCATGGTTTACTATAATTAAAGGCTCCTTCTCAATGATTTAAAAAATTACTCGGACCTCTATAAAAATGAAATTAATCTAGTCGACTGATTTTGCTAATGTTATGTACTGAATAAATTAAAATTCTTATATTATCCTTCGTCCATCTCCTTTCTCTCACATATACAGATATGCTCTATAATCATTCATCGTAACAACTTGGGGGCATTTCAATAATTTAGACATATATATTAATGCATTTGACTGTCCCTTATTAGGAATGCAGTTATGTGTAGGCTAGTTTTATTTTTAGGGAAGGTGTGAGTAATTTCCCAAACCACAAGGGAGGACCTGTAATTACGGCAAACCATATATAGGGAGGACCTTGTAATTTATCCAAAAATGTTTTGATGGAAGAGACATCCCTAGGAAAAAGATTGCGTCATTCAATCTTTTTATTCGGTTGTATGAAAGAGAAAAAAATGAGGTCACAATTTATTAGGAGAGAAGAGAATAGAAGGCAAAGCTTTAGTCTATTTTTACCATTATACCCATCAATATCAATAATTGTAATTTATAGAGGATAATATTTAATTTAAAACTTGTATAATTTAGAATAATATTTAATTTAAAACTTTTATAATACCGTCATCTTTTTCACCGATATTTAAATAGGTGAAAATTTATAAAGGATGAAGGATGATTTATTCATCTTATTATTATTTTATTTCTCATTGTCTAATTTTTTTTTTAACCGAATGAAAGAAATTCTTTTTTTTTTTTTTCTATACCTCTTGCTTCCTTCTTGCAAAACCTAACCTAAAAAATAAAAAATAAAAAATAAAAATCAGCCATTAAGGAGACAGGTAAGAGAGTGCTTTTACATGTCCAAAACTAAGATAAGTTTCTCATTGTCTCTATTCCAACCTTGTCTCTATTCCAACTGTTGCTTTCAGATGGAAGACAAATCAACTTTAGATTTCTTGATTTTATTTTTAAAATTTACTTATTTCGTTTAAAACTTCCCCGGTGGTTTCTTCTTGTCTCTATTCCAACTGTTGCTTTCATATGGAAGACAAATCAACTTTAGATTTCTTGATTTTATTTTTAAAATTTACTTATCTCGTTTAAAACTGCCCCGGTGGTTTCTTCTTGGAAATTAGTAAAAGTTACTAAAATTCTTTGCTTTCTACGATTTTACTTGGCATCGTAGTAGAAAAAATTATAATATATATATTCATCACACAACACAACGGTTAACTTATTTTATTTTGAGCACTAAAGGCATGGCTCTTTAGGTTAAGAGCACTTAAGGCATGGCTCTTTACCATTCGGGCAACAGAGTAACACCTTTTTTATAATATTTGTACATAATATGAATGAACTATGTTACTGTCGACCGTGCACTATTACTCTTTAACTAATTTGCATAGGGGATAAAGCCTAATGTGATTTGTGAGTTCATTTTAATTTGAGTAATCACTATTTAAAAAAAAAAAAAAAAAAGTAAAAAATTAAATAAGAATTATCACTAATTTTTTTCGGTTCTTTTTTTTTTTTTTTTTTCAAAATTATTGTTGGAATGAGAGCTTGAACACTCAACCTCTCATATGGTTATTATATGAGGAGATACCGCTAAAGTTAGACCTTCGTGATTGTCACTTTACCGGTACTTAAAAATAAAAGTTGAGATCATTTGAGCATTCATTTGTGAAAATATAATGTACTCAAATCACAAGAGAAATGGGCCGAAACTTTGGATAATTTTCCAAGTATATGTGAAGGGAAGAAAATCAATAAGGATGTGTTTGGTTGCATATAATTGAATCTTTGAAATTAAAATTGGTAAAAATTGGATAAAATCAACTCAGAAAATTGAATCAATTTTTTTTTTTTCTAATTTCACTAATTCCAATTCCAGTATAGCCTAGAGAAAAACATGACAGTTGGACGCACACCTGTTGCAGACGTGTCCAACCGTGATCACATCTGAACATGACTTTAAGCTAAAACTTTAGAATACTTATTCAAACTTTGCAGGTTAAACTTTCTTTTGCAAAGCAACTTGCCTCCACTCCTAAAAGCGTTAATCTGTAGTACTTAGGAGACCTAACAGATATCTTGAAATTATAGGATTGGCATTAAAGAAACCTAGTTTAACTTTTCAAAAGTATGAACTAAATTTTTTTATTTTCAGTTCTGAAGTGTTGATTTTGATGTTTTCATTACCATCACTACGCATACAAACACTACTTAATTTTGGATATAATTTAAGATCGAAGAGCAAATATTAAGGGTCTACTTAGTTTATAGGTCAAAAAATGAAAATTTATTTTTAGAGAATTATAAAAGGGTTTTTTTATAAGTTTTTTATAACTGAATTTTTGAACAGTTTTCTAATTTTCAGATTTATCTTTTTGCTGATTTCCTTATTAGCAACAAACACGGTAATTAAGGCTTTATCTTCTGGCCATTTTGAACGACCCATGCACTGCCCAATCCAGTACTCCATGATATAGGCCCACCTAACTAGTGGGAAAAAGAAAAATATTTTTGTTTTACGTCAAATTAAAATGAGACTCCAAAAATTTCCTTCGCACTCTAATTATTGAATCTAAATATCAGAGAAAGAAGAGTACTTCGGAAAACTTGTATCCAAGTGCTAACATTATTTCAATAAAATAGCACAACACATCCATTTTCACATGATATCTAAGGGTGCGGCATGAATGATCTTTGCTTTAGCAAGGATGTCAAAGGGCGAGTCACCCCTGTTCTAAACCCGTATCAGATCAAATTTGATTCTCAATTTTTATTTTAATTTAGCTTCAAATCTCATACTTTAAAGTCTTTCCAATTTGATCAGATTTTCAAAATCTTTGACGGTTTGACATGAATTTTGTTGTTGTTATTTGTGTTCATGCCCGGTTCGACTCTAAATCACATAAAACAAGAATTTTGGAACTCTCAAAGTTCCTTTTCTCCTTGCCTTTATTTGTGTGTGTTCTGTGCCTTGTTTTGTTCCCATGCTTTCTCACCAGTAATCCTGGCGCCCAATTCTTTTGCCATCTTCCTAAGATTTGTGTGGTTCAAGAAAGGAGTGTGAGAGAGAATGACTGTGAGAATGGAAATGTAAAAGTGACAAAATTTAAGTTAAGAGGTTCTGGTGAGATTCGAAACGCTGCAAAACTTGAGAGCGACGGCAGTTTATAAAAATGATGTAACTTTGGTTCCCTTTTTCGAATATGGGCTCTATTAATTACTTCCTCTTATCATTAAATTGCTTCTCTTTTTCACCACTTTCCACTTCTCTGTCTTGCTTCCTCTATTTGGTTTCATCGCCGCATAGGTTTTCAAGGTTTTTCTCTTTGGTTCATTCTTTTTCAATTTCTATTGATTTATTTTTAATTGTTTGATTTTATTTTGTTTCATACAAACTCAAAAGAAATGACAGCTATTTAAAGACGACCCCCATACGTGATTGAAAAAAAAAATTCAATTAGCCTCTAACCAAACACATTTTCCGTTTCTTTTGGTCGGTTGCTCCCAACATTTTTAATTTTTAATTTTTCTTTTTTGTAACTTTCGTTTCTTTTAGTCCACTTTTTGAGTTTTTATTTTCTTGTTTTTGGTGATCTTCTCTCCTCTGGGCCCTCACACTTTTTGGCCATTCTCTATTTGTATCTCTATGCTATCTTTCATTTTTGTACTTCTAATATAGAATAATGAGCACAGTCCGATGGGGATCTATGATTTTGAGCGTAGTCCGGTATGAGATTATATATATATATATATATATCAATTGTTACCCTTTCTTTTGTTTTTCGTTTCCAAATCTATCGATTTTGTGATTACTTTCCCTTGTATTTTCAGATCAATAAACACGAGCACTGCATCGCACCGGATTGAGGTATGATCTTTATCTCCATTTCTCAGTATATCAATTTTCGTATTAATTTCTTAAAAATATATATATTAATTTTACTCTTTCATTTTGTTTTCTATGTTCCAATCAATAGATTTTATTTATTATTATTATTTTTTAGATCTATCATTTTGAGTTTAACAAAATCGAGCAGAGAATCTCAAGAATCAAACCGGATTGAAATACTCCGAATGATGTTTCTCCTCGTTTTTCAGTCTATCAAACTTTAATATTAATTTCCTAAAAAATAGATTAATTTTCACTCTTTTAATTTTTATATCTATCAATTTTCAGTTTGTGTTTGTATAAAATGGTGAAAGTTAATAATAAAATAAAAAATTATAAAGGTAAATTCAACTTTAATGGAATGAATCAAATGCTGAAGAATTAAAAATAGGTAGGGGTGGACTCCATGAAAGGAAAGTACACCACTGAATGTGGTAAGTTAAAAAAAAATAAATAAATAAAAAAATAAAAATAATCACCACCACTACAATGAAAGAAAAGAAGCAAAAAGTTCACCACTAAAGTAGGTTCTCATCACAGATGCAATTGCGTTTTAGGAAAGTTTAATAAATATAAAAAATATATAAACAGTAAATTATTTTTAGCATAAATTAGTTACAAGTGTGGTCCTCCTCCCACAGAATCCTAACTCCTCCCTTGCATCTGAGTGAACAGTGTCTAAAAAAACCTTTTGTGGTCGAGAATGTACGAATGAAAATGAAGATTAACTCTCCGTGACTGAATAACTACTCCTGAACGCAACATAAGAGTAATATTTGCTTAAATTAGGATTAATTCGTTCACCCACTTGAATTAAACCAACATTAACCCGGTCGGACAACTAGGGCGGGTTAGATACTCAGTTAAGATTCAAATGATCATATGTTTCTTTATTTGTAAGCATTAGAGTAATTTGTATCATCCTCTAAACCGTAGCAATTAAAGGCTTTCTATTTGTATTTGTTACATTTTTTTTTTTTAAACCTTCTGGCCAGGTTTTTTAAGAAATGAGCTTATCTCACAAACTTTAGCAAGTCCATGTTTAACACTTAAAATGTTCAATATTAGCCCATCAATTTTAGATAAGTATCACCCTCAAGAGACCCATGCACCGGCCCAATCCAGTACTCCACATAAAGGCCCACCGAACTATTGGGAAAAAAGGGCCTCCTCTCCTTATCCCATAATGCAGACCCACAATTTGGAAAAATTATTAGATAGTTTTGCTCTATTTGATATTTGATGGACTAATTTAATGAAAGTCGTTAGATCACACACTTTGTAATATATTACTGTAATACACTTGTGTGAGTCAATTTTCTTAATCTAAAGGCCTGTATTTAAATGGTCCACCAAGTAAAGTAATGATATGGCAACCGAATATAATCACCAAATAAGACCCTGATGTGTTGCCACATAATTCACTCATTCATTGTGCAAAAAATTCTACCATTTTAAAAAGACTACTTTACCCTCAAAAAATCATTTAAACCCTTCCACGTTTTCTCTCTCTCAATTAAAAATGTATTGGGGAAAATGTATAATTGCTTCACTCATGTGAATGTCTCCATGTATCTCACTCATGCGAATAAGTGTTTAAGAGAAGGACTATCAAAGCAGGGCGACAATAAGTTGAAGAACTATATACCATCACCATGCATGCAAACTCTACTTAATTCATGACATCAGTATCCTTAACAACTACAAATAATCCTCTTTTTATTTATTTTTTTTAATCCAAAATGAAACCTAATGGTTAATGCTATATTCAGTTCTATAAAATTATAGTATTAGAATTGGAATTGATAAAACTGAAAAAAGATAACTCAAAAAATTGATTGAATGCTATGTTTCGGCTACATAGAATTGACATTTTGAAATTGGAATTGGTGAAATTGGATGGAAGTTTAGTTCAAAATTACACTAAAATTTTCTTCAATTCTACTAATTTTAATTTCTAAAGTTCAAATTCCATATAGCCGAACATAACTTAATTTTTTTTTTTTTTTTTCCAATTCCAAGGCTTCAAACATAGCTTTATTAATCTAAAGCTATATTTGGAGGACCGAATTGACACATTAAATTTGACATTGGAAGTATATAATTACTTGGAAGAAATTTAGTTCATAGTTTGAATGTTTGAATTAAATTTTCTTGGATTCCAATTTCAATGTGTCAATTATGTACTCCCAAATGCAATATAAGAGTAATGTTTGCTTAAAGCAACACTAATTCGTTCATCCACTTGAATTGAACCAATGATTTCCTTGGAGTACCTACCATTCACGGGTTGGACAACTCAGGCGGGTTAGAATCACTTAAGAATGATTGTTTTCCTTATTTGTACATTTCTATAAGCCGTAACAAAGAGCAGGTATTCAGTGTATTCGGAATGCACAGTGCACCGAACACATCACTACCATCCGTGTTGTACACGTACGCAACATGCGTGAGCACGAACAAGTATGATGTGCTCGGTGCACCATACCAAGCATATCGTATATATTCTCCCTACCAATGGCTTTCGATTTTTCACCAAACTTAATCAACTTCTTTTATGAAGCTGTAACAGGGTTACAGCAGTAAAATTGATGGCCCAATATATATATTTTTAATGAGCTTTAACTCACAAACTTTAGTAAGTAGTAAACATTGAACATGTTTCAACATTGGCCCATCAATCTTAGCAAGTGGTAAGCACTGAACATGTTTCAACATTGGCCCATCAATTTTAGATAAGAATCACCCCAAGTGACCCATTCTGGCCCAATCCAGTAGTCCACGGTTAGGCCCACCTAACTAGTGGGAAAAGGGGACTCTAGTACAAATATTAAGAATCTACTTGATTTATCAATCAAAAAATAAAAAATTATTTTCAGAAAACTACAAAAAAAAATAATAATTTTCTAAAAACAAACTTTTTTATAATTAAGTTTTCAAAAAACAATGGTTTTTGAACCGTTTTTTAATTTTGAATTCTTTAAAAACATAACACGCTTTTCTAGAAAGAACTTTAAAAACATTAATCTAAAGTTCTGTTTGGGCATCAACTAAGAAAAAAAAAAGGTAATGCTTAGGCGACTGAAACGATGCTTTAAAATTGAGATTGGAATGAGAGAATAATCGAATAATTAGTTATTCTCTGAACATTTGAATTAAATTTTCTTCAATTTCAATTTCAAAGTAAGCAACATTAATTGGTTCTCCCACCATAATTGACCACTGATTTCCCTGAAGTACCTACCATTCACGGGTCGGACAAATCCAACAGCCTAGAGTCACTTACGATGGATCATCTAGGGCTCCTTTGCTGGTTTAATTAAGACTTTTGTCTTCAGGCCAGTTTCAATGACCCATGCACTGGCCCAATATTCCACGATATAGGCCCACCTAACTAGTTTTGAATGTAAAATATGTTGTAGAACATTTTTTTTTTTTTGGGGTGGGGGGGTTTAGTTGTCCTAAAACTAAAAAATAAATATATTAAAACCTAACAAAAATAAATTATCTATCAATTTTTGACCAGTTATTTTACACGTTCACCCAATGAATTCCATTCAAGTCACAATCCTTCTCAACGGGTTATGCACTCACGTTTTGAGTGCGCTCTCGCTTTCGTTCTTACTCTGTGTGACTTAAATTTTTTCGTTCTCTCCAGCTTTATGTGACTTAAGACTAGAGATGGCAATTTAACCCGCCCCGTTTTTTACGGTTTTAGGCGGCGATGGTTTGATATAATAAATACTCGCGCGAATTTGGTGCGGGGACGGGGGGAGGTCGCCTCGTCCCGTTTAGATCGACAAATTACTCAAGTACCCTTATTTCATTAGTATATATATTTTCCAATATATATTAAGTACCCTGTATAACAATATTAAAGTAACAAATGAATTTGATTAGAAGGAAAGTTGCAATGGTGAAGAATTGAAGATGAGAGGGGAAAAAAGAAAGCAAATCTATTTCAACAATAAATAAATTATGGTCTTAAACGAGGCGAGACGAGTACCCGCGAGGTAAAAATGTTAATCAGTTGTAGGGATAGGTGGAAAGTCCCCCCGTTTTTGCGGTTTTGGGAAGGGACAGGGGCGGGGTATTGAGATGGTTGCAGGAGCGGGAGAGGTACACCTACCCAAACCCGCCCCCGTTGCCATCCCTATTTAAGACTCAACCTTAATATTGACCTACACATTTGTCAAATACTGAAAAAAAAATAATAATAATAATATATTTTACCTAAAATAGAAAAATATTTTTATTTTACGTCAAATTAAAATGAGACTCCAAAATTCCCTCCCAGTCTACTTATTGAATCTAAATATCACATAAAGAAGAGTACTTCGGAAAACTTTATCCAAGTGCTGACATTATTACAATAAAATAGCACAACACATCCATTTTTACATGATATCTAAGGGTATGGCATGAATGATCTTTGCTCTAGCTGGGATGTCAAAGGGGGAGTAATCCCGTTCCAAACCCATATCAAATAAAATTTGATTCTCAAATCCGCTTGCTTGATACACGTGTGTTTTTTTTTTTTTTTTTCTAAAAAAAAATAATAATAATAAAATTGAATTCTAAATGAATGACTTTTGACTTAAATGGTGTGTATTGTGGGGCTGACACACGTGCTTTAAGGGAAAAAAAAATGTATTTTCTTATTTATTGAATGAATAAAAATTAAAATTTTTAGTAACTAATTCCTAATTTAAAAGATTATTGATGACCGATATCCAATCAAATGATCAATAACATAATGGTTTTAAACATTGCTGAATTGTCATTCAAAATATGTGTGTCTTATTTGATAGGCTGAAATTTTCATTTAGTGAGTTTATTTGATTGGTTTCTTATTTGTTTATGTGTCAGCAAGTTATTAAGCTTCAAATTTTTATTAAATTTCTATTAATTGTTTATTTTATAATTATTTTCAAATGATCCACAATTTCTAACCCCCTCTCGATTACCATTACAAATATTTTATAAAGAGTTGGATTTACATTTTTTTTTTTTTTTCTTTGATTGATTTGAAACAGTCACAGTGAATAAAGTCCTGTGGAAACTTCCTTCTGTTACTACTCTTCTTAGCAATTGAGTTCTCAATTGGAAAATTTCATTCTCAATGTTTTTTTGGAATTTAGCTTCCAATTGTATCAAACTTTCAAAATCTTTGACCATTTGATATGAATATTGTGATGACCTGAATTTTTTAAATTTTAATTTAATTAATTTATGATTTTCAGACTTTCTATATTTATTAATTATTTATTAAAATTAGTGAGTTTTGAACTTTGATTTAATTTTGTTCTATATGTATATGTATTTGCACCAAAGTGATAAGAAGGAGCCGTAATGGAGAAAAGGAAAATTGTGATGTTGGTGGGCTCCACTTAGTTGTTAAATGGGGCAAGACTTTTTGACCTTGTTTTTTAATTATAACGTGGCTTGGAAGTGATTTGCATGTATGATAAGTTTCTATATATATATATATATATATATATATATATGTGATCTGATTGATGGAGGTGGTGAATGGGTTGGTTTGTGATTTGATTACTTATTTATATATATATGGGTTATGGCGATAAGAGAGATAAGAGAGAAGGCAACCGAATGATGGGTGATAATAATGAAATTGTGGTGATGATGTGTGTGCTTGCGGGGCCCACTGAAGATTTATTTTTGGCCAAAATTTTCTTTCTTGCTTTGTTTCTTTCACGTAGGTTTGCTCTGGAGCGAGATTTTGAAGTGAAATGTAATGAATTGAAAAAATATTTTAAGGAAGGAAAGGAGCGAGCTTCACATGGGCTTGTCAGTGATTTTGCCTATAAAATTGGACTTGTGCCTTTTGGTGATGGTACAGAAGATAGAAAAAAATTTAAAGAGAGAGTGAGGAAGCCGAGAGGTTGCAGAGGTGACCGGCGTTTGGGACTTGGTGATCTAGTGAAGAATTAATCTTTTTTAGTGTAGGGTTCTCTATACCTTAAATGGCATGGGGAAGTTTTGCTTTAATGTTTTTATTAAATGTTTTTAATTAAATGCATATGTATTAAATGTATATGTTTATGTTGTGAAGTTATTTTATTAAACCTCTATGAAATTCTTGTTATGGTTTTTTCTACTGGGACTTTTGTCTCACCACCCTCCAGTTTCAGATATCGAAGATGAACGGGGATGGCTAGAGACGGGCTTAGGATGAAGAGTCGGCGTGGAGGATTTATTTTATTATTTGGAGAATTTTTTTGTATATTTGAGGACATTGATTTTGTATAAAAAGAGGGCAATATTTGTGATCCTGTGTGTATTTTGATGTATCTGATTTTGAATAAATCAAGAATTTTATTGAAATTGTCGGGGCGTGACAAAATGGTATCAGAGCCTGACCCAGCCGGAAGTGTGGCCAACGAGGACGTTGGACCCAAAAGGGGGGTGATTGTGGCGACCTTGTGGGCGGGTGTGTATGAGCGTGTGCAGGGGGCACCAGTAGGCTACCACACTAGGCGAGTTACAGGTGCACAATATCACATCGTCTGGGTGTGGATGGGGCAAGTACTATATGTAGATTCAACACCCTTCTATGACACAACGCGTTTTAAAGCCGTGAT
The DNA here is from genome assembly GCF_030987335.1 of Cornus florida. Taxonomy (NCBI): domain Eukaryota; kingdom Viridiplantae; phylum Streptophyta; class Magnoliopsida; order Cornales; family Cornaceae; genus Cornus; species Cornus florida. The sequence continues at coordinate 22,210,766 of NW_026775573.1, forward strand.
GGCCGTGAACCCATCAGAACTCTGTAGTTAAGCGTGCTTAACTTGGAGTAGTACCAGGATGGGTGACCCCCTGGGAAGTCTCTGGTCTAGGTGAGCCAAAAACGGACAATATTGTGTCTAGTTAGGGTGAGGGTCGTAACAAATATTTTATTGTTATTTGTGTTCATATCGAGTTCGGCTCTAAGTCACATAAAGTAGGGGTTTTGGAACTCTCAAAGTTTCTTTTCTCCTTGCTTTGTTTGTGTGTGTGTGTGTGTTCCGTGCCTTGTTTTGTTCCCGGTCAGTAATCCTAGTGTCCAATCCTTTTGCCATCATCTTTAAGATTTGGCCATCTTCTTAAGATTTGCGTGGTTCAAGACAGGAGGGAGAGCAAGAACGAGAATGAGTGTAAAAGTAGAAGCGCAAAAGTTATAAAATCCAAGTAACACATAATAGGAATATGAGCGAGGTTGTGGTGAGATCCATAGCGTCACAAAGCTTGAGAGCGACTTCGACACCGATTTAAAAGAATTTTGTGACTTTGGTTCCGATTTTCTGAATATGGGCTCTACTAATCACTTTCCTCAATCAAAAATTGCTTCTCTTTTTCACCACTTACTACTTCTCTGTCTTGCTTCCTCTGTTTGGTTTTATCGCCACATTTATCCTTACGTATTCTAGATTTTCTCTTTGGTCCATTCTTTTTCAATTTCTATTTATTTATTTTCAATTGTTTGATTTTATTTTGTTTCATACAGATTCAAAAGAAATGACAGCCTTTAAAGACGACCCCATACAAACTTTAACCTGGTTACTTTAGAATTGAACAATCCAAATGGTTCAAATTGTATTGTTCCAGAGTCAGAGTTGGAAGCCAAACAAGATGTTCTTGATTTTTCGGATTCAAAGAGTGACGGATTTGGCAGAAAAGAGACACCCAATTTCTCTTTCAACTTCAAATTTCCCACGTTCGAAGAATTTTGCCGAAGCAATGGTGGAAATTTATGCTCTCTTATCTCCGAAGAACTAGTTCCCACTCGGCTTGTTTATTTCACGAATAAGTTCGAATTAAACTTTTAACAAGCCGAGCCCGAAGTATTCATGAACGGCTCGGTTGATTTGTAGCCCCGTACTAATAAGTATGAGTATATTACCATTAAAAAACCTGAAAGTGTTCATCAAGAAGTACCTGAGAACGATTCAATTAATGGAGTATATAGCAAAGAGGTACCGGAGAAAATTGAGACAATGACCGTTTAAGAAGAGAAGGGAGAAGAGTTGAATGCAGAGAGAAAATTGCAGGATGATGATGATTTTCGGATGAACTTCAGTTTCACCCTGAAAAGAATTCATTTGCTATGGTCAATTCTGACTCAGTAGGTTCGAGTCTTTTGCATTCAATTATGAATCGTTTTGTTGATTCTTGTAGTGATGGGTTTTTGTTCGGATGGAGATTTTGTAAGAGAATTCGAGTTGATAGTTTGCTGGGCATGGGTGGTGAGAAGTTAGAATCAAACGAAGAATTCTCAGATTTGGACAAAAAAATAATTTGAACAATTCATAATTTATTTGATTTTAGCTTCATGATTTAGTTGGAAAGCTGTGAGTTTTTATGCATATATATTCTTCCACAATTGTAGGCTCTTGACAAGACAAACTATTTTTGTCCAAATCTGAGAATTCATGATGCTTGTTCTGTTTTGTTCACAATGCATGGAAATTTCACTATAGTTCATCAGGCATATTATATAGACAAAATCATCAAAATATGCACATTCATTAAATCATGTAATTTATTATCTACTTTTTGATCGGTATGGAAGTACCATTTAAAATATTCAAAAAATGTATGCCAAAAAGTGCTGAACAAGTTTTCATATTGGCCCATCAAACAAATATATCTAAATTGAAATTGAACAAGTTTTCATATTGGAACTACTGAAATGAAATTAATATATCTAAATTGGACTGCTCAAGCATTTCCATTTGCATAGGTTAGAAATGGTTTTTCAGGAACTGGTATGCACTTTACAGCCCAAGCAAAGGGGCAAGACACTGCTGCTAATACAATGCACAAAACCCATTGTAGACAATTCAGCCTCTTTGTCTCTGCAAATTTCTGTAAAAACTCCACCATTATAACCTGTAAAACAACAGTTAATGCCACTATCCAAACAAACAACCTGTTCTTGTGTATCCCTTTGAACACATTCTTCTCCTCCAACTTCCTAGCATTGAACTCATTGAAGACTTGCCAAAAAACAAATGTGTTGAAGATAAGTGTGTTCTTTACCTCTACGCTCACATTGAAGATAGACTGGCCTTTGAATTGAAGTATCAAGAGGATCAAGATTTGATAGAGTGCTTGAGAAATGAGGTTCCTCCACATGACATTGGTCACAAGTGGCTCTACTCGACCCACCGGCTTCTTCTCCATAAGTTCATCACTTGGTCTCTCCGTGGCCAGAGCTAGAGCCCCCAGTGTGTCCATGATCACATTGGCCCACAACAATTGGACTGTTGTTAGTGGGACTTCACCAGAAGAAAATGCTGCAACCAAGTTGATCGCAAAGGCGACGATATTGACAGTGAGTTGGAACTGGATTAACTTTTGGATATTGTTGTACACGCATCTCCCCCACTTCAAAACTGTCACTACTGAAGTGAAGCTGTCATCCAAAATTACAATGTCTGAGCACTCCTTGGCCACTTCAGTCCCTTGAATGCCCATAGAAAGTCCCACGTCGGCTTCTTTTAGCGCTGGCACGTCATTTGTGCCATCCCCTGTGACCGCGACAACATGGCCTTTCTGCTTCAAGCACTGGACCATTAGAAGCTTATCAGAAGGGGAAGATCTTGCCATGATGCGAATTTTTTCAACCCGGTCCATCCTCTCTTCCCAGGTATAGTTTCGAAATACTACACCTTCTACAACTTCACTGTCATCAATGCTTTGATCACCTGATCCAAGTATCCCACATTCAATGGCTATAGCTCTTGCAGTGAAAATGTTGTCACCAGTGATCATCTTTATGTTCACTCCAGCATTTCTGCAGACTTCCACAGCTCTTCTCACGTCAGGCCGACATGGGTCTTCTAAACCCACTATGCCTAAGAAAATCAAGCTGCCTTCATCTAATTTTATGTGTGTCGTGCTATCATCAATGTAATGCGACTCTTGCTCTGTAATTTGTTTATGAGCAAATGCAATACATCGAAGGGCTTTTGTGGCCATACCTGTTAGAGAATATAAATATTAAAATTATTCCTTCTGGAATATTTAAACTGTTAGAGTAAATGGTAGTTAATTAATATGATATTAGAATAAGTAAGGTCCTAAATTCATATAATAATTAAAATTGAAACACGTGTAATATCAAAAAGAATGCCACACATGGAGGCATGTAAATAGATGGAAAAATTAAAGTGACACCTTCTATAATAGCTTAACCTTTTAGAGTAGAAATTGGTTAAAATTACCTTCAATTATTTGCTTGATCTCATCTCTCTCACCATCATCCATGAGTTTGATGATGCCGGACTTGTCGTAGTAACTTGAACACATGGCTAGTATCATTTCAGCAGCTCCTTTCCAATGGACATGGACAGTGTTGTCAATCTTACTTTTTATCAGAACCCCACTTCGTTTCTTCTGCGAATTGAAGGTCTCCACATGGAGGATGACATAATTTTGTTTCGATTCTTCAATGTCCATGTCTAATTCTTGGACAGCCCAAGAAAGGAGAGCTTTCTCAGTTGGACTACCCAAGAATTCAGGCTGAGACCCTTCAGTGGCTTTGTAAAGACTAGCTGTAGTACTGTTCTGACTCACTCCTTGGTAGAGCAATTCAAGAGCATTAAGGGATACTATGTCCCTAAAATTGCCTGTAATGTGATCTTTGCCTAGCACAAATGTGGTCACCTTCATTTTATTCAAGGTAAGCGTACCAGTTTTATCGGTGCAAATGGTAGTTGCCGAGCCCATTGTCTCACATGCTGAGAGTTTCCGAAGCATTGCTTGATCAGCCATCATTCCTTTCATGAAATAGGCCAGAGTGAGTGTCACTGCCGATGGCAAACCTTCAGGAACTGCAACAACAATAATTGTCACCGCAACAACAATAATACGTACAATGCGATTTCCATTCCCATCTTTGGTGTTCCCAGTGAAGTAACAAGTTAACAACACAAGAAGAACAAGAAAAGCAACCACCAAACCAACCTTCCGGATATAGGAAGTTAATTTGTTGAGGCGAAATTGCAATGGAGTTTGCTCTTTCGAGTCATGGCTTATGGAGCTCATCATCTCACCCCACAAAGTGTTCATCCCCACTGCTGTGACAACCATCCGGGCATGCCCATTGGCAATCTTGGCTCCGGAAAATAAGAATGGATTGACATTGTCATCAATTTCGACGTGGTTGCTCTCTCCTGTCAAGCTTGATTCGTCTACTTGTAAGGAATGGCCATGCAAGAACAACCCATCGGCTGGAATTTGATCTCCAATATTCAAATTCACCACATCTCCAACTAAAACATCAAATGTAGAGATATGTTGAGGCCTCGCATTTCTTGTGACTTCAACTTGGATATTGTTACTAACTTTGGACAATTCATCAAATTGTCTTGATTGCCTGAAGTTAGTCACTGATACAGTAACAACCCAAAGGATGGCGAGAGTTGTGCTCGCGCAGTCAGACCACCCATCTTGTATTCAATTTTTCTTGGAGTCAAAAGCAAGGGAAAGAGCTGCACATGCAAGAAGGATAATAATAATAATGGCATCTTTAAAGGCTTTCAACAAGAAATGAAGAAAGCCCTTAGCAGGTGGCTTGTTGCAAGTGTTTGAACCGAAGGCCTCTTTACAGGCTTCCAACAAGAAATGAAGAAAGCCCTTCGGAGGTGGCTTGTGGTAAGTGTTTGAACCAAAGGCCTCGCGCCGCCTTTTCACATCTTCATGGTCATCACCATTGATTCCATTATCGACATGACTTTGAAGATTGGTCACTATGACTTTCACGCCTCCAAGCTGGCGAAGAAGATCAAAATTCTTCTCCTTCACCAGCTCTACTAGGCTTGTGCAATAATCAATGCCTGGATTGATGTGGAGGATGGTATGAGTTGTATTAACTACAATTCCCTTAGCAAGAGAAAGTAGAGCGCGGGTAGAATAGATTACTGCAAAAGCATACCGCCATAGCCTTGTGGACTTTTTGAGCTCCATGGTGCTGGGGATGTCAACCACTAGTGCAGGTGGATGATCATGGGAGGATAGTGAACGAAGAAGGGGCTTGTTGGGAATATTTGAAGGACTAGGAAGTGAAGGCAACATGTCGTGAAAGAACCAAAGGAAGAGTTTGCAAGAACATAAACTGATTTGGTTCGGTGTCATGTGCAACTGACGACATATATACATACATACATATATATATATATATATCTCGTTAGATTCATTAGTGAGTGTAAAAGGAGGACTTCCAAAAGTCGGTCCTCAGTGTCTTTCTTGGTTTTTTCCAATGATTTTGTGGTAATAAGTTATTTGTCCTGTTTTTACCTAAAAAAAAAAAAGTTATTTGTCCTGTCATGTGCAACTCTCTTCCAAGTTGACGACATACATACATATATATATATATATATATATATATATATATATATATATATATCGTTAGATTCATTAGTGAGTGTAAAAGGAGAACTTTCAAAAGTCGGTCCTCAGTGTCTTCTTGGTTTTTTCCAATGATTTCGTTATTTGTCCAGTCATTCATGGTTTTTCCCTATTGTTTTGGCTACAACCACAGGGTATCTTATCCCGCAATACAAAAGTGTGCATTTGACTTGAAATTGGGAATATATGTCACCAATTTTTTATATTTAATTCCAAGGATAATCCTGTTTCATTTCATTTTAATGTCAAATTTTGTGGCTGGAAACGAGGAATCAAACAACTTTTTTGTCATTGAATTGGACTGTTAAAAACTTTATTGGAAACAACCACGCACTTTTTTTTTGTGTTTTTAATGTTATATTTTGTTTTCTTTGTACCTAAAACAAACGTGTCCCTGTCTTTGCAGATATTGGCGAGTGTGAGTTGCCCATTAAATTTCAGCATCAGTTGGTGGCAAGGGAGCATGGGTCATGTTCGGAGAAAGAGCGGCTCCAACAATGGAGATATATTCACGGTCTAAAATTTCAGTTGAGTCCCAAATGATTTTGATCGAAGATTTTATTGGCGAATTCAGAGGTGGATTTGAGTGAGCTCAAGTTTTAAAAAAAAAAAAAAATTTTACTATAGTAAATTTCAGGCCGGCCCAAAAAAAAAATTTCTTATTTTTACTATTAACCTACCCAAAAAAATTATTACTAGTATTAGCCCAACTCATTAATAATTTCTGAATCCGCGCTTGAGAGATTTTAATGCTATAATTCACAAAGATGAAAAGAGAGGTGGGCGCTCTAAACAAGGATGGATATTGAAAGATTTCAGATTCTTTATTGAGGACTGTAATCCCTTGATCTCCAATTAAAAGGTTTTCAGTTTACTTGGCGAAACAAAAGATAAAATGGAAAGCTTATTATGGCCAGGCTAGACCGTGCTTCATGTTCAAGCCAATGGTTCAATTTCTTCCCTCGAAGCATGATTCATCATATTACACTTCAAGGGTCGTACCAAAATGCCCTTTTGCTATGTCTTCATGACTCTTTATCCTATAGTAAACGAAGCTTCCAATTTGATGCCAGATGGGTGAAGGATGATGAATTCAAAAATATTGCATGGGATCTCCCAAATCTGGGTTCTCCTTTGCAGGGTATCCAACAAAAACTTTCTTAGTGTCAGGCGGACCTCAAACGCTGGAGACGGGGCAAGCAGGATAATGCCCAAGTTATAATTAAGAAATTGAAAGCTAGGTTAAAGACTCTCAAAGAGGACATGGAGGGGTATGATCCTGTTAAATGCTTACAGTTGGAGCAAGAGCTTGGCAAGGCTTGGCGATATTAAGATGTGTACTGGTTAACAAATCCAGAGTAGCATGGTTAAAACATAGAGACAAAAACACTAAATTTTTCCACAGGAAAGCAAAAATCCATCATCGAAAGAATGAGATTTTGGGCTTGGAAGACGGTTAAGGTATATGGAGAGACTCCATAGATGATATTCGCAGGGTGGCAGAGAATTATACTTCCTTAATCTTTTCTCTTCAATCCCTGACCAGAATGATCCAGAGATTTGGAGTTCTATCCAGTCTAGTGTTTCTCAGGATATGAATAGAGTTACTGAAAGAAGGAACGGAAGAGGAGTCGAGAGAAGTATTGGTATGCATAGGCCCATACAAGGCCCAGGGTCCGGATGGTTTCACCCCACTGTCTTTCAATCTAATTGGGAGATGCTTAAGGTGGATCTTCTTAAGGGCTCCAATTATTTTATCCAATGGGGTCTTCTTTTGTGATAGGCTAGACCCATACCTGAAGACTTGGGATATCAAAGACAATATAGCAATAAACCAACATGGAATACATAAAAAATAAAAAGAATAAATAATTTGCTGAAATAAATTCTATTGATAAAATAAATCATTCCTTACAAATAAAATACAACTTAGTAATCATGTAAGTAAGGGACTCCTAAACCATAAACTACTACTCGTTAAGTTATAAGTAAATAAACTATAAATAAACAATAGATACTACTCCTACTTTATAGTAGACACGAAGAGTAGTTGAAAGACAAGTCTCTAAGTTGCGGATCCTCAACTTCAAGATTGGAACTTCTAATAACCTGAAAAATAAAGTGTGGGTTAGATCCACAATAAGTTCCTTCTACCAAGCCTCTGAAAACCGATAAATAAAATATCTCTAACCAAAATCATCCTAATTAAAGTTTTAATCTTTAATATAAGATGATACACACACACACACACACACACACACACATATAAAGATCGAGTTCATTAAGTACATTCTTTCTGTTTCAAAACTAAGAATAATATAAACTCATCTCTATCCGAAACCAAACATCAAATACCATTCACTTTTAAAAGAAAATTAATCAAACCACCATTTTATTTATAAATGGCTAATTAACCATTAAATAATAAATTATTAAATAAGGAGTGTATTTCTTTAAATTCCAATTCAAAATATCCTCAATTGTTTACTTTGTTCGTACAATTTACATAACAATTAATTTATGCTTTGACAAATCGTGCATGCCTCCATTTCCAACTTACAAACACAATAATAAAGATGTATATTTATTCATCTAACTTAAATAACAGTTTATTTATGCTTTGGCAAATCATTCATGCCTCCATAAGTATGTTTTTGTCCATACAAATTTAATAGCATACGAATCATACTTCCTATGTAGGTATTTTGTTCCCACAATTCATAAGGCAATCTGTTGTGCCTTGAAAAATCGTTCATGCCTCCGAAACAACCATATAGCACGATAAAATAAATATACTAATTAAATATCATTCAATAAATAAATGTATGCATTAATTAAACATGAATAAAAATCATATAAATCTTCCTACCAAGATTTTCATTCACATATAACACGTATACACATGATAAATAACAATCACATCATACGTTATATAATTATGTAGCCAATATAGTATGACATCCATTACCAACCACTTCCATATTGTCCCAAAGTGGTTATAACATATACACAATTTCACGTACACATTACACGTTATATAAGTATTCAGGATTATTTGACCTACACCAATATAATATTATCCAAATTGGTTAAAAACAATTATGAAATAATATATATATGTGTGTGTGTGTGTGTGTGTGTGTGTGTGATGTGTGATAAAACTTAACTACGAAATACAACATTGTCCAGCTTTTGGCCTCTGTAAATCACCCGTTTCGCCTCTGATTCGTGTATCAACGGTCCTAATTAATTGTACGTCGTCCCATAACATAATTACAAAATCCAAACATGTATAAACAATAATAAAAATCATATGTTCATCCTACCCACATATATATATATATATATATATATATATATATATATATATATATATATATATATCAATTGGTTACATAATTTTAATCATATGTCTGCATGATTAACATGCAAATAATCTACATGATTCTGATACCTAATGTGTAGGATTTTTGAGTTGTGAGAGGAGAAGTAGAAAAGAACACGCCTAAAGGTTTCAAAATGAAACCGACGTCACATGTTTCCCAGATCCGATCTATTCTCCAACCCGACTGCCTTCTCGCCGTCGTCACCCTCTTTAGTCCAACCTCCTCATCTTCGCTTCGCCTCCCTTCTTCCTTCTTTTCCTTTCTTCTTCCTTATCCTAGATCTCTCTCTCTTCTCTCGGCAATTCTTTCTTCTCTCAGCAATTCTCTCTCCTTCTCGGTAGAGTTTCTCTCTCTCTCTGCCTCATTCTTTTGTATGTAAAATCCCCTCTTCTCTCATCTAACTTTTATATAATGTCTATCCTAGTCTGAATTTATCTTTAATAGATAAAAATATCCATGAGGCCGTCAGTCTTCGTGTTCAGACCTATGGGTATGATTATTTACCTGGATCGGAAGTGATAAGTGTTATTTATCGCATCCATTACAAAGTACTTGATACTATGTGTCCAAATGTCATACGCAAAGACTCTAAAGGAGTGACAGCGTTATGGGACACCAATATGTACACATCAAATGTTGCCACAAAAAGGATGATTCCTTGGAGTGAAATAACATTTCCTGAACATTGGACGATTTCTAACGCAGTTCCGGCAAAGCCAATTGCTAATCATAGCTTGGACTGTGTTATTCAGGACCAAGATGGTGATGTTTTTCTGAATTTCAGAAAATCAATAGATCTACCTAGATCTACATCATCTAAAGGAAGTCATCTTCCTTATCATGTTTCTTGTCCTCCTTCTCGCCATTCAATTTCGTCGGATTACAGAAAGGACAATCTCCCTGAAGTCGTTGGTTCAAATCCACTCAAGCTGAAAGGAATACAGCAATCTCAGAATCAAATTCCAAGAGGAGTCTACGAGAAAGCACCAATAGATATGTCTCGTCGCCAATTTGGAATTGAATTCAGCCCAAATCCATCTGAAATGGGAATCGAAAATGAATCTGTTAAGGATCAATTTGATGATCCTACAGACATCAATGACCCTCATGAATATTAGTTTTAATGGATTTTGTCCCCGATAGAATTACCATTAATACTGAATTTCAACGGGATCAATATAAAGAATTCAGAAATTGGTATTTTAAAGCTTTTGACCAAAATCAATTACAGCTTTTTAAAACTCAATTTTATGATTTTCTACAAGAACGCAAAATGGTTATACCTTTTGTTTCTTGGTTCTTTATGACCAATCATTCTCTTGTTAATATCAACATACTGGATGATTTTCTCAAACCATGGACCACATCTGAAGATAAGGTTTATCACTCTGTCCATCCTCCCCCTGAACATCTAATTCTGAAAAGGATTGACCCTGACAGTGGAGCCAAAGTGGAAACCAAGGCTTATAGCCAACCTAAAATAATTGATCCATCCTGTAATGCTACTAAGAAAGACATTTCTGATGTTTACAGGCAGAACAATTATACAAGTGTTTGTTTGCAAAAGATAGGATCTCAGCTTAGGAGAATTGAAACAGGAATAGACACAGTATTAAATACAATTAATACTAAGTGTATTACTGATAAGACTTCTCCTCCTGAAGCTTCCTTATCCAAAGCATTGGTCAAACCTGCAATTGAAGTTAAAGGCTTCAATCTTTCACATCCTAAGAAGAATGAAGAATTCCTTACTCTTCTTACTCAGAAAATTCAAGGACTTAAAATTCAGACTTTATCCCATGATCAATCTGAAATAGGTTCTGATTCTGATGATATGTTATCTCATATTGAGGTATTCCAAACTGATTTTACTCAGATACCTGAGTTAAACAGAATTGTCTATGATAAGAATATCCACTCTAATACAGCCCCTGCCCCGAGTAGATATTATTATCCCAGACCCACACCTCAAGATATCTTGCATGAAGAAGATTATTTTCATACACAGAAATCTTTTCATGGCAAGACCATTTATGAATGGAACATAGATGGGAAATCTGATTATCAGATTTACGAGGTTATTCATCAAATGTTGATGTATAGCCAAGTTTGTAAAATCAACAACAATACTGACCCAACCATTGCTAAATTTGTCATTGCTGGTTTTACAGGCATCCTTAAAGGATGGTGGGATAATGTTCTCACCGACATTCAGAAAGCTGAAATCTTTTCTGCTACCAAGATAGTTAAAGATGAAGCTACCCAACAACCCGGACCTGCTCCAGATACGGTTTACACCCTCATCACCACTATTATCCAACATTTTGTTGACCCCGAAGGCTCTAATAGTGAACGGAGTCGTGAACTTCTACAGAATCTAAGATGTCCATCTTTAACTCATTTCCGGTGGTACAAAGATGTATTCTTGGCAAAGGTTCTCCAACTTAATGATGCAAATCATGAGCACTGGAAAGCCAAATTTATAGATGGTTTACCAACCTTCTTTGCTGAAAGGATCAGGAAAAAGCTTAGAGATATGAATAATGGTATCTCTATCCCTTACAGAAACTATACCTATGATGGATTAGTCAACATTGTAATCCAGGAAGGTCTAGCTCTCTATAATAATCTGAAGTTACAATCCCAATTAAAAGCACAAAGATTAACTGGTAGGAAGGAAGTAGGTGAATTTTGTGATCAATTTGCCTACCAAACTCCCTTATCTTATCCTAAACCTATGAAAAGAACTAAGGTTGAAAAACCTTATAAAAGGAAGTATTCCAAAAGAAAGAATTATTCAAAGGAAAAGGATAATTCTAGACAGTATACTAAGCCTAAAAGGAAATATATTCCTAAAGCAAAGGGTAAAGGAAAGCCCAAAACTGAGGCTAAATGTTTCAAATGTGGACGTATAGGCCACTATGCAAACAAGTGCAGAACTAAAGAGAAACTCAGTAGTCTTCACATAGAAGATGAACTGAGACTTCAATTAAGTAAATTGTTACTTAATACTAGTTCTTCTGAATCAGAATCATCAGCTGATTATGGGGGTGTTGTTATGGAATTACAGTCTTCTTCTTCCTCTGAAGCAGAAATTGGAAATCCTAGATGTTCCTGTAATCCCTTTCATGATGATTATTATAAGGCAATTGTTGAGATGAATGGGTTAAGCTTAAATGTTTTGACTTCGACTCAACAATCCTTATTGGATCTTATAGATCATATCCAGGATCCTCAAATCAAGATGAAAGTCTTTGAAATAGGTTCTGCTCTGGCAAGATCTAATGAGGATACGGATAATCCAGATTTTCTGAGAGCAGAAAATCATTACAGCATGAAAGAAGTTCTAAGAAGGTTAGAACACCAAGGACAAAATTCTCGTCCTGCTAATCTCCCTGATCTCAAGATGGAGATTAATCTTTTAAAAGAAGAAATTCGCCAGTTAAAGTCTCGTCAACATAAGATGGAACTGGAAATTACTCTTTTAAAAGCAACATCTGTAACTGAAACTTCATCATCCCAGATTGAAGTCCCTCCAACCGAAAGCACGAATTATCTTCAACTCTTGAATCAAGTTACTTACCAAAAATGGTATATCTCTATCAATTTGGTAATTAATCAAGAGTACACTATCACTAATGCTATTGCCTTAGTTGATAGTGGTGCAGATATGAACTGTATCCAGGAAGGATTGGTTCCTACTCAATATTTTGAGAAAACCACTTAAGGTCTTACCAGTGCAAGTGGTGGTAAGATGCAGATTAAGTATAAACTTAATCATGTTTTCATTTGTAAAGAAGGTATTTGTTTACCATCTACTTTCTTACTCATCAGGAATATGGCACAACAAGTTATTTTGGGCACTCCCTTTTTAGCTTTGATCATGCCAATTGAGAAAATTGATTCTCATGGAATATGCTCTAATTTACATGGTCAGTCAATCACTTTTCAGTTTTTGACCCTACCAGTAAACAAGCATATCAATGCTCTTAAAGATAATATTATCTTTAAGGAAAAGCAACTGAATTATTTGCAAAAGGAGGTATCCTCCTTAGCAATTAATCAAAGATTGGTACAACCCACTGAGCAATAGAAAATTGAGTCAATACGACAAAACTTTCTAAAGGAAATCTGTAGTGAGATTCCTAATGCTTTTTGGGTAAAAAAGAAGCATATTGTTTCTTTACCCTATGAGAAGGGATTTACCGATCTCATGATTCCTTCTAAAGCTAGTCCCAGCCACATGAAAGCTGACTACTTGGAATTATGTAAAACTGAAATCAGCTCTTTAATGGCAAAGAAGCTTGTCACTCATAGCTACTCCCCCTGGAGTTGCAGAGCTTTTTATGTCAATAAAAATGCTAAAAAAGAACGAGGAATTCCTCGATTGGTTATTGATTATCGACCACTTAATCTAGCTTTGAGTTGGATCAGATACCCAATTCCCAACATCAAAGATCTTTTAGATAGGTTACAATCTGCTGTAATCTTTTCTAAATTTGATCTTAAATCTGGATATTACCAGGTACAGATTGCAGAAGAGGACAGGTACAAAACAGCTTTTTGCGTACCTTTTGGACAGTACGAATGGACAGTAATGCCGTTTGGATTAAAAAATGCCCCTTCAGAATTTCAACACATTTTGAATGACATATTTTATCCTTTTACTGAATTTTCTATTGTTTATATTGATGATATTCTCATATTTTCAAAATCAATCGATCAGCATTATAAACACTTGAAAATTTTCAAAGATGTTATTTACCGCAGTGGTTTAGTAGTTTCTACTCCTAAACTAAAACTGTTTTTAACTAAGGTCAGATTTCTTGGTCATGAAATTTGTGATGGGAAAATTAGACCTATTAATCGCAGTATTGAGTTTGCTTCTAAATTTCCAGATGAAATTAAGGATAAAACTCAGTTTCAAAGGTTTCTGGGTAGTTTGAATTATATTCGAAATCACTACAGAGATCTTGCACAGGATACAGCAATTTTGTACACCAGGTTAAGGAAGTCTCCTTCCCCATGGACTTTGGAACACACCAAGGCTGTCCAGAAGATTAAACTCAGAGCCAAACAAATTCCTTGCTTAGCTCTAGCCAATTCTTAATGGTTCAAAATTGTGGAAACAGATGCATCCAATATTGGATATGGTGGTATTCTTAAACAAAAGAATCCAAATGCAGAAACAGAAGAGCTTGTTCGCTTCACTTCAGGAACTTGGAAAAATGCACAATTAAATTATTCAACCATCAAAAAAGAAATTCTTTCTTTGGTTAAATGCATTTATAAATTCCAAGATGATTTAATCAATCAGAAATTCTTGTTACGCATTGATTGTAGTGCTGCTAAACAAGTACTGGAAAAAGATGTAAAAAATTCGGTTTCCAAACAGATATTTACTGGTTGGCAAGCTGATTTATCTGCTTTTGATTTCTTTATTGAATATATTAAAGGCAGTTCTAATTCTTTACCTGATTTTCTAACTCGTGAATTTCAGCAGGGTTCATGAATCAGCCCCCCCATGGGCAGGGCCGGGGTAATACTCCAAAGGCTCGTGGCAAAAACAAGGCTAAGGCCAAAGTGGTTATACCACTAAATGATGATCAATTTCCATATTTGGATCATGTTGCTGATCTGCTCAACACACCTTCTAAAGGAAGCAGCAGTACACAACAGAAACAACAGAAACCAACCATGAAAGAGGTTCTTGAACAAGAGACTCCATGGATACCTAATCAAAGGTATATTCAGACAGTATTGGTACTGGATTCTCAGGATGAGCAATGGATGCCAGATCCTTGGGAAGTGAAATCCAGATATTTCCAAACTCAATAATATGCTGCACCGGATGGTCGCCATAGATATATCTATGAAGCCATTCTTACTGAAACTTCCTCTGTGGAGATCAACCACACGAAGCAATTTTCGAATTCCAAAGATAGTCCTCTTACTTATAGTAAAGCTATCTTTAAGAGGCTTATACGGCCTAGTGACTGGGGATTAAATCCTAATTTGCCAAGGAAAATATCCTATGGTCACAGTTACAATTATTGGGATTATATCTCAGCTTGGACATATTCGTTCTTTTATCAAAATCCGAAGCATAAGCATTCTTGGTTCTTCAAGATATGCCCTCAATCAGTTAAGGCTGATTTCCCAAACTGGGTTATACCCTGGTGGGCTATATTTGGCCCTGATCTGGATATTTTGCCAGAGTCAATTCGGCAGTTATACTTGCCATGGCAACAATTTCATCCTCAACTACGGGAATAGGATAATATTCCTGTAGGGAAATCCACCCTCTTGTTCTTTACTGAATTTGGAATCCCTTGGATTTGGAAATGGGATTTCCAATGTGGTTATACCACTGACAAGTTACCAGTCCTTCAGAGGATCTTTTATTACCGATGGTGGTCCGGCATGACTCAAGACCCTATCCAAGCCCTCCTCCATCATATCAGAAAGAAAACACTGGAATACATGGATAAGATTCCAAAGTTAACTATTCCAGAACCAGAAATCTTTAACCCATTTGAACTTGTTAAAGATATGATCAGAAAACAACAACCATTAATTACCGAAGCCGATTTAATGGTTAAATGCATGGATTTTATGAGGACCAAATTTGTTAAATCTTTTGATTCCTCCACACCTACAGTACGAGATGATACATCCATGGTGTCAGTCTCTAGCCCAACCAGTCAAGACGGTAACCAGTTTTCCTGTCTCGCTGGGTATGCACAAGATCCCAATGAAGATCTTATTTATGAAGATGAGCCTACAGTAGCCGACTATTGGGACTCTCTCACCAGTCACTTGATGGACAAGATGAATCCACCCAAAAAGTAAAGATTCCTCTTATCCTACCGACAGAAGAAGACAAAGAACTTTTCCCCAAAGTCTTTGATTCTACAGTATTTCCTTCATCAGATGTCTACTTTCCATCAGATAAGGAGACAGAACTTAGTGGTGGGCCGACCGACTGCATTATTACAGCACACGATCCCATGCACTATGCGGACTTCAAAATGTTAATTTCAAGTCCATTTTATGTATAAATAGAGGGCAAGGTTTCCCTTCAATGTATCTTTCAATTTTCCTTTTCTTCTCCTTGTAATAATTTTCTGTACTAGCTTGGAAGTCCAATAAAGAACGTTTTCTGTAAGTCTGTTTAAATTTCTTATTCTTGTCTTATCCATATATTATCGTGTTTATTTCTATATCATCTATCTTATTATCGATCCGTATATATATATATATATATATATTTATGGGTAATTTACACAAACTTCCTCTATAGTTTGCCATAATTACAAAGACCTCCTCTCCTGTTTCGGAATTTACTCGAACCTCCTTTAAAAATGAAAATCTCCTACACACACTTCCCTTATGTTAGAGTCAACGTCATTGACCGACGGATTGTGTTAATGTCAACTTCTAAATTAAATAAAATGCCCATAATACCCTTAATGTACATATATATATATAAACTCAAATATATATATATATACACCTTTTTTTCATTTTCCAGATCCTACATATTCATCCACCGTCAATATGTTGCCACATCATCTTCATCTACTAAAGCTCCATCTGGTTTAGTTAGTGGTGATGGCGGCAAGGATCTGCGACGGCAAAGGGTTATGGTGGTGGGTTTGCAACGAGCAAGGGCGAAGATCTCTGCGACAGCGACGGCGAAGATCTCTGAGACGGCGACGGCGACGGCGAGGATTTGTGAGAAGTGAGGCTCTGTGAGATGGCGAGGATCTGTGAGACAGCGATGGCGATGGCTAGGATCTGTGAGACGGCAACGACGAGAGCGAGGATCTGGGAGACGACGAGACTGTGAAACTGCTACGGCGATAGCGAGGATCTCTGACCGCAACGGCGAGAAGCGTTGAGGCAAGCAATTCGTTGATTCAAGGTCACCTTTGGATGTTGTCGTGATGCTTGGGTCTAGCTTTGTCACTGATCCTAATCCTTGTGAAAGATAAAAGGTAGAAGTCGAACTCCGCGAGGCAAAAATGGAAAGTAAGATCATACCCTATTTAGCCACCAACGTTTGATCAACAGCTTGACAAGAAGGAAATCATGCAGTTCCATACCCTTTCTGTAAGACCTTGAAGACTCCGGCTGACCGTGCATGTTCCAAATTGATGTTGTTTCATGAAAAAATGCTTTTGAACAAGAAGCAATTTCTGATTCTCCTTCAAAGCTTATGTGCAGACAGAGTTTTCAAAAGATTTTGTTGGATTAAATTGTACAATTCTAGGAACAAACGAAGAAAATTGACGAACTCTGTTAGATTATATGCCATAAATCTTTCTAACAGCTTCATCCACTAATTGTTCGAAGTTAATAGTGACACGGCGACGGCGAAGATTTATGTACATATACATATATATATATATATATATATATATATATATATATATGTATGGGTATTTTAATCATTTATCATAGAAAATTGAGTGTATTTTAGCAAATTTGACATGTCTGTTAGTGCCTTTGACGTCGGTTACACATAAGGGAGATCTAGGATATTTTCATTTTTAGGGGAGATCCGAATAAATTCTGAAACAAGAGGGGAGGTCCATATAATTATGGCAAACCATAAGGAAGGTTTGTGTAAATTACCCTATATTTATAAATCCTTCTTAACTGATATATACATATTTGTGCATATACTTACTATATAAATATATATTTCATGTTATATATATATATATATATATATATATATATATATATATATATATGTATGTGGGTAGGATTTTGACTTTATTAGACATACATATAACTATATAGATGTAAATTAAATATCTTTATATAAATATATAGTTAGATAATTTTACAGAATATATAATTATATTATATATATATATAATCATACATTCATGGGCCTTAAACCATCCCAAATCCTTTAAGGCTTTCCTTTCTAGCCTAAGACCAAATCATTTGCTCCCAATAATCCAAATTCAGTTCTTTAAACTAAAATAAATAAAACATTTAAATTAAAACAACTTATTATATGTAGCACATACACAAACAAGAATTACACCAACTAAGTCATTTCATACAAACAAAATCAACACGCCAACAAATCAATCAACAATCAAGCACATACTCACACGCAATCATCATACCAATAAATTAATTAAAATAAATAAACAAATAATTTAATTTAAAACAAATAAAATAATTAATTTAATTAAATAATTCCTTTAAAATATAAGGGTATTACATCTTCCTCATGGTATGAACTCCACTAATATTGTTCTTATTCCAAAGGTGATTCACCCTATGGTTATGTCCAATTTTTGGCCCATCTCGCTTTATAATGTATCGTATAAGATCTTTTCGAAAGCTCTGGCTGAAGCCCTTTCTTCCTCTCATCATCAATGAATATTTAATTTGTCCCTACCCAAATACATATTCTACAAATCCACATTCTGAATGCCTTAAAATTTATATCAGAGAGAGTGTCCAAAAAGATCTCTTATCTCAAAAGTAATTTGCTATCAAAAATAGGTAAGGAAATTATGGTGAAAATAATTCTATTAGCCCTCCCCGCATATTCTATGCACTGCTTTCGGCTTCCTAAAAAGAACTGTCAGATGTTAACCAGTTATTTTCTTAACTTCTGGTGGAGTGAGTTGGAGAAGTTAAACAAAATAAAGTGGATTAATTGGAATGCTCTATGCCAAACTAAAGAGATTTGTGGGTCTGGGTTTTAAGAATGTTGAGGCTTTTAACTTAGCTCTACTAGCTAAATTAGCCAGGAGGATGGAATCCGGTAATAACTTTCTGTTATACAGGTTCTTTAAAAAGAAATTCTTCAAAGATAACAATTTTGTGGAGGCGTCGAATTGTCCTAACGCATCCTGGATTTGGAAGAGCATCTTATTAGCCCGGGAAGTCATTCGGAGGGGAATGAAGTGGCAAATCGGAAATGGTTTGTAACGACCCAAACTCGAAGGTCCGAATCACTAACTGGGTCATGACCAGACCCCGGAGCACCCAAGGGTGAAATGGTCTTTTTGACTAATATTGTGTACTAAGGGTCATAATAATGCCATAATAATCATTTCTAATCAATTTGGGTAACTTACGGGTGAATGAATCAACTTTGTACTTAAACCGATCCAATTAATGTTATAAGAGGTAATTTGGTCCTTTTGAACCGTACAGCGCATTAGGGACTTTATAACTACCTTCTAAGTCATAACTAGTCATTTGGGGTCACTTGAAATTATAAGAAAATAATTTGGTTCGAAGTCGCCGTTTTAGGGGTAAAAACGACCTTTTGGACTATTTTATGCACAACCGGGTGCGGCCATAGGGTTCCATACATCCTAGAGGCCATGTAGGCCATCTTAGAGGCCATGTTCTCCGAGCGTTAGGAGGGCACCCAAGGCGCCTCGTTGCATTGGCGCAAGGCATGTCGCGCGCGCTAGGTATGCCAGCCAAACGCTCGGACCCCTACTCCGAGCGCTCGGGCTCCCTCAAAAAATGGGCTCTTGCCCTTTTCTGTCCCCGAAGCCTACTTCCGTCAATTCCCTTTGGTCATTTTGATCTTAAATACCCTGTCCCAACTCATAATAAATATAAGATAACTATGTGTTGGCACAAAGCCCTTAGCCAAGAACAATTTAGTGATTTTGATGATTATAAACCATTAATGGTGTTTATAGACTAATGTTTACATTAAGTGTTATAGATAAATCATATTCTAAAAATGATCTCAATGAAGCAATAAAGATCATATTAATGGAAAACAAAGGATGCAAAGAGATATGAATTTGCAAGGAATCAAATGCAAGTCCATCCAAAGATAGCTTGGACTACAATGAGCAAACAAGCAACTCAAAGAAAGAAAAAAAACAAGAATACCTCCAAGCCTAGCCAATCATGGATAAAGCTTGAAGAAAGGGGTAGATAGCTTGGTGAATGTTTAGGATTCAATGTCAAAGTATTTATGAATCCATTTGAAGCTCATGTTTTATAGGAGTATGTATATCATATCATCATTCATATGTTCCTATATCCATTAGCAATAGATTATGAACTTCATCGTATATATTTGTAATATGAAGTCATTACTGAAGAATGAGTTAGTTCAAGCTTGCATAAGCTTTGAAAGAACTCATCACTTGAGTTAGAAATACTAGGACCATGCACATCAATCACATGATTCATATTAGTCACTAGAGTGTAAAGGTTAAGGCATATGAAACCTTTATTACCATGACTTGGTAACGGACATTAGGACTCGTGAATGCGCCTCATGAAAAAACTGTGTTTTTGGCTAAGTGTGAAAAATGAATTTTTGAAATAAAGATATTTTCGAAATAATTTTTCCCGATAATTACTCCTTATACTTCAAATAGCTTAAACTGATTTTATAGGATTTTTTCATCATTTCTACATTAGCCTACACGGAGGATCAAGTTTTACAAAAACTATCGGGAACCCCAATTTGTACTAAAACTGATTTTCTACATTTTGATTTAGTTGGATTTTTTTTTTCTTATATTTTTTATTGAATCCAAATGGGGGTACTTCCTTATTTACATTGTAAACTTATAGTAAAAGACATTTACGTAAATGTTTTCAATGAAAATAAGGTATGCAGAAGTAACTGCAGAAGTAACAAACCAAGCTATCTATCAGATGACCAAAACAAAAAATAAATAAATTTATTTTTTCATCTGACCAATCAAATCAGTCATACTATTAATAGGATGCCAAAACAGTGAACTCGCATCTTTGTGGTTTATCATGTAACCGATCACTTCACCATGTAACCGATCAGATGAGTCCAAGTGACTGCACAGATGGTTCATATAACTGATCAGATGACATTTAGATCTTATCCTATCGATCACTTCACCAATGTAACCGATCAGATGACTCCAAGTGACCGCATAGATGGTTCATGTGACCGATCAGATGGACTGAAATTTCAGATCTGGAAATTGATTTCACTCCTAACGGCTATATTTTTCAAAGGGGATACATAATGTTCAGACATTGTGTGTATGCATTGGAGAGAAATAGAGAAAGCTTCTTGAGTATTAAAGAGCTTTTGTTCTTCTTCTTCTTCATCCTCTTATACATATCATTCATAGAGTATTGAGCCTCATTTATATTCATTCATACTCACGCCTCAAAATACAATGATTTACAAAAGAATAACTAGTACTAGGCATTGAATACAAAGGTTTATAAAAACACATTCATTAACCTTAGCTAATCTTGTGAGGGTCCTTCATCAACTATGTCCTTGCCGTGACCAGAAAAATGATAATAAAGGGTAAACAAAATGGCTCTAAAATGCACTTCTTAATAATCCCGTGAATTCCACACAAAAAATGAGGTATAGAGGAGGGATCATGCATGCTTTGGGAAAAAATAGATCACATACCCATCATCACACAAATCCAAATATAATTTACAAAATACAATACGATGGTAATGCAATGCCAATGTCACTTCCTATTTTTCAAGATCCTTGTCAAACGCAACAACCGTCAAACTATTAATGTAACCCGGCCTAGGGCAACTCCCCAGCGTCACGAGAAAATGATTGGCTAACTATCCCTGAATTAAGGTAACTCCTTAGCATCATTTGGTGGGGCCTAGGTAGCTCAACCACGAGTAAGGCAGTCTCCTTACGTTCCGTCTAGGTTGCATTAACCCCCCGGTCCGATTTTCACAAACTTTCATTTGAAAATAATCCCCCATTTGTTTTTAAATCAATTTTCACTTTTCAAGAAAGCAACTTTTCCATTACTCCCACAATGCCAATGCATGAACATTTAGATGATTTCATCATTATGCCAATATGAGAATTTATACGCTAACTATAATCATACTAGCATGCTTTGGAGACAATTAATTCAACAATTCTCACAAAATCAACCTCACAATCATGACATTTTTTAAACATGTAAATCATGTATTAACTTCAATCAAACATTTAACTTCACAATAGCTCACATAAGCACATAATTCAACATATTATATCACATTAAACATTATTATCATGCTTCACATTCATCAACCCTAATACCCATGAATAGTTTGATAAATTACACATACCATAGCACATATACAAGAGAAATAACTTGCAAAAATCAAAGGTTGCAGGTTTTAGAAACCCCTACCTCAAAATTAAGCAAAAGCCTTAATTTTTTCCCAAATTCAAAAATGCCAAATTCACCAAATTGAAAATTTACTCTGATCAAATCGTAGCCCTCGTCGAGCTCCTTAACTTTGCCTTCAATGGCAAAGTCCAATTCCTAGTAGAGATAATAGAAATCTAAACCTTCATGTAAATAAAAATGGTGAAATAAAAAAGGAGGAATAAGAGGGAGAGAGTGTGTTGTGGGGAGAGCAAGAGGAACTAAGAAATGAGGCCTCCAAACACAATTTTGTCCTCCACCACCAACTTAATCAAAGGTGGGGCCCACCTTTGACCTCTAAAAGGTCTAAATTGCCCCTCACATGAAAATAAACCCCCACCATGCCACAACCATGCAAAACCCATATATACCCTCATATATACATCAAATAATATGCAAAACATTTAATTGAGTTCAGAAAATATTTTCTGGACACCCAAATTCGGGTATAGGACCCACACTGGACCTCCCGGTCCAAAAATTCAAAAAACGCCTAAATGGCTCCAAATATATTTGTAAGAGTTATAAACTCAAAAAAATGCATAAAATCACTCCTGAAACCTTTATAGCACGCTAACTGGTGCGTGGCTGGCAAAACGAGGTGAGAAAACAAATAAATTCCGAAAATTCGAAATATTCCCAAAAAATGAAAATTTAAGAAATGTCACAATCTCCCCAACTTACAAAGATTTCGTCCCTGAAATCACGACACCTCACATGCAAATGACAGCTGGATATCGAATCGGAGTACGTCTCTAAATACCCAGCGCAACACCATATACCTCATAATCCAAATCTAAAGAATCTCACGACCTAATGTCACTCGCAACCTTGTGCTTGCGACTTTTCATATCCTTCGACGAACTGTGACCACCAGCCACATGCATACCTCACCCCCCCCCCCCAACCCATAACAACTAACTGGACACAAAGATACCCACTGTATAGAACAAAAACTCCCTATTGTCACTTACCATAACTAAGGGTATCATCCATACCCTCAATGAAACCACGCACTCCTGGCACAAATCCCCAACATAAACTCCGCGAATCCATCCAGACCTAATTAATCAAAACCATTAAAATCATTGTCCCCTGAACATAACCACCAGTCCATAATGTATCCTTGAATGACGATCCTCATCAATCTACATAAATCCATTTATCTTTAAAGGAGCTCACTCAACCAAATTATCGCAATAATCAACAATCTGTCTTTCATATACAAGATCAAGGAAACTACTCACTCAAGGTCAGAAGTGACTCAGAACAAAAGTTGCGTCAACACAAATCCCATAAGACCTCTCACCAGAAAACTGTTGGATTCCCTACTAGGTAGATCCAACTCGCAACGCTCCACACAATCCACGTCAAGTAACCTAAGTGCTCATGAGGATACAATTACAAAACCGTTCAACACCGTACCCCAACACACGAGTTCTTCTCAAATCCTAAGGATACACATAAAACCATCACCCTATAAAATCACCTATGCTACTCATCTCATAGCCATAAAGTCCTATGTCCACACTAGTGATTACGAATCGTATGATCAAGAACCCTATCATGTTTATTGACTCCCAAGGGAACTAATAAAGATAAACTCCTTTCATGACTGTACAATAAGAATCACCCACATCTTCAAGTGTGCTAACGAATACTCAATGCACAAGTCTCTAAAACACCATTCAAAGATCAAATGGTCAAACCACTCAAGCTCATTAGACACGTAGTCCTAAACCGAACACGCCACTACTTACAATAACTCATATCAATTCATAAAAGCATCATCTTTCCTCAAAAACGTCAAACTCACTTCTAACTCCAATTTACGCGACACATTGCATCATGTCCTAGTCACCATCAATCACATGAAATGATCATTGACCTTTGACCCGATATTCTGTCAACGGCGGGACTAACTCAGCAAAAATGGTTGGCCAGGCCACTCCTCCCCATCAGTTTATCCCTGACATTCATGTCTTCAGGTCAGAACTTTAATCATTACTCTCACACAACTCTAAGGAAAAGATTATATACTGTACCTGCAATCCTTTGAATCCTCAAGTTCTTAAAGCTTACAATAAACACGAGGTGTCATTATCGAGTGCCTACACACATAGGCTCTCAAAACCATACCTGACAACCCAACCATTCTACTAGGAAGTTCATATACGTGAATCTTCAAAAGCGAAAGCAACTACCACATCCGTTCCTTAACCAAATGACTACCCACACCTAGCCATCAATACAATAAGACTTCAAGAAAAACCTCATGCTTCGTCAACAACTCACACCTTAGACTCGAATGGTTCCAAATCCGGAATAAACGCCATAAAATTAAGGACTTCACTTCCCTCCACGGAAGTAAGTTAACCGATCCAATCAAATCCTTACCAGAGGTTCCCAACAAGGAGGGAACACCATTGAAGTCCGTCCATCTACTTGCTCGCACAACTTCTATATGGAGAAACGAAACTCGTAAATGACAATGTATATGCCAGGACAAAATCAAACAAAAAGGAAAATAAACCATGCACTTCTCAAAACTGACAACCTAGATCTGGGTATACCTAATACCCCGTCATATACTACCCATCAAGTGTCCAACCGTGGACATCCACCCTTACGCAAAGTGAAACTGAAGCACTCTGACACAAGGAACATGAATAACGTACAAGGAACCCATAACCACGTGGAACTTTGACTCGTGTCGACGCGATCCCGTCTTGAACCAACAACCTTATACCACCCATGCTTATCAGGAATCCCCTGAAAAACCTAATACTAAGACTTCGCGTAAGAAATGCCAAAATGCCGATGCAAAATGAAATGGTCCTAACATACTCTACCTGCGCCCCGAGTGCTAGTAATGCCACACGCAAATAAAATAAAATAAAATAATGAGATTATCCAAAATAGTAACATTTCTTTTTCCTAAAACGGGTTGGTAGGTCATGACGGATTAACCTGATCCATTTTGACCCAACCCATATTTAACCAGTTACAAGCGGGGTGAATACGAGTCACAACCCATATTTGACATTGACCAAACCTGACCCAACCCGTCCATTTGCCATCCCGAGTTTTAAGGGAGTCCCTGGTTTTAGTTAAGAGGTGGGGCTACCACAATGTGGTTGTTGGAGGTGATTGCTGCCCGGTTATGCGGCTACAGGCTTCAGTGGTGGAGTTGGAGGTGGTATCCAATGATATTACTTCCTTACTTCATGATAGTTTAGGTACGTCCCTTGTGTGGGTTCCTCGTGGAGGAAATTATGTTGATCACTTGTTGAGCAAAATTACTTTAAAAGCCAAATGCGACGATTTAGAATGGAGCATCCAACTCAAGTGGTTGTTTAATGCTCTTCTTCCTGATTATGTAGTTTCTCCTGTTCTATTATAGCTCTGTTTGCAGTGGCATAGCCACAGAGGGACAAGTGGGGGCAATTGCCCCCACTGAACTTTTAATTTTTTAAAATTTTATATGGAAAGATTTTTATATTTGTATTGTTGCCCGCTCAAAATTTTGATAGTGCATACATAATGTTATATATATATATATATATATATATATATATATATATATATATATATATATAACCAAAAACCCATTCACGGGAGGAATATAATCGTGACATAATTGTAAATATATATAATATATCTATCAATTTATACTTTCCCAAAAAATATGGTATTTTTTTTCACTTTTCTAAAATATTATATTCTTTACTACTTTCCAAAAAAAAAATCATTAAGATATTCTATCACACTTTTTGACTTTACAATAACCAAATGGATTATTTCCATCACATCTTTATCTTCAACATTTTTCACAATCCAAACAAAGCAAGCGGAGCAACCATTGACCAGTAGACATAGACTCAGTCAATCGTACTCCAGTGCGGCAGACATGTAATTTGATATTTTTTTTTTTATCATCTAAATTTATTATTATTTGATATTATAATTTTAATTAGAAAAATTTTTAGTTATTACTATCAAAATTATTTTAGGGCTTGTTATTTTAAATTTTAGTTTGTGTTTCTATTTTTTTCACATATGTGTTATATTAGAACAGTTAGGTAACTGTATTATTTTCTTTTTCATATCTTATTCTTGATTCATTGAATATGATTTTTTTAGTACATTTAATTGAATGAACTCAACTTTGAAACAACAATGAATAATTTGAAAAATCGTTGTGAATGTACTGAATAAAAATATTATGAATTAATGTTTTAATTTTTACATATATTGTTTTGGTTCAAATTATATATATATATATATATATATATATATATATATATATATATATATATATTATTGTAATTAAAGATTTCCCCCACTGTCTGTTTGTTTGGTAAAAAAAAAAAAAAGTTGTCCACTAAATAAGATAAAGAAGAAAGGGTTAGAAGACGAAGCGGGGGAAGGATGATAATGTTTTTGATAAAATTAATAAGATACAATTGAAAAAGTTGTTGATTAATCAATGTGAAAAATTCTACCTCATGACCAACAGGGCCTAGCGGGAACAAGCTCCTACTTTCCTAAGGAATGTCAGGGTTTAATTCTTGGTGGAAACATGTGCGTGGTTTTACCAACTAAAAAAAAAAAAAAATTGTACCTCGTTTCACCTCATCTCATAATTGTATGCTTTTTTTTTTTTTAATAATTAGTCATTTTGATTTTTCATTTTTTATATTCATTTGAATTCGCTAATGTTAATATTTGGCAACACCAAATTCATTCCTTAAATTGAAACTGTGATAATGTTAGTTTAAAAAGTATGAACTACACAATCTCACAATATACATGACACAAATTATGATCATGTCATAAATAAGATTGATAGGATCATGTCATAAATAAGATTGTGTCATGTAGGTAGTAATAATGATGGTATAGGTCCTACTTTTTAATATAATTTTCTATCCTTGTGTCTCACATATTTTTTCTTTTCTCTTGATCATTACTAACTTTTTTTTCTCCCCTCAAATTACAAGAGCCAATAGAACGTGTTAACATTGGATTTTAAAATTTTTATTCATCTTATATTCCTTGGGCCCTAAAAATGTTCTATAACCATATAATTATGTCACTACAATTTAATTCATATCTAAAGAATAAATGGTATTGAAAACTGATAAAAACCTTTGTTACACTTCATCTGCTCATAGTTTTTCTCACTTTCCTAAAGTTTCTATTAAACTATAATACAAAAATCTAATCAGTCACTTTGCATATTTGTACTAATATATTAAACAGTATATCTTTCAGGAAAGAAAAAAAATAATTTCAAACGATAAAAACTTTTTTATATTTTTCATTTAAAATCTCAATTTATATTTCTCGTTTAAAGCCTCAATTTATATTTGAGCCAGCACTAATTGAGTGTGTATTTATGTCGGACCTAGAGAGAGATTTCTTACTCCTTTACTTGGAAAAATTCTTCAATTCGATTGACAATGTTATGAAAAGTCACGGCAACATGTATTAGTAATAAACAAAACGAAAAGCCATGCATACACCATGATTTGACTTATAACCTTTGTCCATAATATTGAACACCATGAAGAGATTTCACCGTACAAAAGAGAATTGTCTTTCAATTGATCACTACACCTCTTTTATATCTGAATAATCATGAAATGGTCCTCAGTTTGATCCAGAATGAAACCTAAAAGTATTAATCTAAGGCTATGTTTGGGAGACTGAATCAATACCTTAAAATTGAAATCGAAATTATATATCTAGTAAGAGGAAATTTAGTTCATACATTGAACGTTTGAATTAAATTTTTTTGAATTTCAATTTCAATGTGTCAATTATGTACTTTCAAATGCAACATAAGAGTAATGTTTGCTTAAAGCAATACTAATTTGTTCAGCCACTTGAATTGAACCACCAATGATTTCCTTGGAGTACCAACCATTCACGGGTAGGTTAACTCACATGGGTTAGAATCACTTGAGAAGGATTTTTTTTCCTTATTTGTACTTTCTTCTGAGCCCTAACAAGAAGCATGTATTATGTGTGCCCGGTGCACCGTACACTGGACACATCACAGCTGTCTGTATTATACACGAGCACAACATATGTAAGCATAGACGACTATGATGTACTCGGTACACCACACCAGACACATCGTATATATTCTCACCAAACTTTGAAACCTCTTTTATGAAGCTGTAACAGGGTCACAGCAGTAAGAATGATGGCCCAATATATATATTTTTTAATGAGCTTCATCTCACAAACTTTAGTAAGTAGTAAACATTGAACATGTTTCAATATTGGCCCGTCAATTTTAGCAAGTAGTAAACACTGAACGTGTTTCAATATTGGCCCATCAATTTTAGATAAGAATCACACCATTGACCCTTTTAGTGGCCCAATCTAGTACTCCACAGATAGGCCCACCTAACTAGTGGGAAAAAGAGCCTCTCGTGATAGACTATAACGAACCATAAAAGGAACAATGGTAATGGCCCAATCTGAAGTTTGATTAAATGAGAGTGTAAAAGTGTAGTTGCACATTCATGGGCTAATCCAATATTTAAAGGCATAAAATGTAGATTTCTGCAAACAAGAAGACCAAAGGAATTGGTTCCCCCGCCTTCTAAAGAAAGATGACGCATAAAAAGTAAAAACTATATCAAACGACCCCTAAAGGTACGGTCTGAATAACCTTTGCTATTACAACGTCCAAAGGCCGGGTCACTCAACTATATCCCCACTAGGAGTTAGGCTAGGAGTTAGGCAAGAGTTCAACCCCCACCACTTTACTCTGGAACCCATAACTATGTTTTTTTTTTTTTTTTTTTTTTTTAAAGACAAGAAGTGTTATAAATTAAATTAATAGATGCAAGGAGTCAAAATTTGATCCTTTAAAATTCACCGAATACACTAACTCAGTGGACTATCGAAGTATCTGCGAGCCCACAACTATACGAAACACCAGATTAGTCGAATGTCAACACATATAACATTGTTCTATGATAAATTCTTTTAGAGAAGTCTAAATATTTAAAAATACGTAACAATTGCAATCATGAATTTTCTTTTCACATTTGAAATTTTACATTACGATGAAAAATAATAAACGAAAAATGCTCTAATTAATGATACGTCATATATTTCTATAGTATTAATTATCAGGACAGATTCGAATTTTTGACGGTCTTCCAAACTCACCCTTTAACTCAAAAAGAATGCACCCAATCCCGTCGTGATTAAATTGACGTGTAGATTTTCATGGTAGAGTGATTTCAAAAAAATTAATTGAAGAAGTTTAGAAACACAAACATTGCACATTGGGTATAGGATTACCATAGTTTGAGACAAGTAAATCAATTATAAAGTGGATAAAATTATAATACAAATACTAGACTTTTGTAATCTTATCCTCTTTTATGAAGATTATATTAATGAGTCATATAATCCTTCTTAATTGGTGTCTGTCTCATGTTATTCTCACTTTCTGTATACATTTTTTATTCTCATTTTTATTATTTATAATTTAATTTTACCCATTTTACACACCCATAA
Organism: Cornus florida; assembly: GCF_030987335.1. Classification (NCBI taxonomy): domain Eukaryota; kingdom Viridiplantae; phylum Streptophyta; class Magnoliopsida; order Cornales; family Cornaceae; genus Cornus; species Cornus florida. The sequence continues at coordinate 22,240,534 of NW_026775573.1, forward strand.
CGTGACTTAGCTAGGTGATCCATGGAAAGATTTAAGTCAAAAGGAAGACTTTGGTATGTTCCCTTTTAAAACCAAAAATTAAAATGGCGCTTGAAAGCCTTCAATGTTTACATGTGGCAACGCGTGAAAGAAGTCTCTGAAAAGGCCAAATACACGGCAACTACTATTACAATTTCCTCTAAACTAAACACCCTTTGACCCTACCAAATACCTAGTCTCATTTCCATATAACACCATTTTTTTTTTTTGTTATTACAATAATGACCTTTTATTACTTAATAAACTACAAATCTTGCCATTCCCATGACCAAATCCCTCCAATGAACAAGCAAGCTACATGCGACTTATGTTTTTTTTTTTCTTTTTCCTTGAAATCAAAGAGAAACTAGAGTGATAACCTAGTTTAAACATTGACTTAGTATCATATTATCAAGAAGTAATCTCAATCTTCAGCTTTTAAGATTGATTATTATAGAAATAAGGCCTTGTTTGGCATGCATTTTGTTATTGTTATTTTTGTTTTTAAGCTGTCGCAGTGTAAATTTTTGGCAACAAAAGTATGTTTGGTGCGATTTTGTTTTATTTTATCCAATACTAAAACACTTCGTGAATAGTGGCCCAAAATCAAAATATCAAAAAATTATTTTTTTCTTATTTAGACAACTATTCATGACCTAAAACCGACATTTCCACAGCAAAATATTATTTTCAAATGTGCTTTTAATTTTTTTTCAAAACACTCTTATAACAAAAACACTGTTGTTTTAACAAAAAAAAAAACAAAATACTTAAAACAAAAGCATGCCAAACAGATCCTACAAATTAAACTTTGGTAGGAAGCAAAGAAAAAACTTTCCTAGGAAGATTGCAAATCTAATGGCATTTCTGAAATTTCTTAGAACTTTGAAGGCAATATAATTGCCCATTTGAACAAGACACCAAGCTTAACTACGGACCAACAAGTCTCTCTTTGTGTGTCCAAATTTCAATTTAAATTCGATCACTCCTCCTCTTCCTTTTCTCTCTAAAACATTCTCATCTCTCTCTCTCTCTCTCTCTCTCTCTCTCTCTCTCTCTAAAACCATAACAATGTCCGAAGGTGGCTTGACTGTATTCGACGGAACACACCTGAGAGCCGTCGATCTCTCTCTGCCGCAATCTGACCACATCGTCACCGGAGCTCAGGTCCTCGAACTCGCAGAATCCAGTGCTTCGTCTTCGCTCTTCGGCCTCTCATTGCCGGAGAGTCTCAAGTCATCTGCTCTCAAACGAATCGACGTCGATGCCGTCAGTTTCCGGCGTACGGAACTTCACCGAGATCAAGCCTCTGCCAAGCTTAAAGAGTACGTCACTGCGATCGCCGATGAACTGAAAGGTATTTGACTTCGAGTTTTGTTCCAAATCAACCATTACTTCACACAAACACACATACGTATCTGCAATCGTAAACGTGTTAAATCATTGAATATATTGTGGATGATCCGATAAATGTATCGCTTTAATTGAACTAAAAGGTATTGATTTAAAAGTTTCTTCAAAGTCAAGAATTACCTTTAAATGTCTATATCTATTCACATAATATACGTAACACATACGTCTAATGATTGGATATAGTGGTTGATGATCCAATAACTGTATCGTTTTAATTAATTAGGTTATTTTTAGTTTTTTGATGTAAAATCTTCTGTTTGATTTAATCGTTTTTTTAGTACGAAAGTAGAGTTCGTTTGCAGAAATTTTACTGCTATTTTGGTACTTCTGTTTTTAGTAGATTAGATTTTTGTTTGAGGTCGATTAAGTAGTTTTGGATGATATATTTTTGAATCTTTTGTTCTGATGATCCATCTATTGGTTTTCAACTTTGTTCAATTGTCATTTCTATATATATATATATATATATATATATATATATATATATAATTTGATAGGCTGAAATTTGCGATTGAGTTAGTTCATTTGATTGGTTTATTATTTGTTTCTATTTCAGCAAGTTGAATATCTTCAAATTGTTATTGAATTTCTATTAATTGTTTATTAGTTCCTTTCAAATAATCCACTATTGTATTGGTTTCTAACCCCTCTGGATTACTATTGCAAATATATATATATTTCAAATAAAGAGTTGGATTTGTTTTTGTTTGATAGATTTGAAATAGTCACGATGAGTGGAGTCCTACTGAAAGCTTCCTTATTTTATCATATACTTTTATTAGCAATTAATGATTTGTTTGTATTGATTTTCTGCAACTGTCTTATTTTATTTGAATTTAGCTTCATAATTTAGGAGTTCTGTTTTCTTGTTTGATTGATTTGGAATGAAATCCGAATGCAAAATACTAGCTATTATCTTTTTGTTGTTTTGGTGGGTATCTGGCCACTGTTTTGATGAACTCAAAATTGACTAAGTGCATGAATTCGACTTTCGTGTTTAGATGATCCACTTGTTGTAGCGATTTTGGATGGAAAAACTCTTCGACTGTTTATGGAGGACGAGGATGATTTTGCAATGTTAGCGGAGAATCTTTTCACTGATCTGGACACAGAAGATAAGGGAAAGATCAGTAAGAATGAAATACGGAATGCTCTTGTTCATATGGGTGTTGAAATGGGCATTCCCCCTTTTTCAGGTATTATTTTTGCTTCACCATGTGACCTAGTGAATTATTTGAGCATATGTAATAGAATAAACTATAATTGAATAAATGAATTTTGCCTAACAGAAATTTTGTTTTATCTTATTGATTGGGTATATTGATCTGTATTGACTTACCAATGATTTACTAGTACTAGTAGAGATAACTTGTTAATATTCTTCATGATTCACTAGTCAATCAATTTGCTCTAATTGTCATCTTAAGATGACTATGATTCTCTTTCTTTTAGCGACTCTGGAATAACACTCCATCGAGGAAATATGAGAAGTTGTTCCTCCAAGCCCATCTGCCTCATCCATGTCTGAAATTAATTAATCTAGGCACCCAAGTATTTTCTAGACCACACCATCTATGAGAATGCACTCTAGATCATTAATAATACGAAGGGATTTCCTGTATGCACTAAAGAATTTGTTGACCAGGGAAAAGGCCATGCTTTGCGCTTTTCCTTCTAAGATAAGACTTCTTGAGCCTCATGCTTCCATAACTTGCAAAATATTTTTACATATTTGTTTTTGTTATTTATTTGTGGTCAGCAAGGAAATATCAATTAAAATATTAGAAAATGTATAAGGTGTTGTGCCAATGGAAGCTTTGAGATTATTGTGATCTATGGAAGCTTTGAGTGTGGGTATGTATGCTGTCAAATCTCCAAATAAAAAGAGACATGGACACTGCTAAATATTCATATATTTTTAATATTTTTATTTTATTTTTTAGAGTAAAATAATGTCTTTACATAGCATAGTGTTCAATATAGGAATTTCACTCATTTTGAAGCAATAGTATAATAAAATAGATTTATTGGATATGTTTTTTAGGCGCACATCTATTACCCATCTTCAATCATTGTATGTAAGACGTATGTCAGACATGGGTACTTCTCCTACTTTTACTTTTTTTTTTTTTTTTTTTTTTCATAGTTGGCACTCACACACACATGTCTCAATTGAGACTTGAACCCCTGACCTCCCTTTAGGAAGTAAGAGGCTAATACCGCTAGGCCACTGGCCCGTTAGGTACTTCTCTTACTTTTGTAGAGTTTATGTAACATAGATTGTGATAAATCAAAGAATATGTTTTGAAACGAGATCAGTATCTGGACACTATCACACACCCACAAATCACATAATGTTTTTGTATTTTGGCTTGAATTCTATGCACACAATCAAACACAATAAAAAATTCCACTGAAGAATTAAAGGAACACAGAGAAGGCTGCCAAAATCTCAAGCCCTAATCCTGTCATAAAGAAAGGAAGTTCTCTCTTGTTCACTTCTAAAACTCCAAATGCACCTATGTGTTTGTGCCTATAGACAAACCCAAACCAAGTTGGACTAAAGCACTTTTCTTGATCAAACACTTGTACATATGGATCTTCGGCAAACCGTGTACTAATACTCTCTGGTCTCCATTGGTTTACATAAACACTGTTCCAGAATAGATCTCTTAGCGCTTCAACACCCACACATCTCACATTTCTCTTTGAAGAGTATTTGGCCTCATGTTTAATAAACCGTCAGAATTGGATAGTGCTGACGTTGGCATGCTACATGTCAATGGAAATTATTTTCAGGTTACTCTTTGGTATGTGATGTCTAGGTTACTTGGTAGAAAGATCAAATTAAGTCGATTGTCATTGAGAGTGAACTGAGGGAAGATATCGTATACCAGTATCATCGTTCAAAATTTTATATTCTAACATGATCTTCAATTGTACTCCAGGGAAGTTGAACATCAACCACTGCTGTCCATTTCACTAAAAGTAGAACTCAGAGTGACTGACCGAAAATCACAATAGTTGGTTCCTCAAATTATATTATAACTGGTAATGATTGAGCGAAGATTGCTATCATACAATTCTAACTAAAAATCTTGATTAAATGGACCATTCACATCACAGGATGACCTAGTCCGTGAGGTTACATAAACATTTGCTTTGTCAATCTGATGTGACCCTAATCCTGTAATTTGAATGATTGTGTATGACTATGTTCTATAGTGGACACATGCTACTGTGCTGTTGTTGATATATTTATTAATTGGAGGATCAGAGATCTTGTTTCATAGTGTGCATTCATGCTTTGTTAGAATTGTAAGAAGAAGATAACTAAGAAAAAATATTGGCTAAATATTAGCTGGGACTGGATAGGCTCACATGTGGGTGGAGATATAGAGATATCTTCAGCCTAAGAAGATACCATCTTGATCAAATGATGTACTGAATATATTGGTGGTAATGGAAATTATTTATTGAACCCAAACCTCCACAATTGAAAGGTTTGAGACATTTCTGACCCGGCGTTGGAAATATTGTTCTGATTTGTGCCCCAACAGACAGCCGCAGTATCAATTTATGAATGATTATTTGGTGTCGGTAATAGAGACTAATAGACTTAGGGTTTTTGAAAGGAGCAAACTGCTTGTGGAAATTCTGAAGTTCATTGTTGGAATTTTTAAAAAATGCTGCTGGAATTGCTGGCACCAACATTTTCAAAAGTATTATGCATCAGCGAGAAGGCTTATATGGTAAAGAACGGTTTAGGTTTACAAGTGCAGGTTTTGGGGTTAGAAATTCAAAAAAAAAAAAAAAAAAGAACCAATGGTTGTTCAAGGAATGTGAAAAGGAAATCATCAATGGTATCTCGAGTACTTTTATGGTTGGGGTTTGTTGAGGTCAAATCTTTGATGAAGGGAAGGATTGGTCTTGTTAAAGTGTGACATTTAAGGGTAGAAGAGGGGTCAAAATTTGATCTACTTCTAGGGATGTGAGGTTTATAAGTGCAAAAAAGATAAAAGAAACATAAAGGAAGAAATGTAGTAGCAACAGTTAGGTGTTACATCTAGAATTGAATTGCATGACATAATCCCAGATGAGTTTCAAAAATTTCAGAGAAGTCTTCTATATTGTTCCCTACTCCAAATCTTGAAATTACTTATATTCCCTTTAACTCCCAAAAGCATAAAAGAACGTATAAGAAATGGCCAGCCGCCTGATCTCAAATAAACATAAACTAGGACTCAAGGTTTACACTTAATAATAAAAGCCTTAAAAGGTCTCTGGTGGCTAAATTATGGGCATTTGACATTCTGAATACGCAAGCCAAAGCTTGGCCTTGGGATGTCCAGTCAACTTCATTAGCTGCAGTATAGACAGGTGTATATGACTTCTTAAACGAAACAGTGTTTTGAAATCATCAAAGTGGGAGTTTAACAATGTGAGTTCCTATCTTGCAAGTAAGGTTTGGTAGATCCTCAATCATTTTTAATGGTTCAATATGGTACATTGTGTTTCAGCCTTGCACCTAAAGCAGATCCGGACAAATCTAACATATTTTCTTAGTTATTCCTCATTTTCCCTTACTTTTATTTCTAAGTGAGGTGAATGTTTTTTTTTTTTTGGTGATAAATATGACCCTGATGATATAACTTGTTATTCTGTGATATTTTTAATATATAAGCATCGTATTGTTGTTTTGCTTTCAGGTGCAAGTTATGCTTATTGGATTATTTTATTTATATATTTCTAAATTTTCTGGGCATTATAAATCTGCATGGTAGATTCTTTATTGGAGCTAATTAGTCAGATCAAAACTATGTTGGTTTTCTGTCACAAAGTTGATTGCTGGTGCTTATTTGTGTCTTCTGTGGTCTGCTAGATCTACTCCTCAACTGCTATTACATGTTAAATTTATGGCCCTTGTTATTAGTGAAAAATAAACGGGATACTTGAATCTTGATCTTCTCTAATACGTAATCTTGAAGTTCCAGTCTGTTGGTTTTATACGCTTTAAGCTGCACCACCATAGGCCTAATGAAATTCTAGCATATGCCGCGTTTCAAATAGAAGTTGCTATGAGATGGGGGCAACTGATTGCTAATGACCTTTGCCTAATGGTCATGATCATCTGCAATCTAGGCCAGATGTTACCCCTCATGAGCTCAAATTAGCATGTCCATGATTATCTTTTGTTTCTTATCGAACAAATGATAATTAAAGGTCAAGCTTTGTGGTTTTAATTATTTATTTCTTTGTTTATTTTGAGTTTCTTGACGCTGACTTTTCCATCATTGACAATTGCTATGAACCATCATTCTTGATGAATCTGAAACTTATTTTAACTATGTGGTGTTGATGGCAGTCACGCATCCACCATGTAAACTGCCACATTTCTAGACAGTATACCAATAATTCATGGTCAAGTCAGCATAATTCATGCATTTCACATGTTCATATATCTCTTTAGTGTTCAGGTGGTTTGATCACTCTACTCTCTGCATGGCAAATAAGTACTGGCTTGATCATTGTGTTTTTGGAGCACGGTGTTCTGGTCCTCACTATCCAGTGCAGTTCCCAATTTATTACCTGTACTTCTATTCTTACTTCGCGTTTTTGTGGTAAAACAGAGTTTCCTCAGCTAAATGACATCTTAAAGAAACATGGAGCCGAAGGGGAAGAGGAATTGGGGCAAGCACAATTTGCACAATTGTTACAGCCTGTTGTGCAAGAACTGGCGGATGCTCTGTCCAAAAAGCATGTCGTCGTTATTCAGAACATCAGGATCATTAATGGTTCCAAGCTTAGAAAGGTTGTTTATCATCCCTGTTGTTGCCTTTAATTTAAGTCCTATACAGTGTTCCTACCCAACCAACCTGTTCTTTGGAATGCACTTGCTATATTATATGTGGTTATTCTAATCATTCTTGGAATCTTTAGCGCCTGCGTTGCTTTTCATAGTCTCTACCATGTTGCTTCACCACTTCTGAAAAATTGTTTGGCCAGAGGATAATTGTGATTTTTTCAGGAAATACCGACTGTAAGTTAGATACCTCTAAACTGAATGAGAATAATAGAAATGAAGGAAGTTTGTGTTGTGAACCTTGGAATTATTTGGACTAATTTTTCGGGATTTGACGAGTTTTTCAAGAATTGTTTACAGTATTAGAGATTTATGATTGGTAGAAATATATGGAAATGAGTATTAATTATTCTATACCACAAAAAGCTCCAAATGGTCAAATGACTTCTTCAAGAAATTTGATAATCTAGTCCAAAACCACGCGTGTCATATATAGAAATGTCCAATGTTAAGATATATGCTCTAAATTCAGACAATCTCTTGAATGACCCTGCAGCTTTTGTCCGCGGAGAAGCAATTGAACGAGGTCATAGAAAAGATATTGCAGGATATGCACAGTGCAAAGGATGGGCAAAGGAGCACAGAAGTCATCAGGGGTTTTCTGGAGAGGAACAGTAAAGAGTTGGGTTTACCACCATCAGAAGCCGAAGAAGCAGTGGTTCTTCTCTACGATGCTGTATTTGCGGATGTAGAGCAAAGAAATAGTGTTGCAGGATCGGGCAAGGATGAGGTCGGGGTACTTGTAAAGCAGATCCTTGAGAATTTTGTGGAGCAGCTTGAAGCCAGTCCAGTTTTTCATGATCAGGGCAATTGAATGAGGCTAGATGGTATAACTTCTCTACTCGCATGATACATTTTCTTGTTATTTTTACAGTATTACGTGTCACACTTTTGGATGTATCGGTATACCACATGACAATTTTGAATTTCAGTGTTCGTATATCCCTTCTGTTACAGTTTGATCTGAAGTTTCAAAATATTAATGTGGAACTCAATGTTTAATCATGAATCAACAGTCCTGTTGATGGGTGGAGATGCCCCTAGTATAGACACTGTCCTCTTTGCACACCCTCTGTGCTCACGGTTTTCAAAAGGTGTCTACACAGTTAGGAGGCATTCACACAGACGTGTCATGCACCTCTCTTCCTACGCGATGTGGACGTCATATAGCTAGCATAAAACCTTGTCTTCCTTCTCAAGATGGACCCTTGGTCTAACATCTTAAATAACAGCCCCACTGTAGTTAGGGTTAATGACCCATACACTTTCACCTCCCCAACACACACTGACAGAGCAAGTGACAATGACCAGCATGTCCCAGCAATGTAGGACTCCTTTCGAGTGTTGAAGAGTGAAAACTACCACATGCCTCTATGTGCCCCCACACATATGAAAGACTCTATTTTCTTTCTTGCAAATTGCCCATCTCTTGGTGCTTATAATATATGGAGTCATTGTCAAAGACCAGAGATGGTTACATATGAAGAGGCATTAAATATAAAACGAGTAGCATGCTATGCTAGCTTCAATTGCTTCCACGTAACGAAATGGGTTCCCCATATTATCTAGCGAACGATAAACCCTGCAAAATAGCCTTGTCAGATGTTATCCTTTTAAAGTGTACCTTTTGAACAACTTGAATTCATGTCCAAACAAAACCCGATGGCCGCGTGAATCGACCATATTAATGAAATTGCATATCAGAGGATATTCCAAGGCATCATGGCTCAACATTGCAAGACAATGACATTATAGGGACCACAGGACAGATGAGAAATTCAATTGGGGTTTTAATTCCAAATATAGAATGCAATTTGTACTACATACACACCCTATTCCCCATCTCCGGGATCATCTACTGGATGCAGAAAGAGCAAGAGTCAACGAAAAGCGGTGATTTAAATGGATCTTTCTCTGTTACCATATGTCAATCAAAAAAGGAAAATAGAGGCGAAAAATACCAGAGATTAATCGAACCTCGATGTTCTTGAGCATGAGATTTTGGCACCTACAATGATTCATTTCTAAATCACAGGAACATAAACCATCCATCCAACTTAACAAAAAAAAATAAAAAAAGGTTTAGATGGATGGCCTTTTTATCTCCCATACCATGATAAGTTGATATCCAATCAGCCAGTATTGATCACAATCCATCAAAATCTAAAATTCCACAAGCAGCAAGAAAAAAAGACTATAAAACTTTATTTTCCCTATATTGTTCCTGCAACTTCGGGCTGATTTTTTGTGCCATATGAGTAGTTGGGTGTGAAATAAGGTCGCAGTCTCATGTTCAATTTCAAAAAGCATCAAATTCCAATCTTGGACTTACACGTTACCCGGTGTGCAGATGAGGATGTGTGTGCCTGTGATTTAGTGATAAGAGACAGCCCCCCTCCCAAAAGGGAGTAGGGACACTCTGCTATGGAAGAGGATCTCCTCGTGTGCAGAAGAGGATGTGTGTCCCCCGTGCACCAAACACAGTATCCCACAACAAGAAGAGAATTCCCTCGTGTGCGTCCTGTGCACCAAAACAACGATTAATCGCCTTCCCAAGGGGGTGGGGAGGAAAAACCCTATGTTATGGAAGAGGATCACCAAAACATTGCTGCGCTGAGAGGATCCAGCTCCCACTGTCACCCTCCCCCGTGATTTTTGAGAACAAAAGTTCCTTCAAGATTACTGATTTTTCTCAACGGTAACAATTTCTTCGAAGACAGCCAATACCAACCATCCATGAAACATGGGATAACAAGCTCTTCAAATCCATGCATAAAACTAACAGTAAAATCAAGATGCATCAATATATTAAACAACCAATAGATTTCGATATTACATAATCCTAGAGCAGATTTGCCCTGAGAAGCTAGATAAATAAAATACAAAGGGAGCATGGAAGCATCCCTTACAACCACTATATATATATATATATAGCTTAACCAAAATAACATCTCAAGACCTAAACATGGTGCATTCCATAATCTTCATAATAGCCAGTGATATATATTGCAGCCACATCATATAGTAAAACTTGGCTTTATTTAGCTCAGAGACTGTTACACGACTTTCGACCAATTCACTCCTTGCCATCGGCAGCACGAAGGGAGCCAAGCTGAACAGGGGCTTGGGTTCCCACCACCTTCGAGGACCCATAAGCTGACAAATCAAGACCCTGGGATTTCTCCTTTTCGAGCTGTTCCTTGATCCAGAAATATGTAAATCTCAGCCCATCCTACAAAATTACAAATTAGTAAATTTAATCGTGCCATGTACAAGGATGGACGTGGATATAAAACATGACAAGCAATTATATGGGCATGATTTAAAGTTTGTCAATTTCCATTACTTTTACAATCAAATTTGGTTTACGTTACAAATTTAAGAATCTTCTAAACAGGCAGGTCAGAAATTGTTAAAAAGGTACCTTCAATTTCATTGTTGGAGCCCAACCAAGTTTCTCTTTGATCAGTGTGTTGTCTGAGTTACGACCACGGACACCCTCTGGACCAGGGATGTGGTGGATGGGGAGCTTCTTGTTCTCAAAGCTAAGAACAATCTCAGCCATCTCATTCATGCTAACCATCTCATCACTTCCAATGTTCACTGGCTCCCGGAAGTCTGACTTTGTCAACCTAGATACAATAGTTCAAACCAAACACGGTAACAGAATTAACGAAAGATAATGAAGAATAACAAGTGCATGCATATTAATCATACACACAGAAACAATGTTTTTATACACATGCATCCAAACACACAAAGAGACAAAAGCAAATATAAACACAAAAACAAACGGACATGCACATGCACACACTCAAACTGAGACGTCTTCCCATGATGAAAGGTCTGACTGACATCATAAGAAACATAGGTTTTTTCACTCATCTCCCTCCATCACATAATAATTAGGACCCAAAAACTGTATTTAAAAATCCATATATTGATTAGCAGGTGTGTGAAAAAAGTGCATAAAAGGGAAGACCTGTTTGCATAGATGGTAAGAAACAAGAAGGCCAACCAAAACTAACCTGGGATAAAGTAATTAAAAATGACTTTAAAGGCATGTAGTTATATATAAGAGGAGAGATGGCGTGTAAATAGAATCAAATTTAAAAAGATAATTCATGTAGCCGATCCCATTCATTCGGGATAAAGGCAAGAATGATGAAAGATGACCAACTAACGATGGAAAGCATATGTATTTGCCACTTGAAAGTGGAATGGGGAAGTAGTATGCCAAATACTCCTGAGATATATGGCATGATTAGGCTAGGCTAATGTAGATCACATACTCGGAATGCTTTTAAGGTTTCCAAAAATTCAATTATCAAGTTGGACAAGTGGGTGATTTATTCAAATATAAAGCTAATAAAATGCAAAAGTTGCTTATCTAATTCAATATATCAATGTACCATGGCACTTTCCTAAAATTGTCACCAAGAAACGTCTATCGTATTTGATGTTAGTTCATTCTTTTTGTTATTTTCTTCTTATAAATAAGAAACAAAAGGTAAAAATGAGAAAGAACATTTCATATAGTATTAATTTGGAGTGCTAAAACAACAATGAACCATCTTTATAAGTATGCAATCTGAAGTTTAAATTGCTAAGGTGTTGACATTTTTTCTATTGTAAATCTGGAGAAGACATACCCAATAGTTTGACAATATTTTAACCTACGGAACTCAAAATCATTTTGAAAAGGAACACTTTGAGCCAAATGAAAAGTGGATATCTCAAAGCTTACCTCAGCACACCTTCAACACACTCATCAATGAAGGTAAAAGATCGGGTTTGAAGTCCATCACCCCACATCTCAAACTTATCGGTAGAAGTAAGAGCTTTCCTGCAAAAAGCAGCAGGAGCCTTTTCTCTCCCACCTACATTACATAAAGCAAAGCAACAAAATTAATAAAAATCTGTTGATAGATAAAAAAATGTTTTGTATAACTATGTAAGTGATTGCCACAATTAAAGTTTACCTTTCCATGTTCCAAAAGGACCATAAATGTTATGGAACCTTCCAATCCGACATTCAATTCCGAAATCTTTGGTGTAGTGCTTGCACAGCTCTTCTGTTGCAAGTTTCTCCAAGCCATAAGCATCTTGAGGCTAAGCCAAAGCAAAAAATGAAATTTAACAATTATTTCCAATATATTGCAACACAAAATACAATCATATCAGCTTGTCAGCCTCAAAAAAGTAGCATACCTCCGCAGGCCATGCGTCTGCCTCCTTCAAGCTCACATTAGTGTCCAGTTGCTTAAATTCAGGATAGATGCAAGCACTAGAGGCATAGAAGAACCTGCAATGAAGCCACCTCTCAGATATTAGAAATACTGCCAAAACATACTTATTGTGAATGAAACAATACGAAGATGAACTGAGGAACCATGAATTAAGAACGTCTTCCAATTCAGAACCCAAATTTCAATTAAGATGTAAAAATCAAATCTAACCAAAGTAGATCAAATCTAAGGCAACATACCTCTTGACTCCATTGATCCTACCAGCCTCAAGCATGTTGAAACTAATCATCGTGTTGTTATACATGATAACCGAGTGGTTGGACTGGATGAAGCCCATGCCACCCATATCAGCAGCAAGGTTGAAGACATGGTCAACTCCTAAAGTGACCTTCAGGCAATTATCCATCACCCTAAGATCCACTAGATGGAACTCATGACAGAACATATCTTCTGTCATGTGCTCATTCCTCTTCCAGTCAGAAGCTATAATATAATGGCCCTCACTCTTCAAACGCCGAGCAATGTGAGAGGCAATAAATCCACCTGCACCAGTGATAGAAATGCGGAGCTTCTCTGATGGCCAGTAAGGTTCTCTCTCAAGGTTCTCATAGGTGTACGAGCCATAACTGGTTCCATCAGTACTTCCCATTCTACATGAACAAACAATGAGCGTGAAGAGATTCAAATTAGAGACGAATTTATACATTAATAGACTGGGATTAAAGGTAAAATAGAACACTAAACCTGGCAAAACTGACTAATACAAATTATACAATTCAGAAAGAAAACAAAACACCAACTTTCCTGCAACCTTCATGGCTTCATATTGTGTGTGTTTATACAAATAGAGAAATCAAACTAACACTATTGGAGTCTTAGACATATACCAAATTCCGTGTATTAAATTATTCAAAACAAATACAACCGGAAACAATCCTGCCATCCAATCCAAGCAAATGTAATATGAAAACATTGCCTAGAACTTTCGAGGATAACTTAAAAAATTAAAACAAAATTTTTAAGTACTTGAAAACTAAACATAAAGGAAGTGAAATCAACAAATATGTTTTTGAAAAATAAAGGGGAAAAAAAGGCATCTTTATCATTTAGATGAGTAAAAAGCACAAATTATAAGAGAGAACTAACTCTAGCAGAGCAAAGGAAGATTAAATTGGAAGGGCATACATCAAAAAATTAGAACACACATAAATATATACTTAAATCACCTCACATTACATACACCAGAACATTACATGAAAAAATAATAATAATAAATAAATAATTAATTAATTAATAATAACTTTATGATTTGAAACCCTATACCATTCCTGAAGAAGAAGAAAGAGGAAAAGCAATCCACAACCCAAATCATTTAAATTAATAGAAAAATAAAATGGCAGACAAAGGAACTGTAATAATGAGCCTACATCACACTATCAATCATATCAAAAGAATATATGATTATATGGATGTTTAGCAAAAACCCAGAAGCACTTTTCAGTTTAGATGAATTGAAACACAAAAAAAATCTCACGGGGTTATCTCTTTAGTTCTACTTAACTAGATATATGTCTATATCTAATAAATATTAGGGTTTCTAAGAAGAAGAAATGTAAGGGACATGGTATTTTATTTTCGGGTCAATGTGACCCCAAAAATCGATTGAATGAAAAAACAGAAAGAAACCCATTGAAATTGAGACCCAATACTAGGCACCCAATGAACCCAGAAGACAAATTTTGAGAAAATCAAATCCAACCATGTTTCAACATCACATGAACAGAGGAATGAGAAAACAGAGTGATTTTTAAGAACCCCAGAAAATCAACTATGATTCTTACCTTGAATTTGATAGTGAAGCTTGGACAAAAGAGAAGAAGATAATAGAGGAGAAGGAATATGGCTGAGAGTACTGAGCATGTGACGCTCGAGGTGTCCTATATATAGACCAGTAAGGCAGAAAAAGAATAGAAAAAGCCCACTCAATTATTTCCAATGAGAGTGATTTTAGAGAGAGAGAGAGAGAGAGGATTCACTTTTTTTTTTAAATATATATTTTTGATTCTCTCTTAATATAAATAGCAAAATAAATTTGATACTTGAAACTCTTGTGCCAGTGTGCCACGTTGTTCATTTTATTAAAAACATAATACACTTCCTTATTTTATTTCTTTTTATTGAATAGGAGTATCAAACTTTCATATGGTTGTAAGCACTACCTGTTTGTTGGTTGTTGTACGGAATTAAAATTAAATTGATTTTTTTTTTTTTCGGACAAAGAGAGAATAATATTAATCAAATTAAATTATTACAATGTGTTAGAACCTAAATTATTATTCATGAATAAAAATAAATCTGAGTCTATTTATAATATCGGAAGAGGGCATTAAAATTTCTTTATCATCAATAGAATTGTTAAATTGAACAAGATAAATTGAGGAAACGAGAAATTCTCCGAATTTCATTTGGCTGATTCTTGGTATAAGTAAAAAAAATAATAATAATAAATAAAAAAAAATAATAATAATACTTTATCTTTTTCTTCAAAAACAGGAAACTAAGATCTCTACAAAATTGAATATATACAACACTTCTCTTTAAGTGTCACCTTTTGTAAAATTACCATCAACCCTATTTTTTTTCTTCTAAAAGACAGATACATTTTTTAGAACTTTAATAGGAGAATAAATTATAGATTAAAAAATTCTTTAATATAAAATTTAAAATAATAAATTTTGGTTTATACAGAGTATAAATAATACCGTATTTGTATAGTTTTATAAATTTTTACTTTGTAAATTTAAATTTATGAAATACAGGAATAAGTAATTTTCGGTTTGTAATTATTTTCTTTTTCTATGACTCTTTTCTTTTTTTTTTTAATTCTAACATTGCTTAGCCAAATCAGATTCGAAATTTTTTTGTATTTTCTCTTTCGCATCGCCTACCATTAGTATATGTTAGAAAATGTTAAATCAATGATAGACCTAACTCCCCCCAATTCTAGATTCTATAACCCATTCCCTCTCACTCGAATGTTATAATTTTTATTGTTATATAGTGTAATTGAATAAATACCTTAAAAAAGAATAAAGTAATAATTATATCTTTGGTTGGAGAAAATTCATTCACCAACGTGAACGAATCAAGCATTTAATTGATCTAATGGAAACGACTCCTTAGAAAATCTATGTTGTCTTTAATATTATATAATATTTTACACAATTACAATAGTATCATAATTTAAATCTTAACCTTCAATATGAGGAGAAAAAAATACGATTTAAATGATATATTTACTCAAATAATTTCCCAAAAAAATAAAAACATTAACTAATTTATATTGGGTTTTGTTTTTTCTCCAAAACATATTACTATATTTATGATATTATCAGTTTCCGTGGGTATGAAAAGGCCGCGATTGAGTGAGGAGGCCCACAAACGTCCATAGGGAAGAAAATTCCCGGAAAGTGTTAAATGTGAAAGGGCATGTTTGGAGTGGGCCACTTGAAGCTGCTTGGAAAGCGCTTCCCATATGGTGCCGATTGTTTGTACGTTTAAACCCATCTTCCAACAATTGTACCAACTCTTCTGAATTTAACTGGACAATCCAATCCAGGTTTTGTTGGATTCAGGTTAGCTCGTAATTATGTGAAATGAATCTTCCTTTTCTCTCCACTAACTTTGTGTCTGTATGTTCTCTTAGCCATGACGTTATTGACACGAATTCCAGAAATAAATCATTGAGATCTCACAACTTTGTGTCTAACCAAAATTATGTGATATTAAGGGCTATCCAAAATTATTTGATATTAAGGACTCGTTTGGGAAGTGTTGTGTGGTGTAGTGTAATACTTTAGTTTGAAACAGAATAAATGTTTTGTGATGTAATGTTCTGAAATGAGAATAAAACATGTTTTAAAAACTAAATCACAAAATGCAACTCATGCAACAGTTGTAAAAAAATAATGCAACACTTTTACTTTCAATATATATAATACTTATGCAACATATTACATCATGTTATAGCACCATTAAATTTCATTCACAATTTAAAGTTTTTGCATTTAAGATTGTAATAAAGAAAGATAAGAAGGTGCTGATTGTTTCATATGGTTATGTTCATTCAATAATAAATATTACTCCGGCTAAAATTATAAAACCCCCCAATACTTTTAAATTTGCTTCATACCCCTAACATGTGTCAAAAATCCTTTGCACTTTAAAATTTGATCCCATTGCCCAAAATTCATGTCCAAACCGGTTAACGTATTGTGAAATGACAAATTTGTCCTTACTATTTAATGTAAAATTAAAAACTGAAATTTTATTTTATTTTATTTTATTTTATTTTTTTTACAAACACAAAACCAAGAAGAAGAAGACCTTGTTTTTAGAGAGAGGATTTGTTGGAGAGTCGACTCGATGAGCATATAGATTGCAAAGCTTCTACAAAGGGTATTTTTGTAATTTAAAAAATAACAATTTTTAGTTTTTAATTTAACATTAAATAATAAGATTAAATTTGTCATTTCATAACCCAATTAACAGGTCGAATAAGGATATTGGGGCTTTTTGACACAAGTTGGAAGTTTATGACACAAATTTTAAAGTATTGGGGATTTTATTATTTTAATCCAAATTTTTATTTTTAAAATGCATTATGTAATAAAATGACAAATATGACATTTTTTATAAGCTTTTTAACAACCGGGTGTTTCGCAATTCGATTCAAACACTTAAAATATTAGAAAACGTCCAACTCATATTCACTTGTAACAAGTTCCCCTTGTAACACCTAACCTAAAGGAGGCATGAATGTAATTTACTCTAAAATATAAAACAAATTGTTTTTAACCTTAATAAAAAATAATTAAAAAAAGCTCCGAAAAATTCCATAAAATCTTGGATTGGCTGTGTGTGATGAGGAGAGAGCCAATTGGCACAGAAAGAGGCCTTAAAACGACGTAACATTGGGCCGAGTAAACAATCAAAGTAGTTGGGAGTGAAAACTTGAATTTAGATCAAACGTGGGTTGGGTACAGAAGAATGGGCCGATATATTTTTTTAGACTAATCACTACTACTTGGGTTGGGTTCTGAAGCTATGGACTTAAAATAAAGCATATGCTTGTCTAGAGTTTGACTTCTAGAATTTTAGAATATTAGAAAGTTCTTTAAGGGTTGGTGAATTGAAAATTTTGGATATTTAAATGGAGATTTTTAGAAAGTAGATTTTGACTCTAGATTGTAATTCAATCGTAAGAGTTTCAAAGATCACATCAAACAATTAAGGGGGAGTGAGTAGGCTATGGGTCCTGAGTAATAGAAGTATAACTAATTGATGAGTATTGATTTTTTTTGGAGAGTTTTCATAAAATTTAAATATACACATGAACTTGTATATAAAACTTGATTGTAAACCGACAATTGAATATTCCGGTTAAATACTTGATAGGGTTAATAGGACACAATGTAAAATATACCTCTCTGAGGGTTCGGATAGAATGTGATTAAATCTAGGAAAAAAATTATAATATATTAATATTAAATAATAAATAATAATATTTATTTAAAAATTAACTCCTCCCCAGAATTCTAATGGTACGATTTCCTACTAATAAATTTCTTAATTTTGTATTATTAGGTCTTAATTTTGTATTAAGAATCTAACTTTGTTTCGGAATGTTTGATATGCGGTCCGAAGTATATTTGATATTATTAATATTAAATAATAAATAATAATATCTATCAATTTGGTGCAAATACCCCCCTATTTGCATAAAAAGACTATGATACCCTCTTGTCAATGAATTATATTTATTTTTCCTATTAATCAAAGTATTGTGATACAATAATATGGGGACCAAATTTTTTTTTTTTTATTTTATGAAAAATAACAAAGCTATATATATATATATATATATATATATTATATTTTGTTTCATCATAGACCAAAAAAAAAAAAACACTAAAGAACATAATTGAAAAGATAAAAGTAAATGATTTTATATGTATAATTGAAAATTTAAAATTTTCTTACCAAAATTTATTAGGAAGAATAAACAAATAATTTGAAAGCATTATATAAAATATGAAATTATATCTATATAGTTTTCATATAATTTTAGACCTAAATAAATAAATATATAGATTTAATATAATTAAAAGTAAAATTGTATAGTATTCATATAATCTGTGACCTAAAAAATAAATATTTACATTTAATATGTTTCATACTGACACCAAAACTGTAAAACATTCATATACTCTTTGACCTAAAGAAATAAATATTTGCATTTAATATGATTCATATTTAAAGTAAAACAAAAAAAAAAAAGCCAAAGTAAAAGAAAACATATTCTTTGATCTTGATGAAATGAGAAAAGGGCAAATTAGGATTTTTAAATTTACTTTATGTCAATTTTGAACAAAAAGTGGTTAGAGGAGCTTATTTGCACATTTTTTTAATTTTATGGAATGAAATACACATTTTAAAAAATGAGGGATGCATTGTGCACATAAACTATATTACATGGGGTTTTTTTTGCACTTAACCCTTAAATTTACTTTATGTCAATTTTGACTAAAAAGTGGCCAGAGGGGCTTATTTGCACCTTTTTTTGAATTTTATGGACTGAAATGTATATTTTCAAAAAGGAGGGACTACTTGTGTACAAAACCTATATTACAAGGGCTTTTTTTTTTTTTTTTGGCACTCAACCCCTTTTTTCAATTATTTAGGGTATAGCTACATGAATTGTATGTTTCAATTCTGCTTTACATAAAGTTTTAATCTTAGTCCATCCATATGCTATCATATATTTCTTTTTCTTCTCTTCCTTTTTAATATTATTCTTAATTTTTTTCCCCCCCAAAGTATTACCTGAATTAGACTATGTCAATTTTTCTAACCTATACACACAAAAAGTCTTATTTGCACATGTCCAAACCATCTTAACCAATTTTCTTTCATAATATCAATAATATTATGCTACCAAATAGATAATGTCATTTAACAGTAACCTTAATATAAAGAACATGTAGCAATAAAAATTGAGAAGTCATTACATGTTACATGGTCCTGTGCCGAACACGCAACTAAATGTGTTAATTTTGTATCAGTTTTATTAAACTTTTTTGTTTACGTGAAACAATGATGGGTCGGGAACAATAATTCTAGGATCGTATAATAAATTCTTATATATATATATATTGTATTTTTGATTAGTTAAGACATTAGTATACTTATACACTGTAACGGATGGGCACTTGCATACCTATCCATTTTTTCATCTGGATCCGATATGGGACAAATTTCCCTTTGTAACATTATTCCCTACCTGAACTCGTAACGCCCTTATTGCAGCTCGAGCTACCCTGCCTACTCGGGGTGAAAACCTAAACGTTTGAAGGTGCTTGACATGACACTGGATCAATTACTGAGTCTGCTTCTAATACTAACTATAACGGGTGGGTGCTTATCCATTTACCCAAAAACTTAAGCTATTGTGTAGTGCTGCATACCCATTTATTTTCTCATCCGGATCCGATGTGGGACAAACTCCCTCTTTTAGCACATCCACAATACACCCATGATAGTGTCCACTAATGCACAGGACACACAGAGCTCAAAAGAATTTGTACTCTCAATCTCAAAGGCTATGCTTGGTATAGTGGAAAAGAAATGAAATTAAATAATAATATTAGTTAGGAAAGAAAATAAAAGAAAGGAAATGAGATAATATTGTTAATCATTTATTGTGTTTGGTTTACTAAGAAAGAAAAAGAAAGAAAATGAAACTATTTTAATGAATTTATTATCATACCCATTTTTATAGATTTTGTCTTTTATAAGAGTAAGGACAAAATTGATATTTATAAAGTTTCATTAAAAATGATTGTCTTTCCTTCCCTTATTTTCCATTTCCTTTCACTTTTGGAAGGATAACAAAACCAACACATGTTGCCTAAATTCAGGGTTTTTAAATTTAGTGGTAAGTGCAAAAAACCCTTTATCGGTATAGTGTAAAAAGGTCCCTGTGTAGTATAAAACTCCTATCAATTTGGTGCAAATACCCCCCTATTTGCATAAAAAGACTATGATACCCTCTTGTCAATGAATTATATTTATTTTTCCTATTAATCAAAGTATTGTGATACAATAATATGGGGACCAAATTTTTTTTTTTTTTATTTTATGAAAAATAACAAAGCTATATATATATATATATATATATATATATATATATATATATATATATATATTATATTTTGTTTCATCATAGACCAAAAAAAAAAAAACACTAAAGAACATAATTGAAAAGATAAAAGTAAATGATTTTATATGTATAATTGAAAATTTAAAATTTTCTTACCAAAATTTATTAGGAAGAATAAACAAATAATTTGAAAGCATTATATAAAATATGAAATTATATCTATATAGTTTTCATATAATTTTAGACCTAAATAAATAAATATATAGATTTAATATAATTAAAAGTAAAATTGTATAGTATTCATATAATCTGTGACCTAAAAAATAAATATTTACATTTAATATGTTTCATACTGACACCAAAACTGTAAAACATTCATATACTCTTTGACCTAAAGAAATAAATATTTGCATTTAATATGATTCATATTTAAAGTAAAACAAAAAAAAAAAAGCCAAAGTAAAAGAAAACATATTCTTTGATCTTGATGAAATGAGAAAAGGGCAAATTAGGATTTTTAAATTTACTTTATGTCAATTTTGAACAAAAAGTGGTTAGAGGAGCTTATTTGCACATTTTTTTAATTTTATGGAATGAAATACACATTTTAAAAAATGAGGGATGCATTGTGCACATAAACTATATTACATGGGTTTTTTTTTGCACTTAACCCTTAAATTTACTTTATGTCAATTTTGACTAAAAAGTGGCCAGAGGGGCTTATTTGCACCTTTTTTTGAATTTTATGGACTGAAATGTATATTTTCAAAAAGGAGGGACTACTTGTGTACAAAACCTATATTACAAGGGCTTTTTTTTTTTTTTTTTTTTTTGGCACTCAACCCCTTTTTTCAATTATTTAGGGTATAGCTACATGAATTGTATGTTTCAATTCTGCTTTACATAAAGTTTTAATCTTAGTCCATCCATATGCTATCATATATTTCTTTTTCTTCTCTTCCTTTTTAATATTATTCTTAATTTTTTTCCCCCCCCAAAGTATTACCTGAATTAGACTATGTCAATTTTTCTAACCTATACACACAAAAAGTCTTATTTGCACATGTCCAAACCATCTTAACCAATTTTCTTTCATAATATCAATAATATTATGCTACCAAATAGATAATGTCATTTAACAGTAACCTTAATATAAAGAACATGTAGCAATAAAAATTGAGAAGTCATTACATGTTACATGGTCCTGTGCCGAACACGCAACTAAATGTGTTAATTTTGTATCAGTTTTATTAAACTTTTTTGTTTACGTGAAACAATGATGGGTCGGGAACAATAATTCTAGGATCGTATAATAAATTCTTATATATATATATATTGTATTTTTGATTAGTTAAGACATTAGTATACTTATACACTGTAACGGATGGGCACTTGCATACCTATCCATTTTTTCATCTGGATCCGATATGGGACAAATTTCCCTTTGTAACATTATTCCCTACCTGAACTCGTAACGCCCTTATTGCAGCTCGGGCTACCCTGCCTACTCGGGGTGAAAACCTAAACATTTGAAGGCGCTTGACATGACACTGGATCAATTACTGAGTCTGCTTCTAATACTAACTATAACGGGTGGGTGCTTATCCATTTACCCAAAAACTTAAGCTATTGTGTAGTGCTGCATACCCATTTATTTTCTCATCCGGATCCGATGTGGGACAAACTCCCTCTTTTAGCACACCCACAATACACCCATGATAGTGTCCACTAATGCACAGGACACACAGAGCTCAAAAGAATTTGTACTCTCAATCTCAAAGGCTATGCTTGGTATAGTGGAAAAGAAATGAAATTAAATAATAATATTAGTTAGGAAAGAAAATAAAAGAAAGGAAATGAGATAATATTGTTAATCATTTATTGTGTTTGGTTTACTAAGAAAGAAAAAGAAAGAAAATGAAACTATTTTAATGAATTTATTATCATACCCATTTTTATAGATTTTGTCTTTTATAAGAGTAAGGACAAAATTGATATTAATAAAGTTTCATTAAAAATGATTGTCTTTCCTTCCCTTATTTTCCATTTCCTTTCACTTTTGGAAGGATAACAAAACCAACACATGTTGCCTAAATTCAGGGTTTTTAAATTTAGTGGTAAGTGCAAAAAACCCTTTATCGGTATAGTGTAAAAAGGTCCCTGTGTAGTATAAAACTCCTATCAATTTGGTGCAAATACCCCCCTATTTGCATAAAAAGACTATGATACCCTCTTGTCAATGAATTATATTTATTTTTCCTATTAATCAAAGTATTGTGATACAATAATATGGGGACCAATTTTTTTTTTTTTTTTTTTTTTATGAAAAATAACAAAGCTATATATATATATATATATATATATATATATATTATATTTTGTTTCATCATAGACCAAAAAAAAAAAAACACTAAAGAACATAATTGAAAAGATAAAAGTAAATGATTTTATATGTATAATTGAAAATTTAAAATTTTCTTACCAAAATTTATTAGGAAGAATAAACAAATAATTTGAAAGCATTATATAAAATATGAAATTATATCTATATAGTTTTCATATAATTTTAGACCTAAATAAATAAATATATAGATTTAATATAATTAAAAGTAAAATTGTATAGTATTCATATAATCTGTGACCTAAAAAATAAATATTTACATTTAATATGTTTCATACTGACACCAAAACTGTAAAACATTCATATACTCTTTGACCTAAAGAAATAAATATTTGCATTTAATATGATTCATATTTAAAGTAAAACAAAAAAAAAAAAAGCCAAAGTAAAAGAAAACATATTCTTTGATCTTGATGAAATGAGAAAAGGGCAAATTAGGATTTTTAAATTTACTTTATGTCAATTTTGAACAAAAAGTGGTTAGAGGAGCTTATTTGCACATTTTTTTTAATTTTATGGAATGAAATACACATTTTAAAAAATGAGGGATGCATTGTGCACATAAACTATATTACATGGGGTTTTTTTTGCACTTAACCCTTAAATTTACTTTATGTCAATTTTGACTAAAAAGTGGCCAGAGGGGCTTATTTGCACTTTTTTTTGAATTTTATGGACTGAAATGTATATTTTCAAAAAGGAGGGACTACTTGTGTACAAAACCTATATTACAAGGGCTTTTTTTTTTTTTTTGGTACTCAACCCCTTTTTTCAATTATTTAGGGTATAGCTACATGAATTGTATGTTTCAATTCTGCTTTACATAAAGTTTTAATCTTAGTCCATCCATATGCTATCATATATTTCTTTTTCTTCTCTTCCTTTTTAATATTATTCTTAATTTTTTCCCCCCCCAAAGTATTACCTGAATTAGACTATGTCAATTTTTCTAACCTATACACACAAAAAGTCTTATTTGCACATGTCCAAACCATCTTAACCAATTTTCTTTCATAATATCAATAATATTATGCTACCAAATAGATAATGTCATTTAACAGTAACCTTAATATAAAGAACATGTAGCAATAAAAATTGAGAAGTCATTACATGTTACATGGTCCTGTGCCGAACACGCAACTAAATGTGTTAATTTTGTATCAGTTTTATTAAACTTTTTTGTTTACGTGAAACAATGATGGGTCGGGAACAATAATTCTAGGATCGTATAATAAATTCTTATATATATATATATTGTATTTTTGATTAGTTAAGACATTAGTATACTTATACACTGTAACGGATGGGCACTTGCATACCTATCCATTTTTTCATCTGGATCCGATATGGGACAAATTTCCCTTTGTAACATTATTCCCTACCTGAACTCGTAACGCCCTTATTGCAGCTCGGGCTACCCTGCCTATTCGGGGTGAAAACCTAAACGTTTGAAGGCGCTTGACATGACACTGGATCAATTACTGAGTCTGCTTCTAATACTAACTATAACGGGTGGGTGCTTATCCATTTACCCAAAAACTTAAGCTATTGTGTAGTGCTGCATACCCATTTATTTTCTCATCCGGATCCGATGTGGGACAAACTCCCTCTTTTAGCACACCCACAATACACCCATGATAGTGTCCACTAATGCACAGGACACACAGAGCTCAAAAGAATTTGTACTCTCAATCTCAAAGGCTATGCTTGGTATAGTGGAAAAGAAATGAAATTAAATAATAATATTAGTTAGGAAAGAAAATAAAAGAAAGGAAATGAGATAATATTGTTAATCATTTATTGTGTTTGGTTTACTAAGAAAGAAAAAGAAAGAAAATGAAACTATTTTAATGAATTTATTATCATACCCATTTTTATAGATTTTGTCTTTTATAAGAGTAAGGACAAAATTGATATTAATAAAGTTTCATTAAAAATGATTGTCTTTCCTTCCCTTATTTTCCATTTCCTTTCACTTTTGGAAGGATAACAAAACCAACACATGTTGCCTAAATTCAGGGACGGATTTATGAATTCATTTTTGGGGGGGGGGGGGGGGGGGGATGGGAATTTATATAGAAGGGTTTTTTCATAATTTCAGTGGGGGCAATTTTAAAATTTTATGGGTATAAATGCAAAAAAATATAAATTTAAAGGTATAAAATGCAATAATAAAAAATTTCAGTGGTGGCCGATGCCCCACTGAGCCCTTCACAGATCCGTGCCTACCTAAATTGTATCCTTCCAAATTTTGCCCTTATTTTTGAAGGGTGATGGAAGTAAAAAGAAAGAAAAGGTAATATAAGGAAATGAAATATCAAGTTTGGCCATGCATCATTAAAGGAAAAGAAAGGAAATGGAGAGATTTGAAAGGATACAATTTAGGCATCTTGGTTGGTTTTTTTATCCTTCCAAAAGTGGGAGGAAATGGAAGGAAATGCAATATTTTTTAATGAAACTTTATTAATACCTATTTTGCTCTTATTTGTATAGAAGACAAAATATATAAAAACGGGTATGATACTAAATTCATTAAAATAGTTTCTTTCCTTTCTTTCCCGAAACATGATTAATATCATTTCATTTCTTTTCATTTCTTAATCAACCAAATACAATAAGTGGTTAACAATATCATCTCCTTCCTTTTCTTTTCTCTCCTAAGTAATGTTATCATTTCTTTTCTTTTCCACTATACTAATGATATATACCAAACATGATATTTCATTTCATTCTATTACATTTCCTTTCTTTTCCTTCCATCACCCTCCAACCAAACTGGGCCTCATACCACTAAATTATTCCTTTTAAAAAAATTAATCATTTGAGTTTTTATTTTTAATATATAAATATATATGTGTGGAAATATATATATATATATATATATATATATATATATATATATATATTAAAATTAAGATTTAAATTAATTAATTAAGTGTAACAAGTCTTAATAAAATTAAGGATAGAGGTTTCGGTCAATGTCACTCAGATGAGAGTCAACGACTTTTTAACAATAACAGCCCTTGTAGTTTCAAATGTCATATTTGCCCCTGATTATTTAATTCAATTAATTTACAAAATTTCAGCTCTATTAATTAACGAAACTATCATTATCATTAAGCCTCTTTCCCTACCCTAATATTTAAATTTTTTTTTTTTTCATTTTAGTACATAGCTGCCGACACTCATTCATTCCCCTCTTTCTTACTAAGTTGTTTATTATTATTATTTTTGATAAATTGCACCCCTCATCATTTTTCTCGTCGGTTAAGGAGCTACCGGTGACTGATGGAGGGAAACGTAACTGGCGGTGGAGGAGATGGCGGCTAGGGCAAGTTAATTCATAGGATTTGGGAGAAAAATGTTGCTGTGTGATGGTTGTGGTGGTGTTGGATTTGTGACTGATATGAGTAATAGAAGGAAAATGCGTGTGAAGGAGAGATGAGAATTGGTGGGAATGGTGAGATAAAAACAGGCATTATTGTTTTATTTTTTTTGTTTTTTTGGTGGTGGTGGTGGTGGTGTCATCTGGGGTGGACATGGCTTCTTTTTTTTTTTTTTTTTTTTTTTTTTTTTTTTCCTTATTGTTGTGGTGGGTCTAGGCTGGGCATGGATGTTTTTTAATTCTACTATGGTGGTGGTTATGGTGGTGTCTTGGTTATCAGGATATTTCAAAAAAAAAAAATTTCTATTGTGGTGATGGTGGTTTTGGTAGAGTCTGGTTATGTTGGTAGTGTTGTCTTGGTGTGGTGGTGGTTATGGTGGTATAAATATTATTAAATATAAATTATATCTATATGTGTAGAAGAGATGAAAAGATTAGTTTGGTCTATTAAATTTAATTAGAAGGTTAAATTTGTAATTTCATGATTTAAATTGAGTTGTTGACAAGTCAAAGGGTTAAAATATAATTTTATATGATTTAAGAGGTTTGGAAAGGTGTCAAAGTAAAAAGGGATAATTTCACTTACCTCCCCTAAGGTTAGGCGTAATTACAGGCAGTACCCTTTACGTTTCAAAAATTACACTGACCTCCCTCCAAATTGATCGGCATTTTATTCCGGCTATTCACCATGTTAAATGACTAAAACACCCTCTAATATTTTATTAATATATATCACATAAAGAATATTTTATTAATATTTTATATATCACTTAAAGACTGTGCAATTAAAGGTTACGACGGAGAAAGGGTCATTGCTTTAAAACGCCCTAAAAGACATGTCGGGATCGGATTTCTTCTCCACAAGGGATTTTACAGCAGAGCCCTGCGACTTCGCCTGCGTGTATTGTGATGGAGACAGGGTCATCACTTTGAATCTCGATGACCCGAGAGCCGGTTCGCCTGGTCTGACCGGACGCCTCAATCCTGCAATCGAAAAACTCTCCACTCTCGCCGAGTTCACCGTTATCCCAAGTCGGATCATTGGCGCTCTGCCTGAAACTTTATCTCAGTTGAACAACCTACGGTTTCTCGCCGTCAACAGGAATTTCATCTCCGGCGGGATTCCGGCGACTCTAGGTCAGCTTCGTACTCTACGAACCCTCGATCTCAATTACAATCAACTCAATGGAAGTATTCCTCAGTCGGTCGCAGGTCTACTGGCGTTGTCAAACGTCATTCTCGGTCACAATCGTCTCTTCGGTTCGGTCTCGACGTTCGTGTCACAAACTCTAACCCGCCTCAACCTCAAGCACAACGCACTCTCCGGTTCTCTTTCACCCACTTCACTCCCTTCTTCAATACAGTACCTTTCATTGTCTTGGAACCAATTAATCGGACCTGTGGATCGGCTCTTAACCCGGCTTAACCAATTGAACTATTTGGACATGAGCCTGAACTCGGTAACATTCCCTTTCATTGTCTTGGAAGAGGTGATGAAGATGAGTTCACGGGTATTTTTTTTTTTTTTTTTCCTGGGTATATAGGTTATTTTAATACAAAACTAAGGGTTAAAATGTCTTTGCAAATATAGTAAGGGCAAATGTGGTATTACATGATTAAAAATAACTGATGTCATCAAAAATCATTATTGACCGGCATTGACTTTCACAGGAGGGGGCTAAGTGTTACGACGAAGCAAACCTCGAGGGAGGACAGTGTAATTTTTGAAACGTAAGGGGTACCGCCTGTAATTACGTCTAAGCTCAGGAAAAATAAGTGAAATTATCCTAAGTAAAAAAAATTATTGACCATTCGCAGAGTAAAGTTGACCAAAATCTCATGGTGTGAGTGCAATTTATTCTAAAATTTAAAAACCTAATTCAACGACTACTTCACTTATGACTACTTCACTTGTAGCTTACTACTTCCTACCCATATTAAAAGTCTATCTCAGTAACACAGTTATCCAAATGGACATAATTACCAAGATGGACTTTTAATATGGGAGGGAGTATTAAGTTAATAGGAGTGTTAGGACTCCTCTTTAAGTTATTATATATTCAATATATACATGGTTGTCTGCTGAAGCTGTGAAGAGAGACAAAACCAAGAGGAGATCGGAAATTAAAATGTATGTATAACAAGGATTTTATTGTTTTAATTCAATATGCATGTTAAACCATTAACCAATTTAATTGGTATGGAGATTTGTTCTGCTAATAAACGTTTGTGTTGGCATACTGAATATATATATATATAAGTGTGTATACATATATATATAAGTAGCAAGGGTTGCGGTTGGGAATTTGTAAGCGATGAACGTATGATTTGGAACTAAGAAATTGTCCCAATTTGAATCTATAGATGTCATAGTGATCTAAGGTTAATAATCTCATTATTTTAGTAGGATTTGAGGATAATGGAGGTCGGATTTGACTGAAATCGCAACCTAGGGTTTACTGTGACCCAGCATAGCAATGCCACTCGCTATGTAGGCGCGTGAAGTGCGTACTAATTCTGGGTTTGGTCTGTTAGGGTTGCATTTTGGGCCATTAGCACTCGCCCAGTCTAGAAATTTGGTCCACTTTCGGGCCATCTGAGATGAAATCTTAATAATTTGACGCCATCATATGGTTAAGCTATGCTACATGGATTCTTGGAAGGTAGGGGAATTACTCGTGTCTGACGCACGACACGTAGGCATGGGTATAGATTTTGTGTCCAACACTTTCAGTTGTATATGCACATAAAAAAATATATTCAATGATTCAATTTTATTCATATTATTGTTTCAAAACGAGTAAAATGCCTATATTGAACACCTTGTTACCTAAAGACGATATTTTACTATAGAAATAAAATAAAAAATATTAAATAATATGGATATTTAGTAGTGTCCATGTATATAAAATAAAAATATTAAATAATATGAATATTTAGTAGTGTCCATGTGTTTTTATCTATCAAGATTTAACATGTCCTAGGCATGGATACATACCCACACCCGAGACACCTACCCGAATCCATGTAACATAGTGGTTAAGTTATACTATAGTGACGAGTTCAATTAAATTTGTCTTTTACCACATGTAATTTTGTGGTTGAGATTTGTTTAAGTAATAGAAATGTCAATTAATATGTACCATTTTATTATAAGGTTAATTACAATTCATAAGATTTATTGAATTACATTGACTTAATCATAAATACACATGATAAGTATTTTCGATTAGTTAGAATGTTGCTTACTGGACTTTGTCAAGCTCCCATCCCTTTTTCCTGCCATTTTAGATGCAAGTTGATTTGGCACACTAACAATGTAGACATAAGGAAAAAATCAAATAGATCATTATGTTTGGTTGTTGGATGAATTTAAGGAAGGCAAACAATCGTAAGCTTTGCAACGTGACATCCACATTTATTGAGGTTAACTTTGAGTGTCATCTGTGGAACTATAATTTTTTTTCTCTGTTGCAGTGAAGTCACATATATAAGCTTTATATTAAGAATAATGTTATATTTGCGTTTTGTTTTTCTTCATTTAGTTATCTTCTTGTTACTCGCAGGTCAAGGCATTTGCATAAATATAAACAGGAGCAGGAGCACGAGCAGTCATTACAATAGCTGAACGAAAGAGTGATAAAAGAGCATCTGATAAAGGAGCTAGCAAGAATGGAGTCAATATTTTCCATTCCAGAGGTAATTCAGGCTTAGACCGTCGTGAAAGATGATAAGCTCTAAGTTGCCTACTGTATCCGAATTTGAGTATCTTCTGTTGGCTTTTCAAAGAGACAATAACAATGACAGAAATATATATCATTAGATTCTTTCAGATTGATTAACTTGATTTATGTGATTGCATAATTAATAGAGCGTCATTTGGAATTTATATATTGACAAGATTTTGGAGGAACGTTTGTCAAGGAATGTGACTTACAGTCGAAAGAGGAAATCCACGCCAAATATTACTTCTGTTGAGGTGAGTAATATAAATTTTTAGGTTCTATTGTGATTAGATTTCTATAGTCCCTACATGTTAATGTATGCTACTCTGCAATAATAGGAAGCAAAATTTATCCCGACCATTTTCTTTGAAATGAATATAGAATGACGGTATCACAGTGGATGATCGAATTAGTAAGTTGCCAGAGGAAATTCTTTGTTCTATCATATCATTGCTGACTATGAGAGAGGCCGTCAGTACCAGCATTCTTTCAAGTGGATGGAGATACTTGTGGAGAACTTCTGTAAACCTTGTTTTTGATGTTACAAACATGAATGTAAATGATTGTGGAGATTCCGGCTCTGAAAAGCTGGAAAAGCATAGTTTTGTGAGATGGGTCAATCAAATTTTATTATTACATTGTGGTACGAGTATAGAATCGTTCATGGTGGAGTTCTGTTTGGGAGTAGAGTACAGTTCTGACATTGATCAATGGATTCAATTTGCCGCGGATAAGAAAGTTCAGAATCTTGATATAAGGTTGTCCCAAAAAAATGGTCTTTAAAAGATGCTCAAGAGCTCTATATATTTCCTTATTGGCTATTTACGAAGGATGGTGGATCAACCTAAAAGCACCTGTCTTTGAGCCTTTGTAAGTTTAGTCTTCCTCAAAGTTTTAGCAGTTTCAGCTCGCTCGCATCCTTGACTTTGAATAATACTAGGCTGACTGAAGAAAATGTTCAGAACATCTTATCCAATTGCTTATGCCTTGAGTGGTTCAGTGTGACATTTTGCTTCTGTCCAACACCATTGAAGTTTGCTGCGAGAGGACGTTGTTCTCTTAAGCTAAGACACTTAAATGTATCTGCTTGTGTAAATCTAATGGAGATTGAGATTTGTGATGCCATAAATCTTGCATCATTTGAATACAGGGGAAAATTGTTGCGCCGTTTATTGTACAAGAATAAAGCAGAACTTGCAAGGCTTTCTGTCTGTAGTTTCCTCCCCTTAGTTGGTGTGAGTTATGATCTTGGCAGCCTTTCAAGCGATTTTCCTAAGCTTGAAACTTTGATATTGACCTCATCTCGTCTAAAGGTATTTCAATGCATTATTTCTATTTAATGTTATTATTTTTCAACATTAGTTTCTTGTCATCGTACTACTTTGATCATATTTATGTCTATTTATGTCTATACTATATATATATATCAATCTCTCTGTTTGTCCCTCAGGAAGATACGGTACCTAAGCATTTACCAGCATTCACTAAACTCAAACATTTGGTGTTAATGTTCATTGGACCACATCCAAAAAGCCCCTTGGAACTGATCTCTTCATTGGTGAAGGCATCTCCTTTCCTACAAAAGCTTGAGCTTCACGTAAGTCTTGTTCTATGCATTGAGCACATGAAGGTTAAATGGTTGGAAGGTGAATTAATGGAGTTGTGTTCCTTCAATTCTGTGCACCAAAATATGTCCCCTTATGCTAACTATCTGTAATGCGATTATAATAACCCATGTTTACTATTGTTTTGGTCTGTTTGTTTGAACATCATATATGTTAACTAGCATCTACTCCAAAAGCTTAAGTTGTTAGAGAGAGTGTAACTTAAATATATAAATCATTCGTCACGCCCCCTTACGTGTGGCCTTCTTTTGGTCCAACACATGATACCATGTTAACTATCATCTACTTCAAAAGCTTAAGCTATTAGAGAGAGTGTAACTTAAATATATAAATTCTTCTACAATATAACGTCTTATGGATGCTTTGACTTGGTTATAGATAGGGCCATTTAATTTTCGCTTGCGTGGCGGTTTGTGATTAGCTGGGACCTGGGGACTACATGATCCTGGACCATGTATTAATTTTTGGTTATGAAGAAGCGAATTGTCGGTTTTTTTTTTTTTGGCAACTAATTCCCATAATGAACTTGGGGAGACTTGAATCATCTACCTTTGACTTTGAAAGAATAAATACCTAAGTCATATAAAGTGGGAGTGAGAGCGAATTTGAGAGCGAGAGTGGGAGAGCGGCAAAATTAAGTTATAAGGAGGGAGAATTTGAGCGAGAGCGCAGGTGGAGCATGAGAGCAAGAGCGCACGCATAGCTGGAGCGCAACACCTGTTTTGAAGGATTGTATGACTTAGGTAAATACTACTAGGACACGAGCCTTGGTGGTGCCATCTTGGAGTTAAAAAGAGAGAATGAGAGACTCTATGCTTGTTCAAATGTTAAAGAAAAAACAAATGAAAAGATTTGATGGGAATATAGTTAGCATTGCTTTACTAAGAGAAAGCTGCACATTCAATAATGAAGAAACATTGTTATCATTA
Source organism: Cornus florida (assembly GCF_030987335.1). Classification (NCBI taxonomy): domain Eukaryota; kingdom Viridiplantae; phylum Streptophyta; class Magnoliopsida; order Cornales; family Cornaceae; genus Cornus; species Cornus florida. The sequence goes on from NW_026775573.1 coordinate 22,273,363, forward strand.
CTGTTCTTTCTTGATTATAAGAATAAGAGATGTCCAAAGTGTTGGGAAACGTGTAATATTTTAAAAACTTTTTGAGGGATTTAAATTCATAGATCTTGATTCATCACATAGAGACAAGTTTTATGTAAAAATAAAACATAATGTATCATTCAATTAAAAGATTGAATACTTATATCAAGGTTTGAGTAAACCTTAGATCTCTACTCTAAAGTGAATGTTCTCACTTATTATAGATCCCTTTTGTTAGACACCTTTTCCATGGATCTCCATCTTCTTGGTAATGTTCTTGCCTTTAGGAATCACTCATAAACCTCCATGAATGACCCTGGAAAACTAGGCTTGTGGGAGCCTCCATTAGATGAGAACACTAACCCTAATTTTCTAGAGAGAGAAAATTTATTCCTTTTTCCTTCTTTCCAAAAATCACCCCCAAAATATACATAGATCATGTATATTTATAGGCAACATAAAAATAAAGAAAAGGAAACAATAAATCCTTCTCAATCTCTAATTCATATGTCTCAAATCTAATATGATTCCAATATCAAGTTGGGCTATGAGTGAGAATCCATTGGGCCTATTATTTTATTGGCTACAATGAATTAATAATTGGCCCGGTCCATGGACCCAATTCAATTAATTCATAAATTAATTTCTACTCCACTAAAAGAAATTAATTGAACTCCAATTAAATAATAAATAACCTCTGAGTCAATATTGCGCTTTGACCCCTCTATGCATAATTTGTTATCGGATAAATAAAGCCATCAATCCGACTACTTAATTAATATATTTATTTTGGTACCATTGATTATTTCTGGCTCGATCACAATAAAACATTTGTTTGACAAAAATAATAATTTAAATAAATAAATATATAATAAATCATTTTGTCTAATAATATACGAAGGCCTTCGAATTTACTTTGTGATCAATCATAATCAATACAAAATAAATACAAGTAACAATGATGCAAATATTGAAAATATAACCCTCTAACTATTAATTACATAACTACCCAAAGTGTCAGTCTAAGGATCCCGAAAAATCCGCCGAACAAATCAAAGTAATTATTAATTAATAAAAGAGTCTATAATTTTCTCATGCTTAAGAGTCAAATGCCATGACGGTGATAGGGAGTAATTGCATACGACGGCTCTCGCAATATATCTCAACCTAACGCGGATCCAGTTCAAATCTTAATTAATTATGAGTCTATCCATAATTACCGACTATGAACCATTTATGATTACTATTTATATATCATGCATTGATTGCCATCACATACATATATATAAATATCTCTTGTAATCAAATGGACACTATCAATTCTATAATTAATCGAAATATAATACATTGAATTCACCAATTGTATAAAACATAAATATTTCAGAAACGTCAGGAACATATGTCACTTTAATACAAACAGGAATTTGCTATGCCAGGGCATATAAATCCCAACAATTCCCACTTGCCCTCATAGCCAATTCAAATTGCACCTAACTCCAATGTTATCCAGATGATGATCAAAATTATTGATCAATGACACCTTTGATAATGGATCAACAAAGTTGTGTTCCAATGCAATGTTCTAGCTACAAGTACATTTTCTTGCTGGACAATATCATGTAGAACATGATACTTCCTCTCAATGTATCTTGTTCCTCTATAGAACCTTGGGTCATTGGTTTGGACTACTTCTACACTATTGTCGCAATATAGCTCGATAGGCAGGCTAGTATACTCCACAACCTCTAAATCAGTGAGATCAAACCAATAGGCTTCCTTTGCAGCCTTTAAGGCTGCAATATATTCCACCTGCAGGTTTGAGTCAGCAGTTGAAATCTGCTTAACAATCTACCAACTGATTTCCCTTTCATTAAGTGAACATACACTAAGTCATGAACCTCATAGTATCTACTGCTGATTGAAAATCAGAATTAGCATACCTAACTAGGACCATATCATTACATCCATAAATGAGTATGATATTATTGGTTCTCCTTAGGTACTTAATGATATTTTTCACAACAGACCAGTTATCAAATCCAGAATTGGACTGATATCTACTGACTATCCCTACTATGTAGCGGATATCCTGTTTGGTATAGACCATGGCATATATGAGACTCCCATATGCCAAAGCATATAGTTCCAGTCTCATTTGCTCAATCTCCTCTGCTAGTCTTGGAAAACTACTTACTAGAGAGAGCAATCCATATTAATAAAGTAAGAACTCATTCTTTGAGTTATACATACCAAACCTAGTCAAACACTTTATCAATGTAGGATTATTAAGATAAGCCTATTTTCCTTTTAACCCGATCTTGCAAAAGTTTGATCCTAGGAATATAGTTTACATCTTGAAAAATCCTTCATTTAAAAGTAATTGAACAACTACCTCTTTATTGATGACAAAACTTCCACATCATCCTAAATGAGTAGGATGTCATCAATATATATAGAATCAGAAAAATAATGACATTCCCTTGTACACTCATCATTTATTCACTAACAAATCTTCTGATGTCTTTTTGTAGATTAACTTGCCTTCTATAGGTATCACCCTACTAGAAAGTTCTACAAGATCCCAGAATTTATTAGAATACATAGATTCCAACTCTGATTTCATAGTAACTCGCCAAAACGATCTGTATCCATATCGGTTCACGCTTCCGTGTAGTTTACTGGGTCCAACTCATGTTTAACAGGGATGTCCATAACGGTCTCACCTAAAAATATGATTCTGTCGGATTGGATGATAATCCTCCCACTACATCAATGTACCGATGCAGGAATCTGTGTACTAGATGATGCTAACGCATCAATAGGAAATTCATATATTATTCTCAATCTCTATTATAATAAGTGTGTTCATAGGTGGTACATCTAATACTCATACCATATTCTCTAACACTATGCTACTAGGTATATGATTCATAATATGATTCTCCTATAGATAAACAGTGAGTGTAAACAATCAACTTTTATCATTGAGATCATAAAATAATCCGTCCTAGTGACCTTTAGAGTAGCTATCAAATCTTTTATGCGTATGATCTGTTTCCAACTTACTTGTCCATATCAAGCGCACATGTGCAAGACTACCCCATATATGTATGTGATTCAAACTAAGATTTAGTCAAAAACACAGTTCAACAGTATCCTTGAGACAGACCAAGATGGAATGCAGTTCATAATGCGCATCGATGTCATTAACGCTAAACTCTTAAATGAAAGAGATAATGTGGCATAACTGATCATAGATCTAACCATGTTAAGTGGAATTCTGTTATTCCTATTTGACACCTAAATGCATTTAGCGTCAATTGCGAAAAACTGGTACACAACACCCTTATTGACCATATAGTCTTTGCACTATCCCAAGAAATACTCATATCCTCGATCAGATCGAAGTGTCTTGATAAGTTTACCTAATTTGTGCTCCACATCAGTCTTGACCCTCTCGGAATATACCAAAAGTATAAGACTTGTGTCGCAACAGGTAAATTTATCCAAAACGTGAGTAATCTTGCTTGGATGTTCACAAGACCACACGTGTCCTTGTGTACCGACTCCAATTGTTCTTTATGTCTATTTCATTTGGCTGATTAAGCCCTTAGAGTTATCTATCCTTCAAAACAGGATTCACAAGTTTGGTTTAGGCTCCTCTGCCTCACTAGGTAATAAACCTTCTTTGACCAATCTTTGAATCTCATTTTGATTGATAACAACCCAAAAATAGACATTAAAAATACAATGAGTTAGGAATAACAAATTTTCTCTTAACCTTCAATCTAGAAGATGCAACATTAATTTCTACATCCTGCAAATCTTAAGAGCTTGTGATTATAGTATATTAACCATCTTTCAATGCACCAGAAGCAATCGCATATCTATTCAATTTTATAAAACCAGTTTTACAAAATAACAATACAGTTTTATAAACCACAAGTGAAACATGAACTAGATTGCGTCTAACTTCTGTGCATAAAGATAATTCTCTAATACTAATATCCTCATACTCTCTAATTTCAGATGTAATACTCCCACTGACTTAGCTACAACCTTGACATCAGGTCAAGTATAAATATATATCCATATTATCGAGGCTTCTGGATTCCTGAAATCCTTGCAACAATTGCAAACATGTTTAGTGGCTCCAGAATCTATCCATCAGGAATTAATAGATACAACCACATAACATGGCTCAATGATTAAATATACATTTTCCTATGCCACGTCATTGCTTAGACAGTTCGTCCTTTAGTATCTTAGTTAGCGACAAAAGAAACAGTTTTCTTTGCCCTCAACATACATTGCCTTATTTCCTTTAACCTTTTTGAATATCCATGTTTTGTGCTAGCCTAGTCCTATTATCATCCTTCTTCTTTACTTTGCCCTTCCACTTGGGCCTAGAAGACGATGGTATAGACTAGGTTAGATTAATAGGATCGCCTATACTTTTGATTATTCCTATATCTGTTACCAATTCTATAAGAATATCAGCGAGTATGAACTCAAACTGATTCCTTATTTAGTTCACTCTGGAAAAACCGAACCACTTTGGTAACAAAGCAATAATTATGTCAATTTGAAACTTACCATTCAAATCAGCCCTATTGACCTCCTGTTCAATTTTTTAAATACTAAACAACCATTTTCAAAATACAATTTCATACTGGAGTTCCTTAGGCTATCTTGATGGTGTTCAAGTCTGACATAGTACTTTGACATATTCTCTATCTAATCTCACCAAAACATCTTATTGACATTTAACATAATGTTTGAAGAAATTAAATAATGTAAATGTTAGCTTTGGAGCGTATTAAAGATAAACTCTAAAATATTGCACCAAGTCATATCATTTGCCTTATTTCACTTATTCAAAGCATTAATGTTCTCTTGGGTTTCTTAAAGTAAAAGGATTAGGTTTAGGAGTAATAAATACATTTTGTACCACCATGTTGTGAATAAAATATCTAAGTTCCTTTTTCCAGTCAATATAAATAAGTCCAAATACATTAAATATGTAAGCAAGCAGATAAAATGGACTAGACATAATATCTGAATATAAATGCATTCATACAATATGCAAGGTGAATTATTAATACTATCATGCATATTTAAAATTAAAATGAGTTTGTTAACCACATAATATAATAAATCTCAATAAAATAAGAGATCATTATCATTATTAGTAAACAATCCCTTTTAATTAATGCGAGTCCCTCAACCCTGTAGTATAATAAATCAACCAATCAATATGTCAATAACTTATCCTGATGGAAGAGTTCATTATTACTATTGTTGGGATTCATTTGCTATTTGATGAGCACTTCCATTAAAATAATAATATGTGGGTCCCTTAACCACTGCATGAAAAATCAGATAATCAATACGCCAATAACTTATTCGGTTGGCGAAGTTCATTATTGTTATTGGCGGGCAAATCCCATCATCTCCATATATCTTAAAACAATGCCTTATCTATCTATATGAAATGATTCCCGATTATGTTTAGCCTTTTCTAAAATCACCTAGTGTAGACCACTCCGTTGGGGAGCTAACACTATTGATTTTAGATTGAGTGTATAATGTTATTAATGCTCTAATGAAAAATAAAATATTAAATATCTTGTCATTATAATCTAGACTCTTTAAATCCTGCGTAGGGCCTTATTTTTAAAGATCTAATTACAATGAACATTTAATATTATTATTTTCATGAGACAACTATTCTTGTAATATTAAGACTCTTCAAATCATGCGTGGGGCCTTATTTTTGAAGATCTAATTACAATAGTGTTAATAACGAAGGCCATGTGACAATGTATAAAAATCCCCGCTCCCACTCAATTTTTAATCATTCATAATTAGGGTTTTCATTTTATTCATTTATATGATATAATGCATGCAAAACGCCTTGATTTTAATCTAATTAAATTTAGAAAATAATTGGACTTTTAAATGATTCACTAATATTTAATTGGAGGCACACTTTAAAAATAATTTTTCGTTTCCCAATAAGTGCCTTCTAATTAATTAGTAATCAAATCCAATTAATTTTCATAATTTAATTAATATAAATCAAGCCATTTAAATAAATATCACGGATCCAATGCATGAATAATAATTAATAAACAATTATCTATTCCATGCATCACATACATCAATTAATGACAGATCAAGCAAATAAAAATGGCCAATGGAATCAGCTTTTAACATTTAATTGCTCTATGTATTGCATGAGTGTCTTTCAACGCCTTGTAAACACCCGCAGGAGGCTGGTACTCGTTTGGAAAAGCAAAACACCGCTTGGAATGCTCCCGGAGGGCCCCACACGCCCTCACACGCGCCGGGGGCAAGCAGCAGGACACTGCACGGGCCTCCACGCGCAGGCACGCGCCTGCACGCGCTAGGTGTGCGCGTCAGCGCGTGAGACGCGCCTGCACGCGCTTTGTAGATGCTGCAGCGCGTGATTCCACGTGCTTGTCTTGTAGTTGCTTCGCATCACTCGGCGCGGGCATCTCACGCGCATTCCCATTGGGCGCTCATATAGCGCACCATGGAATGCGCTGCATGGGATCTTTTTCGCTTCTGATATTTGATCTGAAGGTTGCTGGTGCGCGTGCTTATGCATTGCGCCACACCGGATCATCCGTCTACCTTCCGACAATGTCCCTCGCCGCCGGCATTACTCTGATCGCCGGTAAATTTCAGAATATTAATAAAAAAATCCCAGAAAATTATAATTAAGCCCAAAAAATTCCAGAAAAATTTTGAAAAATTTTGGAAAAATTCTAGAAAATTCTTGAAGCCTAATTTAACCCTTTTGGACCTTCCTGAAGCTTCATAGCATCCTTTTATGAAGATTACATGGCTTTAAATAAATTTACAATTTGAAATACAATGGAAAAAATTAAATTACATCATTGAACTTTCAAACGGCTAAATCAAAGCCTTAATAACATTCATCCAAAGATAAAATTACATTCCAATAACCTATAAGCTTCATCCATGGCCCAAACATTCATCAACATTCATCCAATCACAAATATACATACATCATGATCATATAAAAATATATACATATGCATATATAAATTTGGATCCATGAATGATGATTTTCATAAAATCATGATCTCTAGTAATGAATCAAACCATGCTCTGATACCACTGTTGGGAAACGTGTACTAGGTTAAGAGTTTTCTGATAGCAATTGATTAATTATTTTTAGCTGTTATGAAGTTTTCCTATTTGTTTTATACATCAAGTTTTCCTATTGTTATGTTCTTGAACATAAAGTGCTCCACTAAATATAGGTGTTACTGATGCAAAGAAAACTTATTTTTGCCATTGTACATTTTAATCTGGGTTAGAGCAGGAATGGGTCATGGAGACCTGGTGGATTTGGGTTAGTTGCAACCCAAAACTGATGTGGGTGACCATCAAGGTAAGGTGGTATAGGTTTTGAGAGTTATTGTTGACCCAATGTAATCATGTTATATAGTCTGAGTTACGATAGTAGTGTCCGGTCACTTAAAAAACTGAATAGTAGTGTCGGGTTAAATAATTTTTTTTTGGAAGGTGACCACAAGTGGATTCGAACTTCCGGCCTTCCAAACATAGGGAGAGGGGTTCAATATTGCTGTTTAACTAGTATTCCATCATCCATGTTATACAGTATGTTATCAATATTCAGATCGAATCAAGGTGAAGGCATGGACAGATGGTGCTTTTGACGGTAAATAATAACAGTAATAACAAATGTGTGTGAGTATTACATAATAAATAAATAAAAAATAAACTTAAATGTTATCACGCACTAATTAAATAAATGCATTCTTACTTATGGTAATCCATTCCACATGTTTCACTCAGTTTACCAAGAGATAAGCTAGCTTATCAAGACACAGCCAAGTAACCAACACTCAATCACAACGACTTGAAGACAAATGTGACGTCCCACATCATTCTTTCCCATTCCTTCTTTACGAACACAATATCGATTTTTCCAACTAGCTTTAAACTTGAATTGAAGAACACAATATCGATTTGGGATGAGTTTAGATTGAGTATTAGGCAACTAGAATCCAACCAAATTTATGTAGGTGTATAATCATATTTAATATATATATAAACACACACACACACCCATACATGATCAACCTTTTAATTGTTTCTTTAGATCAAAATTTTTAGTATTTTATTATTTTTAATTGTATTAGAGTAATGCAGGGTTTTGTGTGAACCTGTCAAAAAGAAAAAAAGAAAAAATAATCACTAAGTTTCATTAGGGTTGGCCATTCGTATGCACAGGTTATAATCACTAAGTTTCATTAGGGTTGGCACTTCGTATTCGCAAGTGTAGGTGCAAAAATCCGTCTGACTAAGAATAGTCAACAAAATCTCTACAATTACTACACCAAAAATATTTTTTTTCGTGGTTAGTACTCACACACACATGTCTCTTCTAAGACTTGAACTCCTGACCTCCCTTTAGGAAGTAAGATGCCGATACCGCTAGGCCACTAGCCCATTGGTTACTATATCCAAAATAATAATGGAGAAAAATAAGGAACTAGAGAAATTGTACAGAGATGAGGGAGTATTTTGATAATATGACCTAATCTAGGATTACCTAGATTGCCTATGTATTCCACCTCACAGAGCGTGGGAATCAGGTTGAAACGTAGTTTTGGCTATGAGAATTAGATATCTCTTGTGGGGGTTTTGCCCTTTTTTCTGTGTGTCCTTTATTGGTCCTAAAAAGTTACACAAAAAATTACCTCGGACTCACTAGAGCCGAAGTATAAATTTTATAAATGGCCTAAGACATAGAAGAGTGCCAAAGCAAAATACGTCTCCTCGAAAGAAAGTTCGAAGGCAGATTTTGCAAAAATAACGATTAAAGTAGCAAAAGGCATGAGAAGTCGATCATCAGTATGAAGAGTCTATACGCATGAAAAGTCGATTATTAATAAATAGTGGTAAACAGTGCAGAAGTTTGATCATCCGAAGTTGATCACCAATGTTAATCATGAAAGTTGAAGCTAATTGCTCATGAAAAAACACTAGGTTGATCTCCAGGCTGATCACCAAGGTTGGTCACCATTATTATTCATTAAAGCTAGTCACCTAAGCTAATCGCTAAGAGTGATCGCTATCAACCTGAGAAAATAAAAGCACTAATAGCTTGAACAAAAGAAAGCTCAACATAAGACGCCACCTTTGAGCATGGGGGCACTTCACCTACAACCTCCTCAGAGGCCTTGATTTTGGGTCTTCGTACTTTCTAAGAAGACAAATATAAGTCACCGCCATCAAGGCATACTGTCCCAATTTTCAACTAACATAACTTTTGGTTTATTATAGTTTTCATTACAATTCATTAACTACGATTAATTCCCTCTAGTTGTGACCGCCACGTCAAACTAAAGGGAATTGGAGGCAAAGTGTGGGGGCAAAAATCTCGCATTCCAATTAAGGCAAGACACATCAGCACATAAGGGAACCACCACAAACACTGAGACTATTCAACCTTCAAATTGGGCCTTTATAAGAAGCTTGGGTTGGGTTAACTAAGCATAATCGGCTGAACTCATTGAAAATGTCCGAAATGATGAGACCCCAAGCCCAATTACGAATATATTACTAAGCCCATTTTTAGTAACAGTTCTATTAGAAGAAAGATTATAATCTATGGAAACCAAATAATGTAAATCCCTATTATAAGGATAGTATAATGTGATTCAAAATTTTAAGGAACAAGCAATGCGAGTCCTAAAAAGACTCGATTATGGTTTTTCCTATATAAAAAGGGCTTAGGACCCTCAATAAAGAACAGAAAAAAGGGCAAAGCCTCCAAAAGAGAGATTCAATTCTCATTGCCAGAATTACGTTTCGACCTGATTATCACGCTCTATGAGGTCTCTGTACAATTTCTCTAGTTCCTTATTTTTCTCCATTATTATTTTGAGTATAATAATTGTAGAGATTTTGTTGACTATTAGTCAAACGAATTAGCAAGTTATAATCGTATCATGTCCATTGAAAAATATTCTACTAACAGCTCAATTTAAAAATATTCTACTAAAAAGCTCAATTCAATACTAGTCTGGCCCGACCTGTGATCGTCAGATGGTGGCGAAGGAATCACCTTAGCCTTGCTATCTCTGGTGGTATGTCCAATCCTCGCTCTCTTTCTCAAAGTTCCTCTCTCTGGTGTGTTTAGATATTATTAGTTATGAGAGAAAAGAAAAGAAAAGAAAGGATAGTTTAGTGAGAAAAGAAAAGAAAAGAAAAGAAAGGATAGTAATAATTTATATTTGTGTTTGGATAGGCAGGGGAGAAAAGAAAAGAAATGATAGTTATTCTTGTTTGGATAAGATAGAGGAGAGAAAAGAAAGGAAAGGATAATAGACAAATTACTTTTTTACCCTTTCATAACCATGGGACTTGAATGAAATAATAAATCTGTGTATTGATTTGTAGAGGCTAATTTTGGTATTATCAAAATACCACTAAAATCACTATCCTTTCTCTCCCTATCTTCTCAAAATTGAGGAGAAAGCAAATGAAAGATAGAGAGGGATAGCTATCCCTCCCTTTCTCTCCTTATCCCTCCTTATCCCTCCACTTAACTTATCCAAACACACACTTACACTATCATCTCTTTTCTTTTCTCTCCCTATCCCTCCAAATCAACCCTACCAAACACACCCAAAAGAAAAGAAATGATAGTTTAGTGAGAAAAGAAAAAAAATGATAGTAATAATTTCTATTTGTGTTTGGATAGACCGGGGAGAAAAGAAAAGAAATGATAGTTATTCTTATTTGGATAAGATAGAGGAGAGAAAAGAAAAGAAAGGATAGTAGACAAATTACTTTTTTATCCTTTCATAATCACGGGACTTGAATGGAATAATAAATCTGTGTATTGATTTGTGGAGGCTAATTTTGGTATTATCAAAATACCACTAAAATCACTATCCTTTCTCTCCCTATCTTCTCAAAATTGAGGAGAAAGCAAATGAAAGATAAGGAGGGATAACTATCCCTCCCTATCCCTCCTTATCCCTCCCTATCCCTCCACTTAACTTACCCAAATACACACTACACTATCCTCTCTTTTCTTTTCTCTCCCTATCCCTCCAAATCAACCCTACCAAACACACCTAAAAGAAAAGAAAGGATAGTTTAGTGAGAAAAGAAAAGAAAATAAAAGAAAGGATAGTAATAATTTCTATTTGTATTTGGATAGACCGGGGAGAAAAGAAAAGAAAGGATAGTTATTCTTGTTTGGATAAGATAGAGGAGAGAAAAGAAAAGAAAGGATAGTAGACAAATTACTTTTTTATTCTTTCATAATCACGGGACTTGAATGGAATAATAAATCTGTATATTAATTTGTGGAGGCTAATTTTGGTATTATCAAAATACCACTAAAATCACTATCATTTCTCTCCCTATCTCTCCCTATCTTCTCAAAATTGAGGAGAAAGCAAATGAAAGATAAGGAGGGATAGCTCTATCCCTCCTTATCCCTTCCTATCCCTCCACTTAACTTACCCAAGCACACACTACACTATCCTCTCTTTTCTTTTCTCTCCCTATCCCTCCAAATCAACCCTACCAAACACACCTTAAATGTCGGTCTCTCTCAAACTTCCTCTCTCTAAATGTCTCTCTCTCTCTATATCTCCTAGTTTCATGAGAGAACAGCATAGCCAATTCCCTGAATTAAAAAAGAGGTGCTCTCTCTCTCTCAAATTTTCTCTCTCTAAATCTCGCAGCGCCAATTTCCTGACTAAAAAAAGATTTGAGTGAGTGAGTTCGTTACTCTGTTAAAGACGGTTAGTTTTAGCCATCGACTCTGGTTAGTCAAAAGTTTATGAAACACCTGCCATGCATGTGATTAGAGAATTTAGAGGTACTATTTTGTCTACTTAACTCTTTATATCTTAGAAATGAGAAATATATATATATATATATATATATATATATATATATATAGAGAGAGAGAGAGAGAGAGGGAAAAAATGGAACAAAAAGAAGTCAATGCATCAAAGTATATAATGCAATCTACCTTCCGAATAAATACATATAATAGAACAACCATCAGTCTTTTTTCAATTAGTTAGGGTATCATGGATATATTTCAATTTCGCTTTATTTAAAGCCATAATCCTAATCAATCTATGCATTAATTATAACCACAAGTCTTTTTCAATTTTTGCTCATTTTTATCTCAACACTGGCATTTCTTTCACACTCACATTATACACGTGCTGTTTCTTAATAGTTGTTCAATAAAACTTCATTCCAATCGCAAAGAGATACGTCTATCATACAATATATTACATGCAGCCTATTCGATAGTTAATCATTACTGTCATCTCTAATTTTTCTCCGATTTTGATAATTAAGCTTAAATAACAAAAATGAAATGTTCACTTCAAAAAATAAAAAGTACCAACTCGAAGACTTTGGCTAATATAATTTTAATTTAAAATACTTTAATTATATATATTATAACAAAGGTGTCTTAATATTAGAAATGTTAGATTTTACAATGGAGAAAAATAGAAACACTTCTAATATTGTAGAGCTGTTGCACAAAATCTCAAAACAAAATGAACAAATCATTTTTATTTTTTTTCTCAGTAAATATAACAAAACAATTTTTGACAACCTAGGAAGTACGGATACTTGTAGAAGAGTAACATACCGGTACTCGCAGATACGTGTTTGATATATCTTAAACATAATTTTAAAACAATTTCTAATAAGTATCCGATACTTCTCAGATATTTCTTGATTATTTCGACTGCACATCCGACACTTCATTACAAGAGAACGAAGCTATTGTGACGGATTATTTGGGACAATTTAAAAATTGTCTCAAATGAACTTACTTTTTGGGACTAGGCCATTGAGATAAATTATTTGATACGGTTTAAAAATTATCTCAAATGAGCCTAATTTTTGGGATGACAACTTACATACCGTCCCAAATGAGGCAAAAAAAAACTGGGAATATTTTTGGTGGGAAAATTTGGCAACATTGTGTATTTCCGAAATTTTGACGCTCTGTTAGCTTCCGTCCCTAATTCCAAATTTCCACGTCCAAAATATTAAAAAATTTCCATACTACACCGTTTTGGGTATTGTACAGTTGTAAACCCACGGTCTCTCTCTTCTCATTCTCCTCTCTCTCACTCTACAACCTAACGTCGTATACTCTCTCTGTACAGCTGACGGCGCCGCACCAGTTGCAGATATTTCATGCCGGTTCGGCTTGCCACACTCTTCTCGGCGTGGAGCGATATACATACGAAAAATCAAGGCTAAGAAGGAATTCATTTGTAGAAGCATAGTGAGGAGGATCGATTGAATTTGGAAGGTCTGCTTTTTCGCTGCTTCTAATCTCTCTCGTGTCAATCGGAGCTCACTCTCTCTTTCGATCGGTGATTGAAATCGACAACTATCCGTAAGTTTCCGCAATCAATCTTACTGTTATTGTGTGCGTAATTTCTTCAATGGCCTCCACACTTTTGATAAATTACCCCCAAATTTTCACAGGCATGTATGTATATATATATATATATATATATATATATATATATCAGGTATGTGTTTTAGTACGTTGTTTATTTTTATTTTATTTTTTCTTTTTCAATTTTTATGCAAACAATAGCAATTGAATCCATATACGCAGGTGTGAAATCAACATGTTGAAATATTAATGACCTCAAATGAAGAAAAGACAAAAAAAAAATTGGAATCCATGTTGAGAAATTGAAAAACTGATTTACATTGGAATTGTTCAGTTGGTATCAAGTTGATTTTATGATTGTCTTTTGATTCGGAGGTATTCAATCCCTTGCATATACAAGCGAATTAAATTTGTGCCATAATCTTAGAAGTTGTATCATCTTGAAGTTTTGGCTCTTTTTATTTTGGTTCGATATCAATTTTGAGTTAGATATGTTGTAACCTACTTATCCATATTATCACTTTTCTTTCACTTTATTTAAGATCTGTTGGCTGTAGATATTACATTCAGAATGGTACATAAAACTATGTTAATAACTACTTTTCGCATTTCTATTTTTCTTTTCAATGCTCAAAAAAATTGTTTACCTCTCGAGTACTGTTAATGACCATTCATACCGAACTCACCTATCCATTAAGGCAGGGGGATGGAAGAACACTTGTATATAAAAAGGCAGGAGATAGAAGAATCAATCTAAAGCAATCAGAGCTGCAACAAAGGGCGCTGTTGGTGCCTCTGCAAGCCCTCTTTTCACTTTCAACACTACCATTTCGTTATTGCATAATCATACAAGTAATCTCACTCCCAACTACAATTGTCTCCAGCATTATCAGTACCATCACTGATCCTGCTATCGCCACTACTCATATCTTCTTCCTTCCTGTCTACTTTAATACCACAGTCTTTCACTTGTATTATCACTTCTTTCACCACTGTCTATAGTGAACAACAATTTGCATCACCGCAATTATTATGCCAATACATACTTCCACCTTTGGGAGAAAAATGATAATTGTTTGTGATTATCTAGCTGTGATTCTGTGAATGTTTCAAATTTATACTTTGCGGGAGAAATGTAAATTAGATTTAGAAAAGGAAAACAAAGAACAAGGAAAAAAAATGGCTAAAAGGAAGCAGATTCTTTCGTTTGTTTGTTCAATTAACTTAAGAAAGGCCACAATTGCAGATTTGCACCATGGCATCCACATCTATTGAGGTTAACTCTGATTGTCTTCTGTCAAACTATTTCCTTCCTGTTGCGGTGAAACCACATATATAAGCTTTGAATTAAGAAATGATGTTATTTTGGAAATTTTTTTTTTTTTTTTTTTTTTTTTTTTTTTTTTTTTCATTTAGTTATTTTGTTTTTTAGTTGCAGTTCAGGGCATTTGCATCAATATAAACAGGAGCAGGATCAGGGGCAATAGCTGGTCATTATTACAATAGCTGAACAAAAAAGAGTGATGAAAGAGCATCTGATGGAGGAGCTAGCAAGAATTGTCCCAATAGTTTCCATGCCAGAGGTAATTAAGGCTTAGACTTCATTAAAGATGTTAACCCCTAAGTTGCCTACTCTATCCGGAGTTGAGTATCTTCTATTTGTTTTGCAAAGAGATAATAAACAATTACAAACATAAAATTAAGTTCTTTCAGATTGGTTGACTTGATTTATGTGATTTTATGTTTAATAGAGCTTCATTTAAAATTATTTATAGCTTGACAAGATTATGGAGGATCGTTTGTCAAGGAATGTGATTTGCAGTGGAAAGAGGAAATCTAAGTCAAGTAGTATTACTGTTGAAGTGAGTAATATTAACTTTTAGGTTCTCTTGTGATTAGATTTATTTATTCCGTACAATATGTTAATTTATGCTACTTTGCAATAATTGGAAGCGAAATCTATTTTCCATCATATATTCATGACCATTTTCTTTGAAATGAATAAAGAATGACAGTATCACAGTGGATGATCTAATCAGTAACTTACCAGAGGAAATTCTTTGTTCTATCATATCACTGCTGACTATGAGAGAGGCTGTTAGTACCATCATCCTGTCAAGAAGATGGAGATGCTTGTGGAGAAGAACACCTTTAAACCTTGTTTTTGATGGTTCAAACATGAATGGAAATGGTTGTCAAATGGACCAACCGGAAAATCCAGATGCCAGCTCTAAACAGCAGGAAAAGCATAGCTTTGTGAGATGGGTCAATCAAATTTTATCATTACATTGTGGTGCGAGTATAGAATCATTCACGGTGGAGTACTGTTTGGGTGTAGAGTACAGTTCTGACATTGATCGATGGATTCAATTTGCCGTGGATAAGAAAGTTCAGAATCTTGATATAAGGTTGTCCCAAAATAACTGGTCTTTAGAAGAAGACCAAGAGAACTATATATTTCCTTATTGGCTATGTACACGGGGTAGTGGATCAACCTTAAAGCACCTGTCTTTGAACCTTTGTAAGTTGAGTCTTCCTCAAAGTTTTAGCAGTTTCAGCTCCCTCACATCCTTGGCTGTGGAGAAGACTAGGCTGACTGAAGAAAATGTTCAGAACATCCTATCCAATTGCTTATGCCTTGAGTGGTTTAGTGTGACAGGTTGCTTATGTCCAGCACGTTTGAAGTTTGCTGCGGGTGGATGTCGATCACTTAAGTTAAGACACTTAAATGTATCTGATTGTCCATATCTAATTGAGATTGAGATTTGTGATGGCATAAATCTTGCATCATTTGAATACACTGGGAAACGGTTAAGCCGGTTATTGTACAAGAATAAAGCAGAAATTGCAAGTCTTTCTGTTCATACTCCAATTCCTTTATTTGGTGTGATTTCTGAGCCTGACGACCTTTCAAGTGATTTTTATTTTCGGAATGTAAGCCTTCCAAGTGATTTTCCTCAGCTCGAAACTTTGATATTGACCTTAACTTATGTAAAGGTATTTCAGAGCATTATTTATTTGTTTATTATGTTTCAACATTTCTTGTCATCATACTACTTTGATAATATTTATGTCTATTTATCAATCTCTCATTGTCCTTCAGGAAGATAGGGTTCCTAAGCTTTTACCAACATTCACTAAACTCAAACATTTGGTGTTAATATTCTTTGGACGACATCCAGAATACCCCTTGGAACTGATCTCTTCACTGGTGAAGGCATCTCCTATTCTGCAAAAGCTTGAGATTCATGTAAGTCTTTTTATGCATTGAACACTTGAGAAGGATAAATGGTTGGAAGGTGAATTAATGGAGTTATGTTCCTTAAATTCTGTGCACAAAAATATGTTCTCTAATGCTATCTGTAATGTGCTTGTATTGATTAACCCATGATTGCTATTGTTTTGGTCTGTTCGTCTGAACCACATATAGCAACATCTTATAAATGTTTCGACTTGGTTATAGATAGGGCCATTTAAGAATTAAATATAGCAACATCTTATAGATGTTTCGACTCTGTTATAGATGAGGCCTGTTTAAGAATTAAATTCAAGGAAATCTCGGTTTCTTGTTATCCAAATGATAAAATATACACTTTTTTTGTTGACCACGAAGACAATATATTTGGAAGTTTCTATCCTTAATTTCTTGAAAATGCAAATGTTATGAAGAAGCGAAAATGGTTTCCATCTTGGAGTGAGATTTTTATGCCTGTTCAAATGTGAAGCAAAATTTTTTTTTAAATGTGTAGCCTGTTCAAATGTGTAGCCTTCTGTTCATAGTCTTGTCCTATGAACAGAAGGCTACACATTCTATTATGAGAAACACTTGTATCATTGAATCACCCTCATCAGTCATCAGGTCCAATATATTTTGGTTAGCTTTCACAGCTCTCATTATATATTGTTTATAAAAATAAATTTGTTATGTTCCCTCTTTTATCAATTTATTTAATTTTTGGCATGTTTTCTTTGTTGGGGCAAATTAATGAATATCTGTTTTTTTTTTACGTTTTTTTTAGCTTCCGGTGTTCGAAAATAAAATTGTGCAGAAAAAGATGAAACTGTATTGCCACAAGCATCTCAAGGAAGTGCAGATACACAATTTTCAGGGTTTCGGAATGAAAGTTGAGCCTATAGTATATCTGCTTAAGTGTGCTACTTCCATTCAGAATATAACAATTGGCCGTGATCTATGGAGTTACGAAGGCAACGGTGTATGGTCAATTCCTAGTTTTGATCGAGGTGAAATCAGAAAAAGGCAAGTATGTAAAAAATTTCGCGGAAAGGTGCCCTCCACCACTAGGTTACGAGTTTTGTGATAGCACTTGATTAATTATTTTTAGGTCTGGTGATGTTTTCCTGTTGTTATATTATGGTGGTATTTATTTGTTTGCACATTGAGTTAAAATGAGTTACTCTTTCTGAAAGAGTGACTTATTATTTTGTGGGGGATCTTTCCTTGAATTGTTTATTAAATAAATATGAGAAGTGATAAATCTTTCGACTTCAATTGCCGACTACTCCTCCGAATATAACGTGGTTGGGAATGAGTCGAAGAGAAAGAGATGTTTACGGGAATTTTTTTAAGTGTTCCAATGGGATCCAATCACGTTGTATTCGTAAGAAGAGTCGACAATTAACGTCGGAAGATCTATCATTTTTCAATAAATATTGTAATCTTGTGCTCCACTGAATGCGGGTGTTAGATTATTTTGGGGAGAGTTTGGTTTCACAATTGGGCTAATGGGCCATTGTTTTTTATTTTTATTTTATTTTATTATTTTTATTTTCCTTTCCCTTCTTCTTCTTCTTCTTCTTCTTCTAGCTAAAGTGGGTTGGAGACTTCAAGTAAAAAAGACTGGTCTGTTGTATGAAGTTTTGAAACTAAAGTATTTTCCTTCCTCAGATTTTTTGAAAACGGGAAGGGGGTATAATCCATCTTGGGCTTGGAGCAATATCTTGGCGGCTAGAACAATGGTGGAAAAGGCAAAAATATTTTTTGTTGGGAGGGATAACTGGATTCCTCAATCAAAAACTTTTAGGCAAAGCTCTGTTTCTAATTTTTTTCAGGCTTTTCGAGTTTCAGGTCTTATAGATGTTCGAACTAAATCTTGGAAGCCAACTCTCATTTCTTAGGTATTTTGCACTGATGCTAAAAAAAAATCTCTAGCTTCCATTTAATGTAGAGGAACGAGAGGATAAAATAGTATGAGAATATGACTAGGCTATTTTCTCAGTAAAGTCTGGCTTATTTAGTGGCTTTGGAACTTTGTGAAGGGCCGTATCAAAGTAGCAGTGCTCAAATTGAAAGTAGTAGCGTTTGAATTTTGTAGAGCTATTGGAAAAAGTTATGGAATGTTACCGTCTAAGATTACTCATTTCCTTTGGTGTTATTTGCATAATAAAATTGCGGTCTTTGAAAATTTGAAAAGAAAAAGATTGGTTGCGGATAATTTGTATATAGTTGGTGTGAACTTTAAACATTTATGCTATGTTCAATAGACATATATAAGGAAAGAAATAGTAGTCATCCTTCCTCCTTCACAAATAGTCTATTATAGAAGTTTTAAATTATTACATCACTCTTCATAAATATTTAATATATCCCCCATAAATAAAGTAAATGATGGGTTTAAGGGTAAAAATAACTTAAAAATTTGTCTTTCCTTTTATCTTACTGATTAAATTAAATTGTCAGTTTTTTTCTCTTCTCTTTCACCCAATCAAACAAAAAGAGGAAAAGGCTTAATCTCTTCCTTGAATGATGTCTCAATCATCCTTTCTTCTCTTCCTTCCATTCAATTTTTTTTTTCTTCCAACTGAATAGAGCATTTATGTGCGATTGCCTCATAGCTTCTATGGTTTGGAGAGTTTACCCCTCGGATGTGTTTCAAATTGATGCCCGGGGAGGGTTCTTTGACGGATTGGTGGTTAAATTTGGTAAATGAATGGAAAGAAGCCTCGAATGGATCGTCTATTCAAGGTTTAGTAGCTACTACGTGGTTCCTATGAAAAGCAATAAATGCTTTTGTTTTCAAGTCTGAGTCGTGGTATGTTGAAAAAATTGTTTATATGGCTGTTATTAGTTTTATGGAATATTAAATATGTTCGGGAACCTTTGGATTCGATATTGAATGTTCCTTCATCGATGGTGCCTATTGATCGATCTAGGGATGGATGAGGCCTTCTATGGGTGTTCTTATGACTAATATTGATGTGGTTCTTAACAAAGGAGGAGCTGAGTGGGCTGATCTCATCAAGGAGTACTAACTGCAGCATCAATCTTCTTTTTCTTTCATATTTGTGATCCTTTTGTGGCTGAAGCATATGAATTGAGACATACTTTTTTGAGGGTTGTTAGTTGGAGTTTTGCAAAGGTGCAATTTGAAATGGATGCTAAGGTTATTCTTCGGATGGTGAATGAAAAACTTTCTTATCCTTTACACTTGCAGGTGTATATGGAGGACATTTTTTGTTGTTTGAAGTCTTCTCCTTCTTTTGCAGTAGACTTTGTCATTAGGAAGGAAATGTTCCTAAGTATGGTAATTGACATTCAAATATTATATATATATATATATATATATATAATTAGTTTAAAATATTGTTTATCAAAGCAAATACTATTTCTTCAAAATAATTAGTTTAAAATATTGTTTAAAATAATTAGTTTAATTGACTTTAGTTTCTTCAAACTTGTTCGAAATTGGTTTGCTACGAGTTTCCTCCCAACCAACTACAAAAAAAAAAATCTCATTTTGTTTACAAACTTAGATATCCATCCTATTCCAAATTCCTAACACATTTTTGTCTACTAAACCTTTCTATCCTTCAACAACGTCATAGGTCAGATGACGATGGAGTAGGTTCAACGTGAGTGATAGCGACTCTAATGAAGGGTTTGATCCAGGTAATGATGATAATTTGAATTTGTTTAATAAGTTAATTAAAGTTAAAAATAGAGAACCAATACTCTAGTACAAAGATGCTAAGTTGTTCGAACTCGAAAGCAAAGGGGAGATTGAGTAAAAAAAGAAAGAGAAGATGAGTAACAGTAATTAATGAAAGTATTTTTTGTCTGCGGTAGAAAGTGAATGACATGAGTGACAGGAGGTTTGTGGACGAAGGAGCTAGATTGCAGGTTGGAGTTCGTAGTTCACTCTTCTAAAATATTTAGAATACATTAGTGCCTCTAAACTCTAAGCACGTTCTAAAATCTTAAACCACTTTACAATGTGACATGAACGCTAATGTGTTGGTTGTTTGACGAAACCTCCTTTATATATTGACCTAACAAATAATACTTTGTCAAAAAAGACTCTTAAAGCTTTGCTTGGAGCCAATTACGATCTTACTAAATTGTTAAATATAATTTAGTTGTTATAAAATGGTTCAAAACACTACAATTTAAAATTACCTAAAAGTAGGGATATAATATGCTGCTTGTAATGACCCGGTCATTTTCTTCCTTTTCCCTTTTTCCTCAAATTTTGCGGATAAATTTTTTCCGTTATCTTTTCTTTTTTGTGGATAGTTTTTCGTCGCTTAGTGTCATTTTGAGTGCTCAGAATTGGTTTCTGAGACTCTTTCATGTGAATTGACAACTTCCTTTGAGAATCGAGTCATTTTCACATTTTTCGTTTTTGGACACTATGCGTTATTTCGTCTTTCCCTTATTCTGCCATTTTTCATATTTCGTCTTATCTCCGTTTGTCAGTTTTTGGCACAACCTCACTTCTTGTGCTTGGAGTTGGTTTTTGACTTCACGTATCTTCGTCTTGAGTGGTTTCCACGAAATACATATCTTTACTTATTCAGAAAAGTACTCTGGTTGCTCCCGGTGTCCATAGGGGTATGGATGCATAATTCTTTGGAATTAATTTATTTTCTTGGGGTATTTTTCGTAAATATCTTTTGAAGATATTTTATTTCAGGGGTATCTAAAAAAATATCTTTTTCATTTTGTGGCAATTTCGCAGTTAACCCTTTTTGTAGGGGCCATTGTGCAATTAACGAAAGTTATTGCAAAATATCTCTTCTGGAGCCTGGATCCTCGTACGGGATTCATTTTCACTTTTCGTTGACTCGTAAATTCATAGAATTCCGTTCTGATCGTTTTTCTCTAGTTTCAGAGTTTCTGGACCCGGTTGCCGCCAAACTTGTTCGGGTATAACTTTCTACTCGGGACTCAGTTTTTGACGCTGTTTCTTCCCTTGTTCATATTTTCTTATTGTGAATCTTTTTCGTTCACAGAGTTTTGTCATTTGAGCACGTCTGCTCAAATTTTACTTTTCCGAACCCGGCGAGGCCCGTTCGGGACACTTTTTGGATTTTTCTATAAAAGGGGGGTGAGATATTTCATTTTTCATCTCCTCCCCTCTTTATGCACGACCAGAGCTTCCATGGCAGCCCAAGGGAGGCTGCCACCACCTCTCTCCTCTTTTGAATTTCATTCCTTTGTTAAAAAGTTGAAGTGTCTTTACGTTTTGTGTACGCGCTTCTTTTACCCTTATTAGAACCCATTTCCGACCAAATTTTGAGTTTGGTTTTGAAATCAAGCTGTGATTTTCATGGGTCCTCTTTGGAGTTTATCGTTTATGGTATTGTCCTCGACAAAACCCCGAAGTATTGTCGGATTCGGAACCATTTCGTTTTGATGGCTTTTGAGATTTTTATCTCAAATTGAGGTAGAGGGAGTCTTAGGATTATATTTATGTTATATTGATTGTATTATGAGTATATACAATTTGTGAGCATGTTTTGTTTAAGATTTAGAATTTAATTTAATTAATTTCTATATTTGAGATTTAATTCATAAGGTTGTGTATATAATTTGGAATTAAATTGTAGCATGCTAGAAAATTAAGTTTTAGTATGTTGATTAACATATATTAATTTTGGGCATTTGGATAAGAATTACAAAATTTATTTAATATTCATCTTTTTTGAAAGTTTAATTCACATGGTGATAGCAAGCATGAAATCATGATGCAATGTGATATTTGGATAGGCCTTGGCATGTTCCTTAATATAGATTAGATTGAGGGCATTTGAAATTGTTTAAAAATCTAGAGGGAATTAATTAATTAGCTTGATTAATTTTGTTTGAAGTGTTTTAATCACTTAACTTGTCACTTGATGTTATATATGTGATGACCATGACATGTCCTTCAATATATATTAAATTGAGGTTATTTGGGATTAATTTGGAATTTAAAGAATTTAACTATTTATGTTTAATTAAATTCTACTTTATTACTTCATGGATTTAATTACATTTTGGAAGTTATTTTTATATTTAAATCATGGATTTGGATTTGGTGTATGTTCACTTGATTACTTTTGAGCATAGAATAACATAGTTGTTACTTTTATATTCATGAGAATATGTTTTTTCTTATTGAATATATTGTTGCTATGTGTAAGGAATTGCACACTTTGTATTTGACATCTTTCATGCCATAGTAGTTGTAGACTTTGAGCATGTATTGTATAAGTTTCCAAAATTTGGATTGTGCTTGGTAAATAGTTGATATCTTGAATATACATATTGATATATATATATATACGTTGTTGCACAATTTGTTGATTTTGGAAACTTGGGGATGTCGTTGTTTGGTTACGGCTAGGACTTGGTTTTAGTACGAGGGATTGTCCCTCTATATAGTCTAGTGCGCACATAGAGAGGTTACCCATGGGCTAGTACCCCTAAAGTAACTATGTTGTCGGTCAGATCCGGCGTGACGTCCGAGTATCCACTTTGTTTGATTTCATATTTCATTTCAAATTGATAACTAGATGATATCGTAACTTGTTGTTCCTTATTTGATTTCCTATTTTGAGCTTAAAATGTAGCTTTGTGAAAGCATGCTTCATGCGTTGTATTGGAAGTTCCATTGTTGGTTAAATCGCATCGATATCATAATTTGTGTTTTGATGTTCAAATGTAGTTTAGGAATGATCCTATAGATTCATTTTGAACATAGACGTTTGGTGGCATGACCCATTCTTATTGTTTTCGTATTTTGAATTTCAAGTTGAAAACTTTGAGATTCTATATCTTGTTACTTTGTGTAATACCCCTAATTTTAAAATGATAGTCTCGGTATTTATTTATTTATTTTAATTGTATTTTTAATTATTTAATTGATTATTTGACTAATTGTTTATGTGTTTAATTGAATTAGATATTACTTGATTATTTGATTATGTGTCTATGTATTATTTGTATTTGTCTATGTGTTAATTGTTTAATTAGATTATGTGCTTAAATGGTGTTTTGATTAATTGTAAATTAAATGTTTTCTTTTCTTTTATAATTTTATTTTATTTTTCGTTTATGGTTATGGTTAATAGTAATGGGCCAACCAATTGGGTCCCATGGACTACTTGGATAGGAGGTTGGATGTGTATGGATTATTACCCATGGATAATTATATATGTATATATATATATAGATATATATTATATACATATATAAAAAGGAAAGTAATTTATTATTTACTTTTATGGTAACTTGGGTAGTAATATTTAATCTGATGTATATGTTTTATATTTAAATAATAAAAATATACGTAGATTTGATACGTGCTATGTTTTAAGTTACTTTATAATATTACGGTAATTTAAGTATTATTGGATAATTCATTAATAAATAATGGAATGTGTATAATTTATTTATATAATAAACATATACATAAATTATATACTTAACATATTTTACTTACCTTTTTAATATATATAAAGGGGAAGTAATTTATTAATTAATTTTATAGTAACTTGGGTAGTAATATTTAATCTGATGTATATGTTTTATATTTAAATAATAAAAATATACGTAGATTTGATACGTGTTATGTTTTAAGTTACTTTATAATATTATGGTAACTTAAGTTTTATTGGATAATCCATTAATAAATAATGGAATGTGTATAATTTATTTATTTAATAAAGATATATATAAATTATATACATAACATATTTTACTTACTTTTTAATATTTTAATATTTATTTTTTTTAAGTTGACTTGGATTGAGAAAAGGGTTAGGGTTATTTTATTTAGCCTATAAATATATAGTTATAGGTTGTAAAAGGGGGTTAGAAATATTCACGTGATATATTCGAGAGAGAGAGAGTTAAAGAGGGAATGAGGAAGAAAAAAACCCTGTAGAGAGAAAATCAAGGAAGAAAAAGTTTAACTTTCGATCCGAATGTTTAAGGCAAGTTCTTCTTCTATCTCTTTCCCTTTGATTCGTGTTTCTGTACATGCCTAGGAAATTTTAGGATTTATTAAACACATAAAATTAAATAATTATGCATGTTTAATTGGATTAGAACATAGATTTATGAATTTGGTTCATATCTGTTCTTGTGTTATAAATTGATAAATACATGATTTTGATTTGATTTCCGGTGTGAATTTTTACATGTTTAAATTATGTATTTTTCATATCTGTGGAATGATGGAACGTAGAAACATGCCTAGGATTTCTGAACATTAAATAAGAACTAGGTTTGGGTTTTAATAAATTTAAATAGACTCAATCATAATGATGTTTGCTATTTGAATGTTTTAAACAAAAGAATGAATTTAATCTTTTAATATGTTTTAGCAATTGAGATTAAATGTGTAGGATGAATTGGATATGAAAAATGCTTATTTGACGGTATAATAAAATATCATTATATGTATAAGATTCAGTTTATGTAGGACATATGATATAGGAAGCTTAAATAAATAATAAGTCATTCATATTTTGTGATAACTTGATATCATATTATCATAGTTATTTCTGGATTGTTTGATGTATTTCCTTAATCGTTACATTAATTGTTGGATTGTGTGGTTTAATACACCGGTATGGGACGGTGGCATTCTAGGGACGGATTAACTTATCAGTTAAGTCCTACCTATTTTATATAAGGGAGTGGATTAACTAAAATGTTAAGTCCTACTTATATTCAAGTCAGGTCAGCTGAACAAGTTGAATGACTTATGGAGGATTAATTTATACTGAATATGATGGTTACTAGATTTTATATATATAAGTATGGTGCCATAATATGAGCTTGAGTCTCAGGATCAGTGGTTAGGGATGTGTAGCTAGATATAGTGTAGTTGTGTACCCTAGTAGGTCTAGGTACTCATGCCCACTATATGTGCGTTTTGCATGTTGCCTACTATTCAGGTTGAGACAACCCTATAGTCTAGTGAGATTCCTTTAGTGTGTGTATATATATATACGGATTACTAGTTACTATTGGATTGACTAGGATGTATACGTGTAACGGATCTCTGCTTGGATTGCAGTAGAGTAGAACTTGTTTGTGAGCCTGACCCACCATTATTTTTCAGGTGTTCGTCAGGAGTAGAGGTTGTTCGTACTGAGCGGGGATCAGTCTACTTCATTCTTCCGATGCTACATAGGAGTTCCTTTATGATTCAGTTTCCTGATTTAGACAGTTATTACTGTCATTTGTTTAGTTTGGATTTTTTAGGGGTCCACACAGTATGGATTCTCGAGTTGTATTTTGGAGGATCAATTGTATCAGAAGAGTTTATTAATTAATGAAAATATATTCTGAGGTTTATTATTAGATTATCATTTAAGTTACTTGTCAACATTTTATTTATTCTTCTTAATTCTTTTGTACTCTGTATTCGTTTATTGCCGATTTGTTTTTGATATCCCCGGGTATTCAAGCGTGGGCCTGACCAACCCGCATTCGGGAATCCGGGGGTATCACAGTGGTTTTTCCCCTCTAACAAAAGGAATTCCGTCCTCGGAATTTGCCCTTACGTTTTTCCATTATGCTTAGAAACTGTGAGCGAAAAACATCCTAATATTCCCAAGTAGACGCAACCTCACTATAAGGGCTCCACTTAACTCTAACATACCAAGTGGTATACAGCGTTCCTATACTTTAAAAAACACAATAATCATACAATGCGTAGGTTGTATCAAATAACAACGTAATCCTCCCATGTCGACAAAGGAATGATCTACATACCTCCAAGTGCCATAGAATATACGCACAAACTCCTATGCACCCAGCGCTAATAATTTGGTAACGCTAATTCAAAGGCGACTGCCTCAATTACGAAACACAATCCTCTAAAAGTCAATATAATAAGTAAAATTAACCTTTCTCCAAAAATTGCCGTTCTTCCTACATGGAAAACAAAACGAGCAAACTACTCCCTGATAGAAAAACTCTAGTATACGAGTTCAACTATTTACAACATCCCATTGTTGCCTCCCAACCGCGCGCAGTTCAATACAAAGGGAAGTATCTTTTTCCGGTATATTTTTAAATGAAGTCGAGGTTTGATTGTACAACCCTTACTTCCATTTCCAACCAACAAATGAGAGGTATGCATTATGAAAGATACAAAACCTCCAAAGTTCTGTATCACAGACAAAATTCTGACAAGTGAAGTAAACACTTCGAACTGTCCATGAAAATCTAGGATATACGCCTCAAACATATCCTGTATAGTCTAATTTAATCTCTCGATTAATTCCTCCGTCTATAGATATGAAGTAGAGTTGCTGCTCCAAAATCTTCATAAAGCTCATTCGAAATAGCACTTTGCATCTACTAATATGGACATCCACATGCTATAACACCACTATCACTGAATTATAAAACTACTATGAAGTTCTAAAATAAGTATTACTCAAATTTATGTCCTCAAGCGATCTTTCTCAATCCACCACTTGGATTCCATATGAAAAATTGAAATTCCAAATCAATATCGATCCTTCCCACTGACCGTCACTCTTGTTTAGTTCAACTTCCATATTTGTTATAGGAAGTGGCTAAAGATTCATATGATATCCGATGATCAACTTTCCACCTTTGTAGCAGATTTTACACTTAGGGCAATTATATACACGTCCCTATTCGTACCTGTTCACCAAAACTGACATTTAATGTCGTGATGTACCTTCTAACCATTTGGGTGTACCAAAAAAAATTATAAATTTTCATCTCAGTCGCCCAACCATCGTATCACTATTTACAGAAACTACTAACTCTCCTCCAGTACCTTAAACTCCTTCTCTAGGGTCAGCTCCAATATTTAAAATTGACCTCCTGAACTACCTTGGTCATAACAAGTGTTATTATTACACCTGCTATACATTCAACTGATAACTCATCAACGAACCGAAAGATTTAAATATCTTATCGGTTGTTAAGAGCATCCACTTCCATAATTGCTTCCACCAGACAGAACTTAATATAAAGTGTGAATTACCACTTCTACTCGTGATCCATTCTATTCGTATGAACTAAAGCCTTACCAGTTCGAAATAGACAAGAACTAAGCTGACCTAACTTATCAATCAACCAATAACCCATCCAGAATCATGACCCTTGTGCAAAGTCAGCAATCCCTCAACCAAATCCGTGGAAAATGGTTTCATTTCCACTTCAAAATAGGGAATAGTTGTAAATGATCTAGTGATCTCTGATGGTCCATCTTGACTATCTAATAAAAATTACAATGGAAGACAAAATCACTATGTCCCCCCTCTTGTCTGTCCTCCAAACGTCTGTTTCATACCGTGAAACATCATATTTCCACTAGGATAAATAAAGAACTAAGAGTTGTGAAACTCAGTCCTTGCATCCTCCATCCAATTTGTCTACAGAAAGTACCGTTAATCCGGTATCACCAGCTTTCGTCTGTACCCATTGTTTAAATTGGAGCATCTTCAAAAGCGAATTCTGCAACTAAATCTATCCACCACTGATCTGTGATAAACTTACCGATATTGAAAGTCAATCGGTAATTTCATTTATCAATAGTCAACTATGACTTTAACTCAACAAAAGTCAACAAACTACGACATTTACATACATACCATGCACCTCATCTTTATATAAGTGTTTGGTCTCACCATCTTGTCTTTGACACACCCTACTTCTTTAAGACAAGTTAATGACAATCCAACTTCTTTGTCTAACTTCAAAAGAATATGAAATCTTTCCATCCTCTACATAAGTCATCAATTTCCTTGCAACAGTTAATTGTTGCAAATTGTGACTAAAAAAAAAATAATTCCATATTATTTATGGAAATGAAGAGACTTAGTTTCCTCCTCCATGTGAAACACCGGCAAATTCCTCCTAATGACACACCCTCTTGAATAAATTCTTGATTAAGAATTTACTGATGAATATTTATTCAGTCCCCTATCCTCACTCAGTGTCATTCTAATAAGTACTTAATCCAGTACGAAATCCTCCTTCTGACTTGGTAACAACTTCTGAAATTTTCAAGAAGATGTTCAACAAATTCAACACCTCTAATATATCATCATGGCGTTACAGTGATCTTTATTTACCACTACCTCACGCATACCGAAACATTAACAACCACCAATATCATGGCGTTATAATATGATACGAATCCATACCTAACGTAAAGTATATCAAACTAATCGTTCTAGATTGTTTGACTCGTAGTGATGGTTTAATTATCTCATCCCAAAATACACCATAATGACACATGTCCAGGTCCAATAGATTGGCTAGATTTATGTGTATCTACCAAATCCTACGACCGTATGCTCACAAATCTAGCGTAAATAGCGCGATAAGTCTATGTTATTAAAACAATAGTTAACTGATCACACACTTGTGTCCCCAACTAAACCACATACCAAATCCCAAATAATTAACAAAAAAAAAAACACGTATGATAAACACAATAAAACAAGATATACTCCTACTTAGGATATCGTTTTTTTTTTTAAAGAAAGTCTCCTTTGAAATCAACCTTACTAGATTTTTTTCAAAATTTCCTTTTATAGTTTCATAAATAATCAATCTCGAAACATATCCTTTAAAACATAGCTTAAAAACAAAAATATTTGCCTAAGCAAATACCAAGGGCTTAACCCTCATCCTTCTTATATGCGGAATGTAAACTGTCTAACTTGGCTTTTTAAAGCGAATTAGAATGTCATAACATAATACCAATGCCCTCTTGTATGTGATTTAAAAATTATGTATTTCATTCTAATAAGAACAAATCTGATCCCTAAACTCCTGAACAATACTTCTTATATACCTCTTTTAGAGATGATAAGAAAGCTTAATTATTTGTAGATTGATTAACCCCAATTCTACTAATAACATTCGCTATACTATTAGCAATTCAGATCACCTCGCGCGATCATCCATCTTCAAGATTTAGTACCCTCTCTATTGGATGCACATAATTCTCCTTCATTAGGATCCTCTTCGGATCTTACTCCTCGCTTGTCTCTTTTTTGAGATCAACTGAAGTCGTGTTGGCCCCAATATGCGATGACCTATTACGTACACCTAAATCCTTCATTGGCTTATACTTTTAAAGTAACGCCAAACGAACCTAAACCATCGATCCCTAACTCTGCCTTCTGGCAATGAAATCGATAACGTACTCCCTTACTCCTTTGGGTCTTATCGCTTTCGCCTTGAACCCCATCCTTTTCTTAGTGTCAACCATTTTATGACTACAGAATATAATTGACATCAGCTCCTCCTAACAAACCGTAAGTAGAATGCAACGAATCCTAATACGGGCTCTAAGTTTTAAGAGACGCAATGCGGAAGTCACATAATGAAAGACACTCCTAAGGACACTTGAACCTGGAGTGCTCTGATACCAACTGTGATACCCCCGGATTCCCGAATGCGGGTTGGCCAGGCCCATGCCCGAATACCCGGGGATATCAAAAACAAATCGGCAATAAACGAACACAGAGTACAAAAGAATAAAGAAGAATAAATAAAATGCTGACAAGAAACTAAAATGATAATCTAATAATAAACCTTAGAATATATTTCCATTAATTAATAAACTCTTCTGATACAACTAAACCTCCAAAATACAACTCGGGAATCCATACTGTGTCGACCCCTAGAAAATTCAAACTAAACAAATGACAGCAATAACTGTCTAAATCAGGAAACTGAATCATAAAGGAACTCCTATGCAGCATCGGAAGAATGAAGTAGACTGATCCCCGCTCAGCACGAACAACCTCTACTCCTGACGAACACCTGAAAAATAATGGTGAGTCAGGCCCACAAACAAGTTCTACTCTACAACAGTCCAAGCAGAGATCCGATACACGTATACATCCTAGTCAATCCAACAGTAACTAGTAGTCCGTATATATATATACACACACTAAAGGAACCTCACTAGACTATAGGGTTATCTCAACCTGAATAGTAGACAACATGCAAAACGCATATATAGTGGGCATGAGTACCTAGACCTACCAGGGTACACAACTACACTATATCTAGCTACACATCCCTGGCGATATACGCACCCTAACCACTGATCCTGAGACTCAAGCTCATATCATGGCACCATACTTACATATATATAATCTAGTAACCATCCTATTCAGTATAAATTAATCCTCCATAAGTCATTCAACTTGTTCAGCTGACCTGACTTGAATATAAGTAGGACTTAACCTTTTAGTTAATCCATTCCCTTATATAATAAATTAATCCTCCATAAGTCATTAAACTTGTTCAGCTGACCTGACTTGAATATAAGTAAGACTTAACATTTTAGTTAATCTATTCCATTATATAATAAATTAATCCTCCATAAGTCATTCAATTTGTTCAGCTAACCTGACTTAAATATAAGTAGGACTTAACATTTTAGTTAATCCATTCCCTTATATAAAATAAGTAGGATTTAACTGATAAGTTAATTCGTCCCTAAAATGCCACTGTCCCATACCAGTGCATTAAACCACACAATCCAACAATTAATGTAACAATTAAGGAAATATATCAAACAATCCAGAAATTACTATGATAATATGATATCAAGTTATCACAAAATATGAATGATTTATTATTTATTTAAGTTTCCTATATCATATGTCCTACATAAACTGAATCTTATACATATAATGATATTTTATTATATCGTCAAATAAGCATTTTTCATATCCAATTTATTCTACACATTTAATCTCAATTGCTAAAACATGTTAAAAGATTAAATTCATTCGTTTGTTTAAAACATTCAAATAGCAAACATCATTATGATTAAGTCTATTTAAATTTATTTAAACCCAAACCTAGTTCCTATTTAATGTTCAGGAATCCTAGGCATGTTTCTATTTTCCATCATTCCACAGATATGAAAAATACATAATTTAAACATGTAAAAATTCACACTGGAAATTAAATCAAAATCATGCATTTATCAATTTATAACACAAGAACAGATGTGAACCAAATTCATAAAACCTATGTTCAAATCCAATTAAACATGCATAATTATTTAATTTTATGTGTTTAATAAATCCTAAAATTTCCTAAGCATGTACAGAAACACGAATCAAAGGGAAAGAGATAGAAGAAGAACTTGCCTTAAACATTCGGATCGAAAGTTAAACTTCTTCTTCCTTGATTTTCTCTCTACAGGGTTTTTTTTTTCCTCATTCCCTCTTTAACTCTCTCTCTCTAGAATATATCACGTGAATATTTCTAACCCCCTTTTACAACCTATAGCTATATATTTATAGGTTAAATAAAATAACCCTAACCCTTTTCCCAATCCAAGTCAGCTTAAAAAAAATATATATTAAAATATTAAAAAAGTAAGTAAAATATGTTAAGTATATAATTTATGTATATCTTTATTAAATAAATAAATTATACACATTCCATTATATATTAATGGATTATCCAATAATACTTAAGTTACCATAATATTATAAAGTAACTTAAAACATAACACGTATCAAATCTACGTATATTTTTATTATTTAAATATAAAACATATACATCAGATTAAATATTACTACCCAAGTTACTATAAAACTAATTAATAAATTACTTCCCCTTTATATATATTAAAAAGGTAAGTAAAATATGTTAAGTATATAATTTATGTATATGTTTATTATATAAATAAATTATACACATTCCATTATTTATTAATGAATTATCCAATAATACTTAAATTACCATAATATTATAAAGTAACTTAAAACATAGCACGTATCAAATCTACGTATATTTTTATTATTTAAATATAAAACATATACATCAGATTAAATATTACTACCCAAGTTACCATAAAAGTAATTAATAAATTACTTTCCTTTTTATATATGTATATAATATATATCTATATATATATATACATATACAATTATCCATGGGTAATAATCCGTACACATCCAACCTCCTATCCAAGTCCATGGGATCCAATTGGTTGGCCCATTACTACTAACTATAACCATAAAAGAAAAATAAAATAAAATAATAAAAGAAAAGAAAACATTTAATTTACAATTAATCAAAACACCATTTAATCACATAATCTAATTAAACAATTAACACATAGACAAATACAAATAATACATAGACACATAATCAAATAATCAAGTAATACCTAATTCAATTAAACACATAAGCAATTAGTCAAATAATCAATTAAATAATTAAAAATACAATTAAAACAAATAAATAAATATCGAGACTATCCTTTTAAAATTAGGGGTATTACACTTTGTATAACATGTTTCTATGTTATTTGAATTGTATGAACAATGTGATCATGCTAGAAATGATTTAAAGTAGTTAGGATGCTCCTTGAGTCTCACTTGACATAGAAGTTAGGTGGCATGAGCCCCTTTAACATGTTTCACCTTAAGGTGATAAAATTGTAAAATGTTAGGTCAATGCATGCTCATCTCCTACGAGTAGCTTTATGTTACTCACCCCTACGTTACTGGGGTATATTTCAGGTACGGGATTTCAGACTTGAAGACTCCATTTGCCTTGGTTGATTTGTGGCCTCTTATGACAAAACTTGTATTTTCATTTTAAATGTGTAATGTGTACATAAGTACACTCATTTGAATGTAATTGATATGCATAACATGAGGCCAAAGGCCAAAGACACTTATGTGAAATGTATGCTAACTTTGAACTTCATTGTTACCTATGGAAGATATGTGGATTAATACATTGAAGGGTTCTATTTTGCATATGACATGTCATGAGGTCATAGGCCATTACAACACATCTATTTTATCACATTACATATGCTTGTATGCTCACTTTGGCAAACAACACCATCCTTAATGAAACAAAAACTCTAAGTAGGATTTTTAGGGAGTTTTACCCTATTCTGTTTCAGGGGCATTTCGGGTATTTCACAATGCTTTTTTTTTCTTTTTTCCTTACGAGTCACGTAGAAAACTCAATTTTGAGGGGGGTTTCTTCTTTGTATTTTCCTAGAAAATGCCATCTTGTCTCTCAAAAATCTAATTTTTTCGTAAAACCATTGCTGCCAGGTTTTTGTCGATTTTAGTGCAAATGTACTTGGTACTATTCATCAACTTTTTTTTGAAAAGTGTGATGACCGATCTGAAACTTCCAGGGGTCTTATGGGTGTATTTTAAGGTTGTATTTTCAATTTAGGCAATTTAAAAACCTTCCGAAGCCCCATTTCCTTTCTTTGGGTAGTAGCTTGAAACAATTTTCAACTTCTAGACCTGATTTTCTTGAGGGTATTTTGGGCATTTTACAATGCATTTTTTGGTTTCCGTCTGCGTTTCGGGTAGAAAACTTGATTTTAGGGGGGGTTTCTTTTTTGAGTTTTTCCAAAAAAGTCCGTTTAGTTACCCGTTTTTACTCTCAGTTGCAGCAGTAGTGGGTTGACGGCACTGTAACTGTCACGGCCTTCGTCGGGCCGCCGCGACGTCGATTTTGTTTTTGACCTTTCTCCCTCATCCGGACTCCAAATCAAGTGAATTTTTTTTTAAAATTGATTAATTTTTCATTTTCTATCCAACGGTGTGCTCAGTTACACTCAGATATTTTTGGATAATTACCAGTTTACCCTTTTAGCTTTATTACTCGTTTTTCTTTGTTTTGTCGTTTCTCCTTCGTCCGGACTCCGAATCATACAATTCTTGAGTCCATCTCGATTAGTTTTTTGTTGTCTTCCCAATGGTGTGCTCGATAGCACTTGAATCCATTTTTTTACAAAATGGCCATTTTGCCCCTAGGTTCCTTTTTGTCCGTTTTTGAAACGACACTTTCGCATTTGTTTTCCTTTGAGTTCTGCGACCTCATTGAAGGTCACATTGGTATCTTAGAGACGCATTGTATCTCTAGAGACCGTTGTTTCACCTTTCGCTTTCACATTTCGGATCCGTTATCGGGTCATCTTTTGATCATCACTTACGCACTGGGTTTACAAAAACTTGGGCCGTCACACTGCTACTTATTATTTATTGTGATTCTATTAGGGCATATGAAAAATTGATCTTTTGAGTGAAATAATTGCTCTTGTAAAATTATGAAGATGACAACTAATTGTCGATAAAAGATGAACCGAATTGTGCGATTTCTCGCATTGATAGAACATGCAAAAACTTTACAACTTGTTCCTCTACATAGCTATACGTGTTGTCTTTGAGACGACCGCTTCCTAGCTTAAAATATCCCAACAAGCATAGCAAATACCTTTTGTGTTATTGGATCCCCCATTAAAATCACTAATGGCCACGTTCGATTGGAACCACGTCATCCATGCTTTTACCCAATTTCTTCAAAGTAATAATATTAGACGTGGATTTCCTCTTTCTACTACAAATCACATTCCTTCACAAAGGATCCTCCATAATCTTGTCAATCTATAAATTG
Source organism: Cornus florida (assembly GCF_030987335.1). Taxonomy (NCBI): domain Eukaryota; kingdom Viridiplantae; phylum Streptophyta; class Magnoliopsida; order Cornales; family Cornaceae; genus Cornus; species Cornus florida. Next base: position 22,308,564 of record NW_026775573.1, read on the forward strand.
CAAATGAAGCTCTATTTAAGTATGCAATCACATAAATCAAGTTTACTAATCTGAAAGAAGTTAATTTTATGTGTGTGATTGTTAGAGTAAAGTGCAAAAAAAACCCCTTGAACTATATTTTATGCATAAAATCTCCTAAACTATCTCATTTGTTGCAACATACCCCAAAGACTATACTATACTTCATTAAATGACCATAATGCCCCTTCTTATTGAATTATGAAAAAAAATAATTTTCTTAAATTTGATGAGATATTTTATATTAAATTTGCATAAATTTACCTTTAATTTTCTTAATTATTTATTTAAATTAAAAATTTTAGTAAATTTTTAATGAATATATTACATGAATAGAATGTATTTTTTTTCCCGATAAAAATGTTTAAATTGGTTATAATATGTTTTATTATAAATAATAAAGCTTGAATAATAAGTTGATCAATTTAGAAAATGGTAGTTACAAATCTTTTTCCATTTTTATGATAAATTGATACTAAAAATAAAATTAAGGTAAATAGTATAATTAATATTTACATAAGAGAAAAGATAATAAAAATAATTTAATAAGAAATGAAAATTTTAATGAGAAAGGGTAAAATAGTCTTTTTTGATGAATTTGTCTTTAATTACAACAAATTAATAGTTTAGGGAGTGATTTTTAGTTCAGGGAATTATTTGCTAAAGGACAATAGTTTAGGGAGTTTTTTGCATTTATCCTAATTGTTATTATCTTTTTTAAAAAAAAATTGGTACTCAGACACCAAAATTCGAACCTGACTTCCTTTGAAAAGTAAGAATACCGCATTGTTATTATCTCTTTGCAAAACATAAAGAAGATACTCTAGTAGGTATGGCTGCCGAGTAGGGGTATGTTCAAGCTCGGCTCGGCCATCTAACCATAGTGTTTGAGCTCGGCTTGAACTCGACTCAAGCTTCTAAATGGGTGTCCGAACTCGACTCGATGATGTTTGAAAATGTTTCAGCTCAGTTCGATAACTCGATTAGACCAAAGCGTAGAACAACAGTTGCATGTGTGTGTGTGTGTGTGTGTGTGTGTGTGTGTGTGTGTGTGTGTGTGAGCAATAATACATATACCCGGTACCAGAAATAGCGACAAATCTCCAGTCACAGGTTTCAACATTCACTTCGATTCTTCCATCCAGTATGAGAAATACAAAAGAGGTGCGAGATTAGGGAGATATACGACCTAGAGAGAATAGAGAGAGAAAAAGCAAAAAACATCTTGGATTTTCAGCCATGTTGCAAAGTTACAGCTGGTTTCTTCAATGCCGGTGGTGTTGTTCCAGATTTGCCCGTGGTTTCTTAAAGCGATGCGGCACTTAGGCTTCATTTGGATACACGTGATAGAAAAGAAAGAAAAGGATTATGAGATAAAAGAATATAAAAGAAAAGAAATGATAGCTATAATTTATATTCATGTTTAAATAGATAGGAGAGAAAAGAAAGGAATTGGTAATATTGTTGTTTGGATAACACAAATGAGATAAAAGAAAGGAATTGATAATAATGAAATTACCATCTTACCCTTTTTGGTAGGGTTAGAGGGCAAAATCATTTCAGCCTCCTCCATCTCTCTATTCTAGTTCTCACAGATCCCCTCCCCCCCCCCCCCCCCCCCCAACTGCAAACTACAAAATCTACAAAAATCAGAAGGTCAAAACCCATATCGGCTCTCTCTCTCTTTCTCCAACTGCCAACTACAAAATCTACCAAAATTAGAAGATCAAAACCCATATCGACTCTCTCTCTCTTTTCAACTGCAAACTACAAAACCTACCAAAATCAGAAGATCAAAACCCATATCGGCTTTCTCTCTCTCTCTCCAACTGCAAACTACAAAATCTACCAAAATTAGAAGATCAAAACCTATATCGGCTCTCTTTCTCTCTCTCCAACTGCAAACTACAAAATCTACCAAAATCAGAAGATCACCCATATCAGCTCTCTCTCTCTCTCTCTCTCTAACTGCAAACTACAAAATCTACAAAAATCAAAAGGTCAAAACCCAATTAGGTTTATCATTTCAGATTGTTCCAAAAATCAAAACCCATATCTTTCAAGCTTGCCCCCCTCTCTCTCTGCAACTGCTAACTTGTATGTATGGGTTTTGTTTAAAAAAAATTTCTAAAATCAACTAATCAAAGTCTGTAATTCTTGTTTTGCAACTCTCTCTCTCTCTGCAACTGCAACTACATATATATATTTCAGCCTCCCCAATAGCCTCCATCTCATTCTCAGCCTCCCACTCTCTCTCGCTGCAACTGTAAACTATATATATAGACGATATATACAACACTTGCCCCTTCTGTAATTTGCTCCAAATCCCTCTCAATCCTTTCTTTTTTCTCTTATTCTTCCCATCCAAACACCTTAATCACTATCCTTCCCTTTCTTTTCTCTCCAAATCCCTCTAAATCCCTCAATCCAAACGATGCCTTAGGGTTGGGGAAGATATGGGGATGAGGGAGTTGTATAAGATTTATATCAATGGGCTTGAGTCGGCTGGAGTTTTCTTTTCAAGTGGGTTGATATTATAAACACAATTGGGTTGGGTTGAATCGAAATGGGTTTTTACTTTTTAGTTAAAAGGAAAAAAGAAAAGACCTAAACTATCATATATATACACATATATGTTTATATATTCACGAGCCCAATAAGGAGCAAGTTCCCGAACGTGTTCGTGAAGTATCAAGCCGAGCTGAAGAGTGTTCGGGATTGGCTCGTTTATTAATCAAGCATTCAAATTTTGTTCGAGCTCGAGCCGAACTTTTAGCAAACCAAGTCCGAGGGGTTCGAGAACAGCTCGGTTCGTTTGCAGCTGTAGATGCGAGGGATTGATAAGGGAAGGTAGGGATTCCTTTTGGGACCATTCATCGTTTTCCCACATTTATTCATCAAAAAGTAAAGGAGTCAAAACCAAAACATAAGCTGCCCATTCCATCTATCATATGGCAAATCGCCAACTGTGACTGCTGGTGGAGTGATTGGTGATCGGCGATGAGGTGGTTCTTTAATGGTCAATGGTGAAAAGGGCAATTTTGGGATTTTTAAAGAAAAAGTTGGTCAAAATGGATTATTAGAGGCTAATTTGCACCAAAGCACACAATAGGGAGTTTTGTGCACCAAACAAAACAATAGGGTTTTTTTGTACCTTTTGAATCTAAGAGGGGTATCCAAATAAATGATTATTATTTTTTAAATATCAAAACTACCCTTTCATATATAGAACTATCATTTCCTATATATTTTCCTAAATTAGAGAGTGCGAGCCACTATATGCAATTCAAAAATATAATGGTTGAATGCAAATGAAGAAAGTTATACAAATTAGCTCCAACCATGATATTCACACTAATACTCTGTTTAGTAGAAAGAAAGAAAATTGGAAGAGAGGGATAGAAGAAGAGATAAATGATACATTTTTAGGAAAGAGATTATATTATTTCTTCTTTTTATTTGGTTGGATAAAAGAAAGGAGAATAAGATAAATACCTTATTTTATTTGTTATGAGAGAAGACAAGAGAAAGTGTTAATTATAAAGAAAGTTTTTAATTTAAAAACGTTTAGAATAGTCTTTGCTTGTCTTTAGTTCATATTTGGAAGAACGAAAATTTGTGAAGAAGGATGACTTATTCATCATCTTTTCTCGATATCTCCTCTCTGCCAAACAAAGAAAGCTCTGCCAAACAAAGAAAGCTCGTCTCTTTCTTCCTATCTTCCCTCCACCCTCTTACTTCCTTCTTATCAAACGGAGCATAAATGTTCCTCCTACAATTATACAAGTTTGAATATGAAGAGCCCAAACTGTTAACGAATTGCTCATTTATAGCCCTAATCATGGCATCATGTTGGACTAAACTAATCTACGAATCTGTAAAAAAATTATAGTTAACAATCCAAACGGGAGTAATATATATCTCTGTTCCAGGTAAGAACCACTAGCATGTCAATTTAGGTGCAAAAATATAACATCTAATTCAACTAATACTCCCCTCATAACTTATATCGTATATACTCTAATGACAGATTACTATGATGATTAGCATAGGCAACAAGGAACCAGATCAAACAGACCACAATGCAAAAAAACATGGAATCACCCAAAATAAAGAAATAATGTAATAGTGCCAAAATTTGCCAAAAATCATACTAAGGTACAGTTTTTGACTTAAGAGTCCTAATTCAACTAGTAATAAGCTTTATTTACAACTTTGAACAGAGAAGAAACAAAGTAATATTCCAATTATAGATTCGTATGAGAAATTAGCATTAGCAACATGGAACCAGATCTAACAGATCACAATCCATAGCTTTTATTTACCCCTGCTCCAGCAGAACTTATGTAACATGCCCTAACAATTACCATATCAACACCAATTTCCTACAAATGCCCACAGGGCCATACCAGCTCATATCCAGAATTGAATTAACTATTGTATAACCATACCCAGTTGCTCAGCCATGCCATGTACAGAGTTTTAGGGGAAAAAATGCAGTCGAAATCCAAAAACAACTACGATGTCAACCCCTGTTGCTCAATCATGTACAGTGTTTTTGTAGAAAAAAGAATACAGTTTAAGACCTCTTGATGTCCAGCAGCCAATCAGACCAAGTACCCCTGCAAAATTGCAAACAGAAAAAGGGAAAAAGGAAATAAATTAGCGTTGTTTCACTAGTAGATATGAACCTGCAAACACTAATCCGTTTGTGATTGTATGTAATGTAACAGATATCATCAAGCAAGATTTTAAGACTTTTATACTCTTGTGGACGTCCTGATTGGAAGAAGTGATTTTGCTAAGCAAAATTTTTGGAGAGGAAATATTACTTGCATAAGCCACTGAGGACTAGTTGGACTTCTTATTAGAACATAGGTACACATAAACATTTGGAAGGGCTTGCATTAGTGAATAGGTATAATATGCTTTGTTGACCCTACATCTTTCTCCTAAGGGTAATCTAGCACTTTTGATGATAAAAAACCATTTATAGTGTTCAATGTACTAATATCTACATTGAGTTTCAATATATAGATCAAAAGGAACACATTAAGAGAGAAAGATCAAGTCCACACTACAATGATCACATCAAGGACATTGAAGTTGCAATGAACCTCATTCTGAATAATTTCATCAAAGCAACTCAGAATTGATGCAAGGAAGTCTCGGAAGCCATAATGATCATCAATGCGTACCAATGGGGTAGATAGGTTGGTGAGAGTCCTAGGAATTAAAGTGTAAAGAATCGGTGAAACCATTTGAAGCTCAAAATAGGATCATGCATCACTCACACACCTTGATTCTTCACTTTCATGCTATGTGAGATGCTATGCATTCATAATTTAACTGGCCTTAAGCATTCAATTACAAAATGAACTTGCATATTTCACCACTGAGCACACGCAATTAGTGGCATAATAAATTATTCTAGGTGGCTCCAAGAAAATTCAAAATCCTAACCTGTAGGAAGTGAGTTGAGAATCTTTCACATTAATCTTTTTTTTTTCTTTCTTTTTTTAATAAATATATATACACTATTGAGATTTAAATTAATCAATTACGCAGCAAGTACTGTAAGTCCTAATTCAACTAATACTCCTCTCATAACTTATATTGTATATACTCTAATGACAGATTCCTATGATGATTAGCATAGGCAACATGGAACCAAATCAAACAGATCACAATCCATAAAAACATGGAATCACCAAAAATAAAGAAATAATGTAATAGTGCCAAAAATGCCAAAATTCATACTTAGGTACAGTTTTTGACTTGAAAGTCCTAATTCAACTAGTACTCCATTTATAACTATACGAAGTTGTCTGCATACACTTTATTTACAGCTTTGAACAGAGAAGAAACTAAGTAATATTCTAATTATAGATTCGTATGGGAAATTAGCATTAGCAACATGGAACCAGATAACAATCCATAGCTTTTATTTAACCGTACTCCAGCAGAAATTATGTAACATGCCCTAACAATTACCATATCAACACCAATTTCCTACAAATGCCCACAGGGCCATACCAGCACATATCCAGAATTGAATTAACTCTTGTATCAACATACCCTGTTGCTCAGCCATGCCATGTACAGAGTTTTAGGGAAAAAAAATGCAGTCGAAATCCAAAAACAACTACGATGTCAACCCCTGTTGCTCAATCATGTACAGTGTTTTTGTAGAAAAAGGAAAATCAGTTTAAGACCTCTTGTTGCCCAGCAGCCAATCAGACCAAGTACCCCTGCAAAATTGCAAACAGAAAAAGGGAAAAAGGAAATAAATTAGCATTGTTCACAGTAGATGTGAACCTGCAAACACTTATCCGTTTGTGATTGTATGTAATGTGACAGATATCATCAAGCAAAATTTTAAGACTTTTATACTCTTGTGGACGTCCTGGTTGAAAGAAGTGATTTTGCTAAGCAAAATTTTTGAAGAGGAAATATTACTTGCATAAGCCACTGAGGACTAGTTGGACTTACTTATTAGAACATAGGTACACATAAACATTTGGAAGGGCTTGCATTAGTGAATCAGTTAAGCAAATAGCTGCAGGTAAAGTGATGATGCATAAAGTGCAAAATTTAAGTGACTACAAACCTTCAACATAAAGTATTCAAAACATTTTACATGGTCGTATTACTAAATTACAAAAAAATTGAAAGTACCACTACTACATCATGTTTAGTAGTGCAGAATCGTGTCTGGGCATTATTTTTTAACACTGGGCTTGCATTATTTAGTTGATTTGAGGTTAGTAGGTTTCTTTTAAATTAGCAGCTTCCACTGCTCAAATATCGCGCTTCAGTTACTTCATAGAGTAGCCATATAACGGTATGACATAATAACAACAATCATAAACACTACATTGCTACACCTTGAAGTGCTTGCACCGCACTAGTATATACATTGGGTAGCCTTAGTATTCCCGTTGCATTTTCATCAATTAACTATTGGTTTTGATGCACTTGATTTTTTTCTTTCTTTTTTATGCTTCTATTATATTTATTATATCATTTGCATTGTGTTAGTAAAAGGATTTTTATGATCTTATAACATATAGCTTCTATATTGTATCTATAACAATTTTATTACACTAAAATTGCTTATAGTATTAGAGTAAATGAAATGCTAGTACTATTATCAGGTATAATATGCTTGACATGCGGCCATACTGAATGACCACCTAGGCAGCTTGGCTAGCATATGGGCTTTTATTAGAACCATACCCTGTGCTTGCCTTGGATATTTGACTACCATGTTTCCCTAAGCTGCATTTTGGCCTTAAAATCCAATTACTCAAGTTTCCCGGTCGTGAGCATGTATTAAATGAATCAAGATTTGCATATCATTGCATGGGGCACTCAAGGAAAACGAAATGAAGAAATAATTTTGATGGAGCAGTGCATAACCCTTTTCTATTCATTATTTAATCTGGCCACACATGCTTGATGCAACATCTCATACTTTTTTTTTTTTTTTTACAAGGAAAACAGAGAGACACAACTAAGGAACAGGACTACACATCATATGCTGCGCATCTCAGGAAACTCAGGTGAATTCTTCTGGTTGTTACCCTCCTAATTTTTTTAGCAACGTTGACATAACTTGTACTTTGGTCATACATGTTGGTTTTTCTAGACGCCAAGTCAATCTCATGATGTGTTTTAAATCATAGTTTTTCATTTTTTTCAGTGGTTTATCTTGGTACCATCAAATCAGATAATATGTTTTACAAAAGACATTTAGCATCTACAGTATTTTGAATTTAATTTTTTTTCGCACATGTCATTTGTAAAGTTTGAGAAAGTTATTCTCTGATATTACATCATTAGCACTTAACAGGTTTGGCAATTTGTGGAAGATAGAATTGACATATCAAGTAGTCCTTTATCAAAACAGAATATACATACACTGAAATCAGAACCCTATCATCACCGCCGCATTCCAATACAATATTCAACCCTAAAAACTGCAAATGAAAAAAAAAGGAAATAAATTAGAATTGTTCAAAGTAGATGTAGATATGAACTTGAATACGCTTATCCATCAGTGATTGTATGTAATATGACAGATATCAGCAACTGTTGTGAGGAAATTATCAAATGACTCGAGCTAAATGTTAGACTTTTGTACTCTTGCGGACATCCTGGTTGGAAGGGGTGCTTTAGTTAATTTCCAATGAAAGCATTATCATAACTTTTACATCAATCATTTTCAGTAATAGTTGTGAAGAGGAAATATGTCTTGCAAAAGCCACTGAGGGCTAGTTGGACTTCTTTTTAGAACACAGACACATAAATATTTGGAAGAGCTTGCATTAGTGACCCAATCCCCCTCTTTCATTACAGAATTTACCAAATCTCCATTCTATCAGTTTGTATCCCTATCGATAAGATCAATTACTCTAAAATTATGAGAATCATTAGGAATTTGAGAAAACAATTTAGAATTTTTTGAGTCTGATGTTTATCGATCTTCCCAAACATTCACCAAATTACCATTAATGACCCTCCAATACACTCCCCTTCAATAACTCCTTTCAACTTCAAGTCTCCGCCAACCATTTTTACGCTCAAAATCAATCAGAAGGTCCAGTATCCTTCCTTAAATAATAGGAAGTATATGTTGTTCCATTATTCCAACTTTATATGCTGCCCCTTCATTAGCCCTTCAACATAAGCACTCGTAAGGGTAGGAAATAATAGGAATGGTGCTGATTTTCATTTTTCTTCTAGCTTTTTTCAGTTTCGAGAACCACCTTTTCCCTGCCTATTACTCATCTTAAAAAGCTGAAACGACCAGCACAGTCTCCAATTTAGGAGTTGGAGGTTAAGGCACTCTCCTTCGAAGGGGATAGGTGGAAGAGTAAATAATTCAAACATCTGATTATTCTTACAGAGTTGAGCTATTACAAATTATTCAATATTGGAATAATCTTCTTTTGTCAATCATAATGCCCTATTCAGTATGCTTGTATCAATACTTAGAAGTCATTTTAAATCAACTATTCACATGTACCAATGATATTGATCATGATGCGCTCCGCGAGACACGCGATATGCAAAAATTTTAGGCATTGGCGAAAGACTTCCAGGGGTAATTTTTAGGAATATTTTCATATTTTAGGGTTATAGTATCTGATAGGGATTTGAGTCGTTTGACTATCTAGTAGTTCTTTTATTATGTTCAAGAAATATACATGGCTTTGGTATAATAGTGATTTACAGCCTTATGATTGAATATTTGATTTACTAATGTCCTTTATCTCTCTCACACACACAAACATTCTTTTTCCCCTCATGTGTCACTAGGATTTCAACTAATTCTTAGATCATAATGGCAAAATTCACTTAAAAGGTGAAAAGGTTGAGATTCAAATTTTTAAAAAGCTCCATATAAAGGGATGTTATAGCTATAGCAACCACAACTATTCAGTTTAAAGTTGATTCCAACAAATGGCATGCCAGGAAATGCTGGAATGCTAAAATACCATAATCTCAAATTAGTTTATCATGAAAATAACATAGTCCACGCCAGCGAAATTTATAAGGAATTGCAAGCATGTATAATTGGAACTCATCTTTCTGCAGGCATGGCTAAATGATAGGTATTCCAATAACAAAACAAACCTCAAACTCAGTTAGAAAAAATCAGCCAAGGAATTGCAAGAATTGATCCATGTCACATCAAACATTAGTTTTCTTAAAAAATAAAATAACAAAATTTATCTTTTTACATAAGATCATTAATTCCTTCAGAAAAACTCAGCTAGTTATACATGAAGAAATCTCCAGGATAGTAAACACACAAAAAAAAAAAAAAAATAGCGCAGATTAAAAGAATTTTTAACTGCATACTATTAACTATCCAAATTCAGAAACTGTATAAGGATATCCACCAGGAATGCATGCAGCAAACAGCTAGGAAATAAGGGGGGTTAAAAAAGTTCAGTGTGGAAACCATTGGAGTTCGTGTTATGTACCTGAAATGTACCTGATTCCACAACGCAGCAGGCAACATAGCAGCCTGGTAATCGATAGCTCCACCTACTTTCAGAGCAAAAAGCTCTACTTAGCAGCCCAACCTCGTGAATATAAATCATAAGAATGTGAAGAAAACCCCATTATATGAGATAAGGATGGGTTATAACATAATTCCCCTCTCTTTGCATTTCTTGACTATATCCTTGGCCTCTTCAGAGTAAGCTGACTGAACTAGGGCATCAATCAATGAGTGACAAGTATAAGCATCTGGAACACATCCATTTGCTTCCATAGAGAAGAACAAGTTCTTAGCTTCATCAAATCTCCCCGATTCACACAATGCCTTAATAAAAGCACAATAAGTAAAATTGTCAGGACTCAAATCTGAAGTCAACATGGTTACAAGAACCTTCTGGGCTTTCTCAATCTTATTCATTTTACAGAAACTTTGGATAAGAGCATTGAAAGAGAATATATCGGGTCTTATTCCATCATCTTGCATCTGTTTCAAAAGTTTCATTGATTTGGCAACATCCCCCACGTTACATAACGAGCGGATCAAAATATTATATGTGACAGCATTTGGAATGATGCCCCACTCTGGCATTTCTGTGAAACAATCAAAAGCATCCTTGATCTGGTGCACGCGACAAAGGCCATCAATTATTGAACTAAAAGTGAAAATATCTGGTCTGAAACCCTGTTCTAAGAGCATCTCCAACAACTCCCGTGCCTTACCTACTTCCCCAATCTTGCAAAACCCGCTAATTAGAGTATTGAAGGTGACAAGGTTAGGAACAATATTTCTTTGTTGCATCCCTCTAAAGGTCTCCAATCCTCTGTCCATCATTTTAGCTTTGGAGAAGCAATCAATTGCCATGTTATATGAGAAGACATTTGTCACAAGTCCATCCTGAATTATCTTATTTAAATACCGAGTCCCTTCTTCATCTCGTCCGGACTTATACAGAGCCTCAGTGAGAAGAAGAAAAGTATTAAACCCCACTTTCACACCTCGATCAGTAAAACCATCGAGTATCTTACATGTTTCCTCAAGGTCCAGTCCCTTAATAAAACAAGTTATTGTAACATTAAATGTTGAACTGTCAGGAAAATAACCTCTCTCGCTAGCCTTTTTCAAAAACTCCGCCGCCTCTCTCGGCAAAGAATTATTAGAAAGACAATGCAAAATAGTATCACAAGCTACTTTAGGCAAAACCGGCTTCCCCTCCACAAATCTAGATAACAGCTGAAATGCTTTCTGTGGGGATAGACAACGAAACACACCATTAACCAATGATCTATATGTGGCTTCATTTGGACTCACATTTCGCTCCCACATTTTCTCTAATATTCTAAACGCTCCATCAACCCTTTTTGCATTACAAAACCCATCAATTAGTATCGTATAAGTAAACACATTGGGTGAATATCCCAAACCATCCATCTTTTTCAGCAAACGCATTGCCTCGTCCACTACACCAGCCTTACAAACTCCATGAATGAGGATATTATATGTAAACCTATCAGGATTGCAATTATCTGACTGCATCTGTTGAAATTTCAGATAAGCTAAATCAAGTGAATTCGATTTCACTAATGCATCTATAACTGCATTATACAACCTAGTAGTTGGACTAAGACCCAAATATGAAATTTGCCCGAAAACTTCATCACAGTATTTTGCCAGCCCTAATCTCCCCCAACTACCAATCAAAATACAAAACAAATCTTCAGTAACCGGACACCCAGAGCTTCTAATATCTCGAATCAACTCAACTGATAAGACTACCGGACCTTTCCTATAAAGGGAATTAACTAAGACACCCCTAATCGATTGATTTCTCGCGAACACAGGGTCGATATTTGAAACCCAGATATAAAATTTCAAAGGATGCAATGGGTTTTCCTGATTTTGTAGAATACTCACAATTAACTGATGATTCAAACTGATCCGCTTCACTTTAAACTCGTGATTTAGCAACAAGAACCAGTCTTTACTTGAAAGTATCTGAGAAATGTACTGATGGTCTATTGGTTTTTCATGTGATTTGTGTTTATTAACTGAAATGTGACTGTTTGTAATAGAAGGCAAGTTGGGGTTTTTGAATTGAGAGTTCAATGAAGACTTACCTCTAAAAGAAGCTTCGATGTTGTTGTTGTTGGTAGGCTTGTGGTCAACAGCCGTTAAATTTTCAAAAATTGGGGATTGTTTTCGCTGATTGTGAAATTTTTCTGATTGGTTTCGGATTGCAGGTAAAGCCCTAGAAGCCAAAGAAGAAAACCCTCTCATGTCCCTTGGAGCAACTGCTGAGGAAGTGACGACTAGCAAAACTGTGTATAACTTGGACCGGTCAATGAACCGGACTGGTTTTTCTCGCTACACAAAAGTTTAGTAATAGATATGATAAGGCAGAAGCTTATATCGAAACAGGTACGGGACTCACCATTGGCAAGACGGGTGATGCTTGAATGGAATCTCCCAGCTTCGTTCATCCGGCCGCCGGCAGAGCCTCCAGATGGTTTGAGTTAGGGCGCCGCTCTGATTTCACGCCCTAATTATCCTTGCACCGGAATGGGTCACGGCTTAGACATGAGTAGTCTACAAACCCTAGACTAGGAATGCGTTCGCTAGGTGATGGGCTGGACCCTGAGGTGTTATTCATGTTTTCATTGTTGGTCTCTTTGCTTATTGGGCCGTCTACAATTCGTGGGCTATGTCCATGCATTCTGTATTGCCTCGTATTTATATATATAAAGTTCAATTTACCTTCCGAAAAAAAAAAAAAGTTTAGTAATAGTACAAAGTTTATCTTGATTATGGCTTTATATCCTATTTGGACAAATTTTTTATTAGGGCTAATTTTATAAAACTCAAACTGCTTTCAAATTTTGATCATAAACCCCAATCTATGTTAAAAAAAATTTACGCTTTAAAAAGTGATCTACCTCAATATTCATATCCAACCAGTAAACCTGAGTGTGAAATTAAAAACTATAAATTTCTTTTTTTTTTTAAATTACAAAAATAATTTAGAGGGGTGAGTTTGAGGGGTAGTGGTGGTGAAGAAAATATTTAAAGGGTATTTTTGTAATTTAAAAAATATATTTTTATTTTTAAATTTAACATTTAATGGTAATGTTAACTTTGTCATTTCACATCCGAGTTAACTAGACACGAATATTTAGACAATTTGATCACTTTTAAAGTGCGGAAGGTTTTCTGTAACATGTTGGGAGTTTACGGTCAAAACTTGAAAGTAGTAGAAATTTTATGGAATTAGCCCTTAAATATATCCCTAATGTACAAATATTAATCTACTTTGAATATTGTTTATTTACGATTTCGAAAAGAAAAAATTAAAATAAATAAAAAATAAATAAATAAACACAAATTTTTAGGTACTCATTAGTCTTTCACTCTTTTGCTATTGTTGAAATTATAATTTTTTTTAGCATTTACCAATTTTCAGTAATATGAGGATGTAAAGTCAATTGATTAGAACAAAATTATTATGGGGATATGGTAAAGTGAGGAATTTAAGCTTTTATGGTTGTTCGCCTCAATCTTAACTTTTTAAATATTCATTGAAATAATACCTAAATCTAAATTAAATTTTGTTGTCTAATTAAAATAATAATAAATTCTTATAATAATGCAATACTGAAATAATCTTATTGCAACCTCAATTAAAGAATCAAACTGAAAATATTATTTCATAATTTCAAAATAACAATGTTACAAGTACAACTCGATTTAGTGTAAAAGTCTGCGCCTACCCAATAATAATAAAAATGTCAGAACTCAACAACTACAACCAAAGCATATCAAAAGAATTCTAATATCTCCACATGTGCCTCGATATAAAATAAATGAGGTCATTTAGTCATCGTGTTAAAGTAAGGGTTGTTATAGTGACCTAAACATTTTTTTTCTTGAAAAGAGTTAACCAAGCATGTCCTAATTCTCTCAAAACCAATTCCATAAATCCTAATTATAAACTCGAAAAAAAAAAAAAAATGTTTTATATGTATGGAAGTCTTTTTTGACTTGCTCCCATAAGAACTGGTTTTTGCGGTGCCCATCTGAATTATTTTATTCCAGAGATGTATCAAAAGTCTATTATTGTACAATGCTATCAGAAGTGAAAATCTGCTTGCTTTCACGATTTCATCCATTGCTTTCGATTATATCATTATAGTAAGTTACTATGATAAAAGCTTCATTGATATGCAGGTAACTTTGTAAATTAACCCATAAGCAAATGTTTTATACAAAATAGTAAGGTTTTGAAACTACAGAAGAACAAAAAAAGGAAACAGAAAATAAGCACCACATATATGCCTCATTTTATTTTGCCTTGTACCATCTCAAGATTATAACCTACTTTTCTTAATTGGTCCCATCTCCTTTGCCTCGGTCCTCAGCAGATGCTTTTGTAACTTCCCTGTAGCAGTTTTTGGCAGTGGCCCAAACACTAAAGATTTTGGAACCCAATATGCAGGCATCTTTGACCGGCAGAACTTCATTATATCTTCCGCCAACCGATGTTCATCAGACTTGTCAACCCCGGGCTCCAATGTCACAAAAACACAAGGCGACTCTCCTCACTTCTCATCCGGCCTTGCCACTACAGATGCCTCTAGAATTGCTGGGTGCAAGTACATAGAATTCTCGATCTCCACATTATTGATGTTTTCACCTCCAGAGATTATAACATCCTTTGACTTGTCTTTGAGTTCTATATACCCATCAGGATGCTTCACACTGAGATCACCAGAATGAAACCAGCCATTTACGAAAGCCTATTCATTTGCTTTAAGATTCTTCAAATAGCCCTTCATCACAACATTGCCCCGCATCACAATCTCCCCAATGGTAGTTCCATCAGCAGGAACAGGCTTCATGTCTTTGGTGCTGACAACATCTAGCCCCTCCAAGGCGATGTACCGAACACATTGGCGTGCATTAAGACGAGCTTAAGTTTTAGGAGGCAGCGTATCCCATTCAGGCTTCCAGGAACATACAGTGGAAGGGCCGTTCGTTTCCGAAAGGCCACAAGTGTGGGTAACACGGAAGCCAAGTTTGCTCATTCCAAAGAGAACAGAAGGGGGTGGCGCAGCACCAGCTGTCATTACGCGGACAACATGGGGGAGGGGTAGTATGGTCTCATGTTGTGGAGCATTTACTACGCTGTTGAGTACAACAGGTGCAATGCTAAAATGTGTCACACCATGCTTTGCTATGGATGAATAAACTGCCTCCGCTGTTACCTGTGTAAATGTAGAGCTAAATGTGCTTAGTGATAATGCTAAAACAGGCAAATTTTATTGAACTAATTGATAACTTGAAAAAAAAAAAAAAAAAAAAAAAAAAAAAAAAAAAAAAAAGAAAGCCCTCAAATTGAACCACAATCAAAGAAACTTAAAAAAAAAAAAAAATTAAGTTCCAGATCCAAATTTTAAAATGGTGGAAGAACCCAATCAAGTAGAGAACTGACACTGCAATATAGAACAAAATCTCGCAATAAGAAGTACTGCTAAATAATGTTCTACTTCAGTTAAATCTAAGAATCAATGTTAATTTCACTTCTCCTACCTACAAGTTAGCTGTTATACCAAAGACCAGCTCTTTTTAGGTTGAAAAACTGCCTATCACAAGCCACAATTTGAGCTTTATATATCCGCATGAACTAGGTAGTGGATTGTCTAATACTTGATTCCATGCAATTTAAGGATTCAATTTGCATACCCGTGAATTATATGAGTAGGAGACAAGTAATATATAATTGGATGAAGATAAAGAGAAGACAAGTAAAGTTAACACAAGAGACGTGTAAGGGGAAGCACATGAATTTACCATTTAATCAAGTGAAAAGTCCGAATAGTTACCTATCGAAGGCATATATTTGTCCCACAAAGAGCAGCAAGTGTCCAAATGAAACACCAATCATTGCAATGAAACGTAGGTAATGTCCACAGGTATACAGCTCCCTCGTTCATCCCCCATAATATAACATTACTCAAAGACATGAGATATGCCCCTCGATGGTGCAACACCACACCCTTTAGACTAGCTGTTGTTCCAGAAGTGTATCCCAAAACAATGCTCTGTCACTCATCCTGTGGCGGTTTCCAAGGAAATTCAGGGTCACCCATTTACAGGAACTTCTCGTATTCTATTGTTCCTTTTCCTAAAGCATATTTCAGTGTCTCTGGATCACAGCTTTCATCAGCTATGACAATTAGAAGTGGAGGCTTGAAATCACTTTTGCTTTTGTCTCCTCTGCCAAGGGAAAGAATTCTTGGTCCACCATTACAACTGCAGATAATGAATGCCCTAGAAGAAAAGCAATTGTTAATACATTCAAACGAATATTGACAGGATTTATGACAGCTCCAGCCATTGGAACTCCAAAATGAGCTTCATACATAGCTGTGATATTTGGTGCAATTACGGCCACCTACCAATGTTGGGAAAATAATAATAAGCTGCCAAGTTTCAACAAGTTCTAAAACAAATTGCACAAGTGAACAAGTACCTCACATAAATATATATTATACATGGCAAAACCATTATTCATTATTTTGCAGTTTGTAGTTTAATCTTTTAGCCACCACATAGTTTCTTTCTTGTACTTTACTCTACAAAATATATCTTGTTATATTCAATATTAGAGAAACTTAAACATACATTTTTCATTGGTAAGAAAATTTGGTCTTGGTGACAAGGAAAAATCCTTCTTAAACAACAAAAAAATGCACTGAGATGCACAACAGATATTCAAGATTATGATATTTTTAGCTTCCACAATCACCAGAGGAGTTGGCAGTGAGACATGTTTGGCTCTGATGGATTTCAGATCAGACCAAGACTGCCTAAGTTACATTCAAAGCAAACTTTGATATCGTTACCTAGACAAACGAGTATTCCGCCAATAAAATACAACACATGTTATGCAAAAATCGAAACTATCATTATGCCTGCACCAATGCCAATTGCTTTACAAAATAAGAGCCAGAAGATAATAGTGAAGATTAGAGATCTAATAAACTTAACTCCACCATAGCCTTTCCTGATCAGTGCGCAATTCAAGATAAGATCTATGATGATTTTAATTTGAATTTCATACATTTACTGATTAGGTTGTTGAGCTTCCAGTTGAAATAGAGACTTTTTTTTATTGATAATCATGGTTGATTAAAATATAAGCAGCCTAACTCAACTGATATTTCACAGATTCAATCAAGCTCACAAAAATGTAGTGTTGACTCAATACAATTAAAATGCTGAACTCAGGGAACAAAATGATATCTCGTTTGGGATTCTCAAATATATATCTGTTATGTCTTGGAGCACTGAATGGACAGTTTGAATTTGGAATTTAAAGAAATTTGGTTCAAAGTTTTAAAAACAATTTCTCCAATTCCAAATCCAAGTCGACCATTCGGTGCTCTCAAAGGCAACAATACCTTAATTTGCTAGAATATGTATTAATTTCCCTTAAATTAAAACATTTCAAAGTCAACGATTAAATTCTTAGCTTCTCTCAAACATCATATTTTCTCTTATCAAAGCTCGATCCCCCGACCAAAAAAATCTCCAATCCATCTTAACAAACTAAATAACTATGAATCTTGTATGAATATATTTCTATAAAAATTCGACATAAAAATGAGCGAGAAAATCAATTCTACCGCATAATTTAAATCTGAACAACTCCACAACATGGTCAAAATAGTAATTCAGTCAACAAATAAGTTATCAAATTGTATATACGAAACACGTAACTATGTTCGGTTGAGTTGCAAATAAATGTTATAGAAGACAATTTAATTATTCGAATCTTGTATTTTTCCTGAGTTTAATGAGCAACCAAACAGTAGGTGGAGCAAAATTTCAATTGAAGCAATGGAAGTACCGTGGAACCGATGCCGATGAAGCGGTTGGAGAGAGCAAAGGCCAATCGATGGCATCGCTGGTAAGTCTGGAGCCACGTGTAGTGCAGAGATCCATGGACCACAAATTTATAGTGGGGATGCACCAAAGTTGCTCTCTCCAAGAACCCAAGTGGTGTCTATGTCGAGAGACATAGACAATCTGCCGAAGAACCCAGCGAACCACGAAGCACTGACACCACTTTGGTTCTTGGAGATAGCAGCTCTGGTGCATCCCCACCGTAAATCTATGGTCCATGGGTCTCTGCACTACACGTGGCTCCAGACTTACCAGCGATGCCGTCGATTGGCCTCCGCTCTCTCCAACCGCTTCATCGGCATCGGTTCCACGGTACTTCAATTGCTTCAATTGAAATTTTGCTCCACCCTCTGTTTGGTTGCTCAGAAAACTCAGGAAAAATACAAGATTCGAATAATTAAATTGTCTTTTATAACATTTATTTGCAACTCAACCGAACATAGTTACGTGTTTTGTATATACAATTTGATGACTTATTTGTTGACTGAATTACTATTTTGACCATTTTGTGGAGTCGTTCAGATTTAAATTATATAGTAGAATTGATTTTCTCGCTCATTTTTATGTCGGATTTTTATAGAAATATATTCATACAAGATTCATAGTTATTTAGTTTGTTAAGATAGTTTGGAGATTTTTTTGGTTGGGGGATTGAGCTTTGATAATGAAAAATCTGATGTTTGAGAGAAGCTAAGAATTTAATCGTTGACTTTGAAATGTTTCAATTTGAGGGAAATTAATACATATTCTAGCAAATTAAGGTATTGTTGCCTTTGAGAGCACCGAATGGACGACTTGGACTTGGAATTGGAGAAAATGTATTTAAAACTTTGAACCAAATTTCTTTAAATTCCAAATCCAAACTGTCCATTCAGTGCTCCCAAACATAACAGATATATATTTGAGAATCCCAAACGAGATATCATTTTGTTCCCTGAGTTCAGCATTTTAATTATATTGAGTCAAAACTATATTTTTGTGAGCTTGATTGAAGCTGTGAAATATCAGTTGAGTTAGATTGCTTGTATTTTAATCAACCATGCTTATCAATAAAAAAAGTCTCCATTTCAACTGGAAGCTCAACAACCTAATCAGTAAATGTATGGAATTCAAATTGAAATCATCATAGATCTTACCTTGAACTGTGCGATGATCAGGAAAAACTATGGTGGAGCTAAGTTTATTAGATCTATAATCTTCACTATTATCTTATTGCTCTTATTTTGTAAAGCAATTGGCATTGGTGCAGGTATGTGTTGTATTTTATTAGCGGAATACTTGTTTGTCTAGGTAATGATATCAAAGTTTGCTTTCAATGCAACCTAGGCAGTTTTGGTCTAATCTGAAATCCACCAGAGCCAAACATGTCTCACTGCCAACTCTTCTGGTGACTGTGGAAGCTAAAAATATCATAATCTTGAATATCTGTTGTGCATCTCAGTACATTTTTTTGTTGTTTAAAAAGGATTTTTCCTTGTCACCAAGACCAAATTTTCTTACCAACGAAAATATGTATGTTTAAGTTTCTCTAATATTGAATATCACAGGATATATTTTGTAGAGTAAAGTACAAGAAAGAAACCATCCGGTGGCTAAAAGATTAAACTAAAAACTGCAAAATAATGAATAATGGTTTTTAATGAGTGCTAAAAAGTGCGTATTTAAACCCCTTAAACTTAGGCATTCTAATACCTTTATCTATCTTACTTTACCATTTTAGATTGATTTCGTATTATTTCCATTTTCAGGCACTTATCCTGAAAATAAGCTAACTCAGTTAAATAAGAGCTTAATTGAAGCAATTATGGGATTAAACAAAGAAATGAGTAAAGTGGAGAAAGAGGGAAGCAAATAAAGCCAAAGGTGGGAAGCAGTAAAGTTCGATCGATCCAAGTTCAAGGTTCGATCGATCTCAACACTTCAAGATAGATCCAAGCCTAGACCCAAAAGCATAAAGTCCAAAAGTTCGATCGATCCAACACCACCCTTCAATTGATCGAACACTTTTGTCCTTATTCAAATTATTGATCATATCCACAGCTGTACCACCCACTAACCACTTTTGTCCTTTTCCCATAAATATCTCTCCAAAATATCTTGGATTTATCTTTTCCTAAAAGGCTTAACCAGTTGGATCGATCCAGCCTAAGTTCGATAGATCTCAGCCAGTTCGATCGATCCAAGTCCAAGGTTCGATCAATCAAGCTTCCTCTAGTGCGAAAAAGTTAAAATTCTAGCTTGTGCAATCTGTCCTCTATCCAATCATTAGAGAATATTCTCTGCACGACCCCAGCTCATTTTGTGTACCACTTGACCTACCTATAAAAGGAATATGATGCACTTTTTGAGCATAGATGGACTATTCTAGGGTTTAATCTCTTGAGATGAAGCTTAGAGGAGGAAGAGGCTAGAGACACCATTGGAGTTCTTCATCAACAAGGAGCAGATTTCAACCATGGAATTAGCCCTTGAGGGTTGGAGCAACATCACCATGAGTGGCTCGACATCCTCTTGGGGCTAGAGTTAGCCCCAAGCATGCTTTCTACATCTTAATCTTGTGTATTATTGAGGGATTAGTATTGTAATTGATGTTTTGACACTTTGATATATATATAGATCTTGTTTATTCAATGATTTATGTGGTTTAATGCTTCTAATTGATCATTTCATTCTATCCATATGTCTATGTATGCTAGAAAAGATGTTCATGTGCTTGTCTCTAGATTTTGTGTTATTGATGCATGTCTATGTGTATTGATGCTATAGATTTAGAGATTATCAAAACATAGTGCTTAAAGGAATGCTTTTGTGATTTTCTTGATGGTTCATACTTATCTCTTGATGGATTGTGCCTCTCCCCTAGTTTATTTTCATGCTAGTAGTGTAGATGTAGTGTAGTGGTAGTGTAGTGTTAAATGGGAGGACAATTTATGTTTGTTGTTTGATGATCCAAGCTTTTGAATGCAAGTAGCATATGTCTCTATCCTTTTGTTGTATTTGGATTGTGAGCTTAATGAAATGATTAATGACTTGTTTTGATTTATTGTGCCTTTCACATGTTGTTTAGACAATATATGCTTCATTGCTTAGATATATTGTGCCTTTCACATGATATTTAGACAATACATGCTTAACTAGTCATCCTTGCTTGTTGAATCAACCAAACACACACACACCAATATTGCAACACACCATTTGCCCTCATTAATCACTTGTCAATGATATAGAAATGTATTGCTTTGTGGTGATCTCTAAACCCCAAGATCTCTCTCTCTTACTTACTCTTGATTGCATTCTTTGTTATCACTTAGTTTAATTTAGTTATTCTTTAATCAATCAACCAACCAAATGTTTGATCACTCGACCTACTAGCCCTAATAACAATTCCATGCATTACTCGATCCTCACAATCCATTGGGACGATTCCTACTCGCCCTAGCTATATTTTTAGTGAAAGGTAGTAGTGGCTTCTATAAATGTAAAGCTCTTGGCCCTCGCCTTAATGCACACTCTTCAAGCTTGACGGTGGTGCGGCATACACCGGCCAGTTTTGCCATATATAATATATATTTATACGAGGTACTTGTTCACTTGCGCAATTTGTTATACAACTTGTTGAAACTTGGCAGCTTACTGTTATTTTCCCAACATTGGCAGGTGGCCGTAATTGTACCAAATCTCCCAGCTATGTATGAAGCTCATTTTGGAGTTCCAATGGCTACAGCTGTTATAAATCTTGTTAATATTCGTCTGAATGCATCAACAATTGTTTTTCTTCTAGGGCATTCGTCATCTGCAGTTGTAATGGTGGACCAATAATTCTTTCCCTTAGCAGAGGAGGCTTTAAAAATTTGGGCAGACAAAAGCAGAAGTGATTTTAAGCCTCCACTTCTTATTGTCATAGCTGATGAAAACTATGATCTAGAGACACTGAAATATGCTTTAGGAAAAGGAGTAATAGAATACGAGAAATTCCTGGAAATGGGTGACCCTGAATTTCTTTGGAAACCGCCACGGGATGAGTGGCAAAGCATTACTTTGGGATACACTTCTGGAACAACAACTAGTCCAAAGGGTGTGGTGTTTCACCATCGACGGGCACATCTCATGTCTTTGAGTAAAGTTATATTATAGGGGATGAACAAGGGAGCTGTATACCTGTGGACATTACCCACGTTTCATTGCAATGATTGGTGTTTCATTTAGACACTTGTTGCTTTTTGTGGGACAAATATATGCCTTCGACAGGTAACTATTCGGACTTTTCACTTGATTAAATGGTAAATTCACGTGCTTCCCCTTACACATCTCTTGTGTTAACTTTACTTGTCTTCTCTTTATCTTCATCCAGTTATATATTACTTGTCTCCTACTCATATAATTCACGGGTATGCAAATTGAATCCTTAAATTGCATGGAATCAAGTATTAGACAATCCACTACCTAGTTCATGTGGATATATAAAGCTCGAATTGTGGCTTGTGATAGGCAATTTTTTAACCTAAAAAGAGCTGGTCTTTGGTATAACAGCTAGCTTGTAGGTGGGAGAAGTGAAATTATCATTGATTCTTAGATTTAACTGAAGTAGAACATTATTTACCAGTACTTCTTATTGCGAGATTTTGTTCTATGTTGTAGTGTCAGTTCTTTACTTGATTGGGTTCTTCCACCATTTTAAAATTTGGATCTGGAACATCATATTTTTTTTTTTTTAAGTTTCTTTGATTGTGGTTCAATTTGATGCTTTTTTTTTTTTTTTTTGCAGGTTATCATTTAATTCAATAAAATTTGCCTGTTTTAGCTCTATCACTAAGTACATTTAGATCTGCATTTACACAGGTAACAGTTAAGGCAGTTTATTCATCCATAGCGAAGCATGGTGTGACACATTTTTGCGCTGCACCTATTGTACTCAACAACGTAGTAAATGCTCCACAACATGAGACCATATTGCCCCTCCCCCATGTTGTCCGCGTAATGACAGCTGGTGCTGTGCCACCCCCTTCTGTTTTCTTTGGAATGAGCAAACTTGGCTTCCGTGTTACCCACACTCATGGCTTCTCAGAAACGTACGGCCTTTCCACTGTCTGTGCCTGGAAGCCTGAATGGGATACACTGCCTCCTGAAACTCAAGCTCGTCTTAATGCACGCCAAGGTGTTTGGTACATCTCCTTGGAGGGGCTGGATGTTGTTAGCACCAAAGACATGAAACCTATTCCTGCTGATGGAACTACCATTGGGGAGATTGTGATGCGGGGCAATGCTGTGATGAAAGGCTATTTGAAGAATCCTAAAGCCAATGAAGAGGCTTTTGCGAATGGCTGGTTTCATTCTGGCGATCTCGGTGTGAAGCATCCTGATGGGTATATAGAACTCAAAGACAGGTCAAAGGATATTACATCTCTGGAGGTGAAAACATCAGTAGTGTGGAGATCGAGAATACTATGCACTTACACCCAGCAATTCTGAAGGTATCTGTGGTGGCAAGGCCAGATGAGCAGTGGGGGTAGTCGCCTTGTGCTTTTGTGACATTGAAGCCTGGGGTTGACAAGTCTGATGAACATTGGTTGGCGGAAGATATAATGAAGTTCTGCCGGTCAAAGATGCTTGCATATTGAGTTCCAAAATTTATAGTGTTTGGACCACTGCCAAAAATTGCTACTGGGAATATACGAAAGCATCTGCTGAGGACCAAGGCAAAGGAGATGGGACCAGTTAAGGAGAGTAGGTTATGATCTTGAGATGGTATAACACAAAATAAAATGAGGCATATATGTGGTGCTTATTTTTTATTCTTCTTTAGTTTCAAAACCTTACTATTTTGTATAAAACATTTGCTTATGGGTTAATTTACAAACTTCTCTGCATATCATAGAAGCTTTTATCATAGTAACATGCTATAATGATATAATCGAAAGCAATGGATGAAATCATGAAAGCGAGAAGATTTTCACTTCCAATAGCATTGTACAATAATAGACTTTTGATACATTACTGGAATAAAATAATTTAGATGGGCTCCGCAAAAACCAGTTCTTATGGAAGTAAGTCAAAAAAGACTTCCATACAAATAAAACATATATTTTTTTTTTCGAGTTTATAATTAGGATTTATGGAATTGGTTTTGAGAGAATTCGGACATGCTTGGTTGACTTTTTTCAAGAAAAAAAATGTTTAGGTCACTATAACAACCCTTACTTTGACACGATGACCTAATTTATTTTATACTGAGGCACATGTGGAGAAATTAGAATGCTTTCGATATGCTTTGGTTGTAATTGTTGAGTTCTGACATTTTTTTTATTGTTGGGTAGACGCAGACTTTTACACTAAATCGAGTTGTACTTGTAACATTGTTATTTTGAAATTATGAAATAATATTTTCAGTTTGATTCTTTAATTGAGGTTGCAATAAGATTATTTTAGTGTTACATTATTATAAGAATTTATTATTATTTTAATTAGACAACAAAACTAAATTTAGATTTGGGTATTATTTCAATGAATATTAAAAAAGTTAAGATTGAGGCGAACAAACATAAAAGCTTAAACTCCTCACTTTACCACATCCCCATAATAATTATTTTCTAATCAATTGATTTTGCATCCTCATATTACTTAAAATTGGTAAATACTAAAAAAAATTATAATTTCAACTATAGCGAAGGAGTGAAAAGACTAATGAGTATCTAAAAATTTGGGGTTTTTTTTTTTTTTTTTTTTTTCTTTTCGAAATCGTAAATAAACAATATTCAAAGTAGATTAATATTTGTACATTAGGGATAAATTTAAGTGCTAATTCCATAAAATTTCTACTACTTTCAAGTTTTGACCATAAACTCCCAATATGTTTTAGAAAACCCCTCGCATTTTAAAAAAGTGATCAAATTGTCTAAATATTCATGCCTGGTTAACTCGGATGTGAAATGACAAATTTAACATTACCATTAAATGTTAAATTTAAAAATAAAAATATATTTTTTAAATTACAAAAATACCCTTTAAATATTTTCTTCACCGCCACCACCCCTCAAACTCACCCCTCTAAATTATTTTTGTAATTTAAAAAAAAAAAGAATTTATATTTTTAAATTTCACATTTGGGTTAACGGGTTGGATACGAATATTGAGGTAGATAACTTTTTAAAGCGTAAATTTTTTTAAAAATAGATTGGGAGTTTATGATCAAAATTTGAAAGCAGTTTGAGTTTTATAAAATTAGCCCTCAAAAAAAATTGTCCAAATAGGATATAAAGCCATAATCAAAATAAACTTTTTTTTTTTTTTTTTTGGGAAGGTAAATTGAACTTTATATATATAAAAATATGAGACATTACATAATGCATGGACACAGCCCACGAATTGTAGACGGCCCAATAAGCAAAGAGACCAACAATGAAAACAAAAAATAACACCTCAGGGTCCAGCCCATCACCTAGCGAACACATTCCTAGTCTAGGGTTTGTAGACTACTCATGTCTGAGCCGTAACTCATTCCGGTGCAAGGATAATTAGGGCGTGAAATCAGAGCGGCGCCCTAACTCAAACCATCTGGAGGCTCTGCCGGCGGCCGGATGAACGAAGCTGGGAGATTCCATTCAAGCATCACCCGTCTTGCCAATGGTGAGTCCCGTACCTGTTTCGATAGAAGCTTCTGCCTTATCATATCTATTACTAAACTTTTGTGTAGCGAGAAAAACCAGTCCGGTTCATTGACCGGTCCAAGTTATACACAGTTTTGCTAGTCGTCACTTCCTCAGCAGTTGCTCCAAGGGACATGAGAGGGTTTTCTTCTTTGGCTTCTAGGGCTTTACCTGCAATCCGAAACCAATCAGAAAAATTTCGCAACCCCAATTTTTGAAAATTTAACGGCTGTTGACCACAAACCTACCAACAACAACAACATCGAAGCTTCTTTTAGAGGTAAGTCTTCATTGAACTCTCAATTCAAAAACCCCAACTTGCCTTATATTACAAACGGTCACATTTCAGTTAATAAACACAAATTACATGAAAAACCAATCGACCATCAGTACATTTATCAGATACTTTCAAGTAAAGACTGGTTCTTGTTGCTAAACCATGAGTTTAAAGTGAAGCGGATCAGTTTGAATCATCAGTTAATTGTGAGTATTCTACAAAATCGGGAAAATCCATTGCATCCTTTGAAATTTTATATCTGGGTTTCGAATATCGACCCTGTATTCGCGAGAAATCAATCGATTAGGGGTGTCTTAGTTAATTCCCTTTATAGGAAAGGTCCGCTAGTCTTATCAATTGAGTTGATTCGAGATATTAGAAGCTCTGGGTGTCAGGTTACTGAAGATTTGTTTTGTATTTTGATTGGTAGTTGGGGGAGATTAGGGCTGGCAAAATACCGTGATGAAGTTTTCGGGCAAATTTCATATTTGGGTCTTAGTCCAACTACTAGGTTGTATAATGCAGTTATAGATGCAGTAGTGAAATCGAATTCACTTGATTTAGCTTATCTGAAATTTCAACAGATGCCGTCAGATAATTGCAATACTGATAGGTTTACATATAATATCCTCATTCATGGAGTTTGTAAGGCTGGTGTAGTGGACGAGGCAATGCGTTTGCTGAAAAAGATGGATGGTTTGGGATATTCACCCAATGTGTTTACTTATACGATACTAATTGATGGGTTTTGTAATGCAAAAAGGGTTGATGGAGCGTTTAGAATATTAGAGAAAATGTGGGAGCGAAATGTGAGTCCAAATGAAGCCACATATAGATCATTGGTTAATGGTGTGTTTCGTTGTCTATCCCCACAGAAAGCATTTCAGCTGTTATCTAGATTTGTGGAGGGGAAGCCGGTTTTGCCTAAAGTAGCTTGTGATACTATTTTGCATTGTCTTTCTAATAATTCTTTGCCGAGAGAGGCGGCGGAGTTTTTGAAAAAGGCTAGCGAGAGAGTTTATTTTCCTGACAGTTCAACATTTAATGTTACAATAACTTGTTTTATTAAGGGACTGGACCTTGAGGAAACGTGTAAGATACTCGATGGTTTTATTGATCGAGATGTGAAAGTGGGGTTTAATACTTTTCTTCTTCTCACTGAGGCTCTGTATAAGTCCGGACGAGATGAAGAAGGGACTCGGTATTCAAATAAGATAATTCAGGATGGACTTGTGGCAAATGTCTTCTCATATAACATAGCAATTGATTGCTTCTCCAAAGCTAAAATGATGGACAGAGCATTGGAGACCTTCAAAGGGATGCAACAAAGAAGTATTGCTCCTAACCTTGTCACTTTCAATACTCTAATTAGCGGGTTTTGCAAGACTGAGGAAGTAGGTAAGGCACGGGAGTTGTTGGAGATGCTCTTAGAACAGGGTTTCAGACCAGATATTTTCACTTTTAGTTCAATAATTGATGGCCTTTGTCGCGTGCGCCAGATCAAGGATGCTTTTGATTGTTTCACAGAAATGCCAGAGTGGGGCATCATTCCAAATGCTGTCACATATAATATTTTGATCCGCTCGTTATGTATTGTGGGGGATGTTGCCAAATCAATGAAACTTTTGAAACAGATGCAAGATGATGGAATAAGACCCGATATATTCTCTTTCAATGCTCTTATCCAAAGTTTCTGTAAAATGAATAAGATTGAGAAAGCCCAGAAGGTTCTTATAACCATGTTGACTTCAGATTTGAGTCTTGACAATTTTACTTATTGTGCTTTTATTAAGGCATTGTGTGAATCGGGGAGATTTGATGAAGCTACGAACTTGTTCTTCTCTATGGAAGCAAATGGATGTGTTCCTGATGCTTATACTTATCACTCATTGATTGATGCCCTAGTTCAGTCAACTTACTCTGAAGAGGCCAAGGATATAGTCAAGAAATGCAAAGAGAGGGGAATTATGTTATAACCCATCCTTATCTCATATAATGGGGTTTTCTTCACATTCTTATGATTTATATTCACGAGGTTGGGCTGCTAAGTAGAGCTTTTTGCTCTGAAAGTAGGTGGAGCTATCGATTACCAGGCTGCTATGTTGCCTGCTGCGTTGTGGAATCAGGTACATTTCAGGTACATAACACGAACTCCAATGGTTTCCACACTGAACTTTTTTAACCCCCCTTATTTCCTAGCTGTTTGCTGCATGCATTCCTGGTGGATATCCTTATACAGTTTCTGAATTTGGATAGTTAATAGTATGCAGTTAAAAATTCTTTTAATCTGCGCTATTTTTTTTTTTGTGTGTGTGTACCCTGGAGATTTCTTCATGTATAACTAGCTGAGTTTTTCTGAAGGAATTAATGATCTTATGTAAAAAGATAAATTTTGTTTTTTTTTATTTTTTAAGAAACTAATGTTTGATGTGACACAGGTCAGTTCTTGCAATTCCTTGGCTGATTTTTTCTAACTGAGTTGAGGTTTGTTTTGTTATTGGAATACCTATCATTTAGCCATGCCTGCAGAAAGATGAGTTCCAATTATAAATGCTTGCAATTCCTTATAAATTTCGCTGGCGTGGACTATGTTATTTTCATGATAAACTAATTTGAGATTCTGGTATTTTAGCGTTCCAGCATTTCCTGGCATGCCATTTGTTGGAATCAACTTTAAACTGAATAGTTGTGGTTGCTATAGCTATAACATCCCTTTATATGGAGCTTTTTAAAAATTTGAATCTCAACCCTTTCACCTTTTAAGTGAATTTTGCCATTGTGATCTAAGAATTAGTTGAAATCCTAGTGACACATGAGGGGAAAAAGAATGTTTGTGTGTGAGAGAGATAAAGGACATTAGTAAATCAAATATTCAATCATAAAGCTGTAAATCACTATTATACCAAAGCCATGTATATTTCTTGAACATAAGAAAAGAACTACTAGATAGTCAAACGACTCAAATCCGTGTCAGATACTATAACCCTAAAATAAGAAAATATTCCTAAAAATTACCCCTGGAAGTCTTTCGCCAATGCCTAAAATTTTTGCATATCGCGTGTCTCGTGGAGCGCATCATGATCAATATCATTGGTACATGTGAATAGTTGATTTAAAATGACTTCTAAGTATTGATACAAGCATACTGAATGGGACATTATGATTGACAAAAGAAGATTATTCCAATATTGAATAATTTGTAATAGCTCAACTCTGTAAGAAAAATCAGATGTTTGAATTATTTACTCTTCCACCTATCCCCTTCGAAGGGGAGTGCCTTAACCTACAACTCCTAAATTGGAGACTGTGCTGGTCGTTTCAGCTTTTTAAGATGAGTAATAGGCAGGGAAAAGGTGGTGCTCGAAACTGAAAAAAGCTAGAAGAAAAATGAAAATCAGCACCATTCCTATTATTTCCTACCCTTACGAGTGCTTATGTTGAAGGGCTAACGAAAGGGCAGCATATAATGTTGGAATAATGGAACAACATATACTAACTATTATTTAAGGAAGGATACTGGACCTTCTGATTGATTTTGAGCGTAAAAATGGTTGGTGGAGACTTGAAGTTGAAAGGAGTTATTGAAGAGGAGTGTATTGGAGGGTAATTAATGGTAATTTGGTGAATGTTTGGGAAGATCGATGAACATCAGACTCAGAAAATTCTAAATTGTTTTCTCAAATTCCTAATGATTCTCATAATTTTAGAGTAATTGATCTTATCGATAGGGATACAAACTGATAGAATGGAGATTTGGTAAATTATGTAATGAAAGAGGGGGATTGGTCTAGAAAGTATCAGCTTAACTGATTCACTAATGCAAGCTCTTCCAAATATATATGTGTCTATGTTCCAAAAAGAAGTCCAACTAGCCCTCAGTGGCTTTTGCAAGACATATTTCCTCTTCACAACTATTACTGAAAATGATTGATGTAAAAGTTATGATAATGCTTTCATTGGAAATTAACTAAAGCACCCCTTCCAACCAGCATGTCCGCAAGAGTACAAAAGTCTAACATTTAGCTCGAGTCAATTGGTAATTTCCTCACAACAGTTGCTGATATCTGTCATATTACATACAATCACAGATGGATAAGCGTTTTCAAGTTCATATCTACATCTACTTTGAACAATTCTAATTTATTTCCTTTTTTTTTCATTTGCAGTTTTTAGGGTTGATTATTGGACTGTGGCGGCGATGATAGGGTTCTGATTTCAGTGTATGTATATTCCGTTTTGATAAAGGACTACTTGAAATGTCAATTCTATCTTCCACAAATTGCCAAACCTGTTAAGTGCTAATGATGTAATATGAGCGAATAACTTTCTCAAACTTTACAAATGACATGTGCGAAAAAACATTAAAAAAATTAAATTCAAAATACTATAGATGCTAAATGTCTTTTGTAAAACATATTATCTGATTTAATGGTACCAAGATAAACCATTGAAAAAAATGAAAAACTATGATTTAAAACACATCATGAGATTGACTTGGCGTCTAGAAAAACCAACATGTATGACCTTTTACTTTCAAACAAAATTTGATCTTTGTTATATGGCATTCACCAAAGTACAAGTTATGTCAACCTTGCTAAAAAAATTAGGAGAGTAAAAACCAGAAGAATTCACCTGAGTTTCCTGAGATGCGCAGCATATGATGTGTAGTCCTGTTCCTTAGTTGTGTCTCTCTGTTTTCCTTGTAAAAAAAAAAAAAAAAGTATGAGATGTTGCATCAAGCATGTGTGGCCAGATTAAATAATGAATAGAAAAGGGTTATGCACTGCTCCATCAAAATTATTTCTTCATTTCGTTTTCCTTGAGTGCCCCATGCAATGATATGCAAATCTTGATTCATTTAATACACGCTCACGACCGGGAAACTTGAGTAATTGGATTTTAAGGCCAAAATGCAGCTTAGGGAAACATGGTAGTCAAATATCCAAGGCAAGCACAGGGTATGGTTCTAATAAAAGCCCATATGCTAGCCAAGCTGCCTAGGTGGTCATTCAGTATGGCCGCATGTCAAGCATATTATACCTGCCTGCATGTCAAGCATATTATACCTGATAATAGTACTAGCATTTCATTTACTCTAATACTATAAGCAATTTTAGTGTAATAAAATTGTTATAGATACAATATAGAAGCTATATGTTATAAGATCATAAAAATAATCAAGTGCATCAAAACCAATAGTTAATTGATGAAAATGCAACGGGAATACTAAGGCTACCCAATGTATATACTAGTGCGGTGCAAGCACTTCAAGGTGTAGCAATGTAGTGTTTATGATTGTTGTTATTATGTCATACTGTTATATGGCTACTCTATGAAGTAACTGAAGCGCGATATTTGAGCAGTGGAAGCTGCTAATTTAAAAGAAACCTACTAACCTCAAATCAACTAAATCCTCATATGCCCAGTGTTAAAAAATAATGCCCAGACACGATTCTGCACTACTAAACATGATGTAGTAGTGGTACTTTCAATTTTTTTGTAATTTAGTAATACGAACATGTAAAATGTTTTGAATACTTTATGTTGAAGGTTTGTAGTCACTTAAATTTTGCACTTTATGCATCATCACTTTACCTGCAGCTATTTGCTTAACTGATTCACTAATGCAAGCCCTTCCAAATGTTTATGTGTACCTATGTTCCAATAAGTAAGTCCAACTAGTCCTCAGTGGCTTATGCAAGTAATATTTCCTCTTCAAAAATTTTGCTTAGCAAAATCACTTCTTTCAACCAGGACGTCCACAAGAGTATAAAAGTCTTAAAATTTTGCTTGATGATATCTGTCACATTACATACAATCACAAACGGATAAGTGTTTGCAGGTTCACATCTACTGTGAACAATGCTAATTTATTTCCTTTTTCCCTTTTTCTGTTTGCAATTTTGCAGGGGTACTTGGTCTGATTGGCTGCTGGACAACAAGAGGTCTTAAACTGTATTTCTTTTTCTACAAAAACACTGTACATGATTGAGCAACAGGGGTTTACATGGTAGTTGTTTTTGGATCAACTGCAAATTTTTCCCTAAAACTCTGTACATGGCATGGCTGAGCAACAGGGTATGTAGATACAACAGTTAATTCAATTCTCGATATGTGCTGGTATGGCCTTGTGGGCATTTGTAGGAAATTGGTGTTGATATGGTAATTGTTAGGGCATGTTACATAATTTCTGCTGGAGTAGGGGTAAATAAAAGCTATGGATTGTGATCTGTTAGATCTGGTTCCATATTGCTAATGCTAATTTCTCATACGAATCTATAATTAGAATATTACTTAGTTTCTTCTCTGTTCAAAGTTGTAAATAAAGTTTATGCAGACAACTTTGTATAGTTATAAGTGGAGTACTAGTTGAATTAGGACTTTCAAGTCAAAAACTGTACCTAAGTATGAATTTTTGGCTCTTTTGGCACTATTACATTATTTCTTTATTTTTGGTGATTCCATGTTTTTGTGGATTGTGATCTGTTTGATTTGGTTCCATGTTGCCTTTGCTAATTATCATGGGAATCTGTCATTAGAGTATATACGATATAAGTTATGAGGGGAGTATTAGTAGAATTAGGACTTGCATTACTTGCTGCGTAATTGATTAATTTAAATCTCAATAATATATATGTATATATATTTTTTATAAAAAAAAAAAAAAAAAAAAAAAAAAAAGGATTAATGTGAGATTCTCAACTCACTTCCTACAGGTTAGGAGTTCGAATTTTCTTGGAGCCACCTGGAATAATTTATTATGCCAGTAATTGCACTTGCTCAGTGGTGAAATATGCAAGTTCATTTTGTAATTGAATGCTTAAGGCCGGTTAAATTATGAATGCATAGCATCTCACATAGCATGAAGAATCAAGGTGTGTGAGTGATGCATGATCCTATTTTGAGCTTCAAATGGTTTCACTGATTCTTTGCACTTTAATTCCTAGGACTCTCACCAACCTATCTACCCCATTGGTACGCATTGATGATCATTATGGCTTCTGAGACTTCCTTGCATCAATTCTGAGTTGCTTTGATGAAATTATTCAGAATGAGGTTCATTGCAACTTCAATGTCCTGGATGTGATCATTGTAGTGTGGACTTGATCTTTCTCTCTTAATGTGTTCCTTTTGATATATCATGAAACTCAATGTAGATATTAGTACATTGAACACTATAAATGGTTTTTTATCATCAAAAGTGCTAGATTACCCTTAGGATAAAGCTGTAGGGTCAACAAAGCATATTATACCTATTCACTAATGCAAGCCCTTCCAAATGTTTATGTGTATCTATGTTCTAATAAGAAGTCCAACTAGTCCTCAGTGGCTTATGCAAGTAATATTTCCTCTTCAAAAATTTTGCTTAGCAAAATCAGTTCTTCCAACCAGGACGTCCACAATAGTATAAAAGTCTTAAAATTTTGCTTGATGATATCTGTCACATTACATACAATCACAAACGGATTAGCGTTTGCAGGTTCATATCTACTGTGAAACAACGCTAATTTATTTCCTTTTTCCCTTTTTCTGTTTGCAATTTTGCAGGGGTACTTGGTCTGATTGGCTGCTGGACAACAAGAGGTCTTAAACTGTATTCTTTTTTCTACAAAAACACTGTACATGATTGAGCAACAGGGGTTGACATCGTAGTTGTTTTTGGATTTCGACTGCATTTTTTATTCCTAAAACTCTGTACATGGCATGGCTGAGCAACAGGGTATGTTGATAAAATATTTAATTCAATTCTGGATATGTGCTGGTATGGTTTTGTGGGCATTTGTAGGAAATTGGTGTTGATATGGTAATTGTTAGGGCACGTTATATAAGTTCTGCTGGAGTAGGGGTAAATAAAAGCTATGGATTGTGATCTGTTAGATCTGGTTCTGTGTTGCTAATGCTAATTTCTCATACGAATCTATAATTAGAATATTACTTAGTTTCTTCTCTGTTCAAAGTTGTAAATAAAGTTTATGCAGACAACTTTGTAGAGTTATAAGTGGAGTACTAGTTGAATTAGGACTTTCAAGTCAAAAACTGTACCTAAGTATGAATTTTTGGCTCTTTTGGCACTATTACATTATTTCTTTATTTTTGGTGATTCCATTTATTTATGGATTGTGATCTGTTTGATTTGGTTCCATGTTGCCTTTGCTAATCATCATTGGAATCTGTCAGTAGAGTATATATTAGGACTTACAGTACTTGCTGCGTAATTGATTAATTTAAATCTCAATAATATATATATATATATATATATATATATATATATATATATAAAATCTTTAACATTAATCTCTTTTTTTTTTTTATAAATAATATATATATATATATATATATATATTATTTATAAAAAAAAAAAAGATATTAATGTTAAAGATTCTCAACTCACTTCCTACAGGTTAGGAGTTTGAATTTTGTTGGAGCCACCTAGAATAATTTATTATGCCAGTAATTGCATTCTTGGAGTCACCTTGAATAATTTATTATGCTAGTAATCGCACGTGCTTAGTGGTGAAATATGAAATGCTCTAAAAGCTTGACACACTACCATGATTCATCACAAAATAAATAAAATTTATTAGAATACGATAAACATGTAAGAAAATAATAGTGTTGCTTGCCTCTCCCTTGAGAATCTTTTTGATCTATTCCTGGTTGTTTCTTTTTGCCAAAGAAGAAAAGACCATAAGTTTCTATAGAGAACCTTATATAAACCCTAAGGTTCTATGGAGAACCTTATATGTCTGGTTATAATATGTAACAAGGTTATAAGTGGAGTAATAGGTTAATGACATAAATAAGATAAATAAATAAATAAAAGTAGAAATATAATTTAGTAATAAGATTTTCATCTCGCATTGTAGAGGTTCGTGGATTGATTATACAATGTTTTTAGAGGCCTAATACTATCATCTTTAATTTAAAAAGAAAATTAACATGTGAAGATTTTGCTGGTGTGGCTTTAATAACACTTTTAAATTTTAGATGTTATATTTTTGCACCTAAATTGACATGCTAATGGTTCTTACCTGGAACACAGATATATATTACTCTCGTATAGATTGTTAACTATAATTTTTTTACAGATTCGTAGATTGGTTTGGCTTGCTTCATCAAACCAAAGTGCTCCATCGACTGCAAAACCAGAAAACCAAACGGCGAGAGCTTTGAGCTTCTACGTCCACAAACCCACAATGCCATCTACCATGTGGACAACCCTGGAGCTGGCGAAATTGATGACACCAGATCCGAACAATAGATCCATTTCTTAGATAAGTCAAACCTATTCCCTATTAATTAGAGAGTCGTTTCCATCAAGATTGAGAGTGTTTCTGGCCAATTTGATGAGATACCTCTCTCTGGTGCCTCTCTCTCAAACAATTTACCTCTTTCTGGACATTTTTTTAATAATCCAAGTTGATGTAATCGAAGGACATTTTGTAGGCCGAAGAAGTGGTGGCCGATGAAGGTGTTGGAGGAAGAACCGGTGCCAATGGCAAAGGCAAAGTCGAAGAGGTTGCGGCCGCTGCCAGTGGAGTGATTGGTGATAGGCGATGAGGTGGTTCTTTGGTGGTCAATGGTGGAAAGGGCAATTTTGAAATTTTCATTAAAAAGTTGGTCAAAATGGATTATTAGGGGCTGATTTGCACCAAAGCAAATAGGAAAGGGGTTTTGTGCACCAAACAAAACAATAGGGGTGTTTTGCACCTTTTAAATCTAAAATGGTTGTTTTTTTGCACTTAGGCCTAGGGCTGCAACTTGGTCTAGTCCCAACCCAGCCTAGTCCCAACCCAGTCTCAACCCGAAGCGGGTTGGGTTGGGTCAACCCGAATTATACTCAACATGGGTTATGATCATAACCCGGACCGAATATTTTCGGACGGGTTGGGTCAAGTTGACTGGTTGAGTTTTTTATTTTATTTTATTTTATTTTCGGAAATTTATATATAATATATATTATATTGTATATTATAATATATATAATATAATATATATAAAATATTATATATTAAAACAAAATATTTTTAGGGCAAATCACTTCAGCCTCCCCTATCGCCTCCATCTCCATTCTCTCTGAACTCTCTCTCTCTCTCTCCAACTGCAAATTACAAAATCTACAAGAATCAGAAGTTCAAAACCCATGTATTTCAGTTTTATCCATCTGTCTGCAAGAATCAAAAGTTCAAAACTCACATCGGCATATCATTTTAGATTGTTCAAAAAATCAAAACCAGATCGGCATATCATTTCAGATTGTTCAAAAAATCAAAACCCAGATCTTTCAGTTTCCATCGCCCGCTGTTCCAGTTCGGGTTCGCCGTTCGCAAGCTTCAGTCGCTGTCTCTCAACTCTCAAGCTTACCCCCCTCTGTTTGGAAAAAAGGAATTTCATTTCCTCTTCGTCGACAAATTACAAGTTGCAGAAAGTGGGAAGATTTGTGTTGATGGATCTGATGATATTCTCGTCTCTCTGGCGGAGGTCGTCGTCTTTGGAGGCGTTCCTGGCACCGGTGGATCTCGCCGTTATATCTCAACTCTCAAGCGGCGGAGAGAGAAAGAGAAAGAAGAGAGATAGAAAGAAGAGAGAGGAGAGAGAAAGGAGAAAAAAAAAATTAAATTTTTTTTTTTTGGGTTTCGGGTTGAGCCCGAGCCCAACTCGAATATGCCTGGGTTTTGACAAAACTCAACCCGAACATGACCTGATTTGTGAATTTAAAACTCAATTTTCAAAAATTCGGGTTGGGCTTAGATTGGACTGGGTTAGCCCGCCCAAGTTGCAGCCCTACTTAGGCCTTTTTAAAATGATGATTAATTTATAAATCAACCACCTTGATTGTAGGTTGATTTATAAAGCTTGATTGTAGAGATTATTATTATTTTTTTAATGTATAATTGAATAGCTTGATTTTTAGGGATTATTTTATTTCTTTTGTAATCCAATATTATGTATATCTCTTCTATAAATACAAATGGTTGCACTCCTACTGGATATGCAAAACCTATCAAATTGCATTATATCAGAGCCATAATCATTCTCTTTTCCAATCAATAATCATTCTTTTTTTTTTTTTTTTTTTTTTTTTTGTTTCTTCTCCTTCTCCAAACCGGCATCATGTCTTCTTCTGACAGCACAGCGCGCAATTTGAAAAAATAGATGTCACATGTATATCTATACTCTACCCGGCTCCTAGCTACTGACCCCTATTCTTGGATCCCAGCATCCTTTACTATGCGAGTCAAGTCCATCGGAGTCAGGTGCCTGTTCTCTTTGAGCCAGCACACGACCAGAAGGTCTTTGCTTGCCCTAAGTGATAATTATTAAAAAATTAAGAGCAAAATTACATTTTTATTTATTTTTAACGGATACTAGAATAAACCAAAGTGATAATTATTTTCAAAAGATGTTTGAAAGTAAAAAATAACACATGTGAGTGAAATTAACTTAAGATAAAAAATATATATATTATTATTACTAAAATACCCACCACATTATATAGTTACATAACTTCATACTTCATCCTCGGCCAGTAGTATCATTCATCCATTTCTTACAACTCATTCAGCTAGCGAAGATCATTCGCACTCTCATCAACTGGGGCGGAGCCACTATATGCCAGTGTTACTTGCCCCTGGCTTGGGCCCGCCCATTAAATATATATATGATAAAAAAATACCATAAATATATGAAAATTTTAACTTAATGCTCCTAAAATTACTAATTTCTAAAATTATTTATTAATTTTCAGTGATTTTCTCTTTAATTTTTTTTTAAAAAGTTCAAATTTCCTTCTTTAAATAAATTCTAAATTTTTTTCATACTAAATTCTTTCATTTTTTTCGTTTTTACCCCCCTTCTACTTCCTGGAGTATGATTTTTTTTCTTCTTTTCTCTGATTTTTTTTTTTGCCCAATATCTATTCGAAGATTAAGAAATAGTGTTATCAGGCCCCTGATCCGGTCCAATCCAATTTTAGATTCAAAAAACCTAGGGTTTCTTAAATGTTGTCCCCTCTTGTTTACAAGATCAGAGACGTCGTATCACAAGAGTAGAGTTGGAGACTCTTTCGAAGCTCTCACATCCATCGGCACTGTAAGTTTTTCGAATTCTCAGTTTTGATTTTGTAAAAGCTTTTAATTAACACAGGTTTGTTAAGTGATAATTTAGATATATATATTAATATATATATGTAGAATTCATTTGGAAAGTTCAGTGTTTAGATATTGTTTGAATTGCTGCCGCATGATATAGCACCTGTTCTTGCATGCCGGCCATTCAAATGTTTACAGCTTTTGGAAGTATACTTGTATATTCTTGGGAATATATGCCCTTGTAACCCCAAATATATATATATATATATATATATATATGCATGTATATAGATCTACATACCTTTCATACATACCTTCATACCTTTCATATATATATGCATGTATATATATATGCATGAAAGGTATGTATGAAAGGTATGAAGGTATGTATGAAAGGTATGTAGATCTATATACATGCATATATATATATATATATATATATATATATATATATATAATCATGTAGACTTAAAAAGATCCACCTTTGCCGATCTGATCAGACAAACACTCTTGCCTTTTGTAGTGTTTGAAACTCTCTGTGGGTGGGTGGTGGGGGATTGAGATTTTCCCTTCGAAATTTTTTGGGTTTGTGATTTTTTTTTTTGGAAAGTTCAAGCAAACACACAATCATTCTATTTTTTGAGATTTTTTCTTCAAATTTGTGTCGGTTGTGTGTGTGTGCGCTTTTTTTTTTTTTTTTAAAGTTCAAGCGCCACCGGGTCGCGAACACTCAATCTCCCCAGCTTATACCATATAGGCTAGAGTCCATTGGTGATTGTTTACTGTTTTCCCACTCAATGTTGGGGAAAATCCGTACGGTTTTGTGTTGATTGTGCGTTTACCGGATGTGATTCAATCTAGGATGATTAGTTAGCTGTGAGGAATGAATCCTGTGTTGTGTTCTTGTTTATGTTATGAAACTTGAGGGTTGAAGTAAGGGATAAATATGTAAGATTTTTTTGTTAAAATGTAAAAAAGGGCTAATCTTGTCGGATGTCAAAAAATGATGGTGTCGGACAAGGTCATACTGGGACACGGTCTGACACATGTCCGGCATGACTAGAAGTGTTGACATTTCTAAAATTTAACGGACATATCTGGTTACACCAAGACATGGCCGTGACGGTTTGCATCAATCGGTGAATATTATTATTTCTTAAAACCATAGGGCTCAGCTCAAATTTTAAAATCTAACATTGTAAAAATGTAAAATAAAAATTAGGCTTAAAATCCCAAGCATAAGCATATTCATATCTGTTGACTAAAGCTTTATTCTCACTTCTCATATCAAAATGTAAGCAAAATTAATGAAAGAGTAAGTGAGAAGAAGAAGAAAAGGTGGGGAAATAGAAGAATAGAAGAAAATTTGGAGACATCCCCTAGAATGCATATGGGAATTTGGAAAAAGTGAATTTTTTATGATAATATGTTTTAATTTTTTATTTTTTTGACGTATACTTGCCGTGTCAATGTACTATTTATGTTAGATTTTACGTATGGCCGTGTTCTTATTATTTTGTATCCGTGTCTGTGCATCCTATAGGCTGCAAGGGTGTTGTGGGCTTGTGGCTAGTGTGGTGTTTGCGCATGCGTGATGTACCCAAATCCCCCCAGAATCTCACACAACAAATATGCAATGGCAACAGGAGAAACAAGATGGAAGTAAACATGCATAAGGAAAAAGATTTACGTGGTTTGGCAGATTACCTACATCCACGGGCGAAGAATGACTAACTTTTTTATTCCCAAGGCCTTGCGAGGGACTGATAAGAAAAGGTAGGCTTCCTTTTGGGACCATTCGTCGAAACCAGAACACAAGCTACTCATTCCATCTATCATATGCCAATGAGATTAACGTTAGAAGCTATTTACTTACTACAATGACCAAGATGTTAAAGTAATCAATTTAGGATTATGCCAACGAGGTCGACATTAAAAGCTATTTACTTACTAATGAGAACAGAAAAATTTAGGGAGGAGATTTTCTTTTATAGATTTGGAGAAACCTATGATAGGTTATCACTAATCAGAGATTTGATATGGTGGGTTTTAAAAAGAAAGAGGTTATAAATATATATATTTATAGATATGTTGACATGTTAAAGGACATGTATGATGAAATTATGATCACAATAAGAACTAATGTGGGTGAATGTCAGTCATGTTTCTCTCTCTCTTTCTCTCTCTCTGTCTCTCTCCCTCTTCAATTCTCATGGTCTTGAAAATAAATTGATGGGTTTGATGTCACTATTCAATCCTCTTGCTCCAATTTCAATGTCGGCGGCTTATGGGTTACTGACAAGAGGAATGGCGATTTTATCATTTGTCTTCTATAAAACTAATAGTGAAGCACAAGAGAACAAACTTAGAGCACTAGTGAAATGTGTCCCTGAAAAAAATGGAACATTTTTTAATTTCCATTTGGTGAGAAATGCAGCAAAAATTCATTCTATATGCGACATTGTTTGTTCATATAGATGATTCTTGAATTTTTAGCTCCTTTTAGCTTGGTTCGATATCAATTTTGAGCTCGATATATTGTAACCTACTAATCCATAAGTTGACACCCATATTATCACTTTTTTTCTTTCACTTTATTGAATAATCCGTTGATTTAGATTTTACATGCAGAAAGTTGCATAAAACTATGTTACTAGCTACTTTATCCTCATTTCATATATATATATATATATATATATATATATATATATATTTTTCCAATGCTTAAAAAGTGTGAGAATTTTTTTTTTTTTTTTGGTTTACTTCTCGAGTCCTGTTAATGAACATTCATGCCAAACTCGTCTATCCATTAAGGCAGGTGATGAAAGAACACTTGTCTAAAAAAGAAAAGAAAAGAAAAGGCAGGGGATGGGATTGGAGAACCAATCTTAGCAATCAGAGCTACAACCAAGGGTGCTGTGTCTCTTCTAGCCCTCTTTCCACTTTCAAAACCACCATTTCCTTACTGCATAATCATACAAGTAATCTCATTCCTAACTACAATTCTCTCCGGCATTATCAGTACCATCACTAACCCTGCTATCGCCACTACGCATATCTTCTTCCTTCCTGTCTACATTAATGCCACAGTCTTTCACTTGTATTATCACTCTTCCATCCCCACACTTATTATGACAATACATATTTATGCATTTAAGGGAAATATGATTGTTAGTGCTTATTTCGATGTGAATGCTTCAAATTTATACTTTGTGGGAGAAATGTAAATTAGATTTAGAAACAGATCCCTTTGTTTGTTTAATTAATTAACTTAAGAAAGACCAACAATTGCAGTTTTGCAAAATGACATCCAAATCTATTGAGGTTAACTCTGAGTGTCATCTGTCGAACTAAAATTGCCTGTTCACGTTGCGGTGATAATATATGACCTTTATATTAAGAAATGATGTTATTTTTGCATTTATTTATTTTTCATTGAGTTATCTTGTTTGTTACTCGCAGCTCAGGGCATTTGCATCAATATAAACAGGAGCAGGATCAGGGGCACCTATCTGGTCATCATTACAATAGCTGAACCAAAAAGAGTGATAAAAGAGGATCTGAAGATGGAGCTAGCAAGAATTGTACCAATAGTTTCCATGCCAGAGGTAATTCAGGCTTAGACTTCATTAAAGATGATAACCTCTAAGTTGCCTACTCTATCCAAAGTTGAGTATCTTCTTTATGTTTTGCAAAGAGATAATAACAATTACAGACATAAAATTAAGTTCTTTCAGATTGGTAAACTTGATTTATGTGATTGCATACTTAATAGAGCTTCATTTGCAATTTATAGATTGACAAGATTATGGAGGATCGTTTGTCAAGGAATGTGATTTGTAGTAGAAAGAGGAAATCCACGTCAAATATTATTACTATTAAAGTGAGTAATAAAAACTTTTAGGTTCTCTTGTGATTAGATTTATTTAGTCCGTACAATATGTTAATTTATGCTACTTTGCGATAATAGGAAGCAAAATTTATCTT
The DNA here is from genome assembly GCF_030987335.1 of Cornus florida. NCBI lineage: Eukaryota > Viridiplantae > Streptophyta > Magnoliopsida > Cornales > Cornaceae > Cornus > Cornus florida. Next base: position 22,350,555 of record NW_026775573.1, read on the forward strand.
CCTTCATATATATTCACGACCATTTTCTTTGAAATGAATAAAGAATGACTGTATCACAGTGGATGATCTATTCAGTAACTTACCAGAGGAAATTCTCTGTTCTATCATATCACTTCTGACTATGAGAGAGGCTGTTCGTACCAGCATCCTGTCAAGAAGATGGAGATACTTGCGGAGAAGAACACCTTTAAACCTTGTTTTTGATGGTTCAAACATGAATGGAAATGATTGTCAAATGGACCAACTGGAAAATCCGGATGCCAGCTCTAAACAGCAGGAAAAGCATTAGCTTTGTGAGATGGGTCAATCAAATTTTATCATTACATTGTGGTGCGAGTATAGAATCATTCACGGTGGAGTACTGTTTGGGTGTCGAGTACAGTTCTGACATTGATCAATGGATTCAATTTGCCGTGGATAAGAAAGTTCAGAATCTTGATATAAGGTTGTCCCAAAACAACTGGTCTTTAGAAGAAGACCTGGAGAACTATATATTTCCTTATTGGCTATATACGCGGGGTATTGGATCGACCTTAAAGCACCTGTCTTTGAACCTTTGTAAGTTGAGTCTTCCTCAAAGTTTTAGCAGTTTCAGCTCCCTCACATCCTTGGCTGTGGAGAAGACTAGGCTGACTGAAGAAAATGTTCAGAACATCCTATCCAATTGCTTATGCCTTGAGTGGTTTAGTGTGACAGGTTGCTTATGTCCAGCACGTTTGAAGGTTGCTGCGGGTGGATGTCGATCTCTTAAGTTAAGACACTTATCCATATCTAATTGAGATTGAGATTTGTGATGGCATAAATCTTGCATCATTTGAATACACTGGGAAACGGTTAAGCCGGTTATTGTACAAGAATAAAGCAGAAATTGCAAGGCTTTCTGTTCATACTCCAATTCCTTTATTTGGTGTGATTTCTGAGCCTGACGACCTTTCAAGTGATTTTCCTCAGCTTGAAACTTTGCTATTGACCTTAACTTATGTAAAAGTATTTCAGAGCATTATTTATTTATTTATTATGTTTCAACATTTCTTTCATCATACTACTTTGATAACATTTATGTCTATTCATCAATCTCTCATTGTCCTTCAGGAAGATAGGGTTCCTAAGCATTTACCAACATTCACTAAACTCAAACATTTGGTGTTAATATTCTTTGGACGACATCGAGAATACCCCTTGGAACTGATCTCTTCACTGGTGAAGGCATCTCCTATTCTGTAAAAGCTTGAGATTGATGTAAGTCTTTTTATGCATTGAACACTTGAGAAGGATAAATGGCTGGAAGGTGAATTAATGGAGTTGTGTTCCTTAAATTCTGTGCACAAAAATATGTCTCTAATGTTAACTATCTGTATTGTGCTTGTATTGATTAACCCATGATTGCTATTGTTTTGGTCTGTTCGTCTGAACCACATATAGCAACATCATATAAATGTTTCGACTTGGTTATAGATAGGGCCATTTAAGAATTAAATATATCAACATGCTATAGATGCTTCGACTCTGTTATAGATAAGGGCTGTTTAAGAATTAAATTCAAGGAAATCTCGGTTTCTTGTTATCCAAATGATAAAATATACACTTCGTTTGTTGACCACAAAGACAATATATTTGGAAGTTTCTATCCATAATTTCTTGAAAATGCAAATGTTATGAAGAAGCCAAAATGGTTGGAGTGAGATTTTTATGCCTGTTCAAATGTGAAGCAAAATTTTTTTTTAAAAAAAGGAATGAGTTGATGGGAATATAATTAGTCTTGTCCTAATGAACAGAAGGCTACACATTCTATTATGAGAAACACTTATGTCATTGAATCACCGTCATCAGGTCCAATATATTTTGGTTAGCTTTCACAGCTCTCGTTATATATTGTTTATAAAAATAAAAGTGTTATGTTCCCTCTTTTATCAATTTATTTAATTTTTGGCATGTTTTCTTTGTTGGTGCAAATTAATGAATGTGTTCTTTTTACGTTTTTTTTAGCTTCCGGTGTTCCTTGAGGAAAATAAAATTGTGCTGCCATAAGCATCTCAAGGAAGTGGAGATACACAATTTTCAGGGTTTCGGAATGGAAGTTGAGCCTATGGTATATCTGCTTGAGTGTGCTATTTCCATTAAGAATATAACAGTTGGCTGTGATCTGCGGAGTTACGAAGGCAACAGTGTATGGTCAATTCCTAGTTTTGGTCGAGGTGAAATCAGAAAAAGGCAAGTATATAAAAAATTTCGAGGAAAGGTGCCCTCTACCACTAGGTTTAGAGTTTTGTGATAGCACTAGATTAATTATTTTTAGCTCTTGTGATGTTTTCCTGTTGTAATCTTGTGCTCCACTGAATTCGGGTGTCAAGATTATTTTGAGAGTTTGGTTTTACAATTGGGCAATTGGTTTTTATTTTTAGTTTTTTATTTTTATTTTTATTTATTTATTTATTTTTCTTCATTGATCTTAAATCAAATTGTCAAATTTGATTGCACAAGGAATTGGCGATGATGATTGCTTACTATTTTGTAAAGCCAATGTAGAGGAAGTCTCTAAAATAAAACAAAATATCGCTTTGTATGAGTCTACCCCATGTCAAATTGTGAATTTTGACAAGTCCAGTCTTTTTGTTAGTCGAAAATTTTCATTGTCAACTCGAGCTTTGTTGAGGGATGTACTTAATACCTTTAGAAAGGGGGGTCAAGAGAAGTATTTAGGCCTTCCTCCTATAATAGGTCTAGAAGGGAGGTATTCAGTTTTAGCGAGATAAAATTAGAAAGAAAACACGGGGATGGAAAGGAAATTTTTTGAGCTGTGCTTACTGCGGTTTCCTCTTATTCAATGTCTTGTTTCAAGCTCCTGATAAATGTAACGACCCGAACCCGAGGGTCCGAATCGCTAATCGGGTCCTTACACTAACCCAGGGTCTACTAAGGGCACTACTGTCCTTTCTTATGTCAGTCCAAAATATACGAGTCATCCAAGGTTTATAAAAAAAATAATAAAAAAATGATATCATAGCCACAAAGTATGTCAAAATGGTCAACTAACCCATCGAACCATGTGAAGGAGCGTCGTCTGTCACTTACCGTCCGTGTCCTGAAAAATGTTAAATATAAGGGGTGATCAAATTGCTCAATAGGAGGTGTCTAAGATATGCCTCTTATGACCCCGTAAATCTACATAAAGAATAGAAAGCATGAGAACGAGATCATCTCTCGGGAGTCGAGTAAAACCACTGTATCATCAACAAACATACATATATCAACCAACTACCAGATGCATCAAGTATGCCAATGATGTGCCACGCCATACAATGTCCCACACCATTTCTGAAACAATACCGTTTCAACTTTCAAACCGTTAGTGTAATCCGACCCAAGGCACCTCCAAGGCGTCACGAAAGGGAGATTACCTAACCATCCACGAACACAAGGCACCTCCAAGGCGTCGCATCCGGCCTGGTTAGCTCAACCACACTAAGGTCTCTCCCTAGTACCCTCTTTAGATCACACTAACACCACGGACCACTAGGCACCTCCTAGGCGTTCGGGTTTTCACAAACACTTTTCAAAAAAAAAAAAATTCCCTAAAACAATTTCATTGGTTTTAAAAAGTACTTTTCCCCTTTTTCTTTCCCAATAGATGCATGAATGCTTCATACTTCACAATTTACTATAATTTTCACATCATTAAACCTTAACAACATTCCATACTAAAGAAGAATTTTCTCATGAATTTATAGTATGTTTTTAAGTCAACAAAATTTCTACAATTACACCTATTAAATAAGGACATAATCACAAAAACATGCTTTCCATATCCAATCAAAAAATCATACACACGTATATTATTTACACATAACAAACATAGAGATACACATCATATATCTAACAGGCAATTTCTCAAGAAAAATTTACAATAAATCCCATACATTCCATCTACATCATGATCACATTATTAAGGGAAATCTTAACATTTATTTTCATAATTTCAACATCACTTTTCTTAACAATTAAAAATCATGGGGCACCTAAAATGTCAATACTAAGCATGTATCTTCACCACAAGTATATAATCATAATAATTGGTTTAATTAACACATATAATACATCCATCACCTTAATTACATACCACCACAACCACATAGGCAAAATTGCTAAAATCAAACATGCTTAGAATCAAATTAGAGGGGAAAACTCACAAAAGATCAAAGAAAATATGAATTAGAGCACCCCTAACTCTTCATTATAGAAAAGCTCCAAATGAGTCTAAATTTTCGGAATTCTTAGAGTGGCCAATAGCTAAAATTGTTTATATAAACTTGAAGATCTTAATGAGCTCTTCGAATTGCCGCAAACGGCACTCAAAATTTCTCACCAATTGAGAAGAAATCAAGGATAAAAGTTATAGAAGAAAAGAGAAAAGTTTTTTTTTTTTTTCTTTTCCAACGAGAGAGGCTGGTCGTGAATCTGCCGAATGGTAATGACTTAGCCCTTGCCTTTGTTATAATGCATGTGGGACCCACCATTTATTTTATTTTTATTATTATTTTTTTCTACACCACACAATTACATATACACATATAATTATTCACATCCACATAAATATAATAAATAAGATGCATGAGGTGTAAATGGACCCAACTAAAAATCCTTGTACGCAACAGTTCCGGTAACGGGTTCCACACGGGACCGTCCGACCCGAAAAATAGAAAAATGCAAAAATGGCAATCCTTGCATTTCAAAGAGTATTGAACTCAATGAAATGTCCCAATTAATTCTCGGACACACCCGGCACACCCCACGGTGTCCGGCACGCAAAACGAGAAAATGCGAAAATACCCTCGAAAAATCAGAAAATTCCAAAAATTGGAAAATAGTAAAATTTGGAAACATTACATTCTACCCTCCTTAAGGCTCCGTTTGGTTAGATGGAAATAAGTAAAAAAAGAAAAGATATAGAAAGTGAATGAGAAGTTAAGTGAATGAAAAGAAAAAAGATTTTCTAACATGCATTTAGTTAGTATGATAAATTTATCAAGCAAATTGTAGAAAAACATTAGTTTGTTGGTTTGGATAGCATGAAAATGAAAAGAAAGTGATTATACATACCAAAACTACCATTTGAGAGAAAAATCAAATATTTCACCATATAACTATATATATACATACATATCCATACCTTATGATTTGTATTAATATACCAAATTAAAAGTTCAATATAGTCTTTTTTTTTTTTTTTTTTTTTTTTTTTCGTCTTTCAATAAAACATTCGTGGAACAAAGTTTTTCCATCAAAATTTAAATAGAAAGAGAGAGGTGTATGAGTGTGTGTGTGTATATATATATATTAGTGATCTACAGGTACAGGTGGATGCTCTTTACAGATTGAAAGGGAAAAGCACGTAGAGACAACACATAGTATAGTATGATATATATATATACTATGTGTTGTCTCTTATATATATTGGATAATATATATTGATACTGTGTATATATTTGGAACGAAAAAATCGTTAAAATAACGTCCTTGATTATCAAAAATTTTGAAACTATAGATGTAATAGTGATCTAAGACTATTAAACTCATTATTTTAAGTATGATTTGGGATTATGAGCGGCTAGAATTCCAATATAGAACAGATAATTAAAAAAAAAAAAATCTATTTAGAAGGAGCAATTTTCATAAATTATCATTTATATTCTGTATTAAATGTATAATTTGCATTGCCAGAGAAATTTTGAGAGAGAATATTTTCGCGTGTTTTTTGAGGGAAAAATTTTGGGGGAAAAAACTCAAAACTGGAAACTAAATTTTCCATTACGATTCTCTTTCTATCTATCCAAACTTTTAAAAAATTTAAAAATTTTATATTTCCTTTCTTTTCCTAGCTCTTTCTTCCTAACCAAACAAAGCCTAAGAGATTTCGTCCTTGAAATCTACCCATCTTAAAGAAAGAGACCCACAGCCACACTCCTTCTCGAGAAATACCTCAGCAAGCAAACTATAGGACTAAAAGTTCAACAACCTTATTGCCTTAAATTACATTTTACCCTCCTTTGTTGAGGGATGTACTTAAATTACAATAGGTGTTGGATCTTGGAAAATAAATTTGGATGTTTCTTGTTTTTTTTCCAATGAATACTTATTGGTGGTGGGTTAGGTAATGGAAATTCATTAACAAAGAAATAAGGGTTCCCGAACAACCATCTCGAATAACCATCTGGAACAAAAAGCTTGGGCTTTTTTTTTTTAAAAAAAAAAAATCTTGTTATGTATCATTGCTCCAAAATTGGATACTCCTTTTAGTAGAAAGAAAGAAAATTGGATAGAAGAGAGAGAAGAAGAGATAAATAATACATATTTAGGGAAGATATCATATTATTTCTTTTTTATGTTTGGTTGGATGAAAGAGAAGAGAATAAGATAAATAATACCTTATTTTGTTTGTTAGGAGAGAGGACAAGAGAATGTTAATTATAAGGAAAGTTTTTAATTTAAAAACGTTTAGAATAGTCTTTTCTTGTCTTCAGTTCATATTTGGAGAAATGAAAAATTTGTGAAGGAAGAAGGATGACTCATTTGTCATCTTTTCTCCATATCTCCTCTCTACCAAACAAAGAAAGCTCGTCTCTTTCTTCCCATCTTCCCTCTACCCTCTTACTTTCTTCCTACCAAACGGAGCACAAATGTTCCTCATACAATTATGTAAGTTTGAATATGAAGAACCCAAACTGTTCATGAATTGCTCATTTATAGCGCTAATCATGGCATCATGTTGGACTAAACTAATCTACGAATCTGTAAAAAAATTATAGTTAACAATCCATACGGGAGAAATATATATCTCTGTTCCAGGTAAGAATCATTGGCATGTCAATTTAGGCACAAAAATATAACATCTAATTCAACTAATACTCCCCTCATAACTTATATCGTATATACTCTAATGACAGATTACTATGATGATTAGCATAGGCAACATGGAACCAGATCAAACAGATCACAATCCATAAAAACATGGAATCACCAAAAATAAAGAAATAATGTAATAGTGCCAAAAAAAGCCAAAATTTGCCAAAATTCATACCTAGGTACAGTTTTTGACTAATTCAACTAGTACTCCACTTAAAACTATACAAAGTTGTCTGCATAAACTTTATTTACAACTTTGAACACAGAAGAAACTAAGTAATATTCTAATTATAGATTCGTATGAGAATTAGGATTAGCAACATGGAACCAGATCTAACATATCACAATTAACAGATCACAATCCATAGCTTTTATTTACCCCTACTCCAGCAGAACTTATGTAACATGCCCTAACAATTACCATATCAACACCAATTTCCTACAAATGCCCACAGAGCCAGCCATACCAGCACATATCCAGAATTGAATTAACTATTGTATCAACATACCCTGTTGCTCAGCCATGCCATGTACAGAGTTTCAGGAAAAAAAAATGCAGTAGAAATCCAAAAACAACTACGATGTTACTATGATAAAAGCTTCTTTGATATGCAGAGAAGTTTGTAAATTAACCCATAAGCAAATGTTTTATACAAAATAGTAAGGTTTTGAAACTAAAGAAGAACAAAAAAAGGAAGCAGAAAATAAGCACCACATGTATGCCCCATTTTATTTTGCCCTGTACCATCTCAAGATTATAACCTACTCTTCTTAACTGGTCCCATCTTCTTTGCCTTGGTCCTCAGCAGATGCTTTTGTATCTTCCCTGTAGCAGTTTTTGGCAGTGGTCCAAACACTACAGATTTTGGAACCCAATATGCAGGCATCTTTGACCGGCAGAACTTCATTATATCTTCTGCCAACCGATGTTCATCAGACTTGTCAACCCCGGGCTTCAATGTCACAAAAGCACAAGGTGACTCTCCCCACTGCTCATCCGGCCTTGCCACCACAGATGCCTCCAGAATTGCTGGGTGCAAGTACATAGTATTCTCGATCTCCACACTACTGATGTTTTCACCTCCAGAGATTATAATATCCTTTGACCTATCTTTGAGTTCTATATACCCATCAGGATGCTTCACACCGAGATCACCAGAATGAAACCAGCCATTTGCGAAGGCCTCTTCATTGGCTTTAGGATTCTTCAAATAGCCTTTCATCACAGCATTGCCCCGCATCACAATCTCCCCAATGGTAGTTCCATCAGCAGGAACAGGCTTCATGTCTTTGGTGCTGACGACATCCAGCCCCTCCAAGGCGATGTACCGAACACCTTGGCGTGCATTAAGACGAGCTTGAGTTTCAGGAGGCAGCGTATCCCATTCAGGCTTCCAGGCACATACAGTGGAAGGGCCATACGTTTCCGAGAGGCCATAAGTGTGGGTAACATGGAAGCCAAGTTTGCTCATTCCAAAGAGAACAGAAGGGGGTGGCGCAGCACCAGCTGTCATTACGCGGACAACATGGGGGAGGGGCAGTATGGTCTCATGTTGTGGAGCATTTACTACGTTGTTGAGTACAACAGGTGCAGCGCAAAAATGTGTCACACCATGCTTTGCTATGGATGAATAAACTGCCTTAGCAGTTACCTGTATAAATGCAGAGCTAAATGTGCTTAGGGATAGAGCTAAAACAGCCAAATTTTATTGAATTAATTGATAACCTGCAAAAAAAAAAAAAAAAAAAAAAAAAAAAAAAAAAACCCTCAAATTGAACCACAATTAAAGAAACTTAAAAAATAATAATAATAAAAAAATAAAATTATGTTCCAGATCCAAATTTTAAAATGGTGGAAGAACCCTAGCAAGTAGAGAACTAACACTACAACATAGAACAAAATCTTGCAATAAGAAGTACTGCTAAATAATGTTATACTTCAGTTAAATCTAAGAATCAATGTTAATTTCACTTCTCCCACCTACAAGCTAGCTGTTATACCAAGCTAGTAGTTTTAGGTTAAAAAACTACCTATCACAAGCCACAATTCGAGCTTTATATATCCGCATGAACTAGGTAGCAGATTGTCTAATACTTGCTTCCATGCAATTTAAGGATTCAATTTGCATACCCATGAATTATATGAGTAGGAGACAAGTAATTTATGATTGGATGAAGATAAAGAGGAGACAAGTAAAGTTAACACAAGAGACATGTAAGGGGAAGCACGTGAATTTACCATCTAATCAAGTGAAAAGTCCGAATAGTTACCTGTCGAAGGCATATATTTGTCCCACAAAGAGCAGCAAGTGTCCAAATGAAACACCAACCATTGCAATGAAACATGGGTAATGTCCACAGGTATATAGCTCCCTCGTTCATCTCCCATAATACAACATTACTCAAAGACATGAGATGTGCCCCTCGATGGTGCAACACCACACCCTTTGGACTAGCTGTTGTTCCAGAAGTGTATCCCAAAGCAATGCTCTGCCACTCATCCTGTGGCGGTTTCCAAGGAAATTCAGGGTCACCCATTTCCAGGAACTTCTCGTATTCTATTGCTCCTTTTCCTAAAGCATATTTCAATGTCTCTGGATCACAGCTTTCATCAGCTATGACAATCAGAAGTGGAGGCTTAAAATCACTTCTGCTTTTGTCTGCCCAAATTTTCAAAGCCTCCTCTGCCAAGGGAAAGAATTCTTGGTCCACCATTACAACTGCAGATGACGAATGCCCTAGAAGAAAAGCAATTGTTGATCCATTCAAACGAATATTGACAGGATTTATGACAGCTCCAGCCATTGGAACTCCAAAATGAGCTTCATACATAGCTGGGATATTTGGTGCAATTACGGCCACCTGCCAGTGTTGAAAAAAATAACAGTAAGCTGCCAAGTTTCAACAAGTTCTAAAACAAATAGCACAAGTGAACAAGTACCTCGCATAAATATATATTATACATGACAAAACCATTATTCATTATTTTGCAGTTTGTAGTTTAATCTTTTAGCCACCAAATGGTTTCTTTCTTGTACTTTACTCTACAAAATATATCCTGTGATATTTAATATTAGAGAAACTTAAACATACATATTTTCGTTGGTTTAATTAGAAAGAAAATTTGGTCTTGATGACAAGGAAAAATCTTTCTTAAACAACAAAAAAATGCACTGAGATGCACAACAGATATTCAAGATTATGATATTTTTAGCTTCCACAGCCACCAGAGGAGTTGGCAGTGAGACATGTTTGGCTCTGGTGGATTTCAGATCAGACCAAGACTGCCTAGGTTGCATTCAAAGCAAACTTTGATATCATTACCTAGACAAACGAGTATTCTGCCGATAAAATACAACACACGTTATGCAAAAATCGAAACTATCATTCTGCCTGCACCAATGCCAATTGCTTTACAAAATAAGAGCAATAAGATAATAGTGAAGATTATAGATCTAATAAACTTAGCTCCACCATAGCCTTTCCTGATCAGTGCGCAGTTCAAGGTAAGATCTCTAATGATTTCAATTTGAATTTCATACATTTACTGATTAGGTTGTTGAGCTTCCAGTTGAAATGGAGACCTTTTTTATTGATAAGCATGGTTGATTAAAATATAAGCAGCCCAACTCAACTGATATTTCACAACTTCAGTCAAGCTCACAAAAATATAGTTTTGACTCAATACAACTAAAATGCTGAACTCAGGGAACAAAATGATATCTCATTTGGGATTCTCAAATATATATCTGCTATGTTCGGGAGCACTGAATGGACAGTTTGGATTTGGAATTTAAAGAAATTTGGTTCAAAGTTTTAAATACATTTTCTCCAATTCCAAATCCAAGTTGTTCATTCGGTGCTCTCAAAGGCAACAATACCTTAATTTGCTAGAATATGTATTAATTTCCCTCAAATTGAAACATTTCAAAGTCAACGATTAAATTCTTAGCCTCTCTCAAATATCAGATTTTTCCTTATCAAAGCTCGATCCCCCAATCAAAAAAATCTCCAAACCCTTAACAAACTAAATAACTATGAATCTTGTATGAATATATTTCTATAAAAATTCGACATAAAAATGAGCGAGCATAATTTAAATCTAAACGACTCCACAACATGGTCAAAATAGTAATTCAGTCAACAAATAAGTCATCAAATTGTATATACGAAACACGTAACTATGTTCGGTTGAGTTGCAAATAAATGTTATAGAAGACAATTTAATTATTCGAATCTTATATTTTTCCTGAGTTTTCTGAGCAACCAAATAGAGGGTGGAGCAAAATTTCAATTGAAGCAATGGAAGTACCGTGGAACCGATGCCGATGGAGCGGTTGGAGAGAGCGGAGGCCAATCGACGGCATCGCTGGTAAGTCTGGAGCCATGTGTAGTGCAGAGACCCATGGACCACAGATTTACGGTGGGGATGCACCAAAGCTGCTCTCTCCAAGAACCCAAGTGGTGTCAGTGCTTCGTAGTTTGCTGGGTTCTTTGGCAGATCGTCTATGTCTCTCTCCAACACCATCTCTACACTCCTCTCAAGGCCGGCCCTGAGTTTCCAAATATTTTGAGAGGCCCTTGGCAAACCTTCAAATGTGAGGCCCTTAAGTTTCACACACACAAAAAAAATTATAAGAGTGCGGAATTTTCACACGATGATTTCAAATTCTATAGTTAATTTAATTGTGCGCATGTGCAATGTGCATAAAACAACTAACTAATAACTATAATCTTCATGTTCATTGACTAACTTCCTATGATCTTCATTCATTAAATCTTCATGTTCGCATTCATATGTTCTTCATTCACCAAATCTTCAACTAAACTCTCTATTTGTGTATTGCTCCTAAAAAACTTAAGATTATCTCCTTCTTGAGACTGAATCAATTCTTCTTCTCTCTCTTCTTCTTCTTCTTTTTTTTTTTTTTTTTTTTTCAGATTCAAATTTTCTTGTAGACATAATGAAATCTAAATAACAGGAACCATAATCAACATAAAACTAGACTTCAAAAAAATAATAATAATAATTTGCTTTTTTAAAGAAAATATATATTACCTCAATACGCAATGATTTGATTCAACTTCAAGGCAAATAACCTCACGAGATCCTAAGAAGAGTGTCCTGCTAGCATGTGAAAGAAGATCACAATTAACATAAAACGGATGGAGAATCAAACAGAAACAATAATAACTAAGCATTGCCGATCATACAATAAACATAATTAAAAAAAAAAAATCTAAAATCAAGCTGTTTGGTCGAATGATCTCCTGGCTAGAGTTTTCACTGGAATCCGGAGGAGAAGAGAGAAGACAAAACAGAGTATCCAAAATACAGTCCAAAAGTGGAAATGGGGAACAGAAAACTGCAGCTTCTTTTTTACATTCATTGTTTATATAGCTGCTAAAATTTGATGACTACAGATGAAAAAAATATGTGGAGATGAGGTGACTATATATATAGGAGGCTGAACTTGTAGTGCTGAAGAATTAGTGGGACTTTTAGGTTATATGTGGCATCCACTATCATATATAGTTTTGTCTTTCACTCTTTAACTACACTTTGTGTGTGTTTTTTTTGGGAGCCAATTACCCCTTTCTTGATTTCAGGATGAGGAATCAACTTTAGTAGCAGTGATTGATTGATCATTGCAACAGAAGACCTGTGCAAATAAATAGAAAAAACCATTAACTTTTGTTTTGTTAAAGCCTGCTCTTGATTTCCATGTGTTCGTACATTCTGATGGCAAGTGCTTTGACAGTATTATCAACTGAAATTCTAGCTGAGCCAACTTCAAATAACATCAATTAATGGTGGTATGTATCTTCATATAAAAATAAAATATAAAAAAAAACCCTTAATTTGGCACTTTTAAGTATGAGCATAATTTAGAGATCGAAACAGTTAATTATTACCTCAACGGCTCAACCCACTAGAAGGGATCCTTAATTTTCGTAGGATTGAATGTGAAAATGCAAAAACTTATGAGTAAAAGGGGTATGATTGCTGCTGTTGTGAGATTGGAGTGGAATTAAGGAGAGGGAAAAAAAAAAAGTGCCTGCCATAGATTATGGACTCGATCGCCATGAAAGACACACATTTATTAAAATACCAAGAGAACCATAACATATTCATTCAGCTTTTGATAGCCATCACACACAGTGACACACACACACACAAAAAAAACCCTAGTTTGGAAGCTACTCTTCACTATTGGAACAAAGGTAAAGGCCCGAATCAAACGAACCAAAGTTAGAACAAATCAAATGATGAGATGAACCAAAGAAAGAAACATATATAAAAGATCGATTCATGCAAAAGGAGAGAGAAGAGAGAAAGAGGATGAACATACCTTGTCACCTGAGGCTGCGTCCTGCGGAGTGCCTCTCCCTCAATAACAGCCTCACTTCAGTTTAGCGGTGCACTCTATGTGTTACTGTCATATATACGTAATATATACCTGAATGGATTAATTAAAAGTAGATAGACACGCTTGGACTTTTACTCACCACTTGTACGAGACAACTTTTGATTGGGTCAATTTTATTTTATTTTTTTTCTTTTCCTTTTTAAGCGTCCATATAATTTTAAAATAACACTGAAATTGTTGGTATTACTTCCTAGTTCCTCCTTTCCAAAATTCATATTTATCTTTCTATTTTGACATTCTTCAAAATAAATGTGATATGTCTCATTTCAAAAATTAATGTATTACTACGTCCTAATATATATATATATATATATATATATATATATATATATAGTAGTTTTAAAATATCTTTTTTTATATTAAATTAATTAAATACTATGTAAGTGTCACCAATTACGAGTACTCTTTCATAATTTGATAAGAATAAATTTATTAATACAATAAAAAAAAAAGTATTTAAAACTCACAATCATAAAATTTCGGCTATGCTCAGAGTTGAGAACTAGTTCAAAAATATAAAATAGTTACCACCGAAACAAAGTAGGTGTATGAGTGTTTTTCTTGTAAATAAAAAAAATAAATAAAAAGCTTTTATAATTTGATAAGAATAAATTTATTAATACAATAAAAAAGTATTTGAAACTCACTACATAAATTTTGGCTATGCTCAGAGTTGAGAACTAGTTCAAAAATATAAAATAGTTACCATCGAAGCAAAGTAGGTGTATGAGTGTTTTTCTTGTAAAAAAAAGAAAAGACAAGAATATAGTATTTCTCAATAATTTATGAGTATAATTTATGCCAAATGTAGGAGAAAATTTCCTTGCACTCATTACACTGTTTGATATATAATAAATTTGTTGTTAGTTATAATTGAATTTGATTTGAAAGATTTTTTTTAATTTTTTTTTTAAATGTCCTAATTCACAATCACGAATTGTAATACCATTAATTATACATTTGTCGTTCTAGAAAATATAAATTATGTAAGTTTTTTAGATTTATTTTTTCAACTATATTACATGGTCCTAGACTCCTAGCTAATAACACAAATTTGTCCATTTTATTTTCTCTTTTGTTTACTTTTCAATTTGTTATTGACCAATCCCCGAACATATAATAATTAAGTTCAACCCATGTAATTATCCTATTCATAAATGCGACCAGAAATGATAAAGTAAAAATGCCTATAACTAGGAGTGCAACTTAGGTAGGCTAATCAGTTGAAATTTTTTAAATTTGGGCTTTTAAATTTTCAAATGGCACTCAAATTGGGTTATGTTTTCTCAAAATCCAGGTGTGTTCGGGTTGGGCTTGGGCTCAGGCTCGAACCCAACCCAAAGTTAAAAAATTTTTATATTTATTTTTATATTTAAAATAAAATAAGGAAAGTTATATTTTTTTGTCTTAATAAAAATAAAACTAGAGTTGGAAGTACACAAAAATTAATAATTGAATACTTCAGTCTCAAGACTAACCGTTTGATCTGGAAAAAAAAAAAAGAAAAAAAAAAAAAGAAAGAGTATTAATGAATTAAAAATTTGATGTTTCGAAGGGAGAAAAGAAACAAATATGTAATTGCATATTTGTTAGTAAAAAAAAAAAAAAAAAAGGACCCAAAAATATTCAGGTTCGAGTTACTGACTTAGCCCAATTTTGTATAACTTTGAGTTGAGTATAACCAATTAGCTGAGTTGTTGTAAGCTCTGACTCGGAAATCTTATCTTGCATTTCAACATCTTATCTTGTATTTCAACTTACCAAATGAGGATTGATAATAATGAGTCCCTGCATATTCATTTGATTTCCAATTAGCGGAGTTATTGTAAGCTCTGACTCAGAAATCTTATCATGTATTTCAACTTAACAAATGAGGCTTGATAATAATGAGTCACATTCATTTGATTTCCAATTAGCTGAGTTATTGTAAGCTCTGACTTAGAAGTCTTATCAAATATTTTAACTTAACAAATGAAGCTTGATAATAATGAGTCACATTCATCTGATTTTCAATTAGGTAAGTTATTGTAAGCTCTGACCCAGAAATCTTATAATGTATTTTAATTTAACAAACGAGGCTCGACAATAATGAGTCTCTGCACATTCATTTGATTTCAATTGTTGGGTCAGTCCAGTTTTCAGAAATTCCCAGCCCAGTGGGCGCAAGCCCATTAAATCACTTTAAATGCTTTATATGCTTTAATGTGTGAGGGCTGAAGCCTCAAACATATGAAATATATATATTGCCGTGTGGAAAGTGAGATTGTCTTTTAAGAATGATGGTAGCGAAGGCCTCCAATGAGGAGGGGCAGTTTTCCGCTTCGCAACAAATCAGACACCTCAATAAACAATTAACATCCAACCATTCTTATCAACAACCACATTTATAAATCAAGTGGAATGGACCACGCATATTCTATGAAAAGTAAACTTGAGGCGACTTAAAGAAATTGAATGTTGACAAAGAGAGAGAGACGAAACAATGTCTAAAATTGCCCGGAGCCGCCATATAAGAATAGAATGCCTATCAATCGCGTAGAACGGTTCGTGATAGATGACAAAAATACAGAGAGCCGTGCACGATTCTATGTCGGCCAGGCAGACATAAATTAGGTCTTAACAGGAAGTAATTATGACGTCAAGAAAAAAAAGTCATTAAGACATTTAAATCTGAACGACTCCACGAGATGATCAAAATAGTAATTCAGTCAACAAATAAGTCATCAAATTGCATATACAAAACACGTAACTCTGTTCAGTTGAGTTGCAAATAAATGTTATAGAAGACAATTTAATTATTCGAATTTTGTATTTTTTCTGAGTTTTCTGAGCAACCAAACAAGGGTGGAGCAAAATTTCAATTGAAGCAATGGAAGAACCGTGGAACCGATGCCGATGGAGTGGTTGGAGAGAATGGAGGCTAATTGACGGCATCGCTGGTAAGTCTAGAGCCACGTGTAGTGCAGAGACCCGTGGACCACAGATTTACGGTGGGGATGCACCAGAGCTGCTCTCTCCAAGAACCCGAGTGGTGTTAGTGCTTCGTAGTTCGCTGATTCTTCGGCAGATCGTCCATGTCTCTCTCCAACACCGTCTCTACACTCCTCACTTCAATTTAAGAATGGATTAATTAAAAGTAGATAGGCACGCTTGGACTTTTAGACTCGCCACTTGTACGGAGACAACTTTTGATTGGGTCAAAATTTTTTTCTTTTTTCCTTTTCCTTTTAAGCCTCCATATAATTTTAAAATAACACTAAAATTGTTGTTATTACTTCCTAGTTCCTCCCTTCCAAAATTCATATTTATCTTTCTATTTTTGACATTTTTCAAAATACATGTGATATGTCTCATTTAAAAAATAAATGTAGTATATATATTTTTTATAATAATTCCAAAATATCTTTTTTGATATTGAATTAATTACTAATTAAGTGTCACCAATTACGAGTATACTTTTATAATTTGATAAGAATAAATTTATTAATACAATAAAAAAGTATTTAAAACTCAATTTCATAAACTTTTGGCTATGCTTGGAGTTGAGAACCACTTCAAAAATATAAAATAGTTACCGAAACAAAGTAGGTGTACTAGTGTTTTTCTTGTAAAAAAAGAAGAAGAAGAAGATAAGAATTTAGTATATAATTTATGAGTATAATTTACACCAAATGTACGAGAAAACTTCCATACATCCGTTACAACGTGCAATAGGTACATTCGGACTGTCCGTGTAATTCATGCGACCACAGTTTATATTGTATGTACACTAATGAATGATTGAATGTGTCTATTGCACAGTGCAATGGGTGAATGAAAATTCGTCTAGTTTGGATACAGTTCCAATTTTTTGACCTACTTTTTAGAATTCAAATCTAACTTGAACTTTAGGCGAGGTACTAGACGAACCAAATTCAGTTTCGCCTACCTAATTTTGTGTAAATACATACATACATATATGTGTATATATATATTGTGTTAATATTGGTATAAAGTGATGATAATTGATAAGAATTCTATATATTTTGTAATTTTGATATATAATAAATTTGTTGTTAGTTATAATTGAATTTGATTTGAAAGATTTTTTTTAATTTTTTTTAAATGTCCTAATTCACAATCACGAATTGTAATACCATTAATTATGCATTTGTCGTTCTAAAAAATATAAATTAAGTTTGTTTTTTAGATTTATTTTTTCAACTATATTACATGGTCCTAGACTCCTAGCTAATAACACAAATTTGTCCATTTTAGTTTCTCTTTTGTTTACTTTTCAATTTGTTATTGACCAATCCCGAACATATAAGTTCAACCCATGTAATTATCCAGATTGGGTTTTGAAAAAACCCAGCCCGAATAAGGTTGGGTTTCGACTTAAATCCGAATTGTGTTCCTGAAAATTAAAAACAACAAACTCGCAAAAGTTGCAATATGCTACAAATTTTAAAGATGGAATCATTGATCCTTCATTGTCCTACAGAAAAATCAAAACTCATAAGCAGAGACACTTCTACAAGATTCTATGTCTGCATCGGACATTAACACTTTGCAAACACTCCCATACATGCATTCAACACAATCTTTTGAGTTTAGTTAACACCCATTGAGGACCCTTCTCTCAAAATGAGACATAAACTACTCTGGAAATGGGCAGTCTCACAGTAAGTGACGACCACAGAAGCCAGAAAGGAAAGCGGCACTCATAGAATAGGATAGAGAAATCACCGTTTGATGACTATAACTTCACCTATCACATATAAAGACCACGTATTCCAGTAGCAACTTCCAAAAATACAAACTTAACAAGTATTATAGAATGCACAAGCCAACCAACATTATTTACAGGCCTCAAAACTCTAAAACATGATGTTATCATTGAACAGTGTACTCACAGCTTCTGGAATTGCATGTCAATAGAATTTGATGGCAAAACCCGAGTCTGACCATTGTTCTGCATCCGTGAAGCCAAAGGTGCCGTCCTAACTGTCTTCAACCACAAGAAGAAAGAAAAAGAGTGAGGAGAAAAAAAAAAAAAAAAAAATCCGGTAAAACGCAACAAAATTTTGGAAGACAACATAATGACTGAAATTAAATTAAGAAAAAAAGGACACGAGAACTTATCGGACATTATAACTGATATGCTTCTAGAAATAAGGAAAATAAATATGTTGATGCGTAAATCCTCACGACTCGGAACGACGGCGTTTACCTACAAAACAAAGAGACGTCACTTTGAATGGCACTGGCAGTGCCAGCCAAGGACCCTCCGACGATCAAGTTAGTACTTGTCATCGTATCACATAATAACTAAGTATCTTTTGTTTAGGAGTTTTTTCTCATACCTTCTTTAACGGCTTGGTACATTATTTATGGCTGTCGATTGGAATCCAATCCGCCGATGTCGATGGTTGATCTTATCTTCCGCTTGTGCATCAAAATAAATGCATAGCAAATGAATCCATAAAAATTAAATATTAAAAGAACCACTCATTGAAGGATGTAAAATAAGAAAAAAGAAAAAAGAATTGTTCATAACACTCTGAAGTAAACATAAGTAAGACTTTAAAACACCATGTACTGGCTATATACCTGCTTATTATCTATGCTCAAAGAATCTTTCCTATTGACAGACGGCCATTCCAGAGAAAATGCATCTGAAACATATGTTCTTTCTCGGCCATCAAGTTGATAGTGTTGAGCTCTTGCAAAACCTTTGTTCATTTCATTCACTCGACAGTCGAATTCTGGCTTCAAAGATTCAAGCTCATCTAATACAGCTGTTGCGGTTGGTTACTTATCAAAACAAAAAAAAAAAAAAAAAAAAAAAAAGCTCATCTAGTACAGCTAACAGTTTCTGAAACAACAACATAACAGCAAGAAGATGCCGTATCACCATGAATCTGAAACATATAATTAGAGTAGCTAGCTACGAAAACAGGTACACCCTACTCACCTTCCTGTAATTTGTTCTCTCTTTTGTAAGAAAAACCTGGTAATCTCGATGGAATGGTATTGTTTCAGACACCAAACTGGTAAAATGAAGAATAACCACATGCATCCATATGTGTCATAAATTCAGCAATATGGAAAAAACTGACAGCAACATCCATTCCTCACCTTGAATACCTAACAAGTATGATATACAAGTCTACGATACTCCTTTCCCCCGATAAATACTTGCCTGGACAAAGTGATATGCAAAGAAATAAAGTAATTTACATCAGAAAACAGCAAAAAAAGAGGCTCAAATTTATGTTGCTTAAGAAATTGAGTTACTGTAACTCGATGCCGCCAATATTAGTCCATTCTTATATGACAATCCGAATAAGAACAGTTGGAAGGTTTTTAAAAGGAAAAATTACATATAAATGGAGTCAAAGTTCCATATTTACTTCGAGGCTGAGTCAAAGTTTCATATTTCTCTAAAATGGATTGCTGAGGTGGCACATAGTTTTTTACTATTTAGAAATTGTGGTGCCTAAAATACCCTTCCGCGAAGGTACTACTTTTTCTTCGAAGGTACTACTTTTTTGAACTGAAGGTACTACTTTTTGACGTCCAGGTACCATGTTTTTTAAACACCCGCGAAGGTACTACTTTTTCTCCGAAGGTACTACTTTTTTGTTTTTTGTTAGGGAAGGGCATTTTAGGCACCACAATTTTTTAAACAGTAAAAAACCATGTGCCACCTCAGCAATCCATTTTAGAAAAATATGGAACTTTGACTCAGTTTCTAAGTAAATATGGAACTTTGACTCCATTTATATGTAATTTTTCCTTTTTAAAAAACCTTTAACAGATTAACAAAATTCAATTACTTCGAAATAAGTCACTTTATAAATGAGAAAACATGTCCTTATAGCTAGCTAATCCACTTTGAACGTAACTTTACAACCATGTCTAACATGTACATGCTGCGGATAACAAGACACTTCAGATTTTTAAGTGCATTAGCAAAATTCAACATGGTATGTCATACATTCACAGAATGACACATACAATCAAGTCCGGTTTATCAAGGTTGTTGGAAGGAGCAACCGGCTCATCCTAAACTTTGGCATCATCGCAAACAATCTCATTCTACTGAAACTTATTAAGCTCCTGCATTGCATACTCATTCACTTTGAAATAAAGTTAATAAACACATCAAGTACGAAACTATCTACTATTATTTACAACAATTCGATTACAAATAACGATAATAAACTGTCAAATTTAGACTAAAGCAAGATGCTTTTAATTTTATTTTATTAAAAAAAAAAAAAATGGTGTTGCTAGGTTGGAGCAAAATTTCTTCTGTCAGAACTAAATCAACTTTTTAAAATCAAATCAGATCATGAAAAACAGAGATATATAGAGAATTTGAATATCGAACAGGTATATACAAATAACCTAAGCGATTCGATTGTCGACAATTTCAGTCAGGAATATAATGGGGATGGCCGAGTTCGAACCTGGGACATATAGCACCCCAAGCCATTGCCTTACCAACTCTACCAAACCCCAGGGCTTGATTCCTATAGTTCAAATTCAATCTTCTACCATGTTATATGTATATGTCGACATAGTGTGAGTACAAGAGGGAATTAATTATATACACGGTTGCTCTAGCATATATACATATTTTCACTGCCTCCATTTATATAAAATTTTATACGGTATTAACGAAAAATATTGTTAGCTGAATTTATTAATCCAATGGTAATAAAATAAAATCTTGTTGTCATAATTTTTTTTTTTTTTTTTAATAAAACATAAAAATAACACTTAATATTTTTGTATATAAACAAGTTTAAAACAAAAAACAGTCTCATTTTAAATGTTGAATAGAGGGTGACATGAATTAATTACATTCACCATTGTGCTCTTTGTACCTCTGTATACTTAGAAATTTTTTAATTGTGAATAATTTCATTAGAGCTACTTTTTATTAATCATCTCAACGCAAAAAATAAATAAATAAATATTGAGTGCTAACTATTTAAAAAACAAAAGAAGTGCGTCAAACTCAATTCCTAATTGGTAGTTTCTTCGTTTGGTGAATTATGCTAGGAAGCCCTCTAATTTTCACTCTATTTTTATTATTTTTTCTATTTTTACTGGGCACAAAAGGTATATATTATTTAAATTTGAGCTAATTAAAATCTTGCATCTTACTATTCTTAAGATTCATTTGATTGGATTTTCACTCTCTTTTGCCTCTATTGAAACTTAAATACAGCTTGGGGCGGAGCTAGTGTATGTCCGAGGCATAAATTTTTATTTTCTCAAATTATCTATTACATTTTGTATTTCTTATATTTTTTACTCTTTAAATTATTTTAATTTACTTTAAAATATATATATATATATATCAAATTTTCCTTTTTGAATCAAACTCAAATTTTTTCCCTTTCAAAATTCTCTCATTTTTCTTTCCTTTTTAAATTATTTATTAACTATTTATCTTTCTTAAATTAATCATTGATTGACATATTATTTTGAGTAATCTTTCTTTTTTGTCTCTTAACTTATAGAATCTATATATATATATATATATATATATATATATATATATATATATATATTTTACATGTGCCCCTGAATTTAATTTCTAGCTCTCTGCCCTGACTAGGTTACAGCCTTAGCGCACACCTCCATCTTTATGTAAACAGATTTCGAAAGTATTGGTAGCTTTATAACCATGCTCACCTTACACAGTATTAGTTGCATTGCAAATATTATCCAATAAAACTATCCATTGCTAATATTAACATATAGAAATTGTCCATGGACTCCTAAAATCATCTCATAACAAAAGAATGTAATTAGTGAGTTTTGTTTTTGAATGCCACAAGGTAGCCACACAACCTGGAGAAGGCGAAAATGATGTACAAGCAAGACAAATGATGTGCCTTCGGAATAAATGAAGGAATTTTAGACTAATTGCATGGAATTGGAGTGGAATTAGAGAAAATTTTGAATTTTGATTTCCAATTCTAAGGCTCCAAATCTATGCAGCCGAACATGGCCCTGGAGTTCTCACTCTTTTGCTTTTACACAAAAACTGAAGGATTTGTGATATCTTACAAATAGTAAAATTCTACAAATTATAAGCTGAAAAGTCAGAAATGGCGGTCTCTCTGATCAACCTAAAGCCCTTCTCCACAAATAGTTCACCTCACATCAATGGGGAAAAAAAATACAAAATTGTTTACTTCAAACACAATGAATATTACAAAATATCAGGTAGTATGCTACATCCGAGTAATTTATTTCATTTTGTTCTCCGTGAATGCCCAGGCAATAACCCAGCCTTCAACATGGTCTCCGAACACATGAAAAGACAGTATCACAACAAAGAATTGAGTTGCGACCAACTACTTGCAGAAGAATGCAAATGATGGTATCTTCTTTGAAACCCTAGAGATGATACTGTATAAAACAGCTGAATCCCCTGTCCCAGACAAGGGATTTGGTCGGCTCACTCCAAAACACTTGAACTTGAAAGCAAGCAAGCAAAACGATTTGTCAACTCAGCGGTAGCATCTACAATAGGGGTGGCAATTCGTGTTCGCGGGTCGTAATCGTGTCATGTCGACATAAGGGTATTCTACTAAACAGCTCAACCCGAACACGACCCGTTTAATAATCGTGTCAGGAACCCTCAACCTTAACTCGACCCGTTTATTAAACAGGTTATACATGTAACCCGTTTAATGACTTCTTTAATAAAATCAAATATTTTATTATTTAAATTATTAATAATACTCGATCAAACATTAAATACTAAAAAAATATAAATTTCAATCCAACCAAATTACTAAATAATCTATAATCTATAAAAAAAATAAATTATAAGATATAAGTTTAAATAGTTATTTTAGAATTTAACTAAAAATTTACTTATGACACGTATAGTTAAACAGATATAAACGGGTTACACGAGTTGAACCCCTCAACCCAAACACGACAGGATTAACTAAACGGATTAATCGTGTCAATCCGTTTATGACCCAAACCCTTTTATGGTCAACCCAAATCCATTTAACTCATGTCATGTTCGAGTCGTGTTGGCGGGTCGTGTCAAACTTTGCCACCCTTAATCTATAATGAGCCTTCATAGCCCATTTCACTCTGCGTTTTACTGAGAAACCGTAAATTTGCTCCTCTTGGAAAACACAATAAACAGGCTCTCGATTCAATAACTCGATTAGACCAAAGGGTAGAACAACAGTTGCATGTATATATATATATGAGCGATAATATATATACCTGGTACCAGAAATAGCGACAAATCTCCAGTTACAGGTTTCAACATTCACTCCGATTCTTCCATCCAGTATGAGAAATACAGAAGAGGTGCGAGATTAGGGAGATATACGACCTAGAGAGAATAGAGAGTGAAAGAGCGAAAAACATCTTGGATTTTCAGCCATGTTACAGAGTTGCCACTGGTTTCTTCAATGCCGGTGGTGTTGTTCCAGATTTGAAAGTGGTTTCTTGAAGCGCACTTAGGGTGTGTTTGGATAGGCAAGGGAGAAGAGAAATGAAATTATAGTATTAGTTAGGAGAGAAAAGAAATGAAATGAAATGATAGTAATAATTTTAATTCGTGTTTGGATAGATAGGGGAGAAAATAAAAGAAAGGATAATTATTCTTGTTTGGATAAATAGAGGAGAGAAAAGAAAAGAAAGGATAGAGACCAAATTACTATCTTACCCTTTCATAACCACTTCACATATTATCCATTTCCAAAATCTCACATAGGATATTTGGAATGTTTCTTTGTGATAGTTCAATGCAATGGGTAAAAACAAAAGTAAAAAAGAAAAAAGAAAAAAGAAAAAAAATAAAAATAATGATTGAAAACAAAATTAGGACATAAATGGAATAACTTTTCTTTATATTGATTTGTGGAGGGTATTTTTGGTATTAAGAATTTACAACTTATTATCCCTCCTTATCTCTCCCTATCTTCTCAAATTATGAGAGAAAGCTTATAAGAACATCTCCAATGCTAAAACCTATTTTCGTATGCCAAATCTATATTTTGATAGATGCTACAGTTCCAAAATGCTATATTTTAACAATTCTGCTCCAATGGTACATTTCACGCAAAATGCTATTTTTTAACAAAACCACTATTATTTTTCAACTACCATTCCCACCATTCATATTTACATCAGTAATATTAATATTAAACACATTCCAAGTTAAATTGTAGACATTAGAAGGAAACTAAAATTAAACCTAATTAAAAAGAAGTACAAATCTAAAATATCTTGTCAAAAAATGACCAAAAAAAAACAAATTTTTTATAATTTTTTTACCACTATTTATGAATTAATTTTTTTTTATAATTTTTTTTTTGAAAATTTATATTATATATATATATATATATATATATATATATATATATGCGAGTGGGTGATGACTGCTGAGAAATAGCACCGTTTTGGAAAATGAGAGACTTACTAATAAAATTTGGCAGCTGCCATATATGAGAAGAAATTTGAGAATCTCAAATTTTGAGAGCTCAAATAAGAGCCCATTGGAGAGGCCCTTTTTTACCCAACTCTCATATTTTGAGTTTGAAAGGCCCAAATGAGAGAGCATTGGAGTTGCTCTAACGGATAGGGAGGGATAGCTATCCCTCATTATCTCTCCCTATCCTCTCTTTCTTTCCAATTAATTTACCTAAACACACTCTCACATTATCATCTCTTTTATTTTCTCTACCTATCCCTCCAAATCAACCCTACCAAACACACCCTTAGGGTTGGGGAAGATACGAGGGTGAGGGAGTTGTATAAGATTTATATCAATGCGCTTGAGTGGGCTGGAGTTTTCTTTTAAAGTGGATTGATATTATAAACACAATTGGGTTGGGTTGAATCGAAATGGGCTTTACTTTTTAGTTAAAAGGAAAAAAGAAAGGACCTGAACTATCATATATACACACATATGTTTATATATTCACGAGCCTAATAAGGAGCAAGTTCCCGAACGTGTTCGCGAACTATCAAGCCGAGTTAAAGAGTGTTCGGGATTGGCTCGTTTATTAATCAAGCATTCAAATTTTGTTCGAGCTCGAGCCGAACTTTTAGCAAACCGAGTCCCAGAGGTTCGCGAACAGCTCAGTTCGTTTGCAGCATAGATGCGAGGGATTGATAAGGAAAGGTAAGGATTCCTTTTGGGACCATTCATCGTTTTCCCATATTGATTCAATAAAAAGTAAAGGAGTCAAAACCAAAACACAAGCTGCCCGTTCCATCTATCATATGGCAAATCGCCGACTATGACTGCCAATGAAGTGATTGGTGATCGGCAACGAGGTGGTTCTCTGATGGTCAATGGTGAAAAGGGCAATTTTGGAATTTTTAAAGAAAAAAAGCTGGTCAAAATGGATTATTAGAGGCCAATTTGCACCAAAGCAAATAATAGGGAGTTTTTTGCACCAAACAAAACAATAGGGGTTTTGTTGCACCTTTTGAATCTAAGAAGGGTATCCAAATAAATGATTATTATTTTTTAAATATCAAAAACTACCCTTTCATATATAGAAATCTCATTTCCTATATATTTTCCTAAATTAGAGAGTGCAAGCTATAGGCACTTCAAAAATATAACGGTTGAATGCAAATGAAGAAAGTTATACAAATTAGCTCCAACCATGATATTCACACTAATAATCCAGTTTAGTAGAAAGAAAGAAAATTGGATGGAAGGGAGAGAAGAAAAGATAAATTATACATTTTTAGGAAAGAGATTACACTATTTCTTCTTTGTATTTGGTTGGATGAAAGAAAAGAGAATAAGATAAATACCTTATTTTGTTTGTTAAAAGAGAAGACAAGAGAGAGTGTTAATTATAAGAAAAGTTTTTAATTTAAAAACGTTTAGAATAGTCTTGTCTTCGGTTCATATTTGGAGGAATGAAAATTTGAGAAGAAGGATGACTCATTCATCATCTTTTCTCCATATCTCCTCTCTACCAAACAAAGAAAGCTAGTCTCTTTCTTCCTATCTTCCCTCCACCCTCTTACTTCCTTCCTACCAAAGGAGCATAAATGTTCCTCATACAATTATACAAGTTTGAATATGAAGAGCCCAAACTGTGTCATGAATTGCTCATTTATAGCCCTAATCATGGCGTCATGTTGGACTAAACTAATCTACGAATCTGTAAAAAAATTATAGTTAACAATCCATACGAAAGTAATATATATCTCTGTTCCAGGTAAGAACCATTAGCATGTCAATTTAGGTGCAAAAATATAACATCTAATTCAACTAATACTCCCCTCATAACTTATATCGTATATACTGTAATGACAAATTAGTATGACGATTAGCATAGGCAACATGGAACCAGATCAAACAAGATCACAATCCATAAAAACATGGAATCACCAAAAATAAAGAAATAATGTAATAGTACCAAAAAAAAGCCAAAATTTGCCAAAATTCATACTTAGGTACAGTTTTTGACTTAAAAGTCCTAATTCGACTAGTACTCCACTTATAACTATACAAAGTTGTCTGCATAAACTTTATTTACAACTTTGAACAGAGAAGAAACTAAGTAATATTCTAATTATAGATTCGTATGAGAAATTAGCATTAGCAACATGGAACCAGATCTAACAGATCACAATCCATCGCTTTTATTTACCCCTACTCCAGCAGAACTTATGTAACATGCCCTAACAATTACCATATCAACACCAATTTCCTACAAATGCCACAGTGCCATACCAGCACATATCCAGAATTGAATTGACTATTGTATCAACATACCCTGTTGCTCAGCCATGCCATGTACAGAGTTATAGGAAAAAAAATGCAGTCGAAATCCAAAAACAACTACAATGTCAACCCCTGTTGCTCAATCATGTACAGTGTTTTTGTAGAAAAAAGAATACAGTTTTAAGACCTCTTGTTGTCCAGCAGCCAATCAGACCAAGTACACCTGCAAAATTGCAAACAGAAAAAGGGAAAAAGGAAATAAATTAGCATTGTTTCACAGTAGGTATGAACCTGCAAACGCTAATCCGTTTGTGATTGTATGTAATGTGACAGATTTCATCAAGCAAAATTTTAAGACTTTTATACTCTTGTGGACGTCCTGGTTGGAAGAAGTGATTTTGCTAAGCAAAATTTTTGTTGACCCTACGGCTTTCTCCTAAGGGTAATCTAGCACTTTTGATGATAAAAAACCATTTATAGTATTCAATGTACTAATATCTACATTGAGTTTCATGATAGATCAAAAGGAACACATTAAGAGAGAAAGATCAAGTCCACACTACAATGATCACATCAAGGACATTGAAGTTGCAATGAACCTCATTCTGAATAATTTCATCAAAGCAACTCAGAATTGATGCAAGGAAGTCTCGGAAGCCATAATGATCATCAATGCATACCAATGGGGTAGGTAGGTTGGTGAGAGTCCTAGGAATTAAAGTGTAAAGAATCAGTGAAACCATTTGAAGCTCAAAATAGGATCATGCATCACTCACACACCTTGATTCTTCATGCTATGTGAGATGCTATGCATTCATAATTTAACCGGCCTTAAGCATTGAATTACAAAAACTTGCATATTTCACCACTGAGCACGTGCAATTACTGGCATAATAAATTATTCTAGGTGGCTCCAAGAAAATTTGAAACCCTAACCCGTAGGAAGTGAGTTGAGAATCTTTCACATTAATCTTATTTTTTTATATAAAAAATATATATACATATATATTATTGAGATTTAAATTAATCAATTACGCAGCAAGTAATGCAAGTCCTAATTCTACTAATACTCCTCATAACTTATATCGTATATACTCTAATGACAGATTCCTGTGATGATTAGCATAGGGAACATGGAACCAAATCAAACAGATCACAATCCATAAAAACATGGAATCACCAAAAATAAAGAAATAATGTAATAGTGCCAAAAAAGCCAAAATTCATACTTAGGTACAATTTTTGACTTGAAAGTCCTAATTCAACTAGTACTCCACTTATAACTATACAAAGTTGTCTGCATACACTTTATTTACAGCTTTGAACAGAGAAGAAACTAAGTAATATTCTAATTATAGATTCGTATGAGAAATTAGCATTAGCAACATGGAACCAGATAACAATCCATAGCTTTTATTTAACCCTACTCCAGCAGAAATTATGTAACATGCCCTAACAATTACCATATCAACACCAATTTCCTACAAATGCCCACAGGGCCATACCAGCACATATCCAGAATTGAATTAACTATTGTATCAACATACCCTGTTGCTCAGCCATGCCATGTACAGAGTTTTAGGAAAAAAAATGCAGTCGAAATCCAAAAACAACTACGATGTCAACCCCTGTTGCTCAATCATGTACAGTGTTTTTGTAGAAAAAGGAAATACAGTTTAAGACCTCTTGTTGCCCAGCAGCCAATCAGACCAAGTACCCCTGCAAAATTGCAAACAGAAAAAGGGCAAAAGGAAATAAATTAGCATTGTTCACAGTAGATATGAACCTGCAAACACTTATCCGTTTGTGATTGTATGTAATGTGACAAATATCATCATGCAAAATTTTAAGACTTTTATACTCTTGTGGACGTCCTGGTTGAAAGAAGTGATTTTACTAAGCAAAATTTTTGAAGAGGAAATATAACTTGCATAAGCCACTGAGGACTAGTTGGACTTACTTATTAGAACATAGGTACACATAAACATTTGGAAGGGCTTGCATTAGTGAATCAGTTAAGCAAATAGCTGCAGGTAAAGTGATGATTGATAAAGTGCAAAATTTAAGTGACTACAAAACTTCAACATAAAGTATTCAAAACATTTTACATGTTCGTATTACTAAATTACAAAAAAATTGAAAGTACCACTACTACATCATGTTTAGTAGTGCAGAATCGTGTCTGGGCATATGAGGATTTTGTTGATTTTAGGTTAGTAGGCTTCTTTTAAATTAGGAGCTTCCACTGCTCAAATAACGCGCTTCAGTTACTTCATAGAGTAGCCATATAACGGTATGACATAATAACAACAATCATAAACACTACATTGCTACACCTTGACGTGCTTGCACCGCACTAGTATATACATTGGGTAGCCTTAGTATTCCCATTGCATTTTCACCAATTAACTATTGGTTTTGATGCACTTGATTCTTTTTTTTTTTCTTTTTTATGCTTCTATTATATTTATTATATCGTTTGCAACTTTGCGTTGTGTAAGTAAAAGGATTTTAATGATCTTATAGCTTCTATATTGTATCTATAACATTTTTATTACACTAAATTTGCTTGTAGTATTAGAGTAAATGAAATGTATAGTACTATTATCGGGTATAATATGCTTGACATGAAGGCAGGTATAATATGCTTGACATGCAGGCATACTGGATGACCACCTAGGCAGCTTGGCTAGCATATGGGCTTTTACTAGAACCATACCCTGTGCTTGCCTTGGATATTTGACTACCATGTTTCCCTAAGCTGCATTTTGGCCTTAATATCCAGTTACTCAAGTTTCCTGGTCGTGAGCATCCATTAAATGAATCAAGATTTGCATATCATTGCATGGGGCACTCAAGGAAAACGAGATGAAGAAATAATTTTGATGGAGCAGTGCATAACCCTTTTCTATTCATTATTTAATCTGGCCACACATGCTTGATGCAACATCTCATACTTTTTTTTTTTTTTTACAAGGAAAACAGAGA
This sequence comes from Cornus florida, assembly GCF_030987335.1. Classification (NCBI taxonomy): domain Eukaryota; kingdom Viridiplantae; phylum Streptophyta; class Magnoliopsida; order Cornales; family Cornaceae; genus Cornus; species Cornus florida. Next base: position 22,380,609 of record NW_026775573.1, read on the forward strand.
AACACAACTAAGGAACAGGACTACACATCATATGCTGCGCATCTCAGGAAACTCAGGTGAATTCTTCTGGTTGTTACCCTCCAAATTTTTTTAGCAAGGTTGGCATAACTAGTACTTTGGTGACTGCCATACAACAAAGATCAAATTTTGTTTGAAAGTAAAAGGTCATACATGTTGGTTTCTCCAGACGCCAAGTCAATCTCATGATGTGTTTTAAATCATAGTTTTTCGTTTTTTTCAATGGTTTATCTTGGTATCATCAAATCAGATAATATGTTTTACAAAAGACATTTAGCATCTATAGTATTTTGAATTTAATGGTTTTTTCTCACATGTCATTTGTAAAGTTTGAGAAAGTTATTCTTTCATATTACATCATTAGCACTTAACAGGTTTGGCAATTTGTGGAAGATAGAATTGACATTTCAAGTAGTGCTTTATCAAAACAGAATATACATACACTGAAATCAGAACCCTATTCCTCCTGCTCTGCCTTGCCGTGCCAGTCCATAGATCCTCCCTGCAGACTGCAAATGAAAAAAAAAAGAAAATAAATTAGAATTGTTCAAAATAGAAGTAGATATGAACCTGAACACGCTTATCCATCTGTGATTGTATGTAATGTGACAGATATCAGCAACCGTTGTGAGGAAATTATCAAATGACTCAAGCTAAATGTTAGACTTTTGTACTCTTGTGGACATCCTGGTTGGAAGGGGTGCTTTAGTTAATTTCCAATGAAAGCATTATCATAACTTTTACATCAATCATTTTCAGTAATAGTTGTGAAGAGGAAATATGTCTTGCAAAAGCCACCAAGGGCTAGTTGGACTTTTTTTAGAACATAGACACATAAATATTTGGAAGAGCTTGCATTAGTGAATCAGTTAAGCTGATATTTTCTAGACCAATCCCCCTCTTTCATTACAGAATTTACCAAATCTCCATTCTAACAGTTTGTATCCCTATCGATAAGATCAATCACTCTTAAACTATGAGAATCATTAGGAATTTGAGAAAACAATTTAGAATTTTCTCAGTCTGATGTTCATCGATCTTCCCAAACATTCACCAAATTACCATTAATTACCCTCCAACACACTCCCCTTCAACAACTCCTTCCAACTTCAAGTCTCCACCAGCCAAATCATATGCTCACACAATTTGGGAGCACTTTTTTTTTTTTTTTTTTTTTTTTTAATTATGTGTTTTATTTAATTATTTATTTTTAAAAAAATAAAATTTCACTAAACGCGCTCAAAAGGGGAGCGTTCCCAAAGGAAACAAGAGCTATCCATGATGGCACTATTACTTTAAGCAATCCACAAAACCCAAAAAGCGATCCATAGATTTACAATTTCGCACCAAAAAATAAAGACAGTATACTGTATTTGAGAGACCAAACAGGAGACTCCTCTCACTCAAAGGATCTCTATTCATCTCACACCACAAACCCTACCATAAACAAAGGGGAGTGGCCCTCCAAGCACCTCTGACTCAGCTGTCCACTATATACATTTTCCAAGATTCTAGCATGTCCACCATGCATTCTTGAAAAACTAAAGCTAGACCAAAAGCAACCAAAACATAGACCAAACGTTCCTCTCCACCAAGTAATTAAGCAGAAGATGATTCACAGATTCACCCAACTTCTTACACATGCAACACCAGTTCACCACAATATGACCTCTCCTTCTAAGGTTGTCAAGGGTGAGGTTAATCCCCAGGGTAACAGAATAAGAGAAAAATGCCACGTTCAAGGGAGCTTTCATCCTCCAAATAGCTTTCCAAGGAAAAGTGGGGACCGGAAGATCCATAAGACTTTGATAGAAAGACTTAACCTCAAACCACCCTCTCGAGGTACCCACCCACACAATCTTGTCCATGCGCACACCATCCACCACCTGGCAATACAATAGACATGGTTTGGGGAACTTTATTTGAGAAGAAAAGCCTACTCCTTTCTCACGTTAATATCTTATATATATACACAAGAGTAAAGAAATAATGAAAAGACTATAACACCCCTGTGGGAACTAATTACAAGTGTCCTAATATAGATATTCTAATAGAAATCTGTAACCTCGAAACATCCTCAATCATGGAAAACTATACAAAACTGCACATTCTAAGTCACCCTCTCACATGTCTGTTCACAGAATTCCTGAAGAGACGAGGAAACCTACGAGCCAAAGCAAAGTCCCACACCATTTGTCCTCCCAAAACCTGACATGCCTTCCGCTCCTAACTTTGAAACTAATGTGTTTGGAGAACTCGTCCCAACCCCTAAGGATAAGTTTCCACGTACCCATTCCTGTTGGGATTCTTGCCTTCCATTATGTGTTTTGATTCAAAACTTTGGACTTAGGGCCTGAATTTTGGGTTTTTACTGAAAATTGCACAAATTGGGTGACGAAATTGAACTTATCTGAGTCTCTATCTTCATCTCTTGTACTATTTTAGGTTTGAGTTTAAAATTCTATGTTTTGAATCAAATGCTTTGAATCAGAGCATGAATTTAGATTTTTGCTGATCATTACATGATTTGGGTGAAGAAATTGAGATTTCTCTTTGGAGTGAGTCTGAGATTTGTTGGAGTTCAATTTTTCTTACTTTCTTTTTTACTTGTACTTTTGTTGGATTGAATTTAATTATTGGGGAATTGGGTTGGGGCTTAAACTGTTGAATGGATTTTGTATTTTGGACAATAGAGTTGCTCATTAAAATGACAAATTAACCTAAAATGTAGATTGGGAAACTTTGAAAGACATTCCCTATGTTTTATGTATGCAAAATAAAAATTGGATTGGAGTATTCAGTTTCTATTTAACTATTTGAAAAATTGAAGGAAAGATGTGTTCTTTCTCTTGGCGTGAAGCGATGGAGTTTTAGCCTCTGATAGCGAGTCTCATGTTTTGCAGTTTGGTTTGATTAAATATGATTAAAGTGAGATGGTGAAGTGATTGCTCTGATATTGGTTTGATAGAGTTTCAAAAATCACATGCCATAACAACCATCCTCGAATCCACCATTTTAAGTGTTAGATAGTTAGAGAGTTTGATTTGGCTCTGATTCCAAGTTAAAGATGGTGAGATGGTGTTTCTAGGGTTAGTGAGAGCAGAAGTGGAGAAGAAGAAGAGAAGAGAAATAATATAATCAAGGAATAGAAAGCTCAACTTGAGATTCTACACCACTCCAATGTTATATTGAAATAGCATGATTACAAAATAGCCCTTAAGCCCACAGTAAAGCCTATAGTACAATAAGACCCAAACTCTCTAACTATCTAACAATAAGTATAGCTATGATCTATTACCTTCATATTTGTTGGTCTATGTACTAGGGTTTTCACATTTAATGTCAAAATCCAATTTGAGCTATCTCATTTTAAGTTGTGAGCTCAATATGCATCATATCAGTATTTATAATCATAGTGTATGCTGCTAGTGTCTTTACATCAGTTCTGGTTTTGAAAAAAATGTTATTTTCATTTGTCAGAATAGAATGTCTGCTAGTGTCTAAACTGCATATATTTAGCTTCTCAGTGTTTAAACTTGTTCAGTAAAGCTTTCAGTAGTTATATGTGAGCTCATGTCAGCATGTATGCACTAACTGCCACTCAAGGGCATTTTTGTAAATGTGTAGGTATCTCAGGTGCTATTCACGTGCCCTGTCAGCTCACACAATCCCAGAAGGTTCCTCAGGTTAAACAATTGTCTCAGCAGCCCTTAGCTCAGGTGCTGCAGTTTTTGAAATCTGAGGGTAAACATGCCTTTTATAGAAGGGCAGCTGGGTGAAGGGTAGTGTGATCATTTAATGCCTACAATGGTCTGATTATCCTCTGCATCAGCATTTGGTCTATAAATTGTATTTGCTGCTGCAGAGAGTTATGTGTATTGAATTTTGAAATTCTAAAAGAAGCTTAAGGAGTGATTGCATCTTTACCGTGTTGCGAGCATTTCTAAAATTCTGGAGAGCTTATTGAAGATACGACAATGCCAAAATACATTGTTGATAATGAGGATTGAAGCTCAGCAGAAAATACTGTGCTAAGCTGCAGATTTTTGTCACAGCTGCTATCAAGACCATGAGGTGAAATCTTTCTTCATATCTGATCTTTTGAGTCAATTTCTGGGCTAAGCAAGTCACAAATCTCATTCTAAGCCTAGTCTGGGGCTACACCAGTAAAAGCTAAGGCTGCATCAAAATCTCACCTAGTAAACCTAGCCATTAGTGTCTATTTGTTGCTATTAAGTCTCAGATGAAGCTGTCAAGTGTTCCACATACAAATCTGAGTCCCATCTTGACGTGAACATGTGTAAATCATCAATGCATAGCTGTTCAAGCCATCATCAAGAAGCAACTGAGGCTGTCTCATGTTCTCACTACTCAAACGTCAGACTGCAGTAACAGCAGCTGCAGTAAGTGTTGCTGCTCTAACCCTTCAAGCTAGTTGTATTGTGAATCTTATCTCAATCTGCTTGAGTGCTTCATTTATCTTTCTTAGTTGATATTGTGAGTGAAAGTTTAATCACTGGGGTGCTGTGAGTGAAAGTGTATGTGTGGTGCTCAACTTTACTCACAGTGGAATTTTGAGCTAGGCTTTAATGCCTCAAGGATGTTTCACTCACACTCAAACAGATATCCTTCACTCACATGAGAAGTTGGGAGGACGATACCACATGGGTTGGAGAATGAAATATTTCAGAAATATGTTAGAAGATTGCAGTTTGGTGGATCTCGGTTTCATGGGGTTCCCACATACATGGTTTAACGAACGTGATGAGGCAGTTCATATAAAAGAGAGGTTAGACTGGGTGTTGGCTACAAAAGAGTGGAGATGGAAGTTTCAAAATGGGTGATTCATCATATTCAAGTTGTGGGATCTGATCACTATGCGTTAATGATGGATCTTGATCATGTTGTACAAAAAAGAAAGGGTGTTTCCATTTTGATGCAAGGTAGTTACAAGATGAACAAGAAATCAGAGTTACTACGGAAAGAATAAGAAGCACGCAGCAAACAATTTTGATCTCTCTTACAAGTTTTAAAAATTCAATGGTATCCAATAGAATGTATTAGACTCCACCTATGTGTAAAAATCCATACAAACTCTCATTGGGGGCATAAAGCAATATTTATGTAATGAAATCTCCGACTGTAAAGCTATTGTTGCAAAGTACACAACATTTCCCTTCTTAGTGTTAACATGTTCCATCAAAAGAGGGGGAAAAGACAGTACTCGTAAATGAAACTTCTTCACTCTGCATCGAGGTATACAGAGTGTTCTTAAAAGTTGCTAAATAATAATATAAGTATAATGACAATACTAGTAATGTATCCCACACATTTTAATCCCTCGACATTTGATCATATTATTTAACCACCGGTCCACCACAAAAGGGCCAGTTAAATAATCGCAAATTAAAACATGCAAGTATATTTGAATTACTGAAAAGAAAATGATTTCCATATACTAGTCAAGATTTGGTGCACACCCCATACATAAGGATACACAGAGCCAAAAAAAACAAAAACAAAGAAAAAAGAAAAGAATAAAAAAAACGGGGGCCAAATCAACAATTTTGACCTCAAGCAATATGCTGCATGTTACAAATATGGAGTAAGACAAACAAAAGGATGAATGGATTTAGCCCCAAAGTCAATTTAATTCCACTAAGCAGCAAACTATAATAATTAATACATGAGAATACATTAGAACATCCTAGATTTAGCGCCAATGGGTGAGAGCAAGGTTTAAGACCAAAAAGAAGAGACTAAAGTTTTATCTGAAATCTAATGAAGCTTGGATTCTGATGTTTGAAAATACAAATCAAGAAACTATCTTCAAACTAAAATGTTAGAGAAATTCCAAAAATTGATGTTTTGCTTTGTTCTTTACCTTCAGGCTATGTTCGGCTGCATGGAATTGGAATTGGTCGAATTGGAGAAAAGCAACCCAAAAAATTGAACCAAAATTTCTTCCAATTCCACAAATTCCAAAACCAAGGCTCCGATTCCATGAAGCCGAACATAGCCTCAAGAAACTTACTTGAAATTATAAAACGCAAAATGACTTAGTAGACAACTTCCATCATCTGCTAAGACCGTTGATCAGCATGATGCAATTACATGCCATAAAGTTGCATTGATAGAACTGACTTACTAGACAACTTTAATTTTCATACCAGTATATATATAAAGGCATACTTGAAGCAATCATTATCAATAGCAAATAGAACCAAGTGCCCTTAAAGATCAAGGACTGCCTTCAGACAAGAGAATTGTCCAAAACATATTCCACTAGTAATATTCAATGCAAATCAGCCACAGGGAAGTTTCCAAAAATGAGAGTATAAAAAAATTCAAAAAAACAGAAAATTAGGGACTATGAAGTTTACACAATCAAAACATCCAAATTTTACAGTTAACGGCGGAAAATTAGGGATTAAACATACAGTGTAATCGAAGAATCTTGCGTGTGCAGCCAGTCGGATCTTCTTCCTCTCTCTCCACGGAACATGATCGAAGCAAGAAATCAGAATCCCAACTGGATAGTCTTCCAAGATGTAATCAATCTCCCTTGCACTGCTAACTCGGAATTCGTCAGCATAGCCCTCCGCAAAACAAGTCGGTCGAATCCTATCACCACTTATAATCTGAAGAAATCGCGCCTCGGACGCCAGACCTTCCCTGCGAGCTTCAAGATATTGGTTGTAAACTGAGCGTCTGAGCTCCCTATTGGCGCTGATCTTTTTCCTCCTGAGATCGAACGAGCGAAGATTCCTCAACATTCTGCAATAGCCGGTGCCGGCAGCGGCGGTGTGTCGCCCGAAGGTCAACAATTGGCGCCGTACAGTCACCATTTCGCCCTCTCTCAAAAACGCAAGAACCCTCTCTCTCTCTAACCCAGTCTCTCTCCCTACAACTATCAAATTGAAATCTCTAACCCAGTCTCTCTCTCTCTACAACTATCAAATTGAAATTGAAATTGAAATTGGCGCCATAATGATCCTCGGGTTATATTTATGAAAAAAAATCCTCGGTTCTATTTATGGAAAAAAATACTCCAGAAATTTACCCATTATATTTTATTTTACCACGTAAGTACCACCACCCCATACATTTAGGGAAATTTAGATCTTGCTAACCAATTATTACTGTAATTTAAAAAAACGTTGAATATAATTAACAAATCTCCATGCAATAGATAATACCAAGATAAATCACACTAATATTGAAATTTCATCTATTGAAAGTTTCATTCTAACAAAAATCACTAATGGCTATTATCAATTAATTACGTTCTGCATAGCTCTGAGTCAAAATTCTATTTCACAAAAGTGAGATAGTTATTTTGGTTTTAGGTTTAATTTGTCCAGAGTCGCGTATAAAGTATATGCTAAGTATTGTATAATTAGAAAAATTGGAAAGATGCCATTGCTACATTTGAAGGTGACACTGTGAGCCGGGTAATTTAGGAAATAAATCGCAATGATTACTTCTTTGCAATTAAAATTTAATTTTAGTCACTTTTCATTTTTTTTTTTTCTTTATGGTAACGTTACATCAATTTTATTTAGGATTGTTCACTAAAACCTAATTTTTCTTATACCATACATAAATTATATGTATAAATTAAAAACTTGATAAATACAAATTTTAACTTAATTGCGAAGTTAGTTTTTTTTTACCCTTTCACCCAAAAGTGAGAGAGAATATTTTTTTTCCTTTATTTAGAGGTAGCAATTGAGTAGGTTTAGAAGGGTTTTGGATCCATCGTGAATGGACGAGTTATTAATGGGTCAATAACCCATTATCAATTCATTTATGAAAAAAGTTTGAATTTTCAATAGACTAGTTAACAAACACCCAACCCAATTACTCAAATATTTTTATATATAAATTGTCAAATTATTTTAATTGTTGAATACTAAAAAAGATATAAAAAAATGTTTTATATTAAATTTATTAATTTTTTGGTCTCACTTATTATAAAAAAAAAATTCTTTTATTTTAATTATTATTTATTTAATTATTTTTATTTCTTATTTAGAAAAAGTCACTATACAACTTACTTTGAGAGTCATCACGACCCAAAAAATAATAATAATAAAGAGATAAGAGAAAACGGAGGAAAGATAAATGGGGAGAAATAGGGGAAGAGAGAATAGAAGGAAAGATAAAAAAAAGAGAGAAGCAATAAAATAAGATAGTTATCACAGGAAAAAAAAAATTAAAAAGAAAATTAGGGATCATTTGGTAATGTTTCTAAAGTTTCTGTTTCATGTTTTTTTATTTTCAAAAGGCCAAAAAATATAAATAAGTAAGATAAATATGTTTGATAACCTTATTTTATTTTTTTTATTTTGGAAACATGTTATCGAAAAGTCCAATTTTTAAGAACAAAAAAAAGTTATTTTCACTTGTTCCCAACCAAAACACGAGAACATATTCTTAACTTATTTCTAATTTATGCACCATATTCATATATATCTCTCCTCGTTCTATTCTCTCTCTTCTTCTTCTTTATGATCTCTGCGTGAGACCCGCCGTCTCTGCAACAAAGCACAACTCATGCATGATAGAATACTATATGTCCTACGTATTGAAATTGCAAAAACTTATAAAGCCAATAAATCCCTAATCGGTTTCGATTCTCAGGAATTGTTACTCCTTATAATCTCGATATATATATATATATATATATATATATATATATAGGTACAGATATGTAGAGGGGTTGATGTTTACATTTCTTGGAAGTAGGTGAATTTGGGTTTCTCTTTAAATTGGTTCCACTTCGTTACTTTGTCTTATTTTCATCATTCATCACTCATGTAATGTTTGTGATTTTTCATATTTTTCATTTTCAGGAATTTTTCGATTTTTGGAATTTTTCTTTATTGTACCTCGCATGTTGGATACCGTAGGGTGTGTCCGGTGAGTCTTGAGGGTTGGTTGGGACATTTCTTTAAGTTCAGGACTCTTATAAATACATCGTTAGCTATTTCGGCATTTTTCAGTTTTTCAGACCGGGAGGCCTGAGACCTGCACCCGGATTTTTCGTGCACGAGATTATTTTTCAGTATCATTACACTTTATATTTATTTATTTGATGCATGTTTGAGTGGCTACGTGGAGCCACCACCCTCAAGTCATCTTTGCCAGCATTGTTAGCCATGTTTTGGTTGGAAGGTTTTCCTAACAATTTATAATTCTTTTTAAGTTTTTTAAGTTGCTTAAGAGTTTTTTCAATTTCTGGGTCATGCTCAATCAAAGGGAATGACTGGAAACGACGACCTAACATGTACTAAGTTCAATGGCAAGGAAGAAAAGAAATAAAAATAAAATTCCAAGTAAAAAAATAAAACCATAAGAACTCACAAAAGGTCCCGAAACTGTAACTTCTTTTCCTTAAGCTTCTCCGCTCTTGCACCTAAATTATTGCACTTGAAAAGACAAAAAATAAAAAATAAAAAAAAAATAAGATGAGGAGATAGAAAGTCCTAAAGTACAAATTAAACTAGAACTAATTTTTAACTCAACTATAACTGTTACATAATCCCCGACAACGGCGCAAAAAATTGATGTGTGTAGTATCAATGATAAAAATCACTCGCAATAGAACGAATCCTTATAGGATAGAGTTACATTGAAGGTGTTGAACCTCAAGGACTGTGGTGGATTGTCAAATATAAAATTAATCATAATCTAATTCAAAAGATGATTTTGTTGTTTGATTAAATCTAAATTGTATTAAAACTGAAAATTAAACTAAATTAACAAAAGAAAAGATCAAAGCGAGAAGAACTTAGGGATTGACTTCACCATTAGCCTCATAACATGGTCAATTGCTTCAACTATGGGGAAATTCAAAATTATGTATATTCGGAAACCAAGTGACTACAAGCACACTTTAATTCAATTAAGAAGGCATATATGGATAAATACTAAATCATAACTCATCTTCGGTTGGCACGAATTGTTTACCTAACTACTCTAATCTAAGGTGCAGTACAACTAATCTTCTCTAGGAATGAATTATCAAAACATTCATTCATACATATTCAATTAAGCATGATTGCATGATCATTACTTAAACCGTTAAGAGAAGCCCTTAGCCACCAATCTCTCACAATAAAAATAGTTTGAATTTGATTAAAGTAAAATTAATTCTAAGATAAGAGATCAATTTCATCAAAAACCAATTATTTTCATAAAAACCCAATTACTTAGTACAACTGAGTCAATTGCTCAAAATCATGTAATTAATATACATATAAAAATTCTAAAAGTTAAGAACAATCAAACATGCTACTTGGATTAGGGTTACATCAATTCCCTTAGGAATGCTTTAGCTACTCATAGAGAAGAAGGATGTCATCATTGTTGGTGTAGAAGCTCCATGGACTGCTAATTGGAATCTTCAATCTTCAAAACCCTAAAAGTCGCCACAAGGTAAGAGAGATAGATAAGAGAGAGAAGAAGAGAGATCCAATGTGTTTTCTTATCTTCTTTTCTAGTGGAGAACAAGTCCTAATTAGGAGTGGCAACGGGGGCGAGTTTGGACGGATGTATACTCCCCCGCCACCGCAACCATTTAAAAACCCCACCCCCTTCCCCACTCAAACTGCAAAATGGGAAGACTTTCCACACCATCCCCGCCCTCATTTAACATCTTTACCCATGCGGGTACCCGCCCCGCCCCGTTTAAGACCAAAAATTCTCCTCCATTTACTTTTTTTTATCAACTAAAATTATATCATTATTGAAAAGTTTCACAAATAACAAAAAAAAAAAAAAGAGATAATAAATAGTTTAACATAAAATTCAACATTAAAAACATTCTATAATAGCAATTTCAGAAAAGTATTAATATACCAAAACCAGACAAGCCAAATTACATTATTCCCCGTTTACAGATATAATGAAATAAGGGTACTTAAGTAATTTATCTATCTAAACGGGTGGGACGGGGCGGGGCGGGGCGGGGCGGGGCGGCAGCACAGAACCCGTGCAGGTTTTCATTACATTAAACTATCCCCACCCAAATAAGCTAAATATTCCCCCAAAAGCGCCAAAAACAGGGCGGGGCAAATTGTCATTCCTTGTCCTAATCCTCTTTGGATTGGTTTTACAGCTCTAGAGCCATCTAGGCCCATCTGGAACCAAAAAGGAGTGTTTCCCGCATGTATTTTTAAGTTCCAGGATGATAGTGCTCGAGCATAGTCTCAGCACTTAGTTTTCTTTTAGCAAATTGATTTGAAGTTTTAACGATATTTTGACATATTTAGAGTACGAATCTCAAAATTGCTATTAGAGACAAAAATATTGGGCTTCAAGTCTTCTTTTCATAGGCTCTGAGTTTTCTTAATTTGGAGTTTCGAATGAAAAGTTATCCCCAAAATACTCAACTAGGTCCAGAATTTTCATCAGTGCTCGAGCTCTGAGAGGTTATGCTTGAGCACAAAGTTTTGTGCTCGAGCTCTGTAATACCCTTAATTTTAAAATGATAGTCTCGACATTTTAGTTAATTGTTTTATTGCATTTTATTTGTTTATTTGCCTATTTGTTTAATTGTTTTATTTAATTGAATTATTTGTTTACTTGTTTTTTTGTTTTTATTTAATTGAATTATGTGTTTAATTATTTTTATTTAATTGACCATTTGTTTTAATTATTTTCTTTCATTCCTGTATGCTTATGTGGAAGTTTAATTATTTCTTATGTAGGAGTTTAATTATTTGTTTGCAATAATTGTTTAATTAGGGTTTTATGTTCTTTTAGGTAATCATGTTTTTGGTATAGCCGACTTAATTATAGAGTTAATTGTTTTTCTTTTCCTTCTCTGAACATAATTAGAATTAGGGTTTGTGTTTTTCCTAAGCCTATAAATATAACAATACGTCTGTCTAGGGTTGGAAAACTATATTCACGTATAGAGAGACTTGAGAGGAAAATAGAGAGAGACTTGAGAGAAAAACAAAGAGGACCAAGGAGGAAGAAAGAGGTTGATTGTGGGTTAGAACCGGAGCAATAGAAGCTTAACGGTAATCGGAACTTGCCAGAAAAATCTAGGAAGACGGCGTTGAGATTTTAATTCAAAATCTCACAAGCAAGTTTTATATCTAACTCTCTCCCTTAGGTTTCATGTTCTTTACATGCCTAAACAATTCTAGGAGTAATTGATTATTAAACTGACCTTTCGTGCCTGTTGAAATTGATTAAGACAGTATGTATGTTAACGATATTATAATTGTTTAATCTTGATTTTTTTTGCATGAATGCTTATTTTAATTAATGTTATCAAAGCAAAAAGGGTTTAAATATGTTCTTGAACACATTGGGACTTAGTACTGACCAGTAGGGATCTTGGAATGGAGGAACGGATGAACTGGAAGTCGCCGGAGGCGAAGCAGGTAAGGGAAACAAGAGTAGAGCCGGCTCCCTTTTGAAGGGAGCAGGCTCCCCCTTACGAAGAGGCGGTTCCCCCTTGTGGGAAGCCGGCTCTACAAGGCCTAGAATTGGCTCCCTTGAAGGGGGAGCCGGCTCCATGATGTGTGAAGACGGTTCCCTCTTTGAGGGAGCTGGCTCCTTCGTCGTTTTTTTTTTTTTTTTTTTTAAGGTTTTCAGCGAGTGTTTGGCTACTGTGCTTGGATTTTTAAGTTTCCAGGTTCAATTAGGAGCTATATTGGGGGTTTTCAGTGATGTCTAAAGCCTTATTAAAACTCCAGAGGCCATAGTAATACATAATAAACCATAGGGAGTTAGTATATGGAACAATATGAAATTCTTAAGAAAGTTTGCATGTTGATTTTTGATGCGGATGATTCAAGTTGTTTATTTTTAAATTATCAATTGATTTATGTATTATATGGTTTAATTCATGTCTCAGTGGCATAAAATAAGCATGTTGATTTATATAATTTATATTATGCTTATTAGGAATTAATTGATGTTTACAAATTTTGTCCGTATTATCAATTTACCGGATATTGTGGAGTAGTATCAAATAAGCATGTTTATTTACATAATTTTATTATGCTTATTATGGATCAATTGATGCTTACAATTATTACCTTTATTATAAATGGTTGGAAGTATGGATTATATGAACCGGTATGGGACGGTAGCATACTAGGGATGGATTAACTCAAAACGCTAAATCCTACCTACTCTAGAATAAAGGAATGGATTAACTATAAAGTTAAATCCTACGGATATGTCATGTCAAGGCAACGAATAGTTGAGCGACACTACTTTGGTTTGGATGGATTTTAAATATAGAATTATAGTACCTTGATATGAGTTTGAGTCTCAGGATCGATAGTTAGGAAGTGTATATGCATTGGGATGCATAGCTGGCTATGATGATTGGAGGTGTACCCTGTTAGGTCTAGGTACTCATGCCCACTTCAAGTGCGTTTTGCATGTTGCCTACTAGTTAGGTTGAGACCGGCCTATAGTCTAGTGAGAGTCCCTTAGTGTGGATATATATATGTACGGACTATATAGTTATTGTTGAGTTATAAAGGATGTACATGCGTATCGGGTCTCTGTTTGGATTGTAATTGTATAGAACTTGCTTGTGGGCCTGACCCACTCTTTTTTTTAGGTGTTCGTCAGTTCCGGGCTCAGAGCTTGTTCATGCTGAGCAGAGATGGTCACTCACTATTTCAACGACGTAGGACTTCTCTTTATGGTTTAGCTTTAGAGTTTATTTTAGTTGTTTACCTTTTTGGTTTGAGATATTAATAGGGGTTCACTAGGTGGATTCCCGAATTGTTTAATTAATTGAGGTTTTGGATTACTGGATTTTACTCATTTAATTTTAAGGATTATGTTAGAATTCTTTCAGCCATTATTATTTATTTCTTATTAATTCTTTTTGTACTCTTGCTTGTTTAAATATTAATTATTTGGTATCCCTCGGATCTGTGCTCGGACTTGATCACCCGTGACTCTAGAATTGTAATACCCCGTAATCTTAAAGAGTTTATTTAAATTAATTTTGTGTTAGATTAATTCTTTAATGTGTAGATTTATTCACCTTTTAATTATATATGTTAAATTATTTAATTAATTTTATTTATTTGTGCATGTAATATTGATTTTATGTTCTATATTTTATAATGATTAGTTTAGAAATTTTATTGGTTATGTTTTAGATTAATTAATATTAGTTAATTAAAGTATTTCATTTGTATTGTATAATAATAATAATAATAATAAACAATGTCATGATGTAAAGTTAATATTAGGATAGAATTTCATTTACTATGGTAGAATGGTAGATCAAATAACTTGACTAAAATTTGCATTGCCTTAAAGCCATATAGGTGGGAATGTTGAAAGTTAATGTTTAGGTTAGATATTTGTATTATATATATTATATAAATTAGTATATATTAGTTAGTTAGTTACAATTTGAAAGAAAACTCACGTAAGTAGAAGAGCAAAATAACAGTGAGCAATTGTTGAAGAGTGAAAGGAAGAGAGAGAAAGAAAGGAGCTTGGACCGGTGTAGGGAATTTACCCGACTACGCGCAGACCGGCGAATTTATTTTAAATCCATAAGGCAAGTTATTATCTACTTTTCCCCTTTGAGTCCATAAATTATTCATTACATTTATTCGGCTATTTTTTTTTTGTTAGAAACCATGCTAGGACAATGCTAAATTAAATATGTAATTTATTAAAATAATGTTATATTAAATATTTAAGGGTTAAATAATTTATTATTGGCCTAGGTAATTAATTGAATCTTAAGAATTGTTATTTAAAGCTTTAGAATTTTTTCTAGAATTTTTGGGCAATTTTCGGAATTTTTCTGTATTTTCCGGCGACCTTCCGGCGAGTTTTCCGGTCGCCGGCAGTGGGGGAGATGACCGGAGTAATCCGGTGTGATACGGCGCACTATAGTTACTGTGCGCATGGATATCCGGCCGTTAGATGAGTAACTAATCAGCAGATTGATTCGGTGTAGTCCAATACACCATAGGATGGTGCGCGCGCGAACCAGGACCCTTGGATTAGAAGAACTAAGATAGAATTATCCAGTGTAGCGCGCCCACAACAAAGTCCATGCAACCACCGAATCAGGAGCCGCCGTGTCAGCAAGAAGCATTAAAGGGCGCGTGGGAGCGCGTGGCAGGTTCTAGACGCGCGTGATAGCGCGTGTAGGCGAGTGCGCGTGTGGGAATGAGTTGGCTGCACGTGGGGAAGCTTAGGGCGGCGCGTGGGGGCGCGTGAAGGGCCCTTTCAGCTTCTGGAAATTACCAGACTACCCCTAGGGCCATTTTTGTGAATTTCAGAACCTTAAACCTTGTTTTTAGGGCCTGTGTTGGTATTTACGGGTTTGACGGGTCACGAAATTATTATTTTATTACCCGTTAATTATTCTTATGGCCAATTAATCTTTTCTAAGCATTTATTGGCTCGTTTACAGTACGGATATGAATGTGATTTATTTAACGACATTGTTAAATATAGATGGTGTTATTATTTTATTAAATGGTATTAATCATTGCTTTTAAATTAAATAATGCCATGGTTTTAGTCATATAAATTACCCATTTTATATTATGGGATATTTATACTGTTAATCGTATATAAACCATGATTATTATGCTGTGTGCATTTCAGGGAATAAATGGACTGTTTATTATGTCGCATTTATATTATATGGATGTGTTGCCATATAGAACCATGTGAGCTGGCTAATAAGTTTAGACTCATTTATACCTTATGCATTCGTTGCTATAGACAGATGTGTGGCTGTCGGGGTATGTGGTTTAATATTATTGGCATGTGTTGCCTAATTGATATACTTAGTATATTTATTCATATTATTGGCATGTGTTGCCTAATTAACATACTCAGTATATTTAGTATTATTATTGGCATGTATTGCCTAATTGTTATGCTCAGTAACTCATTAGTACATTGAGATGCGTTATTACTGTGTAGTCTTTACAGTCTGTGTTGTCAGTACCGTGCACCATGTATAATAGCTGATTTTCCGGGTAGGGAAAGGAGACACTTAACCACCTAGTGTGAGTCTAAGTGATCACCGTCTATTCTGGTTGAGGTCATGTTATACATTGGATAGTTCCATTAGGATGTATACAGATATAGTACTCATCCGGATATAAATGATTAATTTATTTGATTCTCTGATTTGGGTCATAGTAAAGAGGACTTGCTCGTGGGGTTGACCCACCATTGTTGTTATTTCAGGATACGGTCAGTACCCGTTCCAAGGTTAAGGTTAGCAGTGTGGGACCACCATCGGAACTCATCTACTCTTACGATCCAGTTCAGGGTAGAAGTTTTATGTATTACTTCAGTTTCAGTTTTTATTTACTTTTGACGTTGAACTCTCAGGTTTATATTTAGGGATCCTTGACATAGGATTTCCAAGTTGTAATGGAGTACTGTAGTAAGTAAAGGATGGATGGATGTTGTATTATTTAGTGTTCCTTTCCTGTCTAAATTCTTTTATTATTATCATTTTGTATTCCATGCTTGTATGTTGCCAATTGTTTTTTATATCCCTCGTTTTTCGTGTATAAGCCTGATCAACTTATGCGTGGAAAATGTGGGGGTGTCACAAGAATCGAGGGATATCATAAGCACTGGAGCTGAACTTTTCCGAAACGTTTCTTTCTTCAACACTAAGTTTTTTTTTTTTTTTTTTTTTTTTGAAGTTTATGATTTTTGCTCGAGCACAGAAAGTTGTCCTCGATCTCTGGGAGCTGAATTTCATCAAATCTTCCTGGTTGAGTCCCAAATTGACCCAGAAAGCCCTGAACATCTCTTTAAGCATCGAAAATATCGCAATAAGCTCTAAATACATGGAATTGACTGTCTCTTTGGGTAAAAACCTACAAAAAATAAATAAACAGAAATAAACATAAGCACCAAGATAAGAGTATCACTAAGGCATTAACATATGCACGTTTAAGGGCTCGAATATGCAATATTCATCACTTATCAGGTATGCGCTGGGGTGCTCGTGGCACCCTCCGAGGACATCCACGAAGCGCTCCATATTAGAATTTAGGGACTATTTTTTTTTTTTTTTTACTTTTTCCGCTGGCTCCAAGCTTCATCATGTGGGTCCTACATTGCCTTTAGGAGGTTTAAAACGCAATGGCCCTGCCGGAATATGAGCGATATGACCCAAAATGACATTTTTACCCTTTTAACCCTAGAACGGGCAACTTAAAAACCAATGTGTTTTATTCATTTATAAATGAATCCTAATGACTAGAAATGACCTAGGTGACTATTTTTTGGTCCCCAATGCATCATATGATCCATAATGACCATTTTACCCTTAGAAACCCTAAGTGGACTGATTTGTAAATGGAGTTGATTCTTTCATTCACACGTGCCCGGAAATGATTAGAAATAACTAATACGACTACATTTTAACTCTTGATGCATTGTAAGATTCAGAATGACCGTTTTACCCTCGGTGTCTTTGGTTTGGGTTAGGACCCGGTTAGCGAATCCGGATCCTCCGGATTTGGGTCGTTACAAACCATTCCCAAGAGTCCTTGCATTCTGTCTCAACAAAAGTAATTGCAAATGGATAAAAGCTATTATTGGCATCCTTACCAATAACACACAATAAGTGTCCCCCATAGGATCCTTTCAAGAAACATCCATTTAGACCAATAAATGGTCTACATCCCTCTAAGAATCCTTTCCACATAGCCTATAGGGAAAAGAATAACCTATAGAATGAAGTACCCTCAACACTATAGGCTATTGTTCTTACATTAGCAACACTCCCATAATTTGTTTTCGGGACTAAGCCATAGTAGTCCTTAACTCTTACAAATTGCTTTAAATAATCACATTCAATCATTACTAAAGCCAACTTATTTGCTCTAGCCACCTTTTATTTTCTCATTTCAACATTAAATTCAATTTTAACTGTTTGAACAAAACCATTCAATGTACAAGTTGGATCAGCCATAATTTTCCCAGTTTAATGCTTTGTTATATAACTGTATGTCAACTTCCTATTGTGCCTTAGACTAGTAGAATTATGATTATCATTGAACTTCTTTATTTGGAATGATTTATCTTTACTATTTTCAGAGGCATGAATCCCCCACCCACATTTTGCCTTGCATATCACTGTGATTATATCTCCATCATTCTTCACAAATCTTAGGTCAAACTTACCTTTTATAGCTATATCCCTTATTGTTTCTCTAAATTCTGCTGCAGAAACCAAACTTCATGTCTATTTCAAGTTTTATATTTCCCAAGTCTGTAAAAACATTGAATTTTGGATAAGAGGGCCCACTTATGGCATCATCCTCATCTTCTCTACCACTTAAACATATCAAGCTCATCAACTCCTCACTTGGTGCATATTCAAAAGCCTTATAACTATCATCATCTTAATCAAATTCAAACTTTCTACTTGATGTTCATCATTTCTGACCTCATTCACCTCAGTTGCATCTTCATTATTTCTTACTTCATCAACCTCCTTTACTGTATCTTCATCTACCATAAAAGTGTCATCATAGAAGTCTAACCAAACATTGTCATTGGAATATTCATCATTCTCATCTTCAATTTCATTACCATTCCTATCAACATCACTGTCATCTTTATCTTCAATTTCAGGCACATCAAAATCACTGTCATCTTTATCTTTAATTTCAGGCACATCAAAATCACTGTCATCTTTATCTTCTATTTCAGGCACATCAAAATCACTGTCATCTTCAGTTGATATTGCAAGCACATCAACATCATTCCCATCCTTATCTTCATTTACATTTGGTATTGCATTTCCTTCTACTACTCTATCTCCATTATTCTCACGTTTTACATTCCCACCTCTACTTATCTATCTCCATCATTCTTACCTTCTGCATTTCCTACATCCTAATCTATCTCCATCATTCTTATATTCTGCATTTCCTACCTCTACTAATCTATATCCATCATTCTCACCTTCTGCATTTCCCACATTTACTAATATATCTCCATCATTCTCACATTCTGCATTTCCCACCTCTACCGATCTATATCCATCATTTTCACCTTCTGCATTTCCTTCTTCAGTAATTGACACCACATATATTTTAGTTAAGGAGAACCTTTGGTAGTGTTAAAACATGTCAATCACATCCCTGTCAGTCTTTAACTTCTTTATAATCCCATCAATGTAAGACCTGTAGAATAGTTTACTTGTTATAGTAGGACAAGCAAATAACCTTATCGCATATTTAAGTTCTATCATTGACATAAGATCACTGTCTATACCCTTATAGATCTCAACAGACCTACCAAAATATGGATTTAAATCTGTACTACCAAACTGACCACCATAATGCATTTCCAGTATATATAACTTTTGAAAAATAGGATTAAAACCTAAAACATTTAATTTCAACAAAACAAATAACATTAAAGCACAAAACCAGAATCAAAAGCAAACATAAGATAAGTAAAAATAACAATTCTGACACAGTTGCAGTATTTTTAAACAAGTATTTCAAAAAAAAAAAAAAAGTATTTACTACTAATTTCAACAATAAACCCTTAAACCCTAAATTATTAAAAATTAGTTTGAACAATAAATTATGAAAAACATATATTATTAACAAAAATACTTAATTTAATGATCACTAGTGTCACAACCCGAGAATCCTAATAAAATTCTCAATTCATTCAAATCCAAATACATCAGAATACACCCAGGATCATAAAAAATGCCCTATTTTATACAAAAAATCAATTTCCTCAAATATACACAAAAATTCTCCAAATAAATAAATTAAATCTCGCAACGCCAACTCTTCCACCTAAGCCTGAATCTAGCAATCGATGTTCATCTTCGGTACCTGAAACTAGAGGGTGGTGAAACAAAAAGTCCCAGTAGGAAAAACCATAACAAGAATTTAATGGAGGTTTAATAAAAACAGCTTCACAAAATAAACATATTCATGTGAGTATATAAACAAAATACATATGTATTTAATTAAAACATTTAATAAAAACCATTGAAGCAAAACCACCCCAAGCCATTCAAGGTATAGAGAACCCTACACTGAAAAAGAATTATTCCTCACTAGATTATCAAAACCTTAAACCTCCGACCCTCTCTGAAATCTTGGCTCATCTCTGAAATCTCCTCAATCTTGGCCCTCTCTCTGTCTTTCTCTAATTTTCTTATGCTTCTTTACCAAACTGCAAAACACGTATTGATATTTAAAGGTAAATCAATCGACACTCACAACTGCTCACCCATCACGCCTCCATCAAACAAAACCAAAACTTTACTTCAAACAGACCACCCACATGAACAGTCAGCCAACCCAAATAAATTTTGACCATAAACCTCCTAGTGGGACCCGCCTAACATCATCATAATTGTCCTTTTTCTTTTCTTTTCGGCAGACCACTTTCTCATCTCTGTCTTCATTTTCTTTCCATAACCTTCTCTTTCTTTCCACTTCACAACACGCAATATATATATATATATATATATATATATATATATATATATATATATATATATATATATATATAAAGTAACAAAAACAAAGCCTCATAAAAAATCTCGTGGGACCCACACTACCATCATCACCATCACAATCATCTTTCTCTCTCTTTTACCACTTTGGCCGACCTGCCATTCAGCATACGATCAATAAATATATATATAACTATATATAAAAGTAAATCAAATCTAATCCCCATTAAACATCATTAAGTGGACCCACAAATACTATCACCATTTCAATCTTTCCTCCTTTATTTTTCCTTCAGCCAGCCACCTGTTCCATTTATCTTCATCAGACCATAAATATATATATATATAACATACACAATTGCAACAAAGCTAATTTCAACCCATTAAAAATCTCAATAGGGTAAATCTCTAATTTAGAATTAAATAATTAATTTTGTCAACTAAAAATCATGCGATAAATATAATTTAAATTATTAAAAATCTGGGTTGTCACAACTAGGGACCACAACCCTATAAACAAACCCTAATTTTGATTACAATAACATTAAACCCTAATATCAATATTCCCAAACAGAGGACACAACTTACCTCGAATCATACCCACCCAACAATAAGGACCTACATTAAAAAGGAAAGAATATAAAACCCTAAGTACTACAAAGCAACAACAATGGGTGAAAGTTTGTCCATACCTGACACCATTTTATCCAAGAAATACGACATGAACTTCCTGGAATCCACCACGATCTTCGACCAGTGAGCGATTACAGACATAAGACACACACATAACACTCACTTTCAATGATTACACTCAACACTCGATTCCAACACTCGCCTCCATACACTAAGCACACACACACAAAAACAACACAACAATTTATGGCATAAAATCATTTTATTATATTATACAACCCACACAACATCGTTTCACACGGAGGGTATACACCCCCACACGACATCATTTCACATGGAGGGCATAATTGCCATTTAAAATTCACAATTTCATTTTAATATACTTTCAAGGGTATTTTAAGATACCGTGGGGTGTGCCGGATGTGTCAGAGTGTTGATTAGGATATTTCTTTGAGTTCAGGACTTTTGAAATTGCATCAGTTGTCATTTTGACATTTTTTTATTTTTCGGATTAGGAGGTCCTAGGTGGGACCTGCTACCGGGATTGTTGTATACGAGGGTTGTGTCATGAGTCCATTGCATATCATGCATTATTATTTGTGCATAAGTTAATTGTTTGAATGTTTGTGTGTGGTTGTGATTTAATTGGGCTATGTTTATATATATATATATATATATATATATATATATATATATATATATATATATATAAACTTTAAAAAGGGAAGATTTTTGTGTGGGACCCACTATGTCATTCTTTTAATGGCCATAAAGGCATTTTGGTTCATCATTTTCCTCATTCTTCACTCCCTCACACAGAGCGCTTTCTCTTTCTACCTTGTATCACTTTTTCTCTCTAGAAATCAAAATTTCAAAGCTTGATCTCTCCCTCACTTTTGAGAATTTGGTTTAGCCACTTGAGGCAAAGTTGAAGAGCTTGTTAAGATTTTCGTTTTGATCGGAGGCAATCTCCGTTTGGCCACCATTGGGGATTTTGAATTTTAGGGTTCTTGGGCTGAAATTGGGGCTTTTGCTTAGCTTAATATCTAATTGAGGTAGGGTTTCCTTAATGTCTAAGTTTTGACTTTAATTGAGCAAAATTCGAGTTTCCTTTCTCTATGCTTGAAATTTTGATTTATAACTTGGAAACGTTGTCTTAAAAATGTAAAAGATATATTAAATGTTGAGGACATGATTTCTTTCTATTTTGAATTAAAAGCATGCGAAGAATTGTGTACGGAAACCTTATGAATTGACTAATTGTTGTTGTGTGGGTAATTCTATCATGAGCATGTCAAAATTGTCATTGAATGTGAATATGGAATGCTTTGTAATGCTTATTGTCTAGAAATTGCCATGTTGATCTCATTGATGTTACAATGCATTGCATCACATGGCAAGGGAAAGGGAAAGGGAAATTTTAGAAAAAGTTTTAAAAGGATTTTTAAAGGAAAGGTTATTGTTTGAAATGGGGATATTCTTTTTAAAATGAACTGGATTTCGCTAGTCCAGGGCTAGCTTAACTTAGAGGGAGCGTGGCCTGGTGTAGGGCGTGAAAAAGTTGATATTAGGCCCTTTAACGTTTGCCAGGCCTTGTTAGAATTGGAACCAGGGATAGTTATTAATCTCGCATCGGTAAAGTCAGTTAGCGGGTTTCTGAAGGGTGAAGGTTGGGTCGGTATAGACCAAGTTTGGGACGGGATGCGTCTCATATCATATCATGCACTTTGATTGCAAAACTGTGCTTGTGTCCATGGTTATTACTTGCTATGTGCATATTGTCGTTTGGATTCCCATGGCATGACGCCGTCTTCTTTCTATTCTCCTTATGTGTTATGTGGCTCAAGAGAGTCCAAAACTAAAGCCTTAGGCGACTTTTACTGAGCTTTATGCTCACCCCTTATCTTAACATTTTTAGGGCATGGAAAAGAAATGACGGGAGAAAATCCACCACAAACTTGATGAACTAGAAGTTTTTTTTACTGTCTTTTATATATGTGATTCCACTTTCCTTTTGTAAAGGATACCATTGTAAATGTATCCAATTGTAAAGGGTGATTTCACAATGTAAAAATGAACTCATGACAGTATTTTGATGTATTTGGGACTATGTCTATATTATGCTTCGAATAAAAAAAAATGATGATATAATTTGGGAAATTGATCAATGCATATGTCTATGAAGTGCTATTTATGTTTGCCGTGAATTCGAGATTGGTTGTATATTAGGTTTGGCTCTCAACGAGTCCAATTTCCAGGTGTTTTCAGCTACAGCTAGCAGCAGTCCCTGGCTGACAAGGAGCTTCAGCCTACCGATAGTGCAATTTTGCGCATTCCAGAGAGTTGTGTCTCTGGAGTGTCATTTCGGCTCGCTGGCGAACTTCGTTAGCCGACCGAACCTTCTCTTCTGGCCGGCTGAACCCAAACTTCTAGTCAGCCGAAAGGCTATTCTTTGGAAGTCCCGATAGTATGCACATTTGTACATCGTTTCAGTCGGTCGACCATTTAGGTCAGCCGACCGAACCTTAAGTATCAGCCGGCTGACATAAGGCTGCCAGCTGGCTGATTCTCTTATTCCACCCTGCATTGAGACCCTTTATTGATGTTCATGGCTTGGGAAGGTTGTAGACTCATGGATGAGATTCTTGCTTCGTGTTGACATATAAAATTGACGGTTGTACCCTTAGTCGACCTCGGGTTCGGGTAAGGACCCGGCTAAAGGTTCGGACCCACGGGTACAGGTCGTTACAATTATTGTCATTTTGCAGTCACTTAATGGTTCTGTAACGGAAAATGGGTAACGTGATAGTTTTTTTTTTTTGTTCAGAGGATTTTTTTAATAAGTTTTTATAAACAACAGGCTTTTTTATTTATTTTATTTTTTTTTTATGATTTTAGCCTTTTGTTTTAGGAAGATGTGATACCTAAGACTTTGCAAACATTAGCTAAACTCAAGCACTTTGGTTATTTTAAAAAAATTGTTCCTTTAAATGTGTACAAAACAATGTCCATTTTATGTAGTGATTCTAGTGACCTTTGGGAAAAAAATGTATAAAAATAAGAATAATAATTGATAATCTTACAGTCACACAAATAACAAATTCAATTAATTTTATGTAATTAGGGGTCGATGTCATTACAACGTTACGGATATTAATGACATTAGTCACCGCACTCACATAAATCAGTTAGAGTCATCCTACTTTCGGAGTTTAAACCATTACTCTCTTTTTTTAAAAAATTATTTCTTCAATTATGCACAAAATATGTTTCAATATAATTTAAAGCATAGTGAAAGTTGAATATAATCCAACTGTAAAAAGTAATAATAAAAAATAATAATAACAACCATATTTTAGAAAAATATAATATTTAAGAGTTCGCCAACTTTAGTTTAAAAATTGGCTGTTTAAAAAAAATGTTTCTTCAATTATGCACAAAATGTGTTCCTTCAACATAGTTTTTATTTTTATTTTTATTTTTATTTTTATTGGCACCAGGAACTCACCTAGGCAGGGCCCCTTCAACATAGTGATAGTTGGATATGATCATTAATGCTAGGTTTGGTTGGAGGGATGGATTGAGGAGGGATGGATGAGGCTTTTCGTGTTTGGTTGGAGGGAAGGGAAGAGAGGGAGGAAGCAAGGACGGATGCTTCATCCTTTCTTTCTGCATGTTTTTTTATCCGCCCAATTTTGGGGGGAAGGGAGGAGAGAGAAAATAAATAACTACCAACAATATGCAATTTCCAATTTTAACCTTTTCAAAAAAAATTCAAATGGATATCTACTTTTTATTATTTTATACAGTGAGGATATATTGGTAAAAAAATATAAAAAATCTCTTTCCCTTCCTTCCAACCAAATAAAAAAAAGTATCACCCCATCTATCATTTCTACTATCCATTTCATTCAATCAAACAAAAAATGGAGGAGACACCTTCCGTTCCCTAAGGATTCCTCATCCATCCATCCCTCCCTCCCTCTATCTCTTCCATCCATTTTTCCATCCCTCCAACCAAACGAAGCATAACTCACTATGTTGAAGGTAAAAAATGCATTAAAAAAGGTTATTATTCTGCACAAAACGTGTTCCATTATAAACAAGTAATGAAAAAATAATAATAATAATAACAATCATTCTAACGGTTATTGTAATACCCTTAATTTTAAAAGGATAGTCTCGGTATTTATTTATTTGTTGTAATTATATTTTTAATTATTTAATTAATTATTTGACTAATTACTTATGTGTTTAATTGAATTAGGTATTACTTGATTATTTGATTATGTGTCTATGTATTATTTGTATTTGTCTATGTGTTAATTGTTTAATTAGATTATGTACTTAAATGGTATTTTGATTAATTGTAAATTAAATGTTTTTTTTTTCTTTTATTATTTTATTTTATTTTTCTTTTATGGTTATGGTTAGTAGTAATAGGCTAATCAATTGGGTCCCATGGACTACTTGGATAGGAGGTTGGATGTGTATGGATTATTACCCTTGGATAGTGTATGTATATATATAGATATATATTATATACATATATAAAAGGAAAGTAATTTATTAATTACTTTTATGGTAACTTGGGTAGTAATATTTAATCGGATGTATATGTTTTATATTTAAATAATAAAAATATACATAGATTTGATACGTGTTATGTTTTAAGTTACTTTTATAATATTATGGTAACTTAAGTATTATTGGATAATCCATTAATAAATAATGGAATGTGTATAATTTATTTATTTAATAAACATATACATAAATTATATACGTAACATATTTTACTTACCTCTTTAATATATATATATATAAAAGAGAAAATAATTTATTAATTACTTTTATGGTAACTTGGGTAGTAATATTTTATCTGATGTATATGTTTTATATTTAAATAATAAAAATATACGTAAATTTAATACGCGTTATGTTTTAAGTTACTTTATAATATTATGGTAACTTAAATATTATTGGATTATGGTAACTTAAGTATTATTGGATAATCCATTAATAAATAATGGGATGTGTATAATTTATTTATTTAATAAAGATATAAATAATGGGATGTGTATAATTTATTTATTTAATAAAGATATACATAAATTATATACGTAACATATTTTACTTACCTTTTTAATATTTATTTTTTTTAAGTTGACTTGGATTGGGAAAAAAGGTTAGTGTTATTTTATTTAGCCTATAAATATATAGTCATAGGTTGTAAAAGGGGGTTAAAAATATTCAGGTGATATATTCTAGAGCTCTGAGTTAGGAGGGAAGGAGAAAAAAAACCCAAGATCAAGGAAGAAGAAGTTTAACTTTCGATCTGAAAGTTTAAGGCAAGTTCTTCTTCTATCTCTTTCCTTTGATTCGTATTTCTGTACATACCTAGGAAATTTCAGGATTTATTAAACACATAAAATTAAATAATTATGCATGTTTAATTGGATTAGAACATAGGTTTTATGAAATTGGTTCATATCTGTTCTTGTGTTATGAATTGATAAATGCATGATTTTGATTTGATTTTCGGTGTGAATTTTTACATGTTTAAATTATGTATTTTTCATATCTGTGGAATGATGGAACGTAAAAACATGCCTAGGATTTCTGAACATCAAATAGGAACTAAGTTTGGGTTTAAATAAATTTAAATAGATTCAATCATAATGATGCTTGCTATTTTAATGTTTTAAACAAACAAATGGATTTAATCTTTTAATATGTTTTAGCAATTGAGATTAAATGTGTAGGATGAACTGGATATGGAGAATGCTTATTTGACGGTATAATAAAATATCATAACATGTATAAGATTCAGTTTATGTAGGACATAAGATATAAGAAGCTTAAATAAATATTAAGTCATTCTTACTTTGTGATAACTTGACGTCATATTATCATAGTTATTTCTGGATTGTTTGATGTATTTCCTTAATTGTTACATCAATTGTTGGATTGTGTGGTTTAATGCACCGGTATGAGACGGTGGCATTTTAGGGACGGATTAACTTATCAGTTAAGTCCTACCTATTTTATATAAGGTAATGGATTAACTAAAATGTTAAGTCTTACTTATATTCAAGTCAAGTCAGCTGAACAAGTTGAATGACTTCTGGAGGATTAATTTATTATATAAGGGAATGGATTAACTAAAATGTTAAGTCCTACTTATATTCAAGTCAGGTCAGCTGAACAAGTTGAATGACTTCTGGAGGAAATTTATTATATAAGGGAATGGATTAACTAAAATGTTAAATTCTACTTATATTCAAGTCAGGTCAGCTGAACAAATTGAATGACTTATGGAGGATTAATTTATACTGAATAAGATGGTTACTAGATTATATATATATAAGTATGGTGTCATGATATATGAACTTGAATCTCAGGATCAGTGGTTAGGGTGCGTATATCGCCAGGGATGTGTAGCTAGATATAGTGTAGTTGTGTACCCTGGTAGGTCTAGGTACTCATGCCCACTATATGTGCGTTTTGCATGTTGCCTACTATTCAGGTTGAGACAACCCTATAATCTAGTGAGGTTCCTTTAGTGTGTGTATATATATATACGGATTACTAGTTACTGTTGGATTGATTAGGATATATACGTGTATCGGATCTCTGCTTGGACTGTATTAGAGTAGAACTTGTTTGTAGGCCTGACCCACCATTATTTTTCAAGTGTTCGTTAAGAGTAGAGGTTGTTCGTGCTGAGCGAGGATCAGTCTACTTCATTCTTCCGATATTAGATAGGAGTTCCTTTATGATTCAGTTTCCTGATTTAGACAGTTATTGCTGTCATTTGTTTAGTTTGGATTTTCAAGGGGTCCACACAGTATGGATTCCCGAGTTGTATTTTGAAGGATCAGTTGTATCAGAAGAGTTTATTAACTAATGGAAATATATTCTGAGATTTATTATTAGATTATCATTTTAGTTTCTTGTTAGCATTTTATTTATTCTTCTTTATTCTTTTATACTCTGTGTTCGTTTATTATCAATTTGTTTTGATATCCTTGGGTATTCGGGCGTAGGCCTGGCCAACCCGCATTAAAAAATCCGGGGATATCACAGTTATACTCCGTATGCAACCGTCAATATGTTTGGTGTAGACACTGTGCAAGAGATGAAAACTGGATTTAACATTAACTCGGCTCATTATGCATTTTAGAAAAATCAGATCCATGGCTCATTAAATAAGCATTTTCAGTTAGGCCCATTACATACCCAATAATAACTATTTGTAAGGCCCATATGCCAGTGTTCTGTCAAATTTAGCCCATTACCTTGTGGAGTCTACTAGGACACTCCTCTCAAGTCTCCACCTTCCAAGTTCGTCATTCACCAATCTCTCTCCCTCTCTCTCTAAGATGGCGTCTCACTGATGGTTGGAGATCCTAATAATCTGCATCAGAAAAATATCTCTCCACGGCGAAAGGTATGTAGATCTATATATACATATATATATATGGTGTATATGTAGTTCGAAAAGATAATTCTTTGACGATGTGATCAGACTCTAATGCTTGCTGGATATAGTTTTAAACTGTATGAGGTAAAAGTTCGAATTTTTTTAGATCTTTCCTTCGAAATTTTTTGGGTTGTATTATTATTATTATTATTATTATTATTGTTTGTAAAAGTTCTGATTTTTGATATTTTTCCTACGATTTTTTTTTTTTTTTTTTTTGGGTTGTGATTTTTAATTTATATTTTAAAAGCTCAAGCACATTCACTGTAAAAGTTCCGATTTTTGAGATTTTTTATTCGAATTTTTGTGGCTTGTGATTTTTTTTTGGGGAAAGTTGAAGTAAACATACTCACTGTATAATTTTGTCCCCATTGTGTCTCGACCGCTCCAGGTAAAAGTTCGGATTTTTTATATTTTTCCTTCAAATTTTGTTGGTTTGTAATTTTTTTTTTTTTTTTGGAAGTTCAAGTAAATACACATTCACTGTAAAAGTTCCAATTTTTTATGTTTTTACTTCGAATTGTTGTCAGCTTATTATTTTAATTGTTTTGAAAGTTCAAGCAAACATACTAATTGTATAATTTTGTCCCCATTGGGTCTCAAAACCTCCCTAGCTTATATCATCAAGGTTAGAGCCCATTTGTGATTGTTTATTGTTTTTTCGGTTTTCTGTGATTGTTCGTTTACTTACATATATGCTTGTTTATGTAGACAGAATATGTGTCTGGATGTGATTCAACCTAGGATGATTAGGTAGCTATGGGGATTTCTGTGTTGTTGTTTGTGTTATGAAACTTTGAGCATGGATGTTAGTATTAGGATGAATATGTAAGGTTTTGTTTAAATGTTAAAAAGGGTGGAAAGGGTACCTTCATACGAAGCACAGACACTCAGTTGAATATCAAACAATGATGGTGTTGGACACAAACTAGTCGGGATCACGGTCAGACACATGTCCGTCACGACTACAATTGTCTACATTTTTTTAAAAAGTAACATATAGGGCTGGTTACACAAAGACACGGTCATGACACATTTGCCTCAATTTGTGAATATATATATATATATTTTTTAAAACCATAGGACTCAGCTCAAATTTATAAATCTAACAGTGTAAAAATAAAAAACGGGCTAAAAAACCTAACAACAGCATAAGCATATTTATATGTTTTTGCCTAAAGCTTTGTAATCACTTCTCCTATCAGACAGTAGGCAAAATCAATGAGGTAGAAGGCAAGAAGGAGAAGAACAAAAAGAGGAGAAATAAAAAAATAGAAGAAAAAGTGGAGACATCCCCTAGAATGCATATGTTATTATTGTTGTGTCCTTATCGTATTGTACCGGTGTCTGGGCTTTCTACACTGCATGGGTTTTGTGGGCTTGTGGCTAGGGTGGTGGTTGCGCTTCGGTTTTGTAGCCATGTTCATGTTGGGAATAAATTCCCCCAAAATCTCAAACAACAAATATCAATGGCAACAAGGAAAAACAAGATGGAAGTAAACACACATAAAGAACAAGATTTACGTGGTTCAACAAATTGCCTATGCCCGTGGATGGAGAATGATTGGATTTTTATTCCCAAGGCCTCGTGAGGGACTAATAAGGAAATGTAAGGATTCATTTTGGGCCCATTAACTTTTTTACCATATTGATTCATCAAAAAGTAAAGTAGACGAAACCAGAACACTGGCTATCCATTCCATCCGTTATATGCCAATGACGTCAACGTTAGCAGCTATTAACTTACTACAATGACTAAGATGTGAAACTAAAATTAGGTTTATGCCAATGAGGTCAACATTAGAAGCTATTTACGGTTATCACTAATCAGAGGTATGATATGGTGGGTGTTAAAAGGAAAGAATTTATAAGTATATATATTGACATGTTAAAGGACATATATGATGAAATTATGACCACATTGGGTGAATGACAGGCACGCTCCTCTCTCTCTCTCTCTCCCCCTTTCTATTTTTCTCCCAATTCTCATGGTTTTGAAAATAAATTTATGGGTCTGATTGGCTCTGATCATCAGCTCGATCATCTTGCTCCAATTTCACCGCCAGCAACTTATGCGTCACTGACAAGAAGAAGGGCAATTTTGTCATTTTCCTTCTATAAAATTAATAAATGAAGCACGTGAGGACAAACTTAGAGCGCTGGTGATATGTCCCCCTGAAAATAATGGAACATATTTTTTAAATTGCCATTTGAAGAGAAATACAGCAAAATTCGTTCTATATACAACATTCTTGGAGTATACAGATGATTCTTGAATTTTTGGCTTTTTTTAGTTTGGTTCGATATCAATTTTGAGCTAGATATGTTGTAATCTACTAGTCCATAAGCTGACACCCATATTATCACTTTTTTTTTTTTTTTCTTTCACTTTATTGAATAATCTGTTCTATGTAGATAGTACATGTAGAAAGCTGCATAAAACTATGTTAAAAGCTACTTTATCTCATTTCATTTTTTTAAATGAAAGCACTTTTTAGTGGTGGAGAAGCAATCCCATACGGTCTCTTAGAAAATTAAATTACATTTAAGTTGCCTATCCTATCCGAAGTTGAGTTTCTTCTATTGGTTTTTCCAAGAGATAGTACAAATGAAAATTAAATTATTTGCGATTGGTTAACTTGATTTATCTGATTCATCTTTAATAGAGCTTCATTTGGAATTTATAGATTGACGACAAGATTATGGAGGATCGAATTTCAAGGGATGTGATTTGCAGTAGAAAGAGGAGGAAATCCACGTCAAATATTATTACTGTTGAAGTGAGTAATATAAACTTTTAGGCTTTCTTGTGATTAGGTTTATTTAGCCCTACAATATTTTCATTTATGCTACTTTGCAATAATAGGAAGCAAAATTTATCTTCCTTCATATATTCATGACCATTTTCTTTGTAATGAATAAAGAATGACAGTATTACAGTGGATGATCGAATTAGTAAGTTGCCAGAGGAAATTCTGTGTTCTATCATATCACGGCTGACTATGAGAGAGGCCGTCAGAACCAGCATTCTTTCAAGAAGATGGAGATACTTGTGGGGAACATATTTAAACCTTGTTTTTGATGTTACAACCATGAGTGGTAATGATGGTCAAATGCACCAACTGAAAAATCGAGATGCCACCTCTGGACAGCGGAAAAAGCATAGCTTTGTGAGATGGGTCAATCAAATTTTATCACTACATTGTGGTGCAAGTATAGAATCATTCAGGGTGAAGTATTCTTTGGGTGTAAAGTACAGTTCTGACATTGAAAAATGGATTCAATTTGCCACGGATAAGAAAGTTCAGAATCTTGATATAAGGTTGTCCAAAAACAATTGGTCTTTAAAAAATGAACAAGAGCTCTATACATTTCCTTATTGGGTATTTATGCAGGATAATGGATCAACCTTAAAATGCCTGTCTTTGAGCCTTTTTAAGTTGAGTCTTCCTCAAAATTTTACTTGTTTCGGCTCCCTCACATCCTTGACTATGGAGAATACTAGTCTGACTGAAGAAGATGTTCAGAACATCTTATCCAATTGCTTATGCCTTGAGTGGTTTAGTGTGACAGGTTGCCTCGGTCCAGCACGTTTTAAGTTTTCTGCGGGTGGATGTCGTTCTCTTAAGTTAAGACACTTAAGTGTATCTGCTTTTCCAAATCTAATGGAGATTGAGATTTGTGATGGCATAAATCTTGCATCGTTTGAATATAGTGGAACTCATTTAAGCCGGTTATTGTACAAGAATAAAGCAGAACTTGCAAGGCTGTCTGTTTATACTCAAATTCCTTTATTTGGTGTTGCATTCCTTCGTCCCATTACTGACCCTGACAACCTTTTAAGTGATTTTTATTTTCGGGATGTAAGCCTTCCAAGTGAATTTCCTCAGCTTGAATATTTGCTATTGTCCTTAAGAGATATAGAGGTATTTCAAAGCATTATTATTTATTTATTTATTATTTTTCGACATATCTTGTCGTCGTCCTACATTGATAATATTTATGTTTATTAATGAATCTCTCATTGTTCTTCAGGAAGATACGGTACCTAAGAATTTACCAACATTCGCTAAACTCAAACATTTGGTTTTAGTGTTCATTGGACCACATCGAGAAAGCCCCTTGGAACTGATCTCTTCACTGTTGAAGGCATCTCCTCTTCTGGAAAAACTTGAGCTTCATGTAAGTCTTTTTCTATGCATTGAGCACATTAAGGTTAAATGGTTGGAAGGTGAATGAATGGAGTTGTGTTACTTGAATTCTGAACACAAAATAGTCTTCTTATGCTAACTATCTGTAATGTGCTTATATGAACCCATGTTTACTATTCTTTTGGTCAATTCATTCTGAAGACTGACCATCTCCCATTAACTACTCTATATTTCAGCTAATTGGTTTCAAATATGTGTGGACCCAAGAGTCTTAGCTTCAAGATAAGAATTATATCCCAGCAACTTTTTCAAACTTCAAATGCAACACCAAATTTAGGTCCCTTCAATCTGAAGGCAAATTGATAGCTTTTTATAATCTGCCCGTTGCTCTTCTAAGATGACCCACAACCTTTCTTCACCTGTTAGCCTTTATATCTTCAAGCTCTAATATCAGCCGTCGGATGGAACAAATTGATAACACTTTGACTTTTGCCCATTTCAAAACCAGACCTGCAAAACAGACCCTTATGCCAGCAATATAACAGAGATAACCATGCAGCCTTCTCACTAGCATATGAACTGCATATCTTTTTTTTATGATAAGTATATGAACTGCATATCTATAACAGAGATAACCATGCAGCCTTCTCACTAGCACGTGAACCGCATATGAGCACTGGAGAAGGACTCTAGATAGAACTGTTAAGAGTATTAAGCACCATTGAATAACAAGAATTGTGTATACATAACACCTGTTATGGACTCTTGAATAGCAATGCAAAATTATAATTATGCACGCGAATTAATATTCTTAAATACTCAAACAAATATATGATGCACACTAGATGATATGATGCATATACAACATTGATTTGACATTAATGCTATGTTTGGTTGGAGGGAAGGATTGAGGAGGGATGGATGAAAGGGGGGATGAATTAACTTTTTCGTGTTTAGTTGGAGGGAAGGGAAAAGCGGGAGGAAGCAAGGAGGGATGCTTCATCCCTCCTTCCTTTGTATTTCCCTATCCTTCTATCTATTTTTCCATCCCTCCAACCAAACGAAGCATAAAAGAGTGAACCTCAGAACATAGACAAACAGCTTTAATAAATTTTAAATTCAAGGAACTATAAGCAATATCTTATCGGGGCTTCGACTCAGTATGGATAGGCCCTGTAAAAATTAAATTCAAGGAAATCTCGGTTTCTTGTTATCCAAATAAGAAAATATGCACTTTCTTTGTTGACCACGAAGACAATATTTTTGGATGTTTCTTTCCATAATTTCTTGAAAATGCAAATGATATGAGGAAGCGAAAATGGGGTCTATCTTGGAGTGAGAGATTTTATGCTTGTTTAAATGTTAAGAAAAACGAAAAAGTAAAGACTTGATGGGAATATAACTAGTCTTGTTCTATGAAGAGAAGTCTGCTTATTCTATAATGAGACGCACTTTTAATGATAAAAGTGCATGTTTTCTTTGTTGGTGCATTGTAATGAATATCTTTTTTTTTTTCTTTTTCTATGTTTGTTTTTAGCTTCCGCCCTTGGTGAAAATTGAAACTCTGAAGAAAAAGATGAAATTATGTCGTCTGAAGCATCTCAAGGAAGTGGAGATACACAATTTTCGGGGTATCCGAAACGAAGCTAAGCTTATAGTATATCTGCTGAAGTGTGCTATTGCTATTAAGAATATAACAATTGGATGTGATTTGCGGATTTATGAAGGCGATGGTGTATGGTCGATTCCTAAGTTTGGTCGTGGTAGAATAAAAGAAAAGAGAGTATATAAAATGTTTCGAGGAAAGGTGCCCTCAACTACTAGGCTACAGTTTCGTGATTGCACTGTATGAAGCCATGTCTGTGTGAATACCAATTAAGAAAGAAAAATAAAATAAAAAAAAAAAAAAAAAATCTGTTGTTTTATTACGGTGATATCTATTTATTACGGTGATATCTATTTGTTTTTGCACCAAGTTTATGAGGTTTTGAGAGAGTGTTGTTTTATGGGGAACTATCCTTGATTTGTTTATTTAAGAAAAATTGTATTTCAATGCTGTGCTCCATTGAATGTAGGTTCTAGATTATTTGAAATATTTTTATGGTTAAATAACAAGTTAAATGAGTGAATTAGATTGAGATTTGAGAGTGATTCTAATCCAAACTATCAGTCATTATAAGGTATAGTGCATAAAACCCCTCCAAACTTTACTCTCTCTTCCCAGAAAACTCTCTATTTTTATAGAGTTCTCCCTAAACTATTCCATTTTATTGCAAAAAAACACCAGACGTGACCTATGCTACACTTTCAAAATGACAAATTTGCCCTTGTTACCCATACCAAATAAAACCCCAATTGAAAACCCAATCTGTGAGTAATCAACGAACCATATATATATGTATGTATATGTTGGGCATAATGTAAAAAAAAATAACAAACCATCTTGCTAAAGCTGGATATATATATAAACAAACAATACAATTTCTTTAAAAAAACTGAAGCCGATGGATATATATTAACAAGCAAAAAAATTTCTTTCAATTGTTCTTTTACTCATTTTTCAGAAGATGAGAATGGCGGAATCACTAATTATTGGAGAGAAAAAAATCTAACAATATTAGGCTACCAAGAGCATAATCTTACACAAAATAAAGCAAACCAAAACCTGAAAACTGTCTTCAAATCAATGAACAACTGTGACGGATGGAATATCCTGAACCAACAAATATGCAAAGTCATCATCAACATGCAAAGAAAAGTAGCATGTAGACCACACTAACCCATCGTCACCAACAATTCTCCAAACAAAGTTTTTTTTGCCTAAATTTTCAAACCCAAAAACGGTGGACATCTCAATCATGGCGGGCGCCAGATTCTGAAGATTCATACAAACAAAATAGCCATGGCTGCCGGGAAAGGACAAGCAACAACGACAACAACAAAATCCAGAGCTTCACTCGGTCTCCATTAATGTACTAAAATGATACAACAGTGTTGTTCCACTAAAGGACAGTATGGTAATCTTATAACTCTGGAGACTTCCGGTGCCGGCCACTTTTGGTTTTGTCCTCGAAATTGTCTTTTTAAAAAGTTCATAGGACAGTAGATAGTTTGGGGTTTTTTTTTTTTTTTTTTTTTTTTTTGAAATTTGGCTGACAGTTCGGGGGAATTTTATGCCCTTTAACCTAAATTGAAGGATGAACTTCCTCGAAGAGGACCCGGGTATTGTCCTAAATGTTGTACACATGGTGTGCAAGATCACAATATGTGGGCACGAGATTATTACTCGATTTAATATTAACTCAGCTCATTATTAATTTTAGAAAAATCAGATCCATGGCCCATTAAATAGACGTTTCCAATTAGAGTAATATATATATATATATATATATAATATAGGGTTAAGTGCAAAAAATTCCTGAATTATGAGAAAACTTGCAACTAACCCTGAACTCTCAAACATACAAAAAAAACCTCTGAACTATGCAAAAAAATTACAAATCACCCCATCTGTCACTGTTCCGGTCGGATCTTGCCGTTAAAGTGATCACGTGATGGTCACATGACACATACTATATTTTTAATGACCATAATGCCCTCATAACTATAAAAAGACACTAATGCCCCTTATTTTAACAATTAAATTCATACCCTTTTTATAAACCCCAAACACACCCTTATACTTACTTATACAGTTGATATTCTTTCTAATGTTGCCTGAAAAAAAAAAAAAAATCGACTCACTGATCTTTCCTATTCTTCCCAACGTTGCCTGGATGAAAAAAAAAAAAAAAAAAAAATTTAATTAAATTGACTCACTGATCTTTCCTGTTCTTCCCAACATCGCCTTAATGAACAAAAAAAAAAAAAAAGGACAAATTATATTTTGGTGATCAAAATTAAATATAATTGCTATATAGTGACCTTAAAGTTAAGAAAAGGTGAATAGTGACCAATCTTGAAACTTAATTGATATTAAGTGACCATTTAAGGATAATTTGGTCAAAAACACTTAAAAGTTTAATAAACATTTTAAAAATAAATTTTAGATGACAAAATTGCCATACAATATAAATAATAAGTCATTAAATTCATCCTCCTCCTACTCTCTCTCTCTCATCCAACGTTTTCTTTTTTTCCTTTTTAGTTTATAATTTACCAATTTAAAAAATTAAGATTTTTTTACCAACATTATCTTTTTTTCACCCTTTATTTATTTTTCAAGGCTCTCAACCATCTAATATTTTCCTTTTTAGTTTACAATTTACCAATTTAAAAAATTAAAATTTTTTTATCAACATTTTCTCTTGTCCACCATTTATTTATTTTTCAAGGTTCTCCAACATGAGCGCTCATAACATTTACAGTGCCAAATCATACTTTTGAAACATCCTTTAACAGTTAGTAAAATTATGAAATTAATCAACAATAGTTATTATTTCTTGAACTATAACTAAGTAGTATTAAAAATTCCTAAAAATTACAATCTTATATCTTAAGGAAGATCTCTCAGACAAATGAACTCGTAAAGTATAATAACTATACCTTGAAAATAATGAATAAGAAGAAAATTTACAATTTTCTCGTCATGTCTTTTAGAATCTTGAAGAAAATAATGTATAATATCTATCATCAGTTCTTTCCCATCTTGATCTTCTCTTCAGAGACTCACTCTAATAATTTTTTATCTTTTTGTTAATCAATTTAAGTAAATATTTATTTAGATTAATGTAGAGGGTAAATTTGCTACTTACATAATAATATATTATAAGAAAGTTATTTAAGTAATAAACCATCAAATAATTCCTTAATATTAATTAAGTTGATCACTATTCACCTCTGAGGTTATGTTTAATTTTGGTCACCAAAAAAATCTACTCACTGATCTTTCCTGTTCTCCGCAACGTTGCCGATCTTTCCTTTTTCCATTCCTCTTCATCTTTCTCATCCCTGATTAAGGGTCATCCACGATCAGCCCCTAAACCCAACCTCCACTCTCAATCTCTTCATCAGCGTCCCTCACCTTTCTGTTCTTCTCTTCCACGGTACAGTGGGTGTCCAATTCCGGCGACGGGGTGCAATACCAGGTTCGGGATTCTTCTCGAGCCACGGTTGATTGGGTCTGTCGGGTGAAGTGGGTGTCAAAATCCGGCGGGTTTGTGGGTCGCCGTCGAATTCCGGCGCCATGGTTTGAGTCCGATTCCGATTGGGATTCGTCTCCGGCGAGATTTGTTGGGTCTTGCGGGTTTGTGGGTCTCGTTGCCGAGTTTGGGTTTGATTTGCAGGGCTGTGGTGTTGTTGCAAGTATGTTTGTGACTATTTGTGATGATGGTGGATAGTTGTTTGCAGCAATAGTGCGAATTTACAGTTCTGGATTGTCGATTACATGGTCCGATTTTGTGAATTGGGGTGTTGATTGCGGGGTTGTTGGAATCAGAACTGTAAATTTGCCCTTTAATGGCCATCAACAAGGGGTTGATGGAATCAGAACCGTCATAGGCCCTCAATTGGTCCTCCGTAATGTCTACGAACATTCCCGGCGGCTACGAACATTGCGATGGTGAAGAACCCCGTCGGCGATAGCCCACTGTACTCCGTGATTGAATCCATCACCGTTGTGTACAAATCCCATTTTCTGTTTTCCCTTCTGTTCTGTTGCGAATTGAGAGACTATTCTGTAAGGGTATTTATCATGTAAATATGAAAATTGGGTGTGTATGCACTTTAAGATAATCCTTCTTTGTCGATGTGATCAAACAATTTGAGAGCGGAAGTTGAAACACTCTTATTGCTTGCAGGATAGAGTTTGAAATTGTGTGAGGTAAATGCTCTAATTTTTGAGATTTTTCCTTCGAATTTTTTTGGGTTGTGATTTTTTTTTTTTTTTTTTTTGAGAGTTGAAACAAACACGCATTCATTGTAAAAGTTCCTATTTTTTAGAATTTTACTTCGATTTTTTGTTTCGTTTGTGATTTTTTTTTTGAAAGTTCAAACAAACAGGTCTCCAACACTCAACCTTTTGTTCCCAAGGCCTTGCGAGGGACTGATAAGGAAAATTAGGGCTTCCTTTTGGAACCATTCACCATTTTCCCATATTGATTCACCAAAAAAATAATGGAGTCGAAACCAGAACACAAGCTACCCATTCCATCTATCATATGCCAATCAGGTCAACATTAGAAGCTATTTACTTACTACAATGACTAGCAGAAAATTTTAGCGAGCATATTTTCTTTTATAGATTTGGAGAAACCTATGATAGGTTATCACTTCTCAGAGATTTGATATGGTGGGTATGAAAAAGAAATAAGTTATATATATATATATATATATATATTGACAAGTTAAAGGACATGTATAATGAAATTATGACCACAATAAGAACTAATCTGGGTGAATGTCATTCATGTTCCTCTCTCTCTCTCACTCCAATTCTCATGGTCTTGAAAATAAATTGACGGTTTTGATGGTCACTGATTATCAGTTCAATTCTCTTGCTCCACTTTCACCGTCGGCAACTTAAGGGTCACTGACAAGAGGAAGTGCAATTTTGTCATTTGTCTTCAGTAAGACGAATAAGTGAAGCACAAGAGGACAAATTTAGAGTACTGGTGATATATCTTCCTGAGAATAATGGAACACTTTTTAATTCCATTTGATGAGAAATGGAGCAAAATTCATTCGATATGCTACATTCTTGGTTCATACAGATGATCATTGAATTTTTGGCTCTTTTTAGTTTGCTTTGATATCAATTTTGAACTATGTATGTTGCAACGTACTAACCCATAAACTTTAATGTTCTTTTGGGCTTCACCCTAAAAAGCCTCATACCAATTAGAAATGACACACTTACATATAAGCACTTCACCTTCCCTCTATCCAGGCGATATGGGATTGTGCACCCGTATCTTGCCAGTGTGGTAGTCTGACAGTGTCTCTCGCACCCACCCACGGCACACCCACCCACAGGTTCATCACAAGTAATATAAACTTTAATGTTCTCTCGTGATTAGATTTTTTGAGTCTCTACAAAATGTTAATTTATGCTAATTTGCAATAATACGAAGCAAAATTTATCTTCATTCATATATTCATGACCATTTTCTTTGAAATGAATAAAGAATGACAGTATCACAGTGGATGATCGAATTACTAAGTTGCCAGAGGAAATTATTTGTTCTATCATATCACTGCTGACTATGAGAGAGGCCGTCAGAACCAGCATTCTTTCAAGAAGATGGAGATACGTGTGGGGAACAAAATTAAACCTTGTTTTTTGTGATACCCCTCGATTCTAGAGTTACGGGTGATCAAGTTCGAGTACAGATCCGAGGGATATCAAACAATTAATATTTAAACAAGCATTGGAATACAAGATAAATTAAAATTAAATAAATAATAAGCTGAAGGAAACTAAATAATAAATCTCTATTTTAAAATTCTCAAATAAATAATAATTAAAAATCCAATAATAAAATCCTCCAATTCTCGGATACTTGTAATTAATTAAACTACAACTCGGAAATCCATATTGTGGACCCCTAACAATATCCTAACTGAAATACTGAACTGAAATAAAACTAATAATTAAACCATGAAGAAGAGTCCTACGTAGAGTCGGAAGAGTGAATGACTGTCTCTGCTTGGCACGACCAATCTCTAAGACTGGAACTGACGAACACCTGAAAAATAATGGTGGGTCAGGCCCACATACAAGTTCTAATCTACTACATCCCAAACAGAAACCCGATACACGTACACATCCTAATTAATTCAACAATAACTAAATAGTCCATAAATAGATATATACACACTAAAGGAACCTCACTAGACTATAGGGTTGTCTCAACCTGAATAGTAGGTAACATGCAAAACGCACATATAGTGGGCATGAGTACCTAGACCTACCAGGGTACACAACTACGCTATATCTAGCTACACATCCCTGGCAATATACGCACCCTAACCACTGATCCTGAGACTTAAGCTCATATCATGGCGTATAATTATATATATAAAATCCGTCCTATCCAATCATCAAAATAAACTATCCAATTATTATTTTAATAATATGTCATCCAACTATTCCGTTGACCTGACACGAATAAGTAGGACTTAACACTATGGTTAATCCGTTCCCTTATTTAAAATAGGTAGGACTTAACTCTTAAATTAATTTGTCCCTAATATGCCCCCATCCCATAATGGTGCATTAATCCATATCATAATCAAATAAAAATTTCAAATCCAAGGATAATGTCAATAATGTTTACATATAACAATCCAAATAAATATGATAAAAATCATATACACATCCTTTGCATTTACTTGAGCAAAATATCAACTCTAAGTGGCATGCATTTAATTTACATCACAAGAAATTAACATGCAACTCCACTAAATTGTACATTTCCATGCCTTGTTTAAATTAATTTAAATCTAAACAATTGATTAAAATAATTTAACCCAACCATGTTTAATTAATTTATCCTTTTACAATTAAACCCATACTTAACATGTAAACTTAAATTATGCACTTCAGTTCTTAATGAATCTATTAAATAAATAAATATTTAATACAAAATTCCTTAATAACAAAACAATAGCCTCAGTTTAATATCCAACATTAATTAGTCTAACTTTTAAAATATTTAATGCATCACTAATTTTTGTAATATACCAGATTCCTTTCTAACCATTTCTCACAATATCAAATTGTTCTAAGCTGACCTTTCCATCCTCGTGCCGCGTGTATGTATTAGAAAGGAAGTGAAATTTCAATTGCAAATACAATGAGATAAACTGAAACATTCCTGTGCTGTTCTTCCTCGTTCGGCGTGCATGACAAAACACAAAGTCTCATTATCCTTTATATCATAGTCTGATTTTTATTTAAATCCCTTATCAATGGTTTTCTCGTTCGGCGCGCACAAATTATGAAAAAACACCTTATGACTTTACCTATATATATGCATACACCGATTAATATATAAACTGGTTCATTAATTTTCCCTCGTTTCGTGTGCATTCTTTAAGCATGAACAAATTTTGATTTCATATATATATACACAATACTGACACATGCGAGTATTAATTCAAGTAAAATAAAATAAATTAAATTAAATTAAATTAAAAATCAAGGCCACCAATAGTGCCAGTTCGGCATAACAGATTAATTAAAACCCATTATTAAAACATGAAATACAATTTCCAAATAAATTCCTGTAATTGGATTCAATTAATTTATTTAAAGAACCTAGAATTAATCTAGCATGCATAGGGTACGAATCAAAGGAGAATAGAAGAATTAGAACTTGCCTTTAGGGATTAGATAAAAAACCCTAACCTCCTTCTTCCTTTTCTCTTCCTTCCTCTTCCTTCTTTCTCTCTCTAAAATATAGTACGTAATATATTTTCTAACCTCTTTCACAACCCTATAATTATATATTTATAGTCAAATAAAATAACACTAATCCTTTTCCCAATCCAAGCCAAACTAATAATAAAAATAAAATAAAATCTAAATACTAAAAAGGTAACTAAAATATATGGTACGTATAATCTATGTGTAATCCTTTTTATATGTAATATATAAATATATATGACTTTCTTTATATATATATATATATATATATTTATTTATTAAATATACATATACATGGGTAATTATCCGTACCCATTAAACCCCTTATCCAAGTAGTCCATAAAGCCCAATTAGTTGGTCCATTACTACTATCTATATCCAATTCCCTAAAAATATTAAAATAAAAATAAAATAAAACAATTAAATTCCTAAATAAATACAC
The DNA here is from genome assembly GCF_030987335.1 of Cornus florida. Taxonomy (NCBI): domain Eukaryota; kingdom Viridiplantae; phylum Streptophyta; class Magnoliopsida; order Cornales; family Cornaceae; genus Cornus; species Cornus florida. Next base: position 22,423,200 of record NW_026775573.1, read on the forward strand.
ATCATCACACACAATTTCAATTAAACAAGTAAACAATTAGCCAAGAAATCAACTAAATAATTAAATGCAATTAAAATAATTTTTTTAAAAAATACCGAGACTATCCTTTTAAAATCAGGAGTATTACATTTTTGATGTTACAAACATGATTGGAAATGATGGTCGAATGCACCAACTGAAAAATCGAGATGCCAGCTCTGAACAGCAGGAAAAGCATAGGTTTGTGAGATGGGTCAATCGAATTTTATCACTACATTGTGGTGCAAGTATAGAAGCATTCAGGGTGAAATACTCCTTGGGTGTAGAGTACAGTTCTGACACTGATAAATGGATTCAATTTGCCGCGGACAAGAAAGTTCAGAATCTTGATATAAGGTTGTTCGAAAAAAATTGGTCTTTAAAAGACGACCAAGAGCCCTATATATTTCCTTATTGGCTATTTATGTAGGATAGTGGATCAACCTTAAAATGCCTGTCTTTGAGCTTTTCTAAGTTGAGTCTTCCTCAAAGTTTTATATAAACAAGTTTAAAACAAAAGGCAGTCTCATTTTAAATGTTGAATAGAGGGTGACATGAATTAATTACATTCACCATTGTGCTTTTTGTACCTCTATATACTTAGAAATTTCTTAATTGTGAATAATTTCATTAGAGCTACTTTTTATTAATCATCTCAACGCAAAAAATAAATAAATAAATATTGAGTGCTAACTATTTCAAAAACAAAAAGAAGTGCGTCAAACTCAATTCCTAATTGGTAGTTTCTTCGTTTGGTGAATTATGTGCTAGGAAGCCCTCTAATTTTCACTCTATTTTTATTATTTTTTCTAGTTTTACTAGTCACAAAAGGTATATATTATTTAAATTTGAGCTAATTAAAATTTTGCATCTTACTATTCTTAAGACTCATTTGCTTGGATTTTCACTCTCTTTTGCCTCTATTGAAACTTAAATACCTCTTGGGCAGAGCCAGTGTATGTCTGAGGCATAAATTTTTATTTTCTAAAATTATCTATTACATTTTGTATTTCTTTTATTTTTTACTCTTTAAATTATTTTACTTTACTTTTTAAAAAAAAAATCAAACTTTCCTTTTTGAATCAAACTCCAATTTTTTCCCTTTCAAAATTCTCTCATTTTTCTTTCCTTTTTAAATTATTTGTTAACTATTTATCTTTCTTAAATTAATCATTGATTGACATATTATTTTGAGTAATCTTTTTTATTTGTCTCTTAACTTATAGAATCTCTCTCTATATATATACATATATAGGTTACAACCTTAGCGCACTCATCCATCTTTTATGTAAACAGATTTCGAAAGTATTGCTAGCTTTATAACCATCCATTGCTAATATTAACATATAGAAATTGTCCATGGACTCCTAAAATCATCTCAAAACAAAAGAATGTAATTAGTGAGTTTGTTTTTGAATGCCACAAGGTAGCCACACAACCTAGAGAAGGCGAAAATGATGTACAAGCAAGACAAATGATGTGCCTTCGGAATAAATGAACGAATTTTAAACTAATTGCATGGAATTGAAGCTTTAAAAATGAAATTGGTGGAATTAGAGAAAATTTTAATTTCTAATTCAAAGGCTCCAAATCTATGCAGCCAAACATGACCTTAAGTTCTCATTCTTTTGCTTTTACACAAAAACTGAAAAGTCAGAAATGGCAGTCTCTCTCTGATCAACCTAAAGCCCTTCCCCACAAATAGTTCACCTCACATTAATGGGAAAAAAAAATGCAAAATTGTTTACTTCAAACACAATGAATATTACAAAATATCAGGTAGTATGCTATATCCGAGTAATTTATTTCATTTTGTTCTCCGTGAATGCCCAGGCAATAACCCAGCCTTCAACATCGTCTCCGAACACATGAAAAGACAGTATCACAACAAAGAATTGAGTTGCGACCAACTACTCGCAGAAGAATGTAAATGATGTATCTTCTTTGAAACCCTAGAGATGATATTTTATAAAACAGTTGATTTTCCCGTCCCAGACAAGGGATTTGGTCGTCTCACTCCAAAACACTTAACCTGAAAGCAAGCAAGCAAAACAATCAGGTGGCAATTCGTGTTCACGGGTCGTAATCGTGTCAGGTTGATCTAAGGTATTCTACTAAATAGCTCAACCCGAACATAACCTATTTAATAATCGTGTCAGGAACTCTCAAACCCATTTGTTAAACGAGTTATACGGGTTACACGTATAACCCGTTTAATAAAATCAAATATTTTATTATTTAAATTATTGATAATACTCCATCAAACATTAAATACTAAAAAATATATAAATTTCAATCCAACCAAATTACTAAATAATCTCTAACCTATAAAAAAAAAAAAAAAAATTATAAAATACAAGTTTAAATAGTTATTTTAGAATTTAGTTAAAAATTTACTTATGACAAGTATAGTTAAGCGGGTATAAATGGGTTATACGAGTTGAACTCCTTAATTCAAACACGAAACGATTAACTAAACGGGTTAACCGTATCGATCCGTTTATGACCCAAATTCCTTTATGGTCAACCCAAATCCATTTAATTCCATTTAATTCGTGTCGTGTTCGAGTCGTGTTCGCATATGGTATCAAACTTGGCCACCCCTAATCTACAATGAGCCTTCAGAGCCCATTTCACTCTGGGTTTTACTGAGAAACCGTCAATTTGCTCCTCTTGGAAAACACAATAAACAGGCTCTCGATTCAATAACTCGATTAGACCAAAGCGTAGAACAACAGTTGCATGTATATATATATATATATATATATGAGCGATAATATATATACCCGGTACCAGAAATAGCGACAAATCTCCAGTTGCAGGTTTCAACATTCACTCCGATTCTTCCATCCAGTATGAGAAATACAAAAGAGGTGCGAGATTAGGGAGATATACGACCTAGAGAGAATACAGAGAGAGAGAGCGAAATACGTCTTGGATTTTCAGCCATGTTACAGAGTTGCCGCTGGTTTCTTCAATGCCGGTGGTGCTGTTCCAGATTTGACGGTGGTTTCTTGAAGCGATGCGGCACTTAGGGTTGGGGAAGATATGGGGGTGAGGGAGTTGTATAAGATTTATATCAATGGGCTTGAGTGGGCTGGAGTTTTCTTTTAAAGTGGGTTGATATTATGAACACAATTGGGTTGAATCGAAATGGGCTCTACTTTGTACTTAAAAGGAAAAAAGAAAGGACCTGAACTACCATATTTATACACACATATGTTTATATATTCACGAGCCCAATAAGGAGCAAGTTCCCGAACGTGTTCGCGAACTATCAAGCCGAGTTGAAGAGCGTTCGGGATTGGCTCGTTTATTAATCAAGCATTCAAATTTTGTTCGAGCTCGAGCTCGAGCCGAACTTTTAGCAAACCGAGTCCAAGAGGTTTGCGAACAGCTCGGTTCGTTTACAGCGTAGATGCAAGGGATTGATAAGGAAAGGTAGGGATTCCTTTTGGGACCATTCATCGTTTTCCATATTGATTCATTAAAAAGTAAAGGAGTCAAAACCAAAACACAAGCTGCCCGTTCCATCTATCATATGGCAAATCGCCGACTCTGACTATCGGTGAAGTGATTGGTGATCGGCAACGAGGTGGTTCTTTGATGGTCAATGGTGAAAAGGGCAATTTTGGAATTTTTAAAGAAAAAGCTGGTCAAAATGGATTATTAGAGGCCAATTTGCCCCAAAGCAAACAATAGGGAGTTTTGTGCACCAAACAAAACAATAGGGGGTTTTTTTGCACCTTTTGAATCTAAGAAGGGTATCCAAATAAATGATTATTATTTTTTAAATATCAAAACTACCCTTTCATATATAGAAATCTCATTTCCTATATATTTTCCTAAATTAGAGAGTGCAAGCTATAGGCACTTCAAAAATATAACGGTTGAATGCAAATGAAAAATTTATACAAATTAGCTCCAACCATGATATTCACACTAACACTCCGGTTTAGTAGAAAGAAAGAAAATTGGATGGAAGGGTCAGAAGAAAAGATAAATGATACATTTTTAGAAAAGAGATTATACTATTTCTTCTTTTTATTTTGTTGGATGAAAGAAAAGAAAATAAGATAAATACCTTATTTTGTTTGTTAAAAGAGAAGACAAGAGAGAGTGTTAATTATAAGAAAAGTTTTTAATTTAAAAACGTTTAGAATAGTCTTGTCTTCAGTTCATATTTGGAGGAATGAAAATTTAAGAAGAAAGATGACTCATTCATCATCTTTTCTCCATATCTCCTTTCTGCCAAACAAAGAAAGCTAGTCTCTTTCTTCCTATCTTCCCTCCACCCTCTTACTTCCTTCCTACCAAAGGAGTATAAATGTTCCTCATACATTTATATAAGTTTGAATATGAAGAGCCCAAACTGTTCATGAATTGCTCATTTATAGCCCAAATCATGGCATCATGTTGGACTAAACTAATCTACGAATCTGTAAAAAAATTATAGTTAACAATCCATACGAAAGTAATATACATCTCTGTTCCAGGTAAGAACCATTAGCATGTCAATTCAGGTGCAAAAATATAACATCTAATTCAACTAACACTCCCCTCATAACTTATATCGTATATACTCTAATGACAAATTACTATGATGACTAGCATAGGCAACATGCTACCAGATCAAACAGATCACAATCCATAAAAACATGGAATCACTAAAAATAGAGAAATAATGTAATAGTGCCAAAAAAAGCCAAAAGTCATACTTAGGTACAGTTTTTGACTTGAAAGTCCTAATTCAACTAGTACTCCACTTATAACTATACAAAGTTTGTCTGCATATACTTTATTTACAACTTTGAACAGAGAAGAAACTAAGTAATATTCTAATTATAGATTCGCATGAGAAATTAGCATTAGCAACATGGAACCAGATCTAACAGATCACAATTAACAGATCACAATCCATAGCTTTTATTTACCCCCTACTCCAGCAGAACTTATGTAACATGCCCTAACAATTACCATATCAACACCAATTTCCTACAAATGCCCACAGGGCCATACCAGCATATATCCAGAATTGAATTAACTATTGTATCAACATACCCTGTTGCTCAGCCATGCCATGTACAGAGTTTTAGGGGAAAAAATGCAGTCGAAATCCAAAAACAACTACGATGTTAACCCCTGTTGCTCAATCATGTACAGTGTTTTTGTAGAAAAAATAATGCAGTTTAAGACCTCTTGTTGTCCAGCAGCCAATCAGACCAAGTACCCCTGCAAAATTGCAAACAGAAAAAGGGAAAAAGGAAATAAATTAGCGTTGTTTCACAGTAGATATGAACCTGCAAACGCTAATCCGTTTGTGATTGTATGTAATGTGACAGATATCATCAAGCAAAATTTTAAGACTTTTATACTCCTGTGGACGTCCTGGTTGGAAGAAGTGATTTTGTTAAGCAAAATTTTTGAAGAGGAAATATTACTTGCATAAGCAACTGAGGACTAGTTGGACTTCTTATTAGAACATAGATACACATAAACATTTGGAAGGGCTTGCATTAGTGAATAGGTATAATATGCTTTGTTGACCCTACGGCTTTCTCCTAAGGGTAATCTAGCACTTTTGATGATAAAAAACCATTTATAGTATTCAATGTACTAATATCTACATTGAGTTTCATGATAGATCAAAAGGAAAACATTAAGAGAGAAAGATCAAGTCCACACTACAATGATCACATCAAGGACATTGAAGTTGCAATGAACCTCATTCTGAATAATTTCATCAAAGCAACTCAGAATTGATGCAAGGAAGTCTCGGAAGCCATAATGATCATCAATGTGTTGTACCAATGGGGTAGATAGGTTGGTGAGAGTCCTAGGAATTAAAGTATAAAGAATCAGATAAACCATTTGAAGCTTAAAATAGGATCATGCATCACTCACACACCTTGATTCTTCATGCTATGTGAGATGCTATGCATTCATAATTTAACCGGCCTTAAGCATTCAATTAAAAAAGGAACTTGCATATTTCACCACTGAGCACGTGCAATTACTGGCATAATAAATTATTCTAGGTGGCTCCAAGAAAATTCGATCTCCTAACCTGGAGGAAGTGAGTTGAGAATCTTTCACATTAATCTTTTTTTTTTTTATAAAAAATATATATACATATATATTATTGAGATTTAAATTAATCAATTACGCAGCAAGTAATGCAAGTCCTAATTCTACTAATACTCCCCTCATAACTTATATCGTATATACTCTAATGACAGATTCCTATGATGATTAGCATAGGCAACATGGAACCAAATCCAACAGATCACAATCCATAAAAACATGGAATCACCAAAAATAAAGAAATAATGTAATAGTGCCAAAAAAAGCCAAAATTCATACTTAGGTACAGTTTTTGACTTGAAAGTCCTAATTCAACTAGTACTCCACTTATAACTATACAAAGTTGTCTGCACAAACTTTATTTACAACTTTGAACAGAGAAGAAACTAAGTAATATTCTAATTATAGATTCGCATGAGAAATTAGCATTAGCAACATGGAACCAGATCTAACAGATCACAATCCATAGCTTTTATTTACCCCTACTCCAGCAGAAATTATGTAACATGCCCTAACAATTACCATATCAACACCAATTTCCTACAAATGCCCACAAGGCCATACCAGCACATATCCAGAATTGAATTAACTATTGTATCTACATACCCTGTTGCTCAGCCATGCCATGTACAGAGTTTTAGGGGGAAAATTGCAGTGCAAATCCAAAAACAACTATGATGTAAACCCGTTGCTCAATCATGTACAGTGTTTTTGTAGAAAAAAGAAATACAGTTTAAGACCTCTTGTTGTCCAGCAGCCAATCAGACCAAGTACCCCTGCAAAATTACAAACAGAAAAAGGGAAAAAGGAAATAAATTAGCATTGTTCACAGTAGATATGAACCTGCAAACACTTATCCGTTTGTGAATGTATTTAATGTGACAGATATCATCAAGCAGAATTTTAAGACTTTTATACTCTTGTGGACGTCCTGGTTGGAAGAAGTGATTTTGCTAAGCAAAATTTTTGAAGAGGAAATATTACTTGCATAATCCACTTAGGACTAGTTGGACTTCTTATTAGAACATAGGTGCACATAAACATTAGGAAGGGCTTGCATTAGTGAATCAGTTAAGCTGATAGCTGAAGGTAAAGTGATGATGCATAAAGTGCAAAATTTAAGTGACTACAAACCTGCAACTTAAAGTATTCAAAACATTTTACATGTTCGTATTACTAAATTACAAAAAATTTGAGAGTACCACTACTACATCATGTTTAGTAGTGCAGAATCGTGTCTGGGCATTATTTTTTAACACTGGGCATATGAGGATTTAGTTGATTTTAGGTTAGTATGCTTCTTTTAAATTAGCAGCTTCCACTGCTCAAATATCGCGCTTCAGTTACTTCATAGAGTAGTCATATAACGGTATGACATAATAACAACAATCATAAACACTACGTTGCTACACCTTGAAGTGCTAGCACCGCACTAGTATATACATTGGGTAGCCTTAGTATTCCCGTTGCATTTTCACCAATTAACTATTGGTTTTGATGCACTTGATTTTTTTCTTTCTTTTTTATGCTTCTATTTTATTTATTATATCATTTGCATTGTGTTAGTAAAAGGATTTTTATGATCTTATAACATATAGCTTCTATATTGTATCTATAACAATTTTATTACACTAAAATTGCTTATAGTATTAGAGTAAATGAAATGTATAGTACTATTATTGGGTATAATATGCTTGACATGCAGGCAGGTGACATGCGGCCATACTGGATGACCACCTAGGCAGCTTGGCTAGCATATGGGCTTTTATTAGAACCATACCCTGTGCTTGCCTTGGATATTTGACTACCATGCTTCCCTAAGCTGCATTTTGGCCTTAATATCCAATTACTCAAGTTTCCTGGTCGTGAGCATGTATTAAATGAATCAAGATGTGCATATCATTGCATGGGGCACTCAAGGAAAACAAAATGAAGAAATAATTTTGATGGAGCAGTGCATAACCCTTTTCTATTCATTATTTAATCGGGCCACACATACTTGATGCAACATCTCATACTTTTTTTTTTTTTACAAGGAAAACAGAGAGACACAACTAAGGAACAGGACTACACATCATATGCTGCGCATCTCAGGAAACTCAGGTGAATTCTTCTCTGGTTGTTACCCTCCTAATTTTTTTAGCAAGGTTGACATAACTTGTACTTTGGTGAATGCCATATAACAAAGATCAAATTTTGTTTGAAAGTAAAAGGTCATACATGTTGGTTTTTCTAGACACCAAGTCAATCTCATGATGTGTTTTAAATCATAGTTTTTCATTTTTTTCAATGGTTTATCTTCGTACCATCAAATCAGATAATATGTTTTACAATAGACATTTAGCATCTATAGTATTTTGAATTTAATTTTTTTAAAGTTTTTTCGCACATGTCATTTGTAAAGTTTGAGAAAGTTATTCTCTCATATAATTCATATTACATCATTAGCACTTAACAGGTTTGGCAATTTGTGGAAGATAGAATTGACATTTCAAGTAGTCCTTTATCAAAACAGAATATACATACACTGAAATCAGAACCCTATCATCGCCGCCGCATTCCAATAATCAACCCTAAAAACTGCAAATGAAAAAAAAAAAAAAAAAGGAAATAAATTAGAATTGTTCAAAGTAGATGTAGATATGAACTTGAATACGCTTATCCATCTGTGATTGGATGTAATATGACAGATATCAGCAACTATTGTAAGGAAATTATCAAATGACTCGAGCTAAATGTTAGACTTTTGTACTCTTGCGGACATCCTGGTTGGAAGGGGTGCTTTAGTTAATTTCCAATGAAAGCATTATCATAACTTTTACATCAATCATTTTCAGTAATAGTTGTGAAGAGGAAATATGTCTTGCAAAAGCCACTGAGGGCTAGTTGGACTTCTTTTTAGAACATAGACACATAAATATTTGGAAGAGCTTCATTAGTGAATCAGTCAAGCTGATACTTTCTAGACCAATCCCCCTCTTTCATTACAGAATTTACCAAATCTCCATTCTATCAGTTTGTATCCCAATCGATAAGATCAATTACTCTAAAATTATGAGAATCATTAGGAATTTGAGAAAACAATTTAGAATTTTCTGAGTCTGATGTTCATCGATCTTCCCAAACATTCACCAAATTACCATTAATTACCCTCCAATACACTCCCCTTCAATAACTCCTTTCAACTTCAAGTCTCCACCAGCCAAATCATATGCACACACAATTTGACGGTGTTTTTTTGCCTTAGCGGTTTCCACTCTATTTCTCTTCTGATTTGTTCATTTCTTTCTTATTTCTTCTTAATATATTTTAAGATTAGAGAGATTTCCATAGCGCGTCGTCTTATGGAGGAAGAATTAAATCATCAGTTGAAGAATTTTGAATTGACGGAAGATGAAGAGCAAGACTTGATATTAAAGGATGACAATGTTCAAGAGGGTTTACGAATATGATCACATAGTCTGATTGGTAAGATTTACAGAGAGAAGCGCGATAATATTAATGGGCTGCGAAAGGCGTTCATGGAAGGTGGGAAATGTGCTTTACTTCAGGTATTTAAAGTACAAGAATCGTGTTCTTAAGAATGGGTCTTGGAACTTTGATTGGTATCTCATTGTCTTAGGAAAATGGAATGAAGATATGCAGTTATAACTTATAAGATTCTTTATTTCACGATGCGGATGGGTGTGCACAATCTGCCATTGGAACTTCTCACTGATGCAGTTGGTAGGCGATAGCAGGAAGTTTTAATAAGTATGACAAAGTGGAAATTCGTGATCATGGTAAATTCGGGGGAAGATATACATTCGTACAAGAGTCTCTGTGGATGTATCTAAATCAAAAGGAGGTATGGGCTACGTTCAAATATGAAATATTACTTTCAATTTGTTTTAGATGTGGAAAGGAGGTGGATCACGAAGTACGGACTTGCCCATCAAGGTCTGGTATTAGAGGCCCCTAGTCACGATCTGAGTGTCAATTTGGCCCTTCTCTTCAACGGAGGGTGCAGTGGGACGTCTATGGCAACACCTTGGGTGTGGTAATCAAACTGATACTAGTACAACGCCGACAGCAAATCCTTCCGATCAAATTATGCGGAATATCAGGGGAGGGTTGCTGTTATCCCAAATTTGGTGGAGAATTACAAATCTTCGGAGAATGTCATGGAAGAACGACAACGTGGGAATAGGAGTCACAGCAAAGTAATTTTAGGAGAAACAACTGACAAACAGTTGGAGATGGAATTCAAAAAAATTGGGCCGATATTCGAGGTGGGAAGCACAAGTGGGCTTTTTGATAAAGCCCAAACTAATGCAATATTACAGCCCAATGCTCAGTCATCTATTATAGTTGGTGATGGGTCACATGGGGTGGAAGTTCAGTATCAAAATTCGCTTTTTACAAAAGTGAACAAGTTGAAATCTAATATTGCTGAACCAAATTCACAAATTGAAGGTAAGGGTAAGGGTAGCCTACCGACGAAGAAAGGGAGCCATGGAACCATATGGAGTAGAAATCAGAAGACAGGAAGACCAAAAGGCTCTCATAACAAGGGTGTTCCTTCTGAGCGAAAGCGATGAGGAGATACTTTGGTATCTGCAAAGTATCAGTGCAACGCAGCAAGAGGGTATGCCGTAATGAAAAAAATACTGGGATCTTGATCATGTTGTACAAAAAAGAAAAGGGTGCTTCCATTTTGATGCAAGGTGGTTACAAGATGAACAAGAAATTAGAGTTATTACGGAAAGAATAAGAAGCACGCAGCAAAACAATTTTGATCTCTCTTACAAGTTCTAAAAAATCAATGGTATCCAATAGAATGTATTACACTCCACCTATGTGTAAAAATCCATACAAACTCTCATTGGGGCATAAAGCAATATTTATGTAATGAAATCTACGACTGTAAGGCTAATGTTGCAAAGTACACAACATTTCCCTTCTTAGTGTTAACATGTTCCATCACAAATTCACAAGAAAGGGGGAAAAGACAGTACTCATAAATGAAACTTCTTCACTCTTCATCGAGGTATACAGAGTGTTCTTAAAAGTTGCTAAATAATATAAGAATAATGACAATACTAGTAATGTATCCCACACATTTTAATCCCTCGACATTTGATCATATTATTTAACCACCAGTCCACCACAAAAGGGCCAGTAAATAATTGCAAATGAAAACATGCAAGTAAATTTGAATTACTGAAAAGAAAATGATTTCCAGGTGCATCAAAAGTTATTTTATAATTTTAATTAAAATTATAGGGAATTATCAAAATAAATTTTATTTTTAAATAATTAATTAGCAACTTGTTTGAGTAATTACAATTCTAAATATTAATGAAATCAAATGTATTGTTTTTTTTACATATTCGTAAATCATGAACAAATAGTATTCTAAGAGTAAAGATTAAAACTCAAGGAGTTACAAAATTTTACTTAAATAATTATTAATTATGATATAAATACTAATTTTAGATAAATATTAAAATTCATAATTTTAAAACATTAGTCATACTTGTGAATTATAATAGGTTAACAACATAAAATAGTAAAAGATAAAAAGTAAAACTTACTAAGTAACTAAGTGTATGCAATAGTTCTAACTACTTTTTTGACTTTTAAGTGTAAAGCTTTAATAGATTTTTTATTTTTTTGCTTGGACAAGGTAGCTTTAGCGGACTTTTTATTAACAATGGAGCGATATTAGAGGTGATAATTTAAACCCACTATTTAATAAATGTTGAATCGTGATTAGCTGAAAAAATGAAGTATGAGACAAATATTTTGAAAAAATCACAAATATAATTGAATTTGTGACTTTGTGAACTTTGATTCCTACATATAAAATGTAATTAGGATGGTATGATTCCTTTTATAATTATTGATTAAATTTTTCATATAAATTATAAATACATCAAATTAAAAAAATAAAAGTTCCAGACACAAAAAAAATTGAAGAATATTGAAAAGAACTATATTGATTTTAATGAACTATATTTTATTTAGTGAGAGATTGAACTTGTAACAGTAGAAAATAACATTACTTTTTGGATTAAATTAAGTAAAATCGTATAGAAATAAATAAAAATAAATGTTATTAAATTCAATTAATTTAACTTTAATAGGAATTCATTATTAAACTATAAGGATACATAGAGCCAAAAAAAAACAAAGAAAAAAGAAAAGAATAAAAAAGGGGCGCCTAATCAACAATTTTGACCTCAAGCAATATGCTGCATGTTACCAATATGGAGTAGACAAACAAAAGGACGATATATATATATATATATATATATATATATATATATATATATGTGACACAGTGAAGTCGGGAAATCAGGGAAGTTTACACAATCAGAAAATCAAACATGGAGAGTCCAACATACAGTGAAATCGAACTCTCTTGCGTGTGCAGCCAATCGGATCCTCTTGAACGGTCTCCAGCGAAGATGGAGGGGGCAAGAAATCAGAACGCGAGATGGATAGGATACCGATAGGTAATCAATCTCCCTTGAATTGCTAACTATGAATTCGTGGTCATAGACATCCGCCAAAGTACGTCGTCGAACCCAACTACCAAGCGCTTCCTCCAAAAATCTAGGGTGCGAATAGGGGCGACAAAGGCGGAAAGTTGAGAGTCTGCACACCCTATTAGCGGTGATCTTTCTCCTCCTGAGATCGATCCAGCGCAAAGTCCTTAAAATCCTAAAGTATCCGCTGCCGGCAGCGGCGGTGTGTCGCCGGAAGGTCAACAATTGGCGCCGTAGAGTCGCCATTTCTCCCTCTCTCAAAAAAAAAAACCCCAAGAACCCTCTCTCTAACCCCAGTCTCTCTCTCCCTCCAGAACTAAATTGAAATTGGCACCATCGTGTGATTGGTTTTATTTTGGCTGCAAATGAGCCGAGCCGAGCCGAGCCATGTTCGGGCTCGCTCGGCTCGCCAAAATTCGGCGACCTCGACCTCGGCCTTGCTCGCCTTAAAAAAATAAAAAATAAAATAAAAAGGCTTTAGAATCCGTGAATCCATGATGCCATTCTACGCATCTTCCTCTGATCCCATCAAGACTAAAATGAAATTGAGACCTCATCAGAGAAAATAAACCCAAGAAAGAGATTTGAGAGACAGAAATATGTGGATACCGTGACTGATTAACGAGAGAAAGATGTGTTGGATTGAAAGGGATTAGAGAGCCGACCAGTAAGAGAGGAAGAAGGATGCCTTGTTGAAACTGAAAGTTGCACCGCGAGATCTGTTGTTGCTGGATGAGGCTAGGAGGAACTTTTAGATGTTATCTCAAATCTAGTCAATCGTTGCATATACATAATATATATGTGATGATGGGGGTAGACAGGTTAAGTGGAGTTGGGCTTAACTTGAACTTGAAAGAATTTGGGCTTAATGAAGAATCAAGTTGGGCTTATGAACATACAGTATGGGCTAAAAAAATTGTATAGAAAATTTTTAAAAAATAAATATTTTACTAAACGAGCCTAGCAAGCCAAGCTTTACTACACGAGCCAAAAAAAAATATGTTCAAACTTAGCTCGTTTGTTAAATGAACAAGCTCTAGTTTTATTTAGGGTTAATTCCACCAGTACCCTCTCAGATTTGGTCAAATATCACATTGAAACAACTTTTAAAAATTACTATCACTAACAATGCAAACGGTGTTCATCACTTGCACATGTGTCAAAGCTCTTAAAATGACTTAAATAACCTTTGACTTTGTCAAAAAAAAAACTCCCTAACCTTGAATAATTAAATAAAAGAATAAAATACCCTAAATACTTTACAAAATTACAATTATATTATTTATATATATGTATGATATGAATATAGTATAATTATATTACATATAACAATAAAACACTAAAGATAAAAAGTTACATACCACTATATTTTCCACTAGATATCATATTACTATATATTCCACTGTAGACAGTGACGGAGGCAGAAAATTTGTGCAGGAGGGACACATTTTGTAATATTGGACATCATAATATATATATATATAATATAATATAATATCCATGCATATAACTTAATGTTTATTAATATATATATATTGATATTTTTGGAATTAAACTAATTATAGAAATAGAATATAAGGATTAAGAAAACTATTTAAGAGGAAAAAAAAAAAAACATATATAGAATATTATAAGGGAAAGAGAAATTTCAGGAGGGGCACTTTCTATATTTTTATGAAAAATATATATATTATAGTAAAACTATATATAAAATATAAGAAGGGGAGAAAATTCAGGGGGGGTGGGGGGGTCACTTGCCCCCTCTGGGCCTTAACTCCCTCCGTCCCTGACTGTAGGTAGATATAAAATTATAAATCTAAAAGGACTACTTTAACTTTGGAAAATAACTTTGAAAGATTTTCTTTATTCCACTTCAGAACAAAAGTACACACTTAGAAATATAATACAAGAGAGAATAGAAAACTAAAAGATACGTTGAGGGAATACAATGTTCCTTTTTTATACATAAAACATCGAACTTGAAAAATAAACTTTGAAGTCTTGGCGTTTGCTGAATTCTTTGCAGTCAAATGGTCTACCACTAGTTTCTGTCTTCTTGTCATCTAGCATAGTTATTCTTCTAACAAGAGAAAATTCATAATGATTTAAAAACTTCTAAAAAGTTCTTTTTCTTCTTCACATGGAATCAAAACTTTTTTAAATAGTTCTTTGTATTCTTTTGTCAGTAAGATCGTTGAGAATCTTATTTTTTAGGAGGTTTCATCCTATTTGCCATTAGGACTGTCACGGAATCCCAATAATCTTCCGTGCTGGGCTACACCTCTTGATCTAAATCCTAATTAGAATCTTGAGCTTCTCCAGCCAAACAGTTGAATTGATTTCCTTCTTAACTGGTAGTAGATGCTATTGAAGAATCATCTTTAATTTGAGATGATGAAGAACCAAATGAATTGACAAATTTGTTCTTCATGAAATCCATACATTTTACCATTAAATCTGTTTCGGTGATTAGTGGATTTTATTTCTTGATCATATCTTTAACCAATTCAAAATGGTTAAAAGTATTAGGGGCTGCTGGAAAATTAGCCAATGTGAATTTTGGAATGGCATTAGGGCTGCAAGTTGGATTGGCCCAATCCAACCCAACCCAACCTCAACCCGAATCGGGTTGGGTTGGGTCAACCCGAATTATATTTAATATGGGTTCTGATCATAACCTGAACCAAATGTTTTCGAACGGAATGGGTCGGGTTGGTGGGTTGAGTTTTTTTTATTTATTATTTTATATATAATTTTTTCCCAGAAATTTATATATATTATATTATATATATATATATATATGTATATTATAAATATTTAATTATATTATTATTAAAAATATGTAGCATAGTTTTAGGGCAAATCATTTCAGCCTCCCCAATCCCTCCATCTCTATTCTCGTTCTCATCTCTGAAAGCCCCCTCTATCTCTCTCTGTGCAAATGCAAACTACAAAATCAACAAGAATCAGAAGTTCAAAACCCATATATTTCAGTTTATCTATCTGTCTGCAAGAATCAAAAGTTCAAAACCTATTACCTATATCAAAACCCATATCGGCATATCATTTCAGATTGTTCAAAAAATCAAAACCCATATCTTTCAGCTTCCATCGCCCACTGTTCCAACTCGGGTTCGCCATTCGCAAGCTTTAGCCGCTGGCCCGCTGTCTCTCAACTATCAAGCTTCCCCCCCCCCCCCCCCCCCCTCTCTGCAACTGCTAACTTGTATGAATGGGTTCTGCTTTAATTTTTTTTTTTCTAAATCAACTAATCCGTAATTCTTGTTTTGCAAATATATATTTTTTATTTCTATAACTTCTATTACAGTTTGTTTTTTTTTTTCCTTCTATTTCTGCTTTCAGATATCCTTTTTCTTTGTGGAGAATTTAGTGAATATGTAGATCCTACACTGAATCTTGTTTGAGATCTGTGTTGGAAATTAATATTTGCTTTAAGAAAGAAAATTTGTCTCAATTCAATGTTAATGTTGAGATTTTTGTATTTCAAATGATGGTCGGTTGCATGGTTGATTCCGTTTTTTGTAAGTCTAATGGACTATCAGACTATAGTAATTCAGTTTCAAATGATGGTCGGTTGCATATTTGATTCAGTTTTTCTCTTCTCCGAGATCTGGATTGGTGGCGGCTGAGGGAAAGCGACGGCGGCTGAGAGAGAAAGAAGAGAGAGGAGAGAGAAAGGAGAAAAAAAAAAAAAAATTAATTTTGGGTTTCGAGTTGGGTTCGGGTTGAGTCCGAGCCCAACTCAAATTTGTCTGGGTTTTGACAAAACCCAACCCGAACATGAATCCGATTTGTGAATTGTATGTCCAAATTTCAAAATTTATGGGTTGGGGTTGGGCTGGGCTGGGTTAACCCACCCAAGTTATAGCCCTAAATGGCATCGTGGTATGCCAAAATTTTTTGTCTAATAATAGACGAAAGTTCTTGGGTTTTGAGTCATCCCAGACCACCATCTATAGAAGAAAGTCCTTTCTAGAATTGGTAACTTTTCTATATTGTAATTACATTGAAAATCCCATTTCCATATACATAGGATTCCAAATTCTGCAAAAAAAAAAAAAATAATAATAATATGGTAGATTTCCACGAGTCAGATTGCAAGCCCATATGGGCCCGCCCAATTACTGCCAGCCCGCTGCATTAAGGACACTCTTACCGTTGTTAGTGTTGTATCCACTCTACTAAACTTCATTAACCAATTCACAAGTTACAACTTACATCCAATTCCTTACGCGTAGCTTATTCAACGAATTATAATTAATGTGAATGTCATGTTGAAAAACGGGGCTTTTTTTTTTCTTTTTTTTTTTATATAAAAAAAACCACAATTTCGAAGAAGAAAAAATGAGGCACATGAACGAGCCAAAATAAAATTTAGGCCACAATGTCAGTGGTCAATCAATTTTGATCAATGGATTCAATTTGAAAATTCAGAAGCTTCTTACAAGTTTGAGCGAAGCTACAAATGTTAGAAATTATATATATATATATATATATATATATATATATATAATTTCTAACATTTGTAGCTTATATATATATATATATATTGTTTTGATGACGTGGGAACTCTCGCAACTATCCGTCCTTTAGACTTGTAACTATCAGGTAAACTCCCGGTTATTCACCCCGGCCCCACAATACAAATAATGTTTTAAGTCAAGGATAATAATGGAGATGGACGGTTCGAACCTGAGACATTAGGGCGTCTAGATCATTACCTTACTAACCCTACCAAGCCACTCGAGGCAGAATTATATTATATTTTCTCATTGGCTACCGCTATTTAGTCAAGACAGTGGCTCATCTTGAAGACACTTGTCCTTGAACTCCTGTCCGTTGAGTCTTCTACAAGAATTAACATTTTAAGCTCCTTAACAATGGTGGCAGGGGTGGCGTTAGGATCTTAAGGTTGGAGGACCAAAATTATAAGCAACATTACCTAACTAGAGCTTTTGAAAAAACAAAAAAAAAAACTACTTACGCCAAAAATATTTTACTATTTATTATATTCATACAAAAATATATATATCTAAAATTTTGCCAATTTATTTAAATAAATAAAAAAATAGTTATTTAAAGAAACTTTTGAACAAACACAAATAAGATTTATGCCAAAATTATAAAAAAATTCAATTAAATAATTAGATTTTAAATTATAAAAAAATAAGAAATTCATGTAATACTTGCACAAATTAATAATCATTACACAATATATTAATAAAAAAACAAACAACAATAAATCAATTTTGACTAACTTAAATCAAAGAATATTGGCAAGTAAAAAGAGAAAAAAAAAAAAGAAAAAAAAAAGGTAACATTGTTACATTTTTAGAAAACTAATTTGAGATTCAAAACAAAACTATACTACAGTATTAATATTGAAAAATGCATATTTTGGATCTGGAAAGAATGTTATGTATTATTATAAACTAAAAATCAATACAACAATATACCAAGTATTTGAGAAATTTAACTTTTCTAGATATTAAGAAAATCATAAATAATTAGTCTAATCCAATCCAAATTTAAGAAAACTGAAAAAAAAAAAAAAAAAAAGCCAAGAAACACACCCACACAAAAATACATATATACATACAAATTTTACATAGAGAGATGAACAACAAAAAAAAAAAAAAAAAAAAGAGATTAACCTGGATTGTTGTGGGCATAAAATCATCTACATGGATGAGAAATAATTGATTCCTTAGGTCAAATCAATACATGTGTGCAATGAAATAAGATATTGCAAGGATATAATCTTTCTTTTTGTGTAAAACTTGTCTCTCTACACTATCTTTCTCTCAAGAGAAAAAAGGGCAAACAAATTCAAGTAGGGAACAAGAAAAAAAAAGGGTCAAAAGTGTGAATGAAAAGCATTAAATGGCAGTGTAAAAATAGGTATTTTAAAACCAAAATATAAAATGTCTTTCAAAACAAAAACTCTCCAAAAATAAGTTAACAAAAATAACTCTCTTTATTTACTGAAAAAAAAAACAAAAAAAACAAAAAAAAAGTAACAATTGAAAATTTAACAAAACTATAACTATGACAAAAAAATACAAACAAATTAATAAAATAAGAATTTAGATTCTTCCCTCATCAATTTTTGTTGATATTCAAAACTTCAAATGAAATTTTTGTTCTACATTTTGTAAAAATTATTTTCTTATAGAATTCTTATAAAAGCATTTCAATAAAAATAAATAAAAAGAAAAAAAACAAAAATGATGGAAAGAATCATGTATGAGATGGAATTTTAGGATAATAAGGTTATGGAAAGAATCGTACTTGAGTTGGAACGATTTTAAGATAGTCACGTTATGGAAACAACTTTGTTTGAGTTAAAATTTTAAGATAGCCACATTAAATTTTTATGTGAATCAATTTTTATCGGGATTCTATAGTAGTCAATTAAATCACTTTCCTTTAAATTATATATATAAAAACTATCTTTTGTTAAATACTAATTAAAGAAATAAGTTTTTATTTTTTTTTAGGGGAGCCAACCGGCCAAATTATACCATACATGCTATACTATATTTTTAACTATATAAAAAAAATTCAAAAAATTAGGGGGGCCATGGCCACCCAGCCCCCTTCCCTCTCCAGCATTAGCTAAATTCAAGCACTTTGGTTGTTTAAAAAAATTGCTCCTTCAAATGTGCACAAAACGTATTCATTCAACATACTGACCTTTAGATACGATTACTATTTCAAAAGTAAAAAATGTATAAAAATAAAGATTATTATTGGAAGTCTTATACGCACAAATTCAATTAATTTTATGTGAGAAATTACTATCAAAATTAATAGAAGTAACATCATTAACATAAGTTAGTTTACTATTATTAACATTAACTTTTGCTCATTATAGCATTTTAGAAAAATCAGATCCATTGCCCATTAGATAGACATTTCGTTTTAAAGCGACAAGTAAGGCCCATTACAAACCCAATAACAATAATCTGTAACGCCGGGCCATGTGCAAGTGTTATTAAGTGCTAGGTGAATTTGAAGGAAAAATATAACATTAGTTACAGTTACTAAATAAAAGAAAAGAAAAGGAATTATAATTCTAATCCCAAAACATTATAAAAGAAAAGGAAGTATAAATTCTGTTAAATTTAGCCCATTACCTTGTGGAGTCTAATAGGACACTCCTCTCCGGTATCCGCTTCCAAATTCGTCATGGACAAGGATCCTTTCCTGCCCTGAAAAAGTCCTGCACCAAATTCAACTATTAACTTTGAAATTTTGTGTGAGGCCATCAGTGATGAGTGGTTAAATTTAGTGCAGCACCTCTTCAGCGCAAGAGAGGACCCTTGTCTTTTCGTCATACACCAATCTCTCTCTCATGGCGCTTCACTGATGGTTGGAGATCCTAATAATCTGCATCAGAAAAATCTCTCTCCACGGCGAAAGGTATGTAGATCTATACACACACATACATAGATAGATAGATGAAAATTGGAGTATATGTAGTTCGAAAAGATAATTCTTTGACGATGTGATCAGACTCTATTGCTTGCTGGATAGAGTGTTAAACTGTGTGAGGTAAAAGTTCGGATTTTTTTAGATCTTTCCTTCGAAATTTTTTGGGTTGTATTATTATTATTATTTTTGTTTGTAAAAGTTCTGATTTTTGATATTTTTCCTTCGATTTATTTATTTATTTTTGGGTTGTGATTTTTAATTTATATTTTGAAAGCTCAAGCACATTCACTGTAAAAATTCCGATTTTTGAGATTTTTACTTTGAATTTTTGTGGCTTGTGATTTTTTTTTTTTTTTTTGGGAAAGTTGAAGTAAACATACGCGTATAATTTTGTTCCCATTGTGTCTCGAGCACTCCAGGTAAAAGTTCGGATTTTTTATATTTTTCCTTCAAATTTTTTTGGTTTGTGAATTTGTAAGTTCAAGTAAAAACACATTCACTGTAAAAGTTCCAATTTTTTATGTTTTTACTTCGAACTATTGTCAGCTTATTATTTTTATTGTTTTGAAAGTTCAAGCAAACATACTAATTGTATAATTTTGTCCCCACTGGATCTCAAAATCTCCCTAGCTTATATCATCTAGGTTAGAGCCCATTGGTGATTGTTTATTGTTTTTTCGGTTTTCTGTGATTGTTCACATATATGCTTGTTTATATAGACATAATATGGGTCTGGATGTGATTCAACCTAGGATGATTAGGTAGCTATGGGGATTTCTGTGTTGTTGTTTGTTTTATGAAACTTTGATCATGGATGTTAGTATCCGGATGAATATGTAAGGTTTTGTTTAAATGTTAAAAAGGGCGGAAAGGGTACCTGCATATGAAGCACAGAC
This sequence comes from Cornus florida, assembly GCF_030987335.1. NCBI lineage: Eukaryota > Viridiplantae > Streptophyta > Magnoliopsida > Cornales > Cornaceae > Cornus > Cornus florida. The sequence continues at coordinate 22,444,189 of NW_026775573.1, forward strand.
AATCAGATGAATATCAAACAATGACGGTGTTGGACACAAACTAGTCGGGAACACGGTCCGACACATGTCCGACACGACTACAAGTGTCTACCTTTTAAAAAAAAGTAACATATAGGGCTGGTTACACAAAGACACGGTCATGACACGTTTGCCTCAATTTGTGAATATATATATATATATATATTTAAAACCATAGGACTCAGCTCAAATTTAAAAATATAACAGTGTAAAAATAAAAATCAGGCTAAAAAACCTAACGACAACATAAGCATATTTATATGTTTTTGCCTAAAGCTTTGTAATCACTTCTCCTATCAGACAGTAGGCAAAATCAATGAGGTAGAAGGCGAGAAGAAGAAGAACAAAAAGAGGAGAAATAAAAAAATAGAAGAAAAAGTGGAGACATCCCCTAGAATGCATATGTTATTGTATCGGTGTGTCCTTCTCGTATTGTATCGGTGTTCGGGCTTTCTACACTGTGTGGGTTTTGTGGGCTTGTGGCTAGTGTGGTGGTTGCGCTTTGGTTTTGTAGCCATGTTCATGCTGGGAATAAATTCCCCCAAAATCTCAAACAACAAATATCAATGGCAACAAGGAAAAACAAGATGGAAGTAAACACACATAAATAACAAGATTTACGTGGTTCAACAAATTGCCTATGTCCGCGGACGAAGAATGATCGGATTTTTATTCCCAAGGCCTCGTGAGGGACTGAAAAGGAAATGTAGGGATTCATTTTGGGCCCATTAACTTTTTTACAATATTGTTTCATCAAAAAGTAAAGTAGTTGAAACCAGAACACTTGCATTCCATTCCATCCATTATATGCCAATGACGTCAACGTTTGCAGCTATTAACTTACTGCAATGACTAAAATGTGAAACTAAAATTAGGTTTATGCCAATGAGGTCAACATTTGAAACTATTTACGGTTATCACTAATCAGAGGTATGATATGGTGGGTGTTAAAAGGAAAGAATTTATAAGTATATATATTGACATGTTAAAGGACATATATGATGAAATTATGACCACGTTAAGAATTATCGTGGGTGAATGTCAGGCACGCTCCTCCCTCTCTCTCTCTCTCTCTCTCTCTCTATTTTTCTCCCAATTCTCATGGTTTTGAAAATAAATTTATGGGTCTGATTGACTCTGATCATCAGCTCAATCGTCTTGCTCCAATTTCACCGCGGCCAACTTATGTGTCACTGACAAGAAGAAGGGCAATTTTGTCATTTGCCTTCTATAAAATTAATAAATGAAGCTCGTGAGGACAAACTTAGAGCGCTGGTGATATCTCCCCCTGAAAATAATGGAACATATTTTTTAAATTGCCATTTGATGAGAAATACAGCAAAAATTCGTTCTATATGCAACATTCTTGGAGTATACAGATGATTCTTGAATTTTTGGCTCTTTTTAGTTTGGTTCGATGTCAATTTTGAGCTAGATATGTTGTAATCTACTAGTCCATAAGCTGACACCCATATTATCACTTTTTTTTTTCTTTCACTTTATTGAATAATCTGTTCTATGTAGATAGTACATGTAGAAAGCTGCATAAAACTATGTTAAAAGCTACTTTATCTCATTTCATTTTTTTTTTAAAATGAAAGCACTTTTTAGTGGTGGAGAAGCAAATCCCATACGGTCTCTTAGACTTCATTAAAGATGATAACCTTTAAGTTGCCTATCCTATCCGAAGTTAAGTTTCTTCTATTGGTTTTTCCAAGAGATAGTACAAACGTAAAATTAAATTATTTGCGATTGGTTAACTTGATTTATCTGATTCATCTTTAATAGGGCTTCATTTGGAATTTATAGATTGACGACAAGATTATGGAGGATCGTATGTCAAGGAATGTGATTTGCAGTAGAAAGAGGAGGAAATCCACGTCAAATATTATTACTGTTGAAGTGAGTAATATAACCTTTTAGGTTCTCTGTGATTAGATTTATTTAGCCGTACAATATTTTCATTTATGCTACTTTGCAATAATAGGAAGCAAAATTTATCTTCCTTCATATATTCATGACCATTTTCTTTGTAATGAATAAAGAATGACAGTATCACAGTGGATGATCGAATTAGTAAGTTGCCAGAGGAAATTCTTTGTTGTATCATATCACCGCTGACTATGAGAGAGGCCGTCAGAACCAGCATTCTTTCAAGAAGATGGAGATACTTGTGGGGAACATATTTAAACCTTGTTTTTGATGTTACAACCATGAACGGTAATGATGGTCGATTGCACCAACTGAAAAATCGAGATGCCACCTCAAGACAGCGGGAAAAGCATAGCTTTGTGAGATGGATCAATCAAATTTTATCACTACATTGTGGTGCAAGTATAGAATCATTCAGGGTGATGTACTCTTTGGGTGTAGAGTACAGTTCTGACATTGATAAATGGATTCAATTTGCCATGGATAAGAAAGTTCAGAATCTTGATATAAGGTTGTACAAAAACAAATGGTCTTTAAAAGATGAACAAGAGCTCCATATATTTCCTTATTGGGTATTTATGCAGGATAGTGGATCAACCTTAAAATGCCTGTCTTTGAGCCTTTTTAAGTTGAGTCTTCCTCAAAGTTTTACTAGTTTCGGCTCCCTCACATCCTTGACTATGGCGAATACTAGTCTGACTGAAGAAGATGTTCAGAACATCTTATCCAATTGTTTATGTCTTGAGTGGTTTAGTCTGACAGGTTGCCTCGGTCCAGCACGTTTGAAGTTTGCTGCAGGTGGATGTCGTTCTCTTAAGTTAAGACACTTAAGTGTAAATGCTTTTCCAAATCTAATGGAGATTGAGATTTGTGATGGCATAAATCTTGCATCATTTGAATATTGTGGAACACATTTAAGCCAGTTATTGTACAAGAATAAAGCAGAACTTGCAAGGCTGTCTGTCAGTAGTCTAATTCCTTTATTTGGTGTGCTTGCATTCCCTTGTCCCATTACTGGCCCTGACAACCATTTAAGAGATTTTTATTTTCGGGATGTAAGCCTTCCAAGTGAATTTCCTCAGCTTGAATATTTGCTATTGACCTTAAGAGATATAGAGGTATTTCAAAGCATTATTATTTATTTATTTATTATTTTTCGACATATCTTGTCGTCGTCCTACATTGATAATATTTATGTTTATTAATGAATCTCTCATTGTTCTTCAGGAAGATACGGTACCTAAGAATTTACCAACATTCGCTAAACTCAAACATTTGGTTTTAGTGTTCATTGGACCACATCGAGAAAGCCCCTTGGAACTGATCTCTTCACTGGTGAAGGCATCTCCTCTTCTGGAAAAACTTGAGCTTCATGTAAGTCTTTTTCTATGCATTGAGCACATTATGGTTAACTGGTTGGAAGGTGAATGAATGGAGTTGTGTTACTTGAATTCTGTGCACAAAATAGTCTTCTTATGCTGACTATCTGTAATGTGCTTATATGCACCCATGTTTACTATTCTTTTGGTCAATTCGTTCTGAAGACTGACCATCTCCCATTAACTACTCTATAGACTGACCATCTCCCATTAACTACTCTATATTTCAGCTAATTGGTTTCAAATATGTGTGGACCCAAGAGTAGTTAATGGGAGATGGTCAAATTGATAGCTTTTTATAATCTGCCCGTTGCTACTCTAAGATGACCCACAACCTTTCTTCACCTGTTAGCCTTTATATCTTCAAGCTCTAATATCAGCCGTCGGATGGAACAAATTGATAACACCTTGACTTTTGCCCATTTCAAAACCAGACCTGCAAAACAAACCCTTATGCCAGCAATATAACAGAGTTATAACCATGCAGCCTTCTCACTAGTACATGAACTGCATATATTTTTTTTATGATAAGTATATGAACTGCATATCTATAACAGAGATAACCATGCAGCCTTCTCACTAGCACGTGGACCGCATATGAGCACTGAAGAAGGACTCTAGATAGAACTGTTAAGAGTTAGAGTATTAAGCACTATTGAATAACAAGAATAGTGTATACATAACACCTGTTATGGACTCTTGAATAGCAATGCAAAATTATAATTATGCGCGCGAATTAGTATTCTTAAATACTCAAACAAATATATGATGCACACTAGATGATATGATGCATATACAACATTGATTTGACATTAAAAGAGTGAACCTTAGAACATAGACAAACAGCTTTAATAAATTTTAAATTCAAGGAAATATAAGCAATATCTTATAGAGGCTTCGACTTAGTGTAGATAGGTCCTATAAAAATTAAATTCAAGGAAATCTCGGTTCTTGTTATCCAAATAGGAAAATATGCACTTTCGTTGTTGACCTTGTTTAAATGTTAAGAAAAAAGAAAAAGTAAAGACTTGATGGGAATATAATTAGTCTTGTTCTACGAAGAGAAGTCTGCTTATTCTATATATAATGAGATGCACTTTTAGTGACAAAAGTGCATGTTTCTTTGTTGGTGCATTGTGTAATGTATATCGTTTTTTCTTTTTCTATGTTTGTTTTTAGCTTCCGATAATGCCCTCGGTGAAAAATGAAACTCTGAAGAAAAAGATGATATTATGTCGTCTCAAGCATCTCAAGGAAGTGGAGATACACAATTTTCGGGGTATCCGAGACGAAGTTGAGCTTATAGTATATCTGCTGAAGTGTGCTACTGCTATTGAGAATATAACAATTGGATGTGATTTACGGATTTATGATGGCGATGGTGTATGGTCGAATCCTAAGTTTGGTCGTGGTAGAATAAAAAAAAAGAGAGTATATAAAATGTTTCGAGGAAAGGTGCCCTCTACTACTAGGCTACGAGTTTTGTGATTGTACTGAATGAAACTGTGTCTGTGTGAGTACCAACTAAGGAAAAAAAAAAAAAAAAATCTGTTGTTTTATTATGGTGATATTTATTTGTTTATGCACCAAGTTTATGGCTGTTTTGTGCATTTCAATCCTGTGCTCCATTGTTGTTTCATTGAGATTTGAGAGCGATTCTAATCCAGACTATCAAGTGCATAAAACCTCTCCGAACTTTACTCTCTTCCAAGAAAACTTCCTACTTTTATAGAATTCCCCCTAAACTATTCCATTTTTCTGCAAAAAAACAACACCAGACGTGACCAATGCTACACTTTCAAAATGACAAATTTGCCTTGTTACCCATACCAAATAAAACCCCAATTGAAAACCCAATCTGTGAGTAAATCAACGAACAATATATATATGTATGTATATGTTGGGCATAATGTAAAAAAAAAAAACTCTCAAATTTGTTGCTCAATAACAAACAATCTTGCTAAAGCTGGATATATATATAAACAAACAATACAATTTCTTTAAAAAACTGAAGCTGATGGATATATATTAACAAGCAATAAATTTCTTTCAATTGTTCTTTTACTCATTTTTCAGAAGACGAGAATGGCGGAATCACTAATTATTGAAGAAAAAAAAATCCAACAATATTAGGCTACCAAGAGCATAATCTTACACAAAATAAAGCAAACCAAAACCTAAAAACTGTCTTTAAATCAATGAACAACTCTGACGGATTGAATATCCCGAACCAACAAATATGCAAAGTCATCATCAACATGCAAAGAAAGTAAAATATAGACCACGCCAACCCGTCATCACCAACAATTCTCCAAACAAAGGTTTTTTTTGCCTAAATTTTCAAACCCAAAAACGGTGGACATCTCAATCATAGCAGGTAGCAGATTCTAAAGATTCATACAAAAAAAAAATAGCCATGGCTGTTGGGAAAGGACAAGCAACAACGACAATAACAAAATCTAGAGCTTCACTCCGTCTCCGTTAATATACTAAAATGATACAATAGTATGTTCCACTAAAGGACAATATGGTAATCTAGAGTTGTTAGGTTGGTTTTTTTCCTATTTTTTGAAATTTGCTGATAGTTGCTGGGGATTTTATGCCCTTTAACTAAATTGAAGGATGAACTTTTTCGGGAGGACCCGAGTATTGTGACTATTGTCCCGGATGTTTTACCCATGGTGTGCAAGATCACAATATGTGGGTAAGAGATTATTCCTCTACTTAATATTAACTCAGCTCATTATTAATTTTAGAAAAATCAAAACCATGGCCCATTAAATAGACGTTTCCAATTAGAGTAACATATATATATATATATATATAAGGTTCATTACTTACCCAACAGTAAGAATCTGAAAAGCCCATGTGCAAGTGTTATTCAGTCAAATTTAGCCCGTGGATTTGAAACCCTGTGGCTTCCTTCTCAGTGAGGTTCGAGGTTTTATGAAGACGGGGAGGTTGGAGATACTAATATAACCTGCATCAGAAAAACATCTTCTACACCGCGAAAGGTATGTGGATCAATATATATATATATACATATTTATATTTACAGGTATTATCATGTAAATATGAAAATTGGGTGTGTATAGTGATCAAACAATTTGAGAGCGGAAGTTGAAACACTCTTATTGCTTGCTGGATAGAGTTTGAAATTGTGTGAGGTAAATGTTCTATTTTTTTAGATTTTTCCTTCGTATTTTTTTGGGTTGTGATTTTTTTTTTTGAGAGTTGAAACAAACCCACATTCATTGTAAAAGTTCCAATTTTGTAGAATTTTACTTCGATTTTTTGTTTCTTTTGTGATTTTTTTTTTGAAAGTTCAAACAAACAGGTCTCGAACACTCAACCTTTTATTCCCCAGGCCTTGCGAGGGACTGATAAGGAAAATTAGGGCTTCCTTTTGGGACCATTCACCATTTTCCCATATTGATTCATCAAAAAATAATGGAGTCGAAACCAGAACACAAGCTACCCATTCCATCTATCATATGCCAATGAGGTCGACATTAGAAGCTATTTACTTACTACAATGACTAGCAGAAAAATTTAGAGAGCATATTTTCTTTTATAGATTTGGATAAACCTATGATAGGTTATCACTTATCAGAGATTTGATATGGTGGGTATTAAAAAGAAAGAAGTTATATATATATATATATATTTTATAAGGGTCACTGACAAGAGGAAGTGCAATTTTATGATTTGTCTTCTGTAAGACGAATAAGTGAAGCATAAGAGGACAAATTTAGAGCACTGGTGATATGTCTTCCTGAAAATAATGGAACATTTTTTAATTCCATTTGATGAGAAATGCAGCAAAATTCATTCGATATGCTACATTCTTGGTTCATACAGATGATCATTGAATTTTTGGCTCTTTTTAGTTTGCTTTGATATCAATTTTGAACAATGTATGTTGCAACATACTAACCCATAAGTTAACGCCCATATCATCTCTTCTTCTTTTTTTCTTTTTTCACTTTATTGAATAATCTGTTCGATGTAGATATTAGATGCAGAAAGGTGCTTAAAACTATTTTAATATCTACTTTTTTCTGATTTCAATGCTCAAAAAGTGAGAGACAAAAAAAATTGTTTACTTCTCGGGTCCTGTTAATGAACATTCACGCCGAATTCACCTATCCATTAAGGCAGGGGATTAAAGAATCAATCTGCTTAATCTGAGCTGCAACGAAGGGCGCTGTTGGTGCCTCTGCAAACCCTCTTTCCACTTTCAGCACCACCATTTCGATATTGCACAATCATACAAGTACTCTCATTCCTAACTATTATTGGGATCCAGCATTATCAGTACCATCACTACCTGCTATCACCACTACACTTGTCTTCTCCCTTCCTGTCTGCATCAATGCCACTCTTTGTTTGTATATCGAACTACTTAAGAAAGGCCAACAACTGCAGCTTTGAGTGTCATACGTCGAACCATAATTTGTTTATTCTTGTTGCCTTGACACCACATATATGAGCTTTATATTAAAATGATACTCCATTCGTCCCAAAATAAGTGTCATGTTTTCCTTTTTTGTCTGTCTCAAAATAAGTGTCCACTTTCCTTTTTCAAATAATATATTTCACATCATTCCAAAAATATCTTTGAGATTAAATTTCAAACTTCAATATTCAAAACTTAAAAGGGTAACTTAGTAATTTTCCAGCCAGACAATACATGGTCCTATATGTTCCCTTAAAAATTACTACTTCCCATAAGTGACACTTATATTGGGACATTGGGAGTATTATATTTGCGTTTTATTTTTCTTCATTTAGTTATAAGTAATGCTGGTCATCATTACAATAGCTGACCAAAAAAGAGTGGTCAAGAGCGTCTGATGAAGGATCTAGCAACATTTGTCTGAATATTTTCCACACCAGAGGTAATTCAGGCTAGACTTCATTAAAGAAGATAACTTCTAAGATGCCTACTCTATCCAAAGTTGAGTATCTGCTATTGGTTTTTGTTTTTCAAAGAGATAATAAAGATTACAAAGTACAAACATAAAAATAAATTCTTTCAGATCGGTTAACTTGATTTATGTGATTGCATACTTAATAGAGCTTCATTTGGAATTTATAGATTGACAAGATTATGGAGGATTGTTTGTCAAGGAATGTGATTTGCAGTAGAAAGAGGAAATCCACGTCAAATATTATTGATGTTGAAGTGAGTAATGTAACGACCTACTCCACCACATGATATGATATTGTCCGCTTTGGGACTGAGCCCGCACGGTTTTACTCTTGGACTTCACCCCAAAAGGCCTCATACCAATTGGAGATGACACACTTACATATAAGCACTTCACCTTCCCTCTACCCAGGCGATGTGAGATTGTGTACCCGTAGCTCGCCAGTGTGGTAGCCTGACAGTGTCTCTCGCACCCGCCCACGGCACACCCGCCCACAGGGTCATCACAAGTAATATAAACTTTAATGTTCTCTCGTGATTAGATTTTTTTAGTCCCTACAAAATGTTAATTTATGCTAATTTGCAATAATACGAAGCAAAATTTATCTTCATTCATATATTCATGACCATTTTCTTTGAAATGAATAAAGAATGACAGTATCACAGTGGATGATCGAATTACTAAGTTGCCAGAGGAAATTATTTGTTCTATCATATCACGGCTGACTATGAGAGAGGCCGTCAGAACCAGCATTCTTTCAAGAAGATGGAGATTCTTGTGGGGAACAAAATTAAACCTTGTTTTTGATGTTACAAACATGATTGGAAATGACGGTCGAATGCACCAACTGAAAAATTGAGAGGCCAGCTCTGAACAGCAGGACAAGCATAGGTTTGTGAGATGGGTCAATCGAATTTTATCACTACATTGTGGTGCAAGTATAGAATCATTCAGGGTGAAATACTCGTTATTGTGCGTAGATTTTGACGATGGCTTATATGCTTTAACACGTCCACAAACCCTAACCCTCATGTATATATAGCTCCCTCTTTCTGTGTGTGTTTATATATATATAGCTCGTGTGTTTATGTAAATTACAGAACAATGGAAGGTTTTTTAGAGGAAGCTTGCAGGCATAGGACTTTATACTATTTTTTTTATCCCAAACAAATGTAATTTTCACATTATTTTTAATGATGCATGTTCATTTTTTTTTTTTTTTTTTATAAAAAAAATTAGTACTTAGTGATCATTTAGTCTAGATAAAATGTGTGATAAAATTTTCCATACACCATCCAATGATCCAATTGGATGCATTCGTATTAACATATATGAATAGAAGTTTATTTTTGAAATTTTATACTTTTATAAATACAAATACTTGGTTTGTTAATTATACGTATAAAAAATATGTATGTCACAATTGGGACAACTTTTTATTTAAGAGAGGTAGACAAGGTATAATATAAGATGATGTTTGATTTGATTGTCTTACACTCATCAAGAAATACTATTACTTTAGAACAAAGGGAGTGATGTTTAATTTATACTGATTAATTAAGTCTAAAGCAAAGCAAATTAGTTTAGTGTGTGTAAGAATCATTAGAGGGCCATCTAATTGGGCCATCTTAACATTTAATTTAAAGGACCAACTCTCTTAGTGGAGAGAGAAGGTGATGGGTAGTATGAAGTTTGGTAGCTACGGTAAATTAGGTCTAATTTTTCAAATTTTTTGAGATTATTTAGATAATTTTTGTATTTATTATATTATCTTAGTGAAAGTATATATATTCATTCTGAACTCTGTATTCGTTGTTTTTATCATCATACTGAAATTCCCGCAGCCCTTGGATGTAATTTTAAATTTTGGGTGAATCAAGTAAAATGTGTGTATTCTTATTGTGTATGTTTGATCTCTTTCTTGTGTTTTCGATTAAATTTCACAATAGAATGCAACAACTTTCTATTGGCATACAATGACAAAATAATAATTATTTTATATTGTTTGTAACTTGCATGTATTTTTAGGCTTCATAAAAAATTTAGGTAAAATATTTATGATATGTTTGGCGGCATGAAATTGGTGTTATGAATTTAGGATTAAAAAAAATCCAGTACAAATTATAAACTAAATTTCTACCCATTTTAAATTTCTTCCAATTTTATAATTATTTTCCACTATTTCCTCCAATGAAAAAGTATTAGAGAATTAAATTATCCCGTTATTTTTGTCTCTTTTCTTTCTTTCTTTTCCTTACATTCACACCAACTCGCTTTGAGTTACATTTGTCCTTTTCCTTTCTATTCTTCCACCCACTTATTTCCTTCCAAACGCGGTGTCTGTCACTCAAACAAAATTGCCAAACGCTACCCTCTGGGCTTGATAACACAATAATAATAAAAATTAAAAATAAAGGATTAAAAATAGTAATAAAATATGAATTAAGAAAAGCACACAAAAAACACAGAAATTTGAGGCTTTGAAGTGCAAAATAAATTGGGCCCCACTATACAACGTTTATCTACAGTGGGCCGCCGCATCTGAAGGATACCATCCAATTGGACAAAAAGTCATCTCTTCTTATCACTAAGAAAGACAAAAGCCACCAAAGAAATACTACTCCGCTTTCAGGTGTAAATTACCAAAATCATATTGACCTTTAGATTGTCTTACTTATTAGCTGACTTTAGTTTCGGACAAATCCAACGGCGTATCATTCAAAATTGATGGGTGTGGGCCCTCTATAATCTAAAGTGGCTATCAAGCACACAATACCCAAAAGGTTGGGATTTGGGAATTGGGACCATTCTAACGGCCCCTTATTTGCCACGTCAGGTTACTGTTACCAACACTTAAATATGTCAATTTTGTCAAGAAAATTTGTCATTAATAATATATATATATATATTTTTGTCATTTTTCTTATACATGTAAAATATCAAAAACAAATTTTAGCTTTTTAATAATATTAACATAAAACATTAAAATGACATTGGAATTTTTTATTTTATTTAATTGTAAAAATTGAAGCGTGCATAAATTGACACTATCTAAAATTTCAAAATCGAAAAGTAATTTTGTAAAGTAATGATAGTATTAAAATTTAATTTTACAATATAATACATACAAAGCTAAAACAACAAGTCATGGATATAATTAGGCATTGAAATTGAAATTCTCAGTACTCTACAACATTACATTACCTACGTTGTGAACATTCATAATGTTACGTTTGTGAGATATATATATATATATATATATATATATATATATATATATATAAAGTCAAAAGTATACAATTCGACTTTTCACAAGAGCATTGAGAGAGTTATTGGCAAAAAAAAAAAGAAAAAAAAAGAAAAGAGAGAGTATGCTATGAATGTATCTCGGGACTCAACCCTGGAAAGGCATTGGATACGATAGGGGCCGATGGAATTTTTGCTGGAGCAGTGAAATGTGTAAAGACCGGAAAGAATACCAACGGAGAAAGCATCAACAGGTCAATGTTTAACGGTATCATATCCTTATTTTCTAAAGAGAGATTAAGGGTTCGAATCTCAATAAAGATATTTGTGTGCAAGTACCGATTAATAAAAAATTAAAATAAAAACAAAATATACAAGTAAAATTACACATTTTACCATTCATAGACTAAGATGGTGTAAGAACATGAAAATAGATCAACTCATCACAATCCTAAACTCCTTATAGTTTCTATAAACACGTAACTTCTTAGATATAGCTCCTAATAATACTTAGTTGCCAAATATATTGCATAATTAAAGATAACAATGAAAGACATTGGTTCTAGAAACCATGTGATGTGAGTACTATTAGAAAGAATATGCTGAATAATCTATCATACTTCAATAGATTCTTTTTTTAAAATAATAATTTAAGGATTGAATTAGGTAGTTATTTAATTTAATTTATGTGAGTGTGGTGTTGAGTTCTATTATATGATGTCATCATGACGTCTTACATATATAGAATTCACCATGTTTATGCCATATTTCATTATCTGTGAGGTTTTAGATTTAGTTTTTGGACCATATATACTCATATGAATAATTTAGGAGTGGCCTTCGAAATCAAGAACGTACTTATCTTGAGAGATGAAAATGTTAGCTTTTGAATGAGCCAAGATTCAATTTTTACACACTAAAACACTATATTTTTTAATTTAGCTTTCACCAAAAAGTGATCAGAGTATTTACACATTTTTACCCATCATCCCTCTCAAATAAATTCAATTAGGTAAGTATTAGAATTTGGTCATTAAATTACTGCTCTTTTTTTTGTTTTTCAATAAACTGTGTAAGAACTTTTATTGAACAACCAATAAGATAAACTCTCCCTTTTTATACCATTTCAATCAATATTTGACACTTGGAATTCATTTAAAATGGTTAAACACTTTTACCATTTTCCTTATTAATATATAAGTTAAATAATCATCATCTTAAACTCTTACTACCTTAGCCCCAATATAATTGTAAATCATTGTTTATGAAGTGGACAACTATGTTAAAATAGAGGCAATAATAATTTTCTATAAACATATAACTTTATATATATAGGTCCACATTACTTACCAAATACATTGCATAATTAAAGATAATAATGTAAGGCATTGATTTAAAAAACCATGTGATATGAGGAAAAAAGAGTAGTACAATATTTATTTTTAATTATTTTATTTTTAAATAGCAGTACTAATTAGTAAAAGTCTTTAGAGGGACATTTAGATATATATATATATACACACACACTGTAGACATAGCTGTAGACTAACGTAACCCAATACAAAAAGTCACTTGGAGAGAGATAGATAGAGAGAGAGAAACTACAGTGTGTGCGAGAGAGATGGATAGGGTGTTTTCAGTGGACGACATTGCCGGCCAATTCTGGTCACCGCCGCCGATATGCTTGGAGCAAGCATCAGCTGAGGAAGAGTCAAAGATGATGAATCGGAGCTCATCAGAGTGGGCGTTCCAGAAATTCCTCCAGGAGGCGTCCGCATCGGATAATTCCCCACCTCCCCCCTCCGTTCCGGCTTCTTCTTCCGTTGGTGATGGTGGGGCTTCGTCAGCGATGCCCAAGAGCGACGTCGTCGAGATCAGGGATGACCAGGATCATCGTCGTCGTCATCAAGCGACGATGACTGCGGGTTCCACGACGTCGTCTGATTCGGCTCCTCCCAACATTCCCATCGATTCAGAGGAGTACCAGGCGTTCCTCAAGAGTCGACTCAATTTGGCTTGTGCTGCTGTGGCCATGTCTCGGGTAAATTTTGTTTTGTTTCCCCTTTTTTACTTTTTTTGGGGTATTTGGTTGCCGAGAAATTGAAGGAAAGGAAAGAAATCGGGATGATGAATTTCGTGATTTTAGGGTTGACGCTAATTTGGTTTCCAACCCATTAATAAACTTTGATCCGCAACACCAAATCTGAGTGTCAATTTATTTTTTTTTTTTCCTTTTCACAATTTTCTCAGCTACCTAACAAAGCATCATCATTTTTATGTTTGGTTGGTGCGTGTTCATGGTCCTTTTTTCTTCTCTTATTTCCCCAGTTATGGAAAAATTGTTTTCGATTGTGTAATTTTTTTGGGGGTGTTTGGTTGCCGAGAAATTGAAGGAAAGGAAAGAAATAGGATGAATTTGATGTTTTTTTTATGTTGGACTCTAATTTGGTTTCGAGCCTCTAATAAACTCATCTCCGCAACACCAAATCTGAGATTCAATATGTATATACTTTTTTCAATTTGTTTTCTTTTCCCCAGTTTTCTCAGCTACCAAACAGAGCATCAGCATTTTTATGATTGGTTGTTTGTGTCCATAATCCTTTTTTCATTTCATTTTCCCCCAGTTATGGGAATTAAATATTTCATATGCTCAACCAGATTTTACCATTGTTTCAATCATCTGGATTTTCTCTCATTATGCAAGTTTTTTGTGTTATTAAATTGATTGGAAATTATTGCTGCATTTAGATCGAATGTCTTATTTGAAATTGCCTGTTACTAATTTTAGTTTCTGATCTGACAGTTTACTTTCTCTAATCTATTTGTCACTTGCATGCAAGTGAATTTATTTTTTACTTGGTTTTGCCTGTAGAAAATCTCTTTTGCACTGTGTTTGAGCATTGTTTCTACTACAAGGGCCACATTCTATATAGATAGACATCAGTTCTTTCACTCCAAAAAGTGGATTTAATAAAACCGAAGATGCATTTGTTCCTGCATTCATTTTATACAGTGGACTTATGGTTTTGATGTTTTGGAACGTTCGTTCTATTTGGATTGATGTAAATTTTAGATGTGGGCTCTGGTTATGTCTATCTCTAGTCTCTAGTCCTTGAATTGTGTGAAATTTGTATATTGAAAGGCAAAAATTTCTTATGTAAACCTTTCATGGAATTAAAATTTCAAATATCCTTTCCCTTTTTACTGTGGAGTTTTGGTAGGTGTTAGCGAGTGAGAGGTGTAGCAATTAGAAACTGGAATAGCTAGGATATATTATAGAATTGAATAGGATCATAAGAAGCAATTTAACTCAACTTGGACATGTGAGGCATGTAGCTCTCCAGTACCCTCCTAGTGTACTTCTTAGCTCCAAATCACTCTGATTGAAGTTCTTCACCAATCTTGTCTGACAGTTTTGGGTATCTTTTTGTACTATCAACCCTTTAAAAACTTGGTTCAGGGTCTTGATAGATAACAATCTGTAAAAGAGAAAAAACCATGACTAGGAGAAACACCCATTCCAAACTTATGCAGTCTGTTTGTGTAGTCTTCTATTTCATCTGTTTATGGTTCTCTTTGCTTTAAGTTGAAGCTATATCTTTTGTTTTCCCGTCTGTTGAATGCATCCAAAAAAACGTAGTTTTATTCTTAACCTTCTTAAATATTAAAGATCTATGGAAGATAAAAATAACACAAAAAACATGGAATTTTTTTTTTTTGATCAAGCCAAGGTTGTGAAGTTCTTCAGCAACGTTTGCACATTACCCTTTTATTATTATTATTATTATTTTTTTTTATATATATTTTTGGTGCGGACAGTAATAAGAATTTTTTTTGATAAATTTCAAATTTAGAAGGAAAAAGATAAAATAAGCTATAAGATTTTATCAAAACTTGTAATTCACATTCCAATATACTACTTGGAAGCTGGCTGGTGAATGACTTGCTTACATTTCCTTTTGGACCTCTAGCAATATAAACTTCTCAAGGGGATAAACAGAATTGCAACGCTAGCTCTTGATTCAGTACATTATAAAACATAATGTTGTCCTTTACTTTTATCCTTGTTTCAAAAAATTCGCAAGCCTTGCTTAACTTATTTTTGTTCAAATCATGTCGATAGGCATCATATGTAAAACCTCAAGATTCTGCTACTGTAATTGACAATGGTTCACAGGCTTCCAATACTTCCCAGTTGGGACCTCAAGCTCCTTGTAAAGGTTAGAATCTCTGAATCTTTAGATTTTTTTTATTGTTTCCCATGATTTGGGAGTGCATGTATGATATGCAGCCTGCATTCAAACACACAGACACACAACACACACTTTCTGGTCAGAAACATTGTGAACTCACTTCCATATTCGTCAAGAAAGATGTCCACCTCTTTGAATATCCCTCCACGTAGGTAGGAATAGAATGGGTCAGATTTATCCCACAGGAGCAGAATTAGTGATACACTTCATGACAATATTGCCTTAATATTAAGTTATAGATAATATGCATGCATGCGTACATATATACACAAATATTACATCTACCAATTACATCATAGCTGTTGCATTAGGCGACAGTAAAGATAAGTTACTCAAGAGTGAATTGAAAATTTCCTAACTTAACCTGGAACTATTTCTTTGCATTTACCTTTTCTGTCTCATAAGCTGTGAGTTCTGAGTAGAATTGGTGTACTTTTTCAGCAAAGTATTGTACACTATTATTTCTCCTACAACCAATTTTAAGAACTATTATGCTTTTTGAATGATTATTTTGTTGATGCCAAGGTTTTTCTGTATAAAATCCACTTTTGGTCTTCATAGCTTGCTTAGTGTGAGAAGTGTTGAAAGATGATGAACTGCAAAGCGTTGTTCATCATGTTTTGTTCTTTCTTATTTATTTATCTCCTTCTTTATGTAGTAAACTGAAGACTGAGCTACAAATTTTTTTTGAGAACAGTTGTGTAATTGGTAAACATTCATACTTATTACTCTATACGTTACACTTATCACTAAAAGGCATTATACGCTACCAAATTACTAAAATAAATGAGGGAATATTATTGAAAAATATTTGGACGTATATGAATAGGAAAACAAAATGAGAAAAGAACAAAATAACATAGAGGTGGTGAGGAGTGTGAATCAGAAGAGTAATAGAGAGTTACTTATCCAAAAAAACAAAAAGAGGAGTAATAGAGAGCCAAAAAGTACATGGGTGGAGTGAGTTAAAAATATTCATAATTAAAAAATTCATATGAGGCAGTTAGGATGAAGAAATTACAAACAATTGGTGGCATTGACAAGAGTTCCGATGAGATGATGTGCAAATTGGAAGTTCTGAATCTGTTGGTAAAAGTTTCTGCACCTATTAGCCACTTGTTATTTGTTATAAATATTTCGTCCTGAACCCCTCTCTGGTTTAGTCTTTCCTATCAGCATATATATTGTTGAATGTAGCATGAAAGCATGAGAGTTATATTACAGAATCTATTCATCTTTTCTTTTCTTTTCTTATCTCTTCTCTCTCTCTCTCTCTCTCTATCTATCTGTGTGTGTGTGTGTGTGTAGGATCTGGTTGTGATTCAGTGAAGGGACAAGATAAAGAAGCTAGTGGACCACTTGGAATTCCTTCCTTGCCTGCCATGCAAAAGAAATCTGGAGTTCAGGTGAAGTCAACAACAAGTGGATCATCAAGAGACCTGTCAGATGATGATGAGCTCGAAGGAGAAACAGAATCAACTGAGAATATGGATCCTGCTGATGCAAAACGTGTAAGGAGGTAATCATGGTTTCAAAAAATTTTGTTGCTAATAAGCTTACTTGATTAGCAATTTGATGCTAGTAGATGCTGGAGTGTGCTATAATTTATATTATGTGATGAGTAGGTGCAGCTATCATTTGGTGGTTGGTCAAATGGTTTTAAAAACAATATGTTCCAGTTGTTTTCTTCAATGTGTATCACATAATTGTGGGAATAATTATTTTCTAGGGCTCTATCTACTTCCATTTAAATCTGTTTTGGAATTCTAGACAGCAAAGTCATAAAAATTGCCAGTCAGATTTTCTAAAAAAGAAAATTCTGCTCAATAAAATATCTACAAAAAGACACGGAAACTTGCTGTTCCAACAGCAAGTCATCTGATATATGCAATTTGTCATGTATTTTGGTTCATGTTGTTGGCAGCTATTACGAGGTGAGCTGGGTGTCGATCATAATAAGTCCTCACAGATGCGGGCCTCAGTATTTATCTGAGGGGCACTAGGACATGACAGGACACACTGGAGATTTATGTTACATGGACTCGAGAACATGTATCGGGTGCGGATATATGTATCCATGTGTCGGATGTGTGTCCAAGTGTTGTGTGTTCAACATGGGTACTTCACCTATACCCTTGAAGAGTGCATGCAACACAGCTGGAGATCATGCCTTTAAACGGATCACAAGGCTTGTAGAAGCCAAATACATAACCTTTTTTGCTGGCCAAATAGGGGTAAAGTATTTCTTACTATAGGTGGATCTAGGTAATGGCGAGAAGAATCTCCCTTTTGATTCCTTTTGAAGGTTGAAAACTCAAAAAGAGTTTTATTAAAAGCAATGCTTTCCAGATAATTAATTCGGAAGTTGTATTTGTTCTCAACAAATGAGGTTGGAGGCTCAATCAGCACTATTTGCTTGCTCAAATTTTGTATCAATATGTGCGTGTTTGATGCTGATCTCTTATGTTTGACACACTGCTTTTGCTTAACAGACGTAGAATTACTTAGATTTTAATGCATTTAACACCCTAGAATATTGAAATCCATTAATGAACCTTTGTGTCCTTTCCATTAATTGGGCAATTGCATTCTACAGACACATTTTGTTGTTGAATTCAATACCTTTCAATTTATCTATTTTTGTTTGTCAGAATGCTATCAAACCGAGAATCAGCTAGACGATCAAGAAGACGAAAACAGGCCCATTTGACTGAGCTGGAGACACAGGTTTGGTCTCTTGTCTTGGACATTGCCTCTACTTATATTATCGTTGGCTGATTTTCTAATGAAATCTTCACGGTTCCTCCTAGGTTTCTCAATTAAGAGTTGAAAATTCTTCTCTGTTGAAGCGTCTATCTGATGTAAACCAGAAGTACACTGAAGCAGCTGTTGACAATAGAGTTCTAAAAGCCGACGTTGAAACATTGAGAGCAAAGGTAACAGGTCCATTACAGTTGCTATTAAAGTTGAGAGGTGGTCATTTTTGAAAACCCATTTTTGGGTGCCTACTTAATCCTGGTGAAAAGCTTGCCTCTTTTGAGTTGACTTGGAATTCTGGGGTTAAAACCTGACAAATTATGGTTCTTCTAGGAGGGTGTGGGATGAAGTAGTAGTAATAATGTAGAGATCTAATTGGTGTGTAACAAGATATTGAAATTGCTTATGTTATTATTTACAGGTAAAGATGGCTGAAGAGACAGTAAAAAGAATTACGGGTTCAAACTCTGTGTTTCAAGCCATGTCTGAGATATCGACAATGGGTATGCCATCATTTGCGGGTAGCCCTTCTGACACATCGACAGATGCTGCCGTTCCTGTCCAAGACGACCCACAACAGCGCTTCTGTCAACCTGCTACTAATAATCATATACCCAACCATGACCCCAGCATTCACAATGGTTTAGTAAACATTCCAAGAGTAGATAATGTGCAGCAAAATCCTGCGACGGCAGCAGTTGGGGGAAACAAGATGGGCAGAACAGCTTCAATGCAGCGAGTGGCTAGCTTGGAGCATCTGCAGAAGCGAATTTGTGGGGGCGTAAGCCCTTGTGGAACCCAGTGCAGCGGAGAGCAGTAGGAACAAACAGAAGACCCCACTGCAATGGAGGTTTCAAAGAAGAACTGTCTTGGCAAATGTTTCTATTTTGATCTCTCTTGTGGGTTTATATTGGTAGAATTCATATTCTTTATGCTTCAGTTCATTGGGATATTGACCCAATTAGTCACCTTTAATTGATTATATTATTGCTGGCTAGAACAGCTCCATCTATAATGGCAACTTTCCAATTGCAGTTCTCCTTGTATGTTGCGCTTTAAATTGTGTTATTTGATTTTCTTCTGTACCATCAATGTTGGATTAGCCAATACTTTTATCTTCATCTTTCAGCAGATAGCACAACAATTTTGGTTTTAACTGCTCATCATCTGCAAATGAAGCTGTTTTCAGGATTAAGAGATAAAACAGGGCAGAATCACCAGAGTTGCCAATATGACCTGTTTGTTCCCAGCTCTGTTTGGTTAGATGAAAATTAATACTTGAAAGTTAAAAAAAAAAAGAAAAGAAAGTGGAGTAAATGATTTTCATCGTGCAATTTTTTTTTTTTTTTTTTTTTTTTTTTTTTTTTTTTTTTTTTTTTTTTAATAAATATTAAGAGAAATTACCATTGTAAGGTTTGACTAGCATGAAGACATTGTTATAAGTTCACTCTCTCTCTAGAAATCAAAATTTTACTGTGTTTTTTTGTAAGAAATTTTATGTAAAAATTAGGTGCTTATGAAAAGTAATTTTCCCTCTAACTTCAAGAGTGTTCAGTAAATTTTCATTTTCTTTCTTTTCTTGTTACTTCCATCTAACAAAATGGAGCATAAGAGAATTTTGTTAAATTTTTTATTAGGTTAATCAATATGATATATGATATACCTTTTCTTAACTAAGTACTAATTAAATAAAAAAAATGATTTTTAAAATACACCGGGCTTTTAAGTGAGTCTCTTTGAAAGGGCCTTTTTTAAGTGAGGAGCCTACTAAAAAGGGTGAGGACCCGAGGGCTTTAAGCGAGCTTCATTGAAGGAACCTGGCATGCACTAAGTTGAGACAGTGCCATGAAGAGAGGCGCACCTTTAACAACTATGGTCGTTTTAAACAGTTATAAATGGGGACATGTATCCTTCCTTTCTGAACAGCTTGACATGGAACAATTTTCTTAATTTTTATGTATCTTCAGATACTTCTTGCAAACTCCTTAGGTTAATGTCAAAGGACACTGATATATATGTGCGTGCGTGCGTGTGGCGCATGTGCTTTTACTATGCTATAACTATAAGGCCTGCAATTAGCCAATCTGCACTGGAAGCTGGGCACTTTGTTTACAAAAATGAACAAGGTCCATCAAACTAAAGAAGCTACTCTGAAAATAGTTGCTATTTGTTTACACCACTTTAAGCACAACAGAATTAAACTAGCAATCTTCCAGTAAAATGACTGTTATTGAGTTTCTCTGCTTCAAATTAAAGATTAAGAAGATCTAGCAAAGTCAGAATTGCGCAAAAAAAAAAAAAAAAAAAAAAAAATTCAGCTAAACGCATACATGATTAATGAAAGATATATTAATGCGGCACATCACAAAATATCTAAAGATTTTGTAATAAAATCCAATAAATACTTGCCAAAAACATTGAACTAACATCACCAAAATCCAAGGGGGGTAAAAAAAAAAAAAATTCGTATGACCCAATATTCGGAAAGCTGCTAGTGTGAGAGCAGATGGTGGAAGAGGAAGTAGATATTCTACAACTGATACGTTCCACTCTTACCTTCATAACCACAACCATGTAATTTTGAAACGTTCAATTTTTCTTGATATAGTTTCAACAACTGAGGAGCTTCATCATCAACAGTTCACAAACTTCTCATGTTGTATACTTAACCTGAATCCTCAAATGTCAAGAATACACAAATTATAGGTAGTCCTGATTGTTTAAAACAGTTATGAATGAGGACGTATCATTCCATACTCCTTAAGTTTTGTGTGTGTGTGTGTGTGTGTGAGCCATTCTGCACTGGAAGCTGGGGCACTTTGTTTAAAAAAAACGAACCAATGTCCATCACACTAAAGTAGCTACTCTGAAAATAGTTGCTATTTGTTTACACCACTTTACACTTCACTCTAAAATCAAACTATATTATCATGCATGTCTAGAGGCCCATTAACATGAACACGAACACTAAATTCCACAACAGCTGCTTAGAGAATTGAAAGAAGAAAAAACAAGGTTATATTTAAGCAGAACTGAATTAATTTAGCAATCTTCAGGTAACATGACTGCTTTTGAGTTTATCTGCTTCAAATTAAAGATTAAGAAGATCTCACAAAGTCAGAATTGCGCAAAAATAATGAATCATTCAGCTAAGTGCATACATGATTAACGAAAGATAAATTAGCGCAGCACAAAATATCTAAGCATTTTGTAGCAAAATCGAAAAAATACTTTGCCAAAAAAATTGAATTAGGATCATTAAAATCCAAGGGAAAAACAAAAACAAGAAATTGTTCATAATGACCTAAATCGAAACGCGGGTGGTGTGAGAGCAGATGGTGAAAAAGGAAGTAGATATTCTACAACTGGTATGTTCCACTCTTGCCTTCGTAATCATGACCATGTAATTTTCAAAGGCCCAATTTTTCTTGATATAGTTTCAACAACTGAGGGGCTTCCTCCTCATAACAGGTCACAAACTTCTTGAGGAACAAACTCTCTTTGGATAGGTTCCTACTTTCCAAAGGGAGGTAAGGGGTTCGAACCTCGGTGGAGGCATGTGCGTGTGAATACCAACTAGGAATAAAAAAAAAAACCAATGTCACTAGACTAACAGGTTTCTTAATCAAACCTTTCGACAACAAAACTTGAAGTACCAAACACCTAGGAATAATCCTCTTACCCAAGCTCTGTAACATCAATTCTGGATCATGGGTGATTTGGGAAGACTCCCAACCCATTCTGATTAGAGTACGAGGTGAGCACATCTGTACCAATAAAAGTATCATTTTTCACCGGCATGAACACAAGGACCAGTTCCTGAAACTGAAGCAGCAAAACATACTGTATACATACTGTTTGTATACAAACCAAAATATTTGACAGAATCTTATGCCAAGGACCAGAGCACACAACTGGCTCCTCGTTCATATTATTGTTGAGGTTGTAGATGATCAAGCAAGAGCAAAGGTTAAGTAACAGTTTCTATGTCAAAAAAAAAAGAAAAAAAAGAAAGAAAAAAAGAGAGGATAATATAATGGATAAGTGCAGTAGACAATAAGATTCAAGAGAGGTTTTTTTCAATCATGATCAGGTGGCACCATGGCAGACTGGCAGTGAACTGCATCTGGAAAGTACTGCATGCAAACTTTGTGGACTCGTTGAGAGTGAAGCTGACTATCTCCAGGGTCTAATAATCCCTCCCTATAGGAGCTGTGAAGTATGAAAAAGGCAAAACAAGTTTGGATTTGCAATATCTGTTTCTGATTCACTACCTAGTAGTACCAATTAGTATATCATGATCCAGAATGTGTCAATAAAAAGTTGTCATATTTTGACAATGACTGTTTTTAAAATGATTTCAGATACAGATGTTCAAATACATTTTTACTCTCCATATCTAGTTGATTATTGGCACTTTCAGTAAGTGAAAATTATGCACACAGGTTCTCTCTCTTTAAGTCGTCATGTTAAATCATGAACTGTTTAAATTTTTTTTTTGGTAAGTCATGAACTGTTTAAATTTCAAACCATAATTTCATCATAAAGGGTAAATGGAATATGGTGAATGTATTAGATTACCAGTATTAATTTCTAACCAAAAAACAAGAAGAATAAAAATAGAAGTCAGAACAGAAATTGCAGTCAGCAAAAGGACAAATCAGAAAGTTGAAATTTTCTATACTTCACCATGATTCAATAAATGTTTTGAAATTTTATGACAATATCTAGAAAACATCAATTTGGATTTTTTTTTTTCTTGTTTTCTAATGTTTTCATTTGCCTAAATGTTAACGAAATCTTTCCGAAAAATGTTAATGAGTTATCTTTCCGAAAAATGTTAATGAGTTATCGACCTGTAATCCATTTAAAGGTGGCTGCTGAGAGAATAAACTGAGCTGCCTCCAGGGTTAAATTCTATTCCCTTAATCTTCATCACCTCTCTTACCATCTCCACGTCTTCCCACCTTTCTGCAGAGGCATAAACATTGGACAAAGCTATGTAGTCTTCACCCGAACCTGCTAAACCAGCTATATCCTGCATGTGTTGTGCCTGGAGAAGTAGCTTTCCCACCTTCTCTCCCATGACAACATCCTCATGAACTTTGCATGCATTTAGCAAACTCCTCCACAAAACCAAATCACGTTTAAACTTAATGCCAACTATGAACTCATAGGCCTCTTTTAAGTGCCCAGCACGGCCCAAAAGATCAACAATGCATCCATAATGTTGTATCATCGGAATGACTCCGAACTTGCTCTCCATGCTATGGAACAAATGGAGGCCTTCTTCTACAAGCCCCGCATGGCAGCAAGCAGAAAACAAGCTAGTGAAGGTCACTGCATTTGGTTTAACACCATTAGCCTTCATAGCATCCAAAAGCTCCAAAGCTTCTTTACCTTTCCCATGAATGGCTAGCCCAGTTGTCATAGCTGTCCAAGTCAAGACATTTTTTACTTTCATTCTATTGAATACACAAAAGGCACTGTCTAGACACCCACATTTTGAATACATGTCAACCAAGCCAGTCCCAAGAAATACATCATTTTCGGGGAGACAGATTGTCTTCTCTACAAACCCATGAACACAAACACCAGTTTCCAAAACACCCAATTGAGAAGCTGCTGAGAGAACACAAAGGACGGTAGTATCTGTTGCCTCCACTCCATAAACATCAACCAACACGTCCCGGAACAACAAAAGAGCATCATAAGCATACTCTTTGACTCTCTCTTTTTGTGAACAATAACCCGACATCATTGCATTACAAGCAACAATATTTCTCATATCCATTTCATCGAACACCTTCCGTGCAGATCCAACATCCTTATTGCGCGCATAGAAATGAATCGTAGTGGTTTGAATAAATACATTCGACAAAAAACCATGTTTTACAATCCGAGCATGTATCTGCTTCCCTTCCCACAATGCTGAAACTGGAGAAGATCGAGCGCAGGCTCCAAGAACAAAAATGTAAGTTGAATCATCGAAATTGAGCTCAGCCCTAGAAACCCAATTGGCAAAAACAAGAATGGCGCTTCTGGGAGGAGTACATCTGATCAGAACATTCAAGAGATATACATTTTGATCATGAAATTGGGTTGGGATTAAATGTGCATAGTTGGTGCCTTGAGGAGATGATACAGCACAGTAACGTTCGATCAATTTGGCGAAAATGCGAGGTGATTTGAGGCCGTCGATGATCAGTTGAGCATGAATCTCTTTGAGATGGTTTATGGCGGTTTGTTTTTCGAGTAAGAAGGAGAGACATCTCGGTGAACGAAAAAACGTCAACATTTTCAATGGGCCATTTTTCATTTTTCACTCTCAAGAACTTCCGATTAGAGTAAGTTGAGCACACCTGTGCCAATAAAAGCATCATTTTTCACCAGCATGAACACAAGGACCAGTTCCTGAAACTGAAGCAGCAAAAGATACTGTATACATACTGTTTGTATACAAACCAAAATATTTGACAGAATATTTTGCCAAGGACCAGAGCACACAACTGCCTCCTCGTTCATATTATTGTTGAGCCTGTACATGATCAAGTAAGAGCAAAAGTTAACTAACAGTTTCTTTGTTTGCAAAAAAAAAAAAAAAAAGGGATAATATGATGGATAAGTGCAGTAGATAATAAGATTCAAGAGAGGTTTTTTTAAATCATGATCAGATGGTACCGTAGCAGCGAACTATGCGTCTGGAAAGTACTGCATGCAAACTTTGTGGACTCGTTGAGAGTGAAGCTGACTATCTCAAGGGTCTAATAATCCCTCCCTATAGGAGCTGTGAAGTATGAAAAAGGCAAAACTAGTTTGGATTTGCAATATCTGTTTCTGATTCATTACCTAGTGGTACTAATTAGTATATCATGATCCAGAATGTGTCAATAAAAATTTGTCATATTTTGACAATGACTATGTTTTTTAAATGATTTCAGATAAAGATGTTCAAATACATTTTTTTGACTCTCCATATCTAGTTGATTATTGTTCAGTAAGTGAAAATTATGCACACAGGTTCTCTCTCTTTATGCCGTCATGTTAGTGGAATAATTACATTGTGCACCACAATGGTTGCAAGTAAATCATGAACTGTTTAAATTTCAAACCATAATTTCATCATAAAGGGCAAATGGAATATGGTTAATGTATTAAAAAAATACATCGCACGCCTTTTTGAGTCAGGAGCCTACTAAAAATGACGGGTCTGAGGGCTTTTAAGTGACGAGCCTACTAAAAAGGGCGAGCCTGAGGGCTTTAAGTGAGCCTCCTGGCATGCAGTAAGTTGAGGCAGCGCCTTGAAGAGAGGAGCGCCTTTAACAACTATGATCGTTTTAAACAGTTAAGAATAGGGGGTATGTATCCTTCCTATCTGAACAGCTAGACATGGAACAATTTTCTTAATTTTTATGTATCTTCAGATACTACTTCTTGCAAACTCCTTAGTTTAATGTCAAAGGACAGTGATATATATATGTGTGTGTGTGTGTGTGCGCGCGGGGCTTTTACTATGCTATAACTATAAGGCCTGCAATTAGCCATTCTGCACTGGAAGCTGGGCATTTTGTTTACAAAAATGAACAATGTCCATCAAACTAAAGAAGCTACTGTGAAAATAGTTGCTATTTGTTTACACCACAACAAGTATAACTGAATTAAACTAGCAATCTTCCAATAAAATGACTGTTATTGAGTTTATCTGCTTCAAATTAAAGATTAAGAAGATCTAGCAAAGTCAGAATTGCCCAAAAAAAAAATGATGAATCATTCAGCTAAACGCAGACATGATTAATGAAAGATATATTAGTGCGGCACAGCACAAAATATCTAAGCATTTTGTAATAAAATCCAATAAACACTTGCCAAAAAAAATAGTTGCTATTTGTTTACACCACTTTACACTTCACTCTAAAATCAAACTATATTATCATGCATGTCTAGAGGCCCATTAATATGAACATGAAAATTAAATTCCACAACAGCTGCTTAGAGAATTGGGAAAAAAAAAAAAAAGAAAAAAAAAAGCATTATATTTAAGCAGAACTGAATTAAATTAGCAATCTTCCGGTAACATGACTGTTTTTGAGTTTATCTGCTTCAAATTAAAGATTAAGAAGATCTCACAAAGTCAGAATTGCACAAAAAATAATGAATCATTCAGCTAAGTGCATACATGATTAACGAAAGATAAATTAGTGCAGCATAAAATATCTAAGCATTTTGTAACAAAATCGAATAAATACTTGCCAAAAAAATTGAATTAGGATCATTAAAATCCAAGGGAAAAACAAATACAAAAACAAGAAATTGTTCATAATGACCTAAATCGAAACACGGGTGGTGTGAGAGCATATGGGGGAAAAGGAAGTAGATATTCTACAACTGATATGTTCCACTCTTATCTTGGTAATCACGACCATGTCATTTTGAAAGGTCCAATTTTTCTTGATATAATTTCAACTGAGGAGCTTCCTCGTAACAGTTCACAATCTTCTCCAAGAACAAACTCTCTTTGGACCTCAACAATTTCCCTGCACTAACGAGTTTCTTAATCAAACCTTTCGACAACAAAATTTGAAATACCAAACACCTAGGAATAATCCTCTTATCCAAGCTCAGTAACATCAATTCTGGAACATGGGCGATTGGGGAAGACTCCCAACCCATTGTGTTGACATAAAAATTCAGCTTTGCCATTATATTCTCCTCGGATTTCTTCATACAAGCCGGACATCTTACAAAAGCTGACACTGTTTCTTCCTCGGACCAACCCCACCTCTCATAAACCTCCATCTTCCTTTTCCATGTCAATTTGCTCAATGAAATCAACGCTTCGACAGCCACAACAAACTGGAATTTCGAAGGGTTGAAACCCATTTTCTTTACATCCTCCACTACCTCATTGAATCTATCAGGCTTTCTCATGAATGCCCTAAGGTGATAAGTAATTAAGTACACAATATTCGATTCCACAATGTTCTCTAAAAATTTCAATGTTTGGAAATGTAATAGCACTGTGATCACGCCCAACAATCTGTAGGTATCGTTTAAAAGCAGCGATAAACTTGTCATCTGAAGGAATAAAATTCTTCAACAAATTGAAAGATGGGATGATTTGGTTCTTCAAGCTATATGTCAATATAGTTGGATCAGCGGATTGCATTTTCGCGAGCTCGGGTGAAATGCCATTGGAGTAAAAGAACTCGAATTTAGGCAAAAAGATTTTCTTGGTATCCAATAAGAGAAAATTTGGGCGTTTTCTGATGACATTTGAGATCTGGGTTTTGCTGAATCCATGGTTCTCGAACAAATTGAGAACTGAATCTGGTTTTTCTAGGGTTTTGAAATCGATTTTTTTGGAAGCTGAAATAGCAGTTTCTGGACTCGACCCACATGAATTTATGAGGTAATTCACTTTAAATGAGTGTTGATTCGTGGAAGTTGAGATGGATTCGAGAGATGAAAACAGTCTATAGATTGTTGAATCTAAAACAGAGGAGCAATTAAAACGAACTAGGGTTTTACTCTGCATATAAATC
Organism: Cornus florida; assembly: GCF_030987335.1. Classification (NCBI taxonomy): domain Eukaryota; kingdom Viridiplantae; phylum Streptophyta; class Magnoliopsida; order Cornales; family Cornaceae; genus Cornus; species Cornus florida. The sequence continues at coordinate 22,472,250 of NW_026775573.1, forward strand.
ATTGGTAATGGAAGATGGTAGACAATGTTGAGAAGAACTCACCTGATCGTTGTTAACTTTAGGTGCTGATGAGCCACCACAGCCAATCTCCTTCTCTAGGGTTCGTGACTCGTGACGATGATGATGAGAGTTCATTTTGGCTAAAGCAAAAGGTATATGGAGTAGATAACTGACAATGAACGGCGACATTTCACATATCTCTACAACTTATTTACTTCTCTTTCTTTTTTTTCATTTAAATTTTGTATTTTCCACTACTATAATCCTGAACTAAACCACCCCCCTAGATATAGAAATTTATACACACATATATATCTGTACATATGGTGTTCTTCTTTCAATTTTTATTATTATTTTTTTTGGAGGGGGTGTTTAATATCTATATTTAGGGCTCATTACATAAAAAATCAGATTAATAATAAGTTTGAAAATACAAGTTCAAATTTGACAATAATTATTTTATGTAACATAACTTCAAAAGTTAGATGGAGTGTCAGCTTATGTATATGCACTTTTTTACTGTACATGGTTGAAAAAATTATAAAAAAGAAAAAAAATATATATAAAAGTGTGGATTCTAATCTCTCTCTCTCTCTCTCTCTCTTTCTCTCTCTCTGTGTATATATATATATATAATTTTTTTCATTAACAAGAAACTAATTTGCTTTTAGGAGGACTTGAATGTTCACCTCTTAATTTGAAAGATAATGAAAAATCTGTTAAATTGCAAGTTCAAATTTGATAATAATTATTTTATGTAACATAACTTCAAAAGTTAGATGGAGTGTCAGCTTATGTATATGCACTTTTTTACTGTACATGGTTCAAAAAATTATAAAAAAGAAAAAATATATATATAAAAGTGTGGATTCTAATCTCTCTCTCTCTCTCTCTCTCTCTCTCTCTGTGTGTGTGTATATATATATATAATTTTTTTCATTAACAAGAAACTAATTTGCTTTTAGGAGGACTTGAATGTTCACCTCTTAATTTGAAAGATAATGAAAAATCTGTTAAATTGCAACACTTGTACCTTTTCTATTTTCATAGCATGCAAAGATTACAAAATGCGATCGTAATATTTACACTCTATTTACTGAGCTTATCATCAATAATCAAAATCGTCTAAATGAATCATGGTTTAAGTCTTTAGTCCAAGCAACTCGACTTATTATGGCCTCTATACAAAAGATTTTATCTCAATATTATTTCCATGATAAAAAAACGGTATTTAAAGTTTTTCTAATAAGTGAGTTTAGTTAATTTTTTTCTAAAATAAATAAATGTGATCAGTTTTTTTCTTTTATCTCATCATAAACAACGAGTCATGACTTAGGCTCAAAATGCTTGGCTAATTTATAATTCTCTATATAAGAAAATAGAATTAAATTTTAAGGGTTAAATCATAAAACTCCTTATATTATAAAAAATCATCACATAACTCCCTCAACTAACAAAGAAACCCAAAGCTAACAATAGTCATCGTGACAGAACGCAAGAGTCATGTTGCTTGCGTGGTTGGGTTAAAACCTTGCACCCTCCCCTCTAACCAGCGGATCGTGTTCGTGTCGCGTCAGAGTATGTGTATTCTATTATATAAGTGGACAAAAACATGACACAATTATTATTCGTGTCAAGAAACCCTGACGTGATTATTACACACGTAACACAACACAACAAGCGTAACCCAAAGACTTGACACGACAAGAAACGACGTCTATACACATTTTTGACATTAACACAATATGTTTATTCAACAAGTTTAGCTAATTGGGTCATTTTTAACACGAACATGAGTCATGAAACGTTTATCTGGCACGTTTAGTTAAACAGGTTAATTGGGTTATAAACGGGTTGGCAGGTTAAACACAAATACGACACGTTTAATTTACCGTGTCAATTCGGATCGACACGATTACAACACGAACACGATTAAGCCAAACTCACTTATCTCTTGTCTGTGTTCGAGTCGTATTATTGTCACTCCTACCGCTAATTCCAAATATTCTTGCCATAAAAAATAAATAAAAATTATGACAGAACTATTAACTGACGTATAAAATGACAAAATTGACTTCTATGTTTAACGGTGTGGTTAAAATCAGAAAGTCTACCTATACTATTCATAATGTTCATATAACCCCTATACTAAAAAAAAAAACCTTCTTACAACTTCATAACTTTTTAAAAATCCATCCTATCACTCCAATTTGTTTGTTTGCTGTCAAAAAGTAACATCATAATAATAATAACACATGCTTATAATATGCCAACTTTTAAAATATCATATGACAAAAATTTCCTTTTGAACCACTTAATGCCAGCTCCAAGTCGTCTTCTCCGCAAGCACCTCTTCCCCAAATATCCCATTATCTTTCACCTTTGTCAGGTCCCCATGAATTCTAAGAGCTCAATTTAGAATATCCACCAAAAGTTAGCTGATCTAAAATAGGTCATATATTACTGTTCGTCTACACCAGCAATATATTAGTGTGCAAATTTTGCAAGGTCATCTTGCGAATTACTATCAACTAGCGGGAGATGGCCGTCAAAATTTTCTGTACCTTCTACCCTTTTTTATTTTTTTATTCTTTTTACTACTTAGAGCACATGTTTTAGCCCCACAACACACACACCATCCAAATCAGAAGTGCAGTTCGAAAGCGAGACCTCAAGGACTTACCTCCCGGATCCCTGCCAACGCCGCAATGCCCCTTGGGACCCGTACCTTCTAACTTGACTTCCCTGATGTTAAATTCATAAATTATCTTCAGGTACTACTTCTGGCAGACATTTGTTTGGATATAAAATTTTTTTCAAATTTTTTTTTTTTAAAAAAAATTTCTGGTGCTTGGTTTTCGTAAAATATTTACGAAGAAAAAAAAAAAATAAAACCAAACAAAAATAACTTACCCATTAATTTTTGGCAAATTATTTACTGAACCTCAATCTCCACCTAGACCTAAAACTTCGCCAAAAAAAGTAAAAATAAAAAATAAAAAATAATAAAAATTCCTGAAAAAAAATATATTTTTTTAGGTCGAAACAAATGGAGCCTTTAATGTCAAGGGTAGCAGTGATACATATGTGCTTACCAAACTATAAGACCTGCAATTAGCCACTGTGCACTGGAAGATGACCACTGGTCACTTGGTTTACAAAAATGAACAATGTCCATCAAACTAAATAAGCTATACTCTGAAAACAGTTGCTATTTTCTTAATTTTTATATTTCTTCAAATACTTCTTCTGGCAAACTCCTTAAGCTAATGTCAAGGTCAGTGATATATATCTGTGTGAGCGCGAGCGCACAGACTCTTTTACTAAGCTATAAGGCCTGCAATTAGCCATTCTGCACTGGAAGCTGGGCACTTTGTTTACAAAAATGAACAATGTCCATCAAACTAAAGAAGCTACTCTGAAAATAGTTGCTATTTGTGTACACCACTTTAAGCAGAACTGAATTAAATTGAGGATATTCCAGTAACATGACTGTTAGTGAGTTTATCTGCTTCAAATTAAAGATTAAGAAGATCTCGCAAAGTCAAGAATTGCACAAAAAATAATGAATCATTCAGCTAATCACATACATGATTGACGGAAAATATATTAGTGCAGCACAAAATATCTAAGCATTTTATAACAAATCAAACAAATACTAACCAAAAAAATTTGAGTTAAGATCATTAACATCCAAGGGACAAAAAATTGTTCATAACAACCTAATTTGAAAAACTGGTGGTGTGAGAACGGATGGTGGAAAAGGAAGTAGATATTCTACAGCTGATCACGACCCTGTAATTTTCAAAGGCCCTATTTTTCTTGATATAGTTCCAACAACTGAGGAGCTTCCTCCTCATAACAGGTCACAAACTTCATGAGGAACAAACTCTCTTTGGACCTCAACAATTTCACTACACTAACGGGTTTCTTAATCAAACCTTTCAACAACAAAACCTGAAATACCGAACACCTAGGAAAAATCTTCTTATCCAAGCTCAGTAACACCAATTCTGGATCATGGGCGATTCAGGAAGACTCCCAACCCATTGTGTTGACATAAAAAATCAGCTTTGCCATTATATTCTCCTCGGATATTGCCATACAAAGTGGACTTCTTATAAAAGCCGATATTGTTTCTTCCTCAGACCAACCCCACCTCTCATAAGCCTCCATCTTCCTTTTCCATGTCGATTTGCTCATCGCAAACAATGCACCAACAGCCACAACAAACTGGAATTTCGAAGGGTTGAACCCCATTTTCGTAACATCCTCCACTACCTCATTGAATCTATCAGGATTTCTCATGAATGCCCTAGGCTGATTAGTAATTAAGTACACAATATTCGACTTTGGCACGCCATGTTCTCTCAATTTCAATATTCGGAAATGTAAAAGCTCTGCGGTCACGCCCTAAAATTGCCGGGGATCGTTTAAAGGCCGCCATAAACTTGTCATCTGAATGAATTAAATTCTTCAACCAATTGAAAGATGGGATGATTTGGTTCTTCAAGCTATATGTCAATATAGTTGGATCAGAGGATACCAATTTCATGAGCTCGGTGCCGGAAATGCCATTGGAGTAAAAGAATTCGAATTTGGGCAAAAAGATTTTCTTGGTATCAAATAAGAGAAAATTTGGGCATTTTCTGACGACAGTTGAGATCTGGGTTTTGCTGAATGGATGCTTCTTGAACAAGTTGAGAACTGAATCTGGTTTGTCTAGGGTTTTGAGATTGATTTTTTTGGAGGCTGAAATAGCAGTTTCTGGACTCAACCCACATGAATTTACAAGGTAATTGACTGTAAATGAGTGTTGATTCGTGGAAGTTGAGATGGATTTGAGAGATTGAAACAGTTTATGGATTGTTGAATCTAGAACACGAGCAATTAAAACGAACTACGGTTTTACTGTATATATAAATCATTGGTAATGAAAGATGATAGACACTGTTGAGAAGAACTCACCTGATTGTTGTTAATGTTAGGCGCTCACGAGCAAGGGTGGATCCAGGATTTCTCAATGGGGTGGGTTAATATTAAACATCAATTTAATAACAAAATTTTTTAAGCAAAAAAAAAAAAAAAAAAAAAAAAAAAAAAAAAAAAAAAAAAGCTCTTCTAACCTCATCCATTTAATTAACCAGGTATTCATGTATTTGAATACATAACCCAGGATCTCTTTCAATAGAAGTGGAGTGAAGTTGATTGGGTTCAACAACTTGAGGCAGGAGGTTGCAAATCAAGATCACTAGGTATATCCTTTTTAGATTGATCATCGTCAATGTTAGATGCACTACCACGAGGTATATCCTTTTTTGATTGACCATCGTCACTCATTTGGCCTCTCTTTTGATAGAATGAGAGAATAGACATACTTTTCACATTCTTGTTTGAAGGTTGATGTTGAACCATTATTATTTTTAACCTAATAAAATTAAAGAATGAGTTAGATTAAAAATACCTAAATCAAAATATATCCACCAAAGCCAACTGTTGTTTAATTCAATTTTAGTTAATTAACAATGTTTCTTTAGACAATTGACTGATTAAGGCATAGAAAATCCTATTTGGGTAATTAATAAAAAAAATTACCAATTTATTTCTGACCAATTCACCACTCAATATCCTCTCTCTTCTTTTGACCAATTTACTAATCCTATTTGAGAATCTACGAGTGGAAGCAGAGTGTGAGGTAGTTCACGGCAAGCCCCTTCCAACAGTATGGAATTCACTCAAAAGCATGCTTTTTATAAGTATTTTAATTTTCAAGAAGTAGCTTTAGAGCTTTACCCTATATTAAGTAATTTTGTTGTTTATATATTAACAAATTTTGTTACTTTATATTGTACTCTGTTTCATATACAATTGGGTGCCCATATTAATTGACAGATTTATGCCTTATGTGGTTAACATCCAATTTATTATTAGCATGAAAAAATCTGGAATAAAAATTATATATATTGATTGAATAATTGAAGAAATGACTTACCTTGAATATCAATTGATCCAATTTGTTGTGCTTTATACTGATGAAAGCACTCTAAAAGATGGTAGGACCGTAGGATGCTGTAATTGTAAAAATTATAATCCACGATAAGGGCCTTCAGCTTGTTCAAGACTCAAGTTCAACCCAAATTTACCAATTAGTCTTTCAAATCCTGCAAAGGGAGATCCTGTTTCAGTCATTATCTTCACAAATATTTATAACTAAAATTCATAAAATTAATATATATATATATAAAAGATCATAAAAAATTTCACCAAATAGGATTTAGTTTGCAAAACAAGAATTACAGACCTTGATTAGTTGATTTAAAAAAAAAATTAAAACAAAACCCATACATACAAGTTAGCAGTTGCAGAGAGAGAGGGGGGCAAGCTTGAGAGTTGAGAGACAGCGGGCCAGCGGCTGAAGCTTGCGAACGGCGAACCTATGGGTTTTGAACTTCTGATTCTTGTAGATTTTGTAGTTTGCAGTTGCAGAGATAGAGAGGGGGCAAGTTGAGAGTTGAGAGTTGAGAGTTCAGAGTTCAGAAGTCGAGAGTTGAGAGCTGAGAGCGAGAATAGAGATGGAGGCGATTGGGGAGGAAATGATTGGGTCAGGGCCGGCCCTGGGCTTATTTGACTTGGGCCTCTATTTTAGTATGGTGGCTGAGTTGACTTGGGCTTGATTGGGTGACCAATTTTGGAGTGGGTTAATATTATTAATATATATATTTTTTACTGGGCTAAAATTAGTATAGTAAATAATTTTTTTTTTTGTTTTTGGTGAGCTCAAGCTCACCCCTACATTCGCCCTTGCTCATGAATGTGATGATGCTGATGAGAGAGCATTTTGGCTGAAGCAAAAGCTTATAACGGAGTAGCTAACATATTTTTTCTATTTTTATTTACTTTTCTCTTTTTCATCTAAATTTTGTATTTTCCACTACTATAATCCTAAACTAAATCACACCCCTATATGATACGTAAGATACATATATATATATTTTTTTCACCGCAAGAAGCTTACACACTACTCATATTTATTTTGTTTCTTTATACACTTGAATCCTCATCTAAATTTTTTTTTTCCCACTACTATAATCCTAAACTATACCACAGCCCTATATGACACATAAGATTCATTTTTTTTTTTTTCACCGCAAGAAACTTACACGCTACTCACATATTTATTTTGTTTCTCTATACACTTGAATCCTCATCATTCATTTTAGAAGATAAATGAGATAACACTGAGCCATAAGGCCATTCATTACATAAACAAATTTAAGAACAATTATTATTTAATGTAACATATTTACTTGTACCTTTTTGCTTTATAATGTTCTAAATTTCTTTTTTAAAAAATAAAAAATCAAAGTGTAAATCCTAATATATATGTGTATATATATATTTAAGAAACCCATACACTTATTTGTTTATAAAACTTTCACAGATGAACAAAATATAGTCTTTATATTTACACTTTATTTACCGTGCTTAACTCAAAACCATATAGATGAATCGTGATTAAGTCGTTAATCCAACCAATTCAGCTTATTATTTATGGCATCTATACAGCATCTATACAAAAAAATTTATTCATGATTTTCTTTTTTTTTTAGAAGGCAAGAAGTGTTAGAAGTTAGATTAATAAATGCAAAGAGTCGAAACATGGCACTCTAAAATCTACCGGAGGCATTAATCCACTGGGATATCGAAACATCTGTTTTATTCATGATAAAAAAAATAAAAATAATAAATAATAAAAATAAAAATAAAACTAACAAAATTAGGCCTCTGTGATACCCTACAACTAACAAAAGTAATTGTTTTATCCCATTTCGTGGCGGAGTTGTTAACTAACATGTAAAATGTCAAAATTGAGCTCTATGATTTAATATTAACGATTATGAATAGCACGTGCGTGTCATGTGCCAACTTTTAAAATAGTGTCTGATAAAAATGTCCTTTTTAACCACCTAATGCTACTAGCTCCAAGCGGTCTTCTCCACAAACACCTCTTTCATCAAGTCCTGGCCCTGAGACCTTCATCCTAAGCCCCAAATATCCATTCTCTTTCAGGCCAGGCTTCGATAGAACCTCCATGGTCAATGCGCCATTGCCAGAGCCTAAATGTTCGCGGAGCGAGTGCTGGAGTTCCCAACCCTGAGCTTCACAACATCATCTCCAACTTCAACCCCAACAAAAGTGATGTTGGGGTCAGTGAGGAAACACTTGATGGACTGAGGAATATAGTCAATGTAGAAGAGTTGGATTATGAGGCACTTAGTGTCAACACACAGTTGCATTAATATTGTGCCTGTTTTGTTGGTCTCTCCCATGGACATAGGAGGATACCGTTCCCAGTCAAGTCCTGTCATGATTGGTTGACCATTGTATTTAGACCTCACTTTATTGAAATATATATTATATATATGTATTATATTATGTTTCCTTCTCCCTTTTATTAACATAACAAGCTCTACTAGTTGTAGCAGCAAAATGTCGCATAATACGCTCATCAAAATCAGAATCATCTGCAAAAGCTTTACGATCAATTTCATAGCCCCCATGGGTGTGACGAATTTTGTGCCTTGACCTCAAACTCCTTTTATTCTCCACTGCAGCTAGAAGTTCTTGGCTGGCAGGGTCTTCCAAGACAAGCAGCTGCCAACATATTGGGCACTCTTTGCTTCTTTGTGACCATTCAAGAATGCACTGCAGATGATACTCATGTTTGCAGTTGGTAATAGAGGCAGGATCATCGGTGTTGAAAGGCTCGAGACACATACTGCAAGCGTCTTCGTAGTTGTCGTTGGCAACTCCAGAAGACGAAGACGAAGACATGATCGGAGGAATGTTAAATTAAGTAATGAAATCCGCCATTGACAGTACTTAAGACTAAATCAATGTGTTTGTGTGTGTATATTAAGAGAATAATAGGAAAGTGATAAATGTAAAAGCACGAACTGGTGCAGAGAAAGACTGTAATACCCCGATATTTTAAAGGATTTATTAATTGAAATTAATTACTTTTATTTTATTTTAAATGATTAATTTGAATTAATTGAGTTTATTTCAATTTTTAATTGATTTATTTTATTGAGTGCTTAGAGTAATTGTTTTATTTTAATTATATTTCGTGATTATATATGGTAATCGTTTGTGTATGTGCTTGATTATTAATTGAATTATTGATGTATTGATTTTATTGGTATGTTGCGATCTTAGTTGTAATTTCTTATTTTGTTTATGTGCTTCATGTAATTAGATTATTTTAATTTACGTGTTTATTTAATTATTTGATTTATTTAAATTAATTGAATTTGGGCTTAAGGGAAGTTAGACCAAATGATTTGGTCTTAGGCTTGAATGAGGCCTTATTGGGTTAATTAATAAAGGCTCATGGTTATTTAATTATTTAAATGATCATTTTTAGTATTAATTATAAATATATAAAATTATATATAAATATAATTAATTAATAATTGTTAGGGAAAGATATATATAGAGATATATATTTATGGATATATATAGGTTTATATGATTTAATTAACTAACGGTTAATTATGGAAGATAAATATATATATGTGTGTAATATAATATACGTATATATATATTATATTATTTAAAGATTATTATCTTATTAGTAGTCCTAGCTGGAATATGAGTTAGGTTTTAATGTGTATAAATATACACATTAGGTTTATGGTTAAAAAGTTTATACATTAGAAAAATAAGAGAAGTAGAGAGAAAGAGAAGAAGAGGAGGTCGACAAGGAGGAGACCGAATCGGAGAAAGAGGATGTCGGGATTCGAAGAGTCTTGACGGATCGGTTTTGTTTCAAAACCTTCAGGCGAGTTCTTCTCTATCTTTCCTCTTAGAACTCATAAATATTTCACCTTGAGTATCAAGGTTTTAAATTAAATTAATTAATTTAAGTTATGGATAGAACGAATTAACCAAAGCATTAAATTAAATTTATTTGATTAAATCATGTGTAGATCGGATTATTAAAAAGTCTAAATTATTATATATATATATTTTTTCTTTTGGAATTTTGGATTTTAATTGATATATATGTGTGTTGCATATATTTTAAAAATTAATCTATAGGTTGATCTTGGACCCAATATGATTAATTAGGGTTTTTAGAGTTTCTGGAATTTTTCTATAATTTTTGGAATTTTCTATATATTTTTCTGGATTTGTTTTATATGTATTTTTTAATTTTGTATAATTATTTTAGTATAATTTTTACTGTTTATACAGTGGAGGCTCTAGGTTAATCGGCGCATCAATAGGGGGTCTGATTCGGTGTGGTGCAGCACAATATAACCTTGTGTGCTTGTGAATTAGAGCCATTGTGCTTTGAAAACAATAATGGATTAATTCGGTGTGATACGGGTGTATGGAGGATTAGTGTGCCACAAATTTGAGCCTTAGATGTGGCTGATTGAAGGGAGAGTTGATTTGATGTGGCACTGGTGCATGGAGACGTATGGAGATGCGGTGAGATGATCCTGTGTGACGCCGCATAAGGACAAGGTTGCATCTAGCAAATGGTAGCATGCCACATCAGCAAGGGGGAGGATCTGGCGCGTAGGAGCACGTGAGCGTGCGTGAGGTCAGCTGCCAGTGCTAGGTGGCGCGTGGAGGCGCGTTCAGAGGCTTTAGGCGCGTGTAGTGGCGCGTGGGGGAGCGTGAGGCACTGCTTAGGGTCCTGTGCAGTTCGGTGAATTAGCAAAATTTATTTTAAGCTTGTTAGGATTAAAATAAACCATTAGAGGGTGTGTTCTTAGTGTTCTGAGAGCTTTAGAGTGTTGCTATGATATTTAGTAACATTTAATTGGCGTAAATATAATTAATTAAATATTTTGCCATACAAGGAGGTGTATATATGTATATAGAGTTATATATGTATAAATATACATGGTTGATTTAATTTTCATATAGAATGAGGTATATATTTACATATATATATAAATATGTATATATGGTTTTTTTTTAAATAATCAAAGATTATTAAAGAATGAGTTATACACATATATACATATTAAATGATATATGTGTATAGGTATATATATCAATTAAGATGATTATCCTTATTTTTTTTATTTGATATATCTGGAGAGGCTGGTTAATAAATTTGTGATATGTCTATCATCCACAGGAGATGTTTATGTATTAATTAGCTTATTGTTAAGTTTAAAGTTGATACATAGTTGAGTTGTAGGCATGGATGAGTTGTCATAGGAGTAAATATATTGCCTAAGTATTTGTATGAATAAAATACATACATAGGAAACATGGATGAGTTGCTAGTTTACAAGTATAAATATATATACTTATGGAGGCGTGGTTGAATTGCCAATTTGTAAATAAATATACTTGTGGAGGCATGATTGATTTGCCAATGTATAAAATATATACTTAAGGAGGCATGGTTGAATTGTCAAGGTATAAATAAATATACTTTCAGGAGGCATGGTTGAATTGCCAATATATAAATAGATATATTTATAATGGCATAGTTGATTTGCCAAGGTATAATTATACGGCTATATGTTTGATGATTAAAATATATCATCTATGATTATTATATGTATAAGGTGGATTAGGATTAAATATTCTTAAATTAGAATAGTCTAGTACTTATAGGTTAGTGTATTATTTTATACATATTAATAAAATAATACTGAGGTGACATGGATAATTTGTCAAAGTCTAGATATGTGAGATTTAAATACTTAAAATCATTATTGGTTTTGGAATTAAATGTAATATTCTATAAATTATATTTTGTTATTTAAATTATTAAATTGCCGTGTAGGATGGAATTAAGGTTAGGGGAGTTTCTTTAAAAAGAAATTATGGATTGGACTAGATAAAATTATTATTTAATCATTGATAATGGTTTTGGAGTTAATGCACCTGGCTATAGATGTTATTGTTATACTGTATATAATTAATTATATATATATATATATATATATATATATATATATATATATATATCATGGTATATCAAGGTTAAAACTTTATTAGGGTTGTTTTTGATCAGAGATGATCTATTTATTGGTTTTCAGAGATCTGGTAAAGAGAACTTGCTCGTCAAGTTTAACCCGCGATTTATTTTTCAGATTATTAGAAGTTCAAATCTCAAGGTTGAGGATCCGCAGTTGGAGGACTTATCCACTCTTTCGCTTTATTTAAAAGTAGGATATTATTATCGTTTCATTTGATATTAGTAATTAATAGTGAACTTTTGGTTAATGGATTTTGGTCAAGGGGTCTTTGGGTTACAGGATTCCCGAATTGTAAATGTTGGAGAATTATTAATGGATTTATTGTTTATTAATTTTCTTCAGCGTTTTAATTATTCTTTATTCCATTTTGTTATCTGTGCTTGTTTAAATACTTTAATTGTTTTGATATTCCTTAATTTTGTGTGCGGATTTGATCAACCCGTGTTCCAAAATTAGGAGGTATCACAAAGACGGAGAATATAAGAAGAAGAGGAAGTAAGAACCCTAAAAAAGTGTAGAGAGAGATAATACAGCATATATATGGTTCAGTACTAAGGCTCACATCCATGGGTCAAGAGCCACTGAAACTACATTTCTTAATTGTATTTCTTGATATGTATATTGTATTGATATACAATATATATGAAATAAAGTTGACAAAAGAAATGAAAAGAAAAGAAACATAATATAATATATGTGTATAATATATTAAGGAAAGAAGGGAGAAGGGAACCGAATATAATACACACACACATATATATATATATATAATATATATTTCAATACAATTCACTGACCCAACCATCAACCACACAGGCCTTGTCTATGACTGTGGCTTCAATGAAAGCTCCAGAGAAATGAACCCACTGTTTTGTTGTCATTTTAAAGCCGATGAAACAATCTTCACAAGTAATGTATGTATGATATGGATTTACAATGCGTTTATTACTTGGAGAACAAAGAGTTTGAATGGTTGGCATTTATTACTTGGAGTCATCCAAAGGTCATGGTGGGAATTTTCTTTTTGGAACTAACACTTGGGGGAGTATGATATGGATTTACAATGCGTAAATGTGATGGGGAACTGCAACCAATTCGTGTTTGGTTACCGAGAAAGTCTGAAGGCATGCTATGTATAACCCCAAGTGGATGGGTTCATATTTAAAAAAAAAATTTAAAATACTTGTAATTTTTTTAGTTCATTTTTAACATTAAGAGCATGTGTTTATAGATGATATGAAAAAAAAAATAGAGCAAATTAAGAACAGTTGAGATTTTCAAGTGTCAATAGTATTTTTTTTTTCTTTTCTCTAATTCAAAACAAATAATATATATATGCTTATAAATAAAGTATGTTAGAATAAGGATTATCATAATAATGGTTATTATTATTATTATTATTATTTACTATATTTTGAATTTATTAAAGCAATAGGTTTATTCAAATTTGAAGGGTTATAAGTAATTTCATTCACAAACCATATCTATCAAAAAAAAAAAAAAAAAACATTCAATAATCATAAGATAAACCATAAATAGAAATTTTTTTAGAATTTGGAAAAGACAAGCTATAATTTTTATATAAAAATCACCATTAGTAATTATAATTTAGTACCATAAATAAGGTTTTACAAAAATTTTGAAGAACCAACTTTAATTTTTAGAAAAATTACCATCAAAACGTATAATTTAGTACCTTAAATAGATTTTACAAAAAATTTGGGGGGGCTAATTTAATTTTTATATAGAAAAATTACTATGAATATATATAATTTAGTACTAGTACTAAAATTTTGCCAAAAATTTGGGGGGGCCATGGCCACCCCTGGCCCCCCTCTCCCTCTGCCCCTGTTTGTAACGTGCTTAGTGTTGTTACTAAACTCTTTTACTTCAATTTTTTTGGTTAGCTAGAGTGTTTTGAGAATGGTTCTAAGGCTATCAAATAATTTCTCCTAAAAATGTATTAGGTAGTTACCTCTATATTTTTTGATCTCACCAGAGAAAAGTGTCATTTCCATAAAAAATTTCAAACCAAAAAAAAAAAAAAAAAAGAAAGACTAATTATTCATTTAGACTAATTTAGTTGACCAATTTTTTAAATTTTTTTATACATTTTAAGTGGGTATATGAGTTATGTAACCATGGTGTTATGAGATGTAAGGAAGGCTGCAGTTGAGAATGGTTTGAAGGTGATGCTCAACCGGTTAACCAGAGATGTTTTATTGCTTCTGTTATATTAATGACATGAATTATTAATTAATTAAAAATTAGCACATAGTGATTTTGTAACGTGATATAATTAGTTAACGACATAGATATCATTGGGGGGAAGTATTTGTTAGTAGACAACTTAGGATTGGATTTCATGCGCTTGATGGTCTACCAGTTCGCATTGCGTGCTTGGGATGTTGAGTTGGATTGTTTTTGATTCTGTTGAATAAAACTAGTTGTTTTGCCATGTTAAAGATAAAATAAATTTCAGTTCACAATGATGATATTTCAAATTAATGGACATTAGTTTAGATGGCATATGTTCTCATTTTCTCCCATTTCTTGTTGGAGCAATATTGTGCCAGGTTTGTTAAAAGAAAAGGAAAAAAAAAAAATTTTTTTTGATAATGTTCCAAACATGGTTTTAGAACCACCAAGTCTATTGTAACCCTCCCTATTTATTGAAATTAAATCTAAATTACGTAAATTTAGAGGAAAAAGTTTCCAAGAGTCCGGATGCTCTGCAATATTTTAAATTGTATTTTAACACGGTTATCGGAATGCTCTGCTTGTTTTAATCGATCCTTATAGTTCTAAACTTGGCCCTAATCCTTTTTGACAGTCCATCTTGCTTGAATTGTAACCTATCCTTACCCTCTTGCTGATGGCAGGAATTGAATTATAATCAATTCTACTGCTTAGGAGTCAAAATTGCGCACTAAAGAACCTAACTCATTCTCATTCTTTTAAGTATATTCTGGCACTTCATTTGTTTTTTAAATAAATCGAAAGGTCTGAAAGTGGAGTTGGGATATTTAGTCTTTACATGAATGAGTGATCATAGTCATTTTTGTCGTTACACATTCTTCACGTAACGGTAGAAAATCTTTGATCATAAAAGTGATTTGTTGTACAACTCTCTTTCTTTGAATAAAATAAGTGAAGTATGCGTCCGTCATTCTAGAGTTTGAATGGAAAAGAGTGGTGGGGGTTTTCCTCTTACTTCTCTAGTTCAAGACTCATCAGGTTTGAACTTAAATAATGCATGTGATTTGAGAGCGATTGCGAATATTCAAAATTTATAAATCATCCTATAGTTATGTGGCTAGGGAGTGGCTTAATTCGTGAAAAATAAATAAATAAAATAAAATATAAATGATGAATTGGACTTGGGTTTGAAAATTTGCAGCCCAGGCCCAAAGAAAACCCAAAGCATATCTTAAGTCGTCCATTCATAAGCCACCATCCAATGACTATATTATCCACATTTTTGGGTCTTTTCTCAAATTTTCCTACTCAACGCAGTTTGATAGAATTATACCAAAGCTGACCAAAATCAATCCAAGAAATCAAAGCAAAAATGGAGATAGCAATCTCATCTGCAACTCTCCCTCTCTCTCTACCTTGTGCTACAACAAATCGAAGAAGTGCTTCACCGTCTCTTTCCTTCTCTGCCTCGAATTCTTGTTTTTTCAACAATACTCTCTCCACCAAAAACTGGGTCAATCGTAGTCTGGTTCTGGGTCGAACCAGAGCCAAATCAAGGGGTCTCTCCTGCAACTGTTTGTTCGGTCTGGGGGTGCCGGAGCTGGTGGTGATTGCCGGCGTCGCCGCCCTTGTTTTCGGCCCCAAGAAGTTGCCCGAAGTCGGCCGCAGCATCGGCAAGACCGTCAAGAGCTTCCAAGAGGTCTGTTCTCTCTCTTCACATTTCAATTATTGTTCTTATATATTATGTATCTTTCAATTATGGGATTTTGATTTGTGGACTTTTGGAGCTTATTTTGCTGATTTATTTTAGGTTATATATATATATACACACACATACATACATAGATATACATGATCTATATATACATATAAATATATGTATGTGAGTTCTATTGTTCGTATTATTGGTAAGCCTGTTTGGGTGCACTTTATTTAACATTTTAACATGCTTTCTGTTTTGAACAGTAACAAAATTGAAAATAGTGGTAGAGAAGAAGATGTGATTGTGGTTGTCTATGGGTATTTGAAGAATGAAAGGGGAAAAGAAAAAAAAATAATAGATACAAAACGACACACATTGGATGTGGACTTTACTTGTGGAGAATTTTGTATAAATTTTGAATGCTCGAAAAAGTAGATTCTTTTATGATCGTGTTTGGTTGGGCCTTTAAAGAACCATGTTTTAGGTCTGAATTCATATACCAATGCGCTATAAAAATAAAAAATAAAAGTAAAAAAACACCGCCCCTAGAGGTTACATCACGGAGGTGTACAACAGACATGTCATGGCAGCCTGCATGGAGCATGAACTTTTTAGACTTCTCTACACAGTTGCGGATTCTTCCGGGATTTCTTTACCGAAGTATGGAGTTGTCTAAACTTGTCTACAATTGTACAAAGTAGCTAGAGTTCTCTAGACTTGTCTTGTACACTGTCTAGATATTTCTAGAGTTGTAGAGATGGTTTGGTGGACACTTTTAGAACCTAATTTTAGAACTCTCTTTACCATTGGATTAGTGATACTTGTACAGATAATAGCCATCCCAGTGTTTATATAAGGAGGTGGGGTTCATTTTCTCTCACCAAATAACTTGAGTTGTAATCTTCTCTTGAGGTGTTAAATTCTCACAAACTCTCTTGGTCACTTGCCTAGCTCACTAAACTATAATGTAGGTCTTTTGTATACCGTGTAGGTCTTTTGTATACCAGAGTAGTCAGTATATGATATCTTTTGTATGCAAGGATAGTCTTTAAGGAATTATAGAGCATTTTAAAGCTAATGCTTGCGCCAAAATTACCAAGTTTATCTAATAGAACAATTAACTACATATAATTCGATCCTATCGGGATGCGTGACAACTTGTATATTAAAGAAAACACGATCATTTGATAGACATCCTTTACATAATATTTTAGTACTACATTTTTGTTTGTTTATGTGTTTGATTAAATTGGTGTGGTTTCTAATTACTATGTCCAAATTGTTAGGAGGAGAACATTAAATTTCAACGATAACTAAAAAAACCTCATGCATTTATTATTACCAACTGCCAAGAAGAGAGAAGAGACAAGAGACTATGATCAGATGCCAATCTTTCTCTGATAGATGATTTTAACCAGCTTCAATACCAAAGCTTTATTGTGATCAATCTAGTTATCTAAGTTTTTATTTAATAATACAACTCCTGATTGATTAAACATATGACAGTTGCAGAGCATTAATACATATTTTAACTGGTGCAGGCAGCAAAGGAGTTCGAATCAGAGCTGAAAAAAGAACCTGGTTCTACTTCAGATTCCTCCATCGAGAAATCTACAGCAGTCAGTGAAGAGGAGAAACTAGATATCAAGGTTCCAAGCACTAAAGAAAACTCATGAGTGTAGAAATATTGAAACAATTTATGTATTTCCTTATGCTAGTCTTGTTGCCTTAACCGGTTAGAGAGTCCATTTTGTTCTATGTAGATTTGTTTCTGTTGGGAATTGTAGCTTAAATGAATTGAATCATGTTTTGGTTGTTCAATTTGAGTGATCAGTTGGGAACAATTAGGCCAGCTCAATCTTGGCCAAAAAATACTATTATTTATTATTCTTTTTTCCTATTTAGTGGAAGGATATGAACCACATTTTGGCACATTTCTCGAACTGAATTGCTTCAAAAGAGTGCTGGAAGTTGTTTGTTCCATCACATTGGATGGAGCTGGTTATAAGTCATATATATGCTTCCTATAAAATCCATAACCAGGTTTTCCAAGGAGATTAATGGTATTTGTATTATTTTAATCTTGAACTTGCACAGTAAGAGCGTCCTCACCATAGCATTACTCAATTTTACTCTTAGGGTTGAGAAGACCCGAGGTACGGCTAGACTTACTCCAGCTAATGGGAGATTTATGAGAGTCCAATTTGTTTGAGTTAGCACTACAGTCAACAAGGTTTAGATGCCATGGCACTAGTCAAAATTTAATTTTTTGTCGACTGATTGCTTATGGATTATTATTATTATTATTTGTGTGGTAAGGTTTAAGACCAAGTTCATTAATTTGGACAAATTCCTTACACCACATTTATGAAATTTTACCATAGTTGTATAAGTTTACATTTATGTAATGGTATCTCACTGTAAAATCAAATAAAACAAAATGTATGAATTAGTTCACTAACGTTTGGGAGAATTAAATAGTTGGATTTAAAGTTGGAAAAATTTTAATATAATGTTGAACTATAAATTTCTTCAAATTCTAAATCTACTAAGGTCTCAATTCAATGCTCCCAAATATAACATAAGGCTTATTTCAATACATAAAATTTAAATTAATATATATCCACAATAAATTTTGATGATGTACAATTTTATAAAGAAGGTAAAAAGGAAAAGTTTACCGTGCAAAGAGTAGTCAGAGAACAACAGAACAAGAGACGATGCATTAATTAGTTTAGAGGTCTTTTTTTACTACGCATCATTTACTTTAAAAAACAAAAAAAAAAAATTGTAGGGCAAGTGTAGAGAATATCGCCCCTCGATATATATATAAATATATAATATAATGAATAGATGATATAAGTGTGGATCAAGTAGTATTCTTATATCTTATATCTATTTTAGCGTGGTCAGGTACGTTAAATTAACAACATAAATAAATTGAGTTCTTGTTCTAGTAATCTATAAACTTACTTTATTGTTGAAAATGCCATAGAAAATCTATGGTTGGTCTACAATTTCAATTTTGTTATGTGGAGACCAAAACAGTCACTCTCTTTCTAAGCACCTCATGAATGTCCATCCATGCACCGCTATGGACGTGGTGTCCGTTTTCTCACTTCTGCTTCAAACATCCAAAACTCCAATTGGGATCCAAGAGTTTCTCTCTCTCTCAATCACCCAACTCTTGTTTCACTCGAGAATTGCACTTCAAGAGACCATTTCAGACAGATATTGGCTCAAATGATGAAGAACAATCTCACTGGTCAAACTTTTCCGATGAGCAGACTCATCTTGTTCTCAGCCAAAACTCACCCTGAGAACCTAGACATGGCCATTTCACTCTTCAATCACTTCACTCCGCATCCCAATCTATATATATACAACACCATGATCTCTGCTTCATCTTTCTCATCAATTCAATCATTTGCTCTGTACAAGTCTATGCTCGAGTCTTGTGTTTACCCAGATGGGCATACCCTCATTTCTTTGCTGCAAGCTTCAAAATGTTTACTAGAAGTTAAGCAAATTCATTGTCATGCCATTGTTATTGGGTTGTTGAGTTTTGGGTATTTGCAGAATTCATTCATTAAATTGTATTTGGAGAATGGACAGTTGGGTCTTGCACATCAGGTGTTTAGGAAAATGCCTAGTCCAGATGCTGT
Organism: Cornus florida; assembly: GCF_030987335.1. Lineage (NCBI taxonomy): Eukaryota > Viridiplantae > Streptophyta > Magnoliopsida > Cornales > Cornaceae > Cornus > Cornus florida. Next base: position 22,491,833 of record NW_026775573.1, read on the forward strand.
TTCGTATAATATTGTTATTGTGGAATATGCAAAGAAAGGGTACAGCTTGGAAGCGCTAGAGTATTTCTGTGAAATGGTGGGTTCAGGCTTTGAGCCTGATGAGTATACAATGATTGGTTTGCTTGTGTCTTGTGGGAATCTGGGTGATGCACTATTGGGGAAGTCGGTTCACGCGTGGCTTGAGCGGAGAAAGTTGATGAAGTCTTGGAATTTGATCTTGGGTAATGCTCTTTTAGACATGTATGTGAAGTGCAAAGAAATGGACCTTGCAAGGAGGCTATTTGATGCTTTTGTGGAGAGGGATGTTGTTTCGGGGAACACCATTATTTCTGGATATGCCAAAGTAGCAGAAATGAAACATGCCCATGCTATTTTTGATGCCATGCCTTGTAGGGATCTTCTTTCTTGGAATTCTTTGATTGCTGGATATACCCTGAAGGGTGATTATATGATGGTAAGAAAATTATTCAGTTCCATGATGGCCGAGAAAGTTCAGCCCAACGGTGTCACAATGGTCAACTTGGTTTCTGGTGCTGCAGAAATTGGAGCTCTGGACCAAGGGAGACAGTTACATGGCTTAGTAGTTAGATTGCAGATGAAAATAGATGCTTTTTTAGGTTCTGCATTGATAGACATGTATTGCAAATGCGGAAATATTGAAAAAGCTCTCATGGTTTTTAGGGTAGTAACCGAGAAAGATGTTACCCTATGGACAACTATGATCACTGGATTAGCATTCCATGGTCATGGAAGCAAAGCTTTGGATTTGTTCTCCGAGATGCAGAAGTATGCAATACCCAATCATGTGACATTTGTTGCAGTTCTCACTGCCTGCAGCCACAGAGGACTTGTGGATCAAGGGCTTAGAATATTCAAGAGTATGACAGAAAACTATGGTATTGAACCAGGAGTCGAGCACTATGGGTGCCTGGTGGATCTTCTTGCACGATCAGGGAGACTGGCCGAGGCTAAATCTGTGATTGACAAGATGCCAATGCAACCAAGCAGGTCCATCTGGGGGGCGGTGCTTAGTGCATGTAAAGCTCATGGAAACGTTGAAATAGCTGAGATAGCTTTGAGAGAGCTGCTAAAATTAGAGCCCGAGAAAGAGGGCGGATATGTTCTATTGTCTAATATATATGCTGCAGTTGGGAGGTGGAAATATTCAGACAAGATCAGGGAAATCATGGAAGACAGGGGGGTGAAGAAGACTGCTGGTTGGAGCAGTGTAGTTGTTGGTGGGATTAAACACGTGTTTGTGGCTACGGATAAGAGAAATGCGAGGTGGGTAGAGATCCAGTCCATCTTGCTTTGTCTGAAAACAGAAATGAAGTTGGGACATGAAATTTTGTTGGACTCCCTGCAATCTCCACTGCTGGACTGAGGCTTGATCTTGAACCTATACTGCATTGGCAACCTTTGTTCACAGATGGTGCATATATGGTGCGCTTTCTTTTATCTCAGTTTCTTATTCGCATTTGCTATTTGTGGCTGATTTCATACTTCTTCCTCATATTATGTAAAGCATGCTCCTTCTTGGTTGCCAGCCACCCTTCAAGGGGTCTTGATTCATAAATAAGTGTAGAAAATCCGAAGTCATGGATTATAGGCAAGATTGACACAACCTTTAACGGTACCAAGGAGTATTGCACTGAGGATTTCCCTCTTTGGTGAATTTATCCTCTTCATCCATTCCCTTTTTTGGTTTGGTGAAAACTGAAAAGTATTGGAGACCCCACATTGGAGAATACGTAAACATTCAACAGGTTCTTGGTTAGTTTCCTCCCAGGATTTAGTATGCAGCTGTCAAAACAATGTGATGGTACTCGCAACCTTGGGTAAAGTAGCCTTAAGCTTATATTATAGGTATGGCTACCTTGTATATCAATGACTCTTGTGGGATTTTCATTTGAGATCCAATAGTTCTAAAATTTTATTTTCCCTGCAAACTACTCTAACTGACCTATCTATTGGATCAGCAACATTCTAAAATTGAGAAGTCATCACCCCTGTTTATCCTGCCATTGGAAGAATCACTTTTGCAGACTTCTTTAGATGTTCCAACTATGCGATGAAGTTCTATTGGAGGGATCGCCAAAAAACTGTTTCATTACTGAGGAATATATATTGATCATGCTGCTTCTGCAATCACATCAGGAGAGTCGGGTTTGAGATTTAACCGAAAGACGCACTGACTCACGCTCTTACAGCCCAGCTGCTGTTATTGAGCTCAAAGTGGATGAGAGAGATACTGAGGTCACTGGCAAGCTGAGCTGAGCTAGCTCTTCTCCTTGGGAGCTAAGGTCACTCCTGAAAATAACAGAACCTAGAAGTCATATATTAGCAACCCGCTCTTACAGCCCAGCTGCTGTTATTGAGCTCAAAGTGGATGAGAGAGATACTGAGGTCACTGGCAAGCTGAGCTGAGCTAGCTCTTCTCCTTGGGAGCTAAGGTCACTCCTGAAAATAACAGAACCTAGAAGTCATATATTAGCAAGAATATTTGTGGTGTCAGTGAATCTAAATTGTTCAACCCATCCAGATATTATTTGTTGCTTCATTTTATAGCACCTTTTTTTTTTTTTTTTTTTTTTTTTTTGTCTTTTACAATGAGTTGCATACATGGTTTCAGTCTTCATGTGTCAGGAATATTGTAGTTACAATTCAGAATTTCTTACTATTCTCTCTTATTTATGCTCACATGCAACTTGATGACTGTAATACCCCGATAATTTTAAAAGATTTATTAATTAGGATTAATTATTTTATTTTATTTTTCAATGATTTATTTTATTTTATTGAGTGCTAGATTAATTATCTTATTTTAATTAAGTTATATTTCGTGATTATGTATGATGATTGATTGTTTGTGTGGTTGATTATTGATTGAATTATTGGTGTGTTGATTTTGTTGGTATTATATGACTTAGTTGTAAATTCTTGTTTGTTTATGTGCTTCATGTAATTAGTTATTTTAATTTCTGTATTTAATTAATTATCTTATTTATTTAAATTAATTGGATTGGGCTTAAGGAAAGTTGGACCAAAAGATGTGGTCTTGGGCTTGTATGAAACCTTATTGGGTTAATTAATGAAGGTCCGTGGTTATTTAATTATTTAAATGATCACTTTTGTATCAATTATATTTATATATATATATATATATATAATTATATATAAATATAATTAATTAATAATTGTTATGGAAAGATATATATATAGATATATATTTATTGATATTTATAAGTATATATGATTTAATTAACTAATGAGTTAATTATGGAAGGAATATATATTTATATATAATATATGTTTATAGATATAAATTATTTAAAGGTTATTATTTTAATTCATAATACTAGTTGGAATAGGATTTATAAGTATATATGATTTAATTAACTAATGAGTTAATTATGGAAGGAATATATTTTTATATATAATATATGTTTATAGATATAAATTATTTAAAGGTTATTATTTTAATTCATAATACTAGTTGGAATAGGATTTGGAATTTAAGGTGTATAAAAATACACATAAAACTTTAGGGTTAAAGGTTTTACACGTTAGAAAAATAAAACAGACAGAGAGAGAGGAAGAAGAAGGGCTGACAAGGAGGAGGTCGGATCTGAAAAGGAGGACGTCGGAATTGGAAGAGATAATTAAAGTTAAAGCGTCGGTTTCGTTTCGAAACCTTCAGGCGAGTTTTCTCTAACTTTCCTCTTAGAACTCATAAGGATTTCACCTTGAGTATCAAGGTTTTAATTAAATTTATTTGTTTAAAAATTATGGTTAGATCGGAATAATTAAAAAGTATAAACTATTATATTTGATTTTTAGATTATTGGATTTTAATTGATATATATAGGTGTTATGTATATTTTAAAATCAATCTATAGGTGGATTTGTGACCCAAGAGAGTTAATTATGGTTTCTTTATTTTCTAGAATTGTTCTGTAATTTTTTGGAATTTTTCTGATATTTTTAGGAATTTATTAGGATTTATTTTCCTATTATTTGTTAGGAAAATAATTATATATATATATATATATATACACACTAGGTAACTGGCGCATGTGGAGCAGCGGCACAATAAAGAATTGATCCAGTGCGGCGCGGTGTAGGATAATAGGGTGTATACGCCAATTAGGGCCATTTGATTAATTAAACTTATGTGAATTGATATGGTGCATCGCGGCGCATAAAACTTTGGTGCGCATGTGTATCTGGACCATAGAAGTGGTCTGGTCAACTATGGGATTATTTGGTGTATTGCAGACCATGAGAAGATGGTGCACTCGCTGATCTGGACCTTAGATCTATTATAGTTAATAGAAAATAATCTAGTGTGAGCGTGTTCATTTGCGCACTCATTTATGACCATTGGATGCGGCATAAAGGAAGTGATGGATTCGGTGTGGTGAACTCACGGTAGCTGAAAGAGCTTAGCCAATACCAGCACACAAGGAGGCTTGAATCCAGCGCGTGCAAGTGCATAGTAAGCACGTGGGGGCGCGTGGGAAACTATGTTGGCCTAATTCGACACTAGAAATTAAAACGGTCATAATTTAGTCATTTTAAATCGAAATTGGGTCATTCTTGAGCTCAAATTCAAGGATTTTTCGTCCTCTTTCCAATGGTACCAATTTCATTATCAGATTCTTATCCTAATAAGAGATATTTACGTTTTAGTGAGACGGTGTCGGAAAACTATTTAAACCGGTATGGAGTATTTAAAGGAAACTATTTCTGACATATTTAGTTGCACTAATTTGGGTAAATATAATAAATTAATAATTTGTTATGGAAGGAAGTGTATATATATATATATATATATATATATATATATATATATATATAATTATTTATATATGTGTATATATAGTTTAATTTGTCTATGAGTTGTATGGAAGGATGAATATATATATATATATATATGTATGTATGTATGTATATTGATTTTAAATAATCAAGGATTATTAAAGAAGGTGTTAAACACATATAAATAACATATGTGTAGGTAGATATATATATAAATCATTTAAGATGATTAATATTATCATTCTTATTTGGCATATCTTAATAGGCTGGTTGTTAAATTAATGATATGCGTATAATATGCATGTGATGGCTATGTATGATTTAGCGTATTGTTAATTTTAAAGTTAATTCATGGTTAAAGTGTGGGCATGGATGAATTGTCAAATGATTAAATATATTACCTAAATATTTGTATGAATAGAATACATATATGGAAAGCATGGATGAATTGCTAATTAAATGTATGAATAAATATACCTGTGGAGGCATGGTTGAATTGCCAATGTATAAATATACATACACGGAGGCATGGTTGAATTGCCAATGTATAAATAAATATACTTATGGAGGCATGGTTGAATTGCCAATATATAAATAAAAATATTTACAATGGCATGGTTGATTTGCCAAAGCATAATTACGTTGTTATGTGTTAGATGATTAAAATATCATCTATGGTTGTTGTATGTATGGATTGGATTAGGGTTAGATATTCTTAAATGAGAATAGTTTAGTACTTACTGGTTAGTGTATTATTTTACATTAATAAAATAATATTGGGGAAGACGTGGATGATTTGTCAAAACTTGGATTTTGGATATGTGATTTAAACAATTAAAATCATTATCGGGTTAGGATTAAATAGAGTATTTCTTTTATTATAATTTGTTGTTTAAATGATTAAACAATTGACTAGGATGGGATTAAGGTCAAAGGAGTTTTTATAAAATGAAATGGTAGATTGGTCTAGGTATGAATATTATTTTAATAATTATTTAATAGGTATGGAAATTTAATAAACCTATTAATGGATGTGATTAGTATAGTATATATAATTATATATAGACATGTATATCGTGCTTTATTAAAGTTAAAACTTTATTAGGTTTGGTTTTGATCAGAGATGATCTGCTTATTGGTTTTCAGAGGCCTGGTAGAGTGAACTTGCTCGTAGGGTTTAACCCACGATTTATTTTTCAGGTTATTAGAGGTTCCAGTCTCGAGGTTGAGGATCCGCAGCTGGGAGACTGTCATTCGTCTATTCATCTTGTGTACTTTTAAATAGTATTGGATTATTGGATAATGTTTTAAGGGGTCCTTGAGTTATGGGATTTCCGAATTGTAATTGTTGGAGAATCATTAAGTAATATTTATTTATTAGTTTTCTTCAGCGGTTTATTTATTCTTTATTATTCATCTTTGTATTCTGTGCTTGTTAAATACTTAAATTGTTTTGATATCCCTTGATTTTGTGCGCGGACTTGATCAATTCGTGTTCCAAAATTAGGGGGTATCACAGTTGGTATCAGAGCACTTCAGGTTCAAGTGTCCTTAGGGTTTCTTTCGTTGTGTGACTTCCGCGTTGTGTACTCTTTTACTTAGAGCTTAAGTTTAGGATTCATTGTATTCTATATTCGGTCCGTTAGTGTGTCCTAATGGTAAATCATTGAGTCTTATCAGGAAAATGGTAAGACACCGATTTAGAAGGTATTGATAAATCGTTGAGTCTTCCTCTGATTTTGAAGTATGGGTTTTATGGATTTATGCACCAATAAAATAATATGGAGGTATTTTAGGGACGGATTAATGGAATAGTTAAGTCTTACCTATTTATTTATGAATTGTATGGTTTAATACACCGGTATGGGACGGTGGTATTTCAGGGACGGATTAACCAAAGAAGTTAAGTCCTACCTATATATTTATAAGGGAACGGATTAACCATAGCGTTAAGTCCTACTTATTCGTGTCAGGTCAACGGAATAGTTGGATGGTATGCCATTGAAATAATATGGTTGGATAGTTTACTTTTATGTGGATATAATGGATTATATATATATATATATATATATATATATATATATATATACATACACACACACATATATGGGCCATGATATAAGCTTGAGTCTCAGGATCGGTGGTTAGGATGGACGCGTATATTGCCGATTGAGATGGGTAGCTGGGTTTAAGGATGTGTGGGCTCTGGTAGAAGGAGGACTCATAACCACCTTTGTGTGCGTTTTACATGAGATACCCACTATCCGGTTGAAACTGCTTTAGTCCAGTGAGAGTCTCTAGTGTGTACTTATATTTATCAATTATATAAATATGGAATTAGCTAATTACGTGATGTATCTGCTAATAATGAATATGTGTGGATGGGTTAATTTCCACACGGATAAAAGGAATAATGAAATTTGAAATTAAATAATCAAAGTTTTTATTTCATGGATTTGTGAATTCCGAGGACGGAATTCCGTTTGTTAGGGGGGAAGAATGTAATACCCCGATAATTTTAAAAGATTTATTAATTAGGATTAATTATTTTATTTTATTTTTCAATGATTTATTTTATTTTATTGAGTGCTAGATTAATTATCTTATTTTAATTAAGTTATATTTCGTGATTATGTATGATGATTGATTGTTTGTGTGGTTGATTATTGATTGAATTATTAGTGTGTTGATTTTATTGGTATTATATGACTTAGTTGTAAATTCTTGTTTGTTATTTGCTTCATGTAATTAGTTATTTTAATTTCTGTATTTAATTAATTATCTTATTTATTTAAATTGATTGGATTGGGCTTAAGGAAAGTTGGACCAAAAGATGTGGTCTTGGGCTTGTATGAAACCTTATTGGGTTAATTAATGAAGGTCCGTGGTTATTTAATTATTTAAATGATCACTTTTGTATCAATTATATTTATATATATATATATATATATATATAATTATATATAAATATAATTAATTAATAATTGTTATGGAAAGATATATATATAGATATATATTTATTGATATTTATAAGTATATATGATTTAATTAACTAATGAGTTAATTATGGAAGGAATATATATTTATATATAATATATGTTTATAGATATAAATTATTTAAAGGTTATTATTTTAATTCATAATACTAGTTGGAATAGGATTTGGAATTTAAGGTGTATAAAAATACACATAAAACTTTAGGGTTAAAGGTTTTACACGTTAGAAAAATAAAACAGACAGAGAGAGAGGAAGAAGAATGGCTGACAAGGAGGAGGTCGGATCTGAAAAGGAGGACGTCGGAATTGGAAGAGATAATTAAAACTTGAAGCGTCGGTTTCGTTTCGAAACCTTCAGGCGAGTTTTCTCTATTTTTCCTCTTAGAACCTATAAGGATTTCATCTTAAGTATTAAGGCTCTAATTAAATTATTAATTTGGATTAATTAAAAGCATCAAGTTAATTTATTTTATTAAATTGTGTTTAGATATGATTATTTAAAAGTATGAATTATTATATATTTTTAATTTTGGATTATTGGATTTTATTTGTATATGTAGATGTTGGATATATATATTAAAATCAATGTATAGGTGGAACTGTGACCTAAGGGGATTAATTTTGGTTTTTATATTTTCTGGAATTTTTCTGTACTTTTCAGAATATTTTTAGAATTTGTTTTGTAATTTTTTTATATTCTGGAATTTATTTTAGAATTATTTTTATTAAATTTTAAATTAATTCTATGCACTCTGTGTGAATCGGCGCATAAATCAGGAGATGGGTGATTCGAGGTATGATCTAGTGTGGTAGAATGCATAGTAAAAGGTTACATCACTGATCTAGGCCATTGGAATAGTTTAAATATAAGTGGAATGATTCGGTGCATTACGGTGTACATAAAAGAGTGCGCATGTGAATCTGGACCATGGATTAAGTTTGGTCAACAGAAGATTTATCTGGTGTGGGTGCATACATGTGAGCTCAAGTGAGCTAATCTGGTGTGGGTGCGTTTGTGTGAGCTCAAGTGAGCTAATTAAGTGTGGGCGCGCTCACAGTAGTGTTTGAGCTTAGCCAATTATTTTGTCTGTTTGTGACATAAAATTAAAACGGTCATAACTTAGTCATCTTAAATCGAAATTGGGTCATTCTTGAGCTCAAATTCAAGGATTTTTCGTCCTCTTTCCAATGGTACCAATTTCATTATCAGATTCTTATCCTAATAAGAGATATTTACGTTTTAGTGAGACGGTGTCGGAAAACTATTTAAACCGGTATGGAGTATTTAAAGGAAACTATTTCTGACATATTTAGTTGCACTAATGTGGGTAAATATAATAAATTAATAATTTGTTATGGAAGGAAGTGTATATATATATATAATTATTTATATATGTGTATATATAGTTTAATTTGTCTATGAGTTGTATGGAAGGATGAATATATATATATATATATATATATATATATATATATGTATGTATGTATGTATGTATATTGATTTTAAATAATCAAGGATTATTAAAGAAGGTGTTAAACACATATATACATTAAATAACATATGTGTAGGTATATATATATATATAAATCATTTAAGATGATTAATATTATCATTCTTATTTGGCATATCTTAATAGGTTGGTTGTTAAATTAATGATATGCGTATAATATGCATGTGATGGCTATGTATGATTTAGCGTATTGTTAATTTTAAAGTTAATTCATGGTTAAAGTGTGGGCATGGATGAATTGTCAAATGATTAAATATATTACCTAAATATTTGTATGAATAGAATACATATATGGAAAGTATGGATGAATTGCTAATTAAATGTATGAATAAATATACCTGTGGAGGCATGGTTGAATTGCCAATGTATAAATATACATACACGGAGGCATGGTTGAATTGCCAATGTATAAATAAATATACTTATGGAGGCATGGTTGAATTGTCAATATATAAATAAAAATATTTACAATGGCATGGTTGATTTGTCAAAGCATAATTACGTTGTTATGTGTTAGATGATTAGAATATCATCTATGGTTGTTGTATGTATGGATTGGATTAGGGTTAGATATTCTTAAATGAGAATAGTTTAGTACTTACTGGTTAGTGTATTATTTTCCATTAATAAAATAATATTGGGGAAGACGTGGATGATTTGTCAAAACTTGGATTTTGGATATGTGATTTAAACAATTTAAATCATTATCGGGTTGGGATTAAATAGAGTATTTCTTTTATTATAATTTGTTGTACAACTGACTAGGATGGGATTAAGGTCAAAGGAGTTTTTATAAAATGAAATGGTAGATTGGTCTAGGTATGAATATTATTTTAATAATTATTTAATAGGTATGGAAATTTAATAAACCTATTAATGGATGTGATTAGTATAGTATATATAATTATATATAGACATGTATATCGTGCTTTATTAAAGTTAAAACTTTATTAGGTTTGGTTTTGATCAGAGATGATCTGCTTATTGGTTTTCAGAGGCCTGGTAGAGTGAACTTGCTCGTAGGGTTTAACCCACGATTTATTTTTCAGGTTATTAGAGGTTCCAGTCTCGAGGTTGAGGATCCGCAGTTGGGAGACTGTCATTCGTCTATTCATCTTGTGTACTTTTAAATAGTATTGGATTATTGGATAATATTTTAAGGGGTCCTTGAGTTATGGGATTTCCGAATTGTAATTGTTGGAGAATCATTAAGTAATATTTATTTATTAGTTTTCTTCAGCGGTTTATTTATTCTTTATTATTCATCTTTGTATTATGTGCTTGTTAAATACTTAAATTGTTTTGATATCCCTTGATTTTGTGCGCGGACTTGATCAATCCGTGTTCCAAAATTAGGGGGTATCACACTTGTTTTGCAATGCTTGAAAACGCGGACATAGACACAAGGAAATCATATTAGTCCATGCCGGGTGAGATTGGTACTTCGTGTAGAAGCAGCATACAGGCAGAATGACGGTCCCATTAAAGTCGCACCCCTTGGTCTTCTAAATTGTTGCACAACGGGCTTATTATATACAAAACCCGATAATTTTGGGACAAAGACGCGGCTGCCATCCTCAACTTCTGGACCTTGAGTTTCCCATTGACGATGATTGATCATATTTCATCGCGTAATGATATTCGAACTGAGAACTGAGCATATACATGCATGAATTTTGATCCATTTAACCATCTAATGTATGTGTAAAGTTAGACTAGAATGGATAAAGTTATCCCTTGTGCTTTTTTCTACGCATTGCTAGTAACTGGATTGTATGTGGAGTACAGTATTTGCACCAAGAATCTGCATTAGAGAGTGGAGGGAATGATGGGTTGCAATTTATTCTACGTAATTAGTTATGCAATTGGATGTGTGAGAAGCTAAGCGATAGACAACAAGCAGAGTGATAATAGTGCAGAAAAAGAAGAGGGAAGATTCTACAATTACCAGTGAGTATTGCGAAGGGGAAAGATGTGAAGTTCTGGAGTCGGTCTAAGAATGGAAAGTTCTGTAAAAGGTGCCTACTTCTTAGCCCTTTCTTATCTTAAAGGCAATCTTCACTCCCAACCATTCGATACTCATCAAGACGCAGAATGCAGCAACTTTCAACAACTCTAGAAGTGCTGGAAAGATGTTTGGAACATTCATTCTTCTAGAAAGGTTCAGTTCTTCTTGTGGCAAAGCTTGCATGAAAAGATCCCTATTAATGTTAATTTGAAGTTGAAGCATATCATTGATCACTCCTTTTGCAAAAGATGTGGCCTAGCAGAAGAGACAGTTGACCACATGTTATGTATGTGTCCTGAATCACAAGCAGTGTGGAAGATGAGTCCTTTAAGGCTGGATTTTGCTAATTCAACCCCCATGCATTGGCCTAGACGATGGGTATTTCTTGTTGATGATTGGAAGGAGATAAATTGTTTTCCCTACGGTGCGGGTTTGGCTTCTTATATATGTTGGCACATATGGAAGCAACGCTACAATTGGTAGTTTAATCTGAAAAAGATAGAGCCTAAAGATATAGCGGACAATGCGATTTGGGATTTTATTTTAGGGCTAAGAGATTTGCAGACAACACCAGTTGTTGCGATCACAGCCATCTAGAAGTCCCCTCCTCCAACTAGATTTTATAAGCTGAATGTTGATGCTGCCTTAATGGGGCATCATTCGAATGTAGAGGGGCGTTTGTTTTCAAGAATCATGAAGGTATTTTGTTGAGAATTGCTTCTATTTCTTTCTCTCACACACCATTAGCTTCAGTTGCAGAATGTGGAGCTAAGTCCTAAGGAGGAAGCTCTGAATGTGATTGTTTAAGATTGTAAGTTTTTGTTGGATGGGTGCAACATCTCTCTAAAATTGACCCCAAGATCGGGCAATGGGTCAGCACATGCAGTGCGCAAAATGGCTCCTACTTCATGGGATAAGTTGATGTGTTGGGATTCAATCCTTGTTTCTGTTTCAAAGGCTCCGTTGATGTGTTGGGATCCCTGTTTCTTTTGTTTTGTAGCTCGTGTTGTATGTTTGCTCTGTAAAAATAATTAAAAACAAATGTGGACATGTGAGCTCCCTTTTGCTTTTGTACTCGTGAGCCAATTTCCGTCTGGTCCAAGGAACCCTTTGCATGCCTCTGTTACCTTTTGGGAGGCCTAATAAAAACTGCCTACATGAGACTGTCCCATGATGTAAGGGATGGACGGTTGCCCATTTACCCAAAAGCTTAAATTGTTAAATAGTGCTGCATGCCCACTCATTTAGACCATTTTTACTTTCCATCCAGATATAATGTAAGACAAATATCTCTTGTAACATTCTCCCCTACCCGAACTCGCAATGCCCTCTTTGTGATTGGGCCACCCTACCTACCCGGATGCCTTCCAGGGCTAGCGCTTGGGGTGGCACCAGATCAAGGACGGGGTCTGACTCTGATACCAAATATAACAGGTGGGTATTTGCCCATTTATCCAAAAAATTAAGCTCTTGAGTAGTGTTGCATATCCACCCATATATACCCCTTTCACTTTTCATCCAGATCCGTTGTAGGACAAATATCCCTTGTAACACTTAACTCGTAGGTCCTCACACAAGGTTAGAATTCTAGCTCTTCCAGAGTAGTATCTCACTAATGGTTCGGGCCCTCCTCCGAAGGAGGCTTTCTTCACCCTCAACCTAAGCTGTGCAGGAAAGGCCCAAAGCCAATTCTAGGGCAAAGCTTCACAAACATGTCTATTTCACTAAACCTCTGTCCAGGTCTTCTTGTCTGAATGTTTGCTTAAACAAGGAAAAATAAAGAATCAATGACTAGGGCTGCAACTCAAGAGGGCCCATACTGGACCAACTCAAGCTCAGCCAGAAAATTTTTGCATTTGGGTGTAAATTATAATTTGATCCAGGGAAGTAAGGATCTTGACAGGGCTAGGTTTATAGAATCAGAAAACCCGAAAGCTAACCCAAACCCATCCTAAATTACAAGACCCGACTAACCCGAACCCAATATATATATCCCAATATCTATTTGTTTGTCTTGGTCGCATGTGAACATATGATTAATTATTTAATGAGTTTATTCAAGTACTACATATGACATATTGAACATATCATCTTCTGATCCATTTGTTATTGTCATATTATGTCACGCCAGTGTCTTCAATTATCTTAGTTGTGAAAAATATCTTTAATTTTAATCCAAAATATCAACCCAAAATCAGCCCAATTTTTAACAAATAAGAATCAAATTGAAGATTTCACACATTCGGATTGAGCCCGAGTTGCAGAACAACAATGGCTCCTAAGTTTCCCAAAATCAACTCCGTTTGGAATAGGTTTGTGATAGTTAAGCAGCAGCACAAACACCACCAGAATAGTTAGAAAAACAAAAGGTCCTTGCATATCACCCAGAAGTTAATAGTTCTCTAATAATGCCAATAATCCAATACAGTTGATCAAACTACAAAAGCCCACAAAATTTTCCATTTGACATGATTTAAGAATTTACATATGAATTTTCTATAGAAGGAATTGTAATTAGGGCATCTTGCCAATGTCCAAGGGGAGTACAACAAACATCTCCAGCTAAACAAATTTTGTACAATGATGAGAAACACTCATTAGGGTAACCTATGCAAGAAAAAACCACTGCCTAACTAGACAAACATTAATCAAAAGAAAGAAAAGAAAGAAAAAAAACCCTTACTTTTTCAAAATATTTTACACCCTGTTAAGTAAAATCTAGGCTAGCGAATTCATTGAAAAGATAGAAAGAAAGACCCCAGAAACATCATCCTCCATCACTAACCTAGCTAGTATTCCTTCTATATGTTTCTCACAGATCAGCAGCTGTTTTCACTAGGTTTCCCTTCATTTCCAATTACGGGTAGTAAATCCTGCAAAAAGGAGTGAAAAGGAAAACAGTGACAACTGATGCATAACCAAGTACAACTTTCTCTCGAATCCAAATTACCATACAAAAATAAGAAGATCCAGTCGAAGAACCAACCTAATCATGTTGCTCCAGAGCTTGCAGTAACCCCACCGCCATCCCTTAATCCCTGAAGGCACATATCCAGCGTTCTTTGCACACTGTCTGCAATTATTCTCAGTCGCCCCTGATTAGCATCCCCTGCTGAACCTCCATTGACTTCCACAATTCTAGCCACCTTTTGTTTACATTTCTCCCAGTCATCGGGCCGCAACCAGCAAGATCGGCCTCCATGGCTTCCTTCCATTCCAAGAAAAGACACATGAGTATTTTCGCCGAATGAATATCTCAACCGCACTGAAACGCAGTAGGGCAACCAAGCAGCACCACCGGCAGCATTTATGTGAGGTATGTGAGCAGGATCAAGAACCACAGTCAGCCCAAAATCAACAGAATTATGAGGCCGGTCATAATGGATGTTGCTTTTTGATGCAGATGAATTATCATAGTTCCAGTCCATATTCAATCCTGCATGATTTTCGAGACATAATTCAATACGGGGTTTCTGTGCAGGGGCTATATCTCCACCTTGCACCTGTGCTAATCCTTTTTTCCACGCTATAAGTTTCAAAAATTCTCTTAAAACTGAAATGGGTAAAGTTAGAAGAGTGATGAATGATGCAACGCGTGAAGCATCATAGGGCTCTGATGCAACACGACGACTGAAATAGTCGCATATCTCGCCTATTTCAGATTGGGTTAATTCCTCTTGAGAAATGGACGGATTCTGCTGCTGCTGTTGCTGCTGTGAATGATGGAAGCGTTTTACACTAAGGACTTGGAGAAGAAGTTGAACTCTATGGACACTTACAGCAAATACATAGCCCCTGCAGAAAGACATTTATGATCGAAACCATGAATACAAGTGACTCAACAACCAAGGATTAGTTTGTCAAGCATTGTCCATATAGAAAAAAACAATGCATCAGTTAAAGATAAACAAGTAGCATTAAAGATTTTAATGTAACAATACTAACAAAATAAAAAATAAAAAAGATCAAAAACAATTTATAAAGTTTCACAAAAGATATGGATCGGCAACATGATTTTTAAAACGAAAATGAGCAGTAGCTTATCCTAGTATTCTTAACTAGGAAATTCTTTACTTGTGCTCCACCTTGTATTAGGAGAAAGAATGGAGGACAAAAGAAAAGGGGGAAAAAAAAAGAGAGAGAGGGAGAGAGAGAGAGAGAGAGAGGAGAGAGATTAAGGGCTTATTTGGTACAGTTTGCATAACAGTTTTCAACAAATCCAAAAACAGAAAACAATTACTAGAGAATAATGAGTGTTCTATGAAAATAAGCCTTCAGGCTGCCTAGTTTTTCACATGTTAAGTAATTGGAAGTAGAAGAGTGGTCTTTTGGGGGAATAGAACTCCCTTTTCAGTAGTTCAAAAGCTTAATGTGTTATACTTCATATTTTTGGCAAATCAAAGGCTTTCGCATCTTCTTTAATTTATTGCATAGCTCTTTTAAAGAAGTATCTTTTCTGCACATAGGTAAAGTCTTGATATATAATCTACAAATAGATGGACTGCACACCATTATTATTATTATTATTATTATTATGCGCTTCTTAATAAGATAACTTACTCTTAGAAAACTATCTTACTCTATACTTGCAAATAGAAATATACCCCGACATTTAAAAATTCACAATCAAAATAAGCTTACAGAAACCATTAAATGGTGATGGAAGAAACTCCAACTAATAAGTTTACTCAGCCAGAAAATGAACGGATAGCAATGTTTACATATGAGAAGAAAAGATTTATGAAAGAAAGCTGTTATCAGTTAGTGTTGTGTGCTTTTGCATGCGCATGAGTTCACAGGAAAAGAGAGAGAGAGAGAGAGTTGGTGTGCTTTTGCATGCACATGAGTTGAAAGGAAGAGAGAGAGAGGGGAGAGAAATGTGTCCTGTCTTAGGACTTCATTTTAGGGAAGGATTTCTATTGGTATGTAGTGTGTTCATTGAATATATTGATTTTACGAAATGCTAAATGGTTTAGGGAGAAAAAGACGTATTGAACATAAAAATCTTAGTTCCATGACATGGGAATTACAAGGGAATGTTAAGAACATATATATATATATATATATATATAATAATATTGATAAATAAGGGAATTTTAAGAACAATTATTTATAAATAAGGGAAAGCATTTACTAAAATTAGGATACACAACACATCTACAATCCTACCAACTGTAAACTGGCATGCCACCTAACTTCACATCATTCCAATGACGTGAAAAAATCCAGAAAAAATTAACCAGACTAAAATTTTCAAACAAGAGAAAACGGAAATTTTGAGACTCTTATAATAACAAAAAATAAAAAGTAAATAAATAAATAATACGGAAGTTGTGTCCTTTATTGTTCCTATTAATGCACCCACCTACTAGACAACAGGACTTTACCAAACTAAAAGGAGAATTACCTATAGGTTTAGTTGCTGAAACATTAACAGCATTTTGTAAAATTTATCCCACAAAGGCTGTAACTTCTTCTATTACACATGCTCAGAATCCCTCTCTCTCTCTCTCTCTCGTTTCTGTTCTTTCACACCAAATATAAAAAACGAACAGTGTACAAGCCACTCTAGTTCAATTCTCTTTACATTAATGCTTCACATGCAGCAGTCATTGGTAAGAATTTGGTACAAAAAGCAATAATAAGTGACTTCCAGAGCATGCCAAAGTGGAGACATCACTCCAATCTAAACACCATGCACACAGTTTATGGATTATGTGAAGAGGCAGAACAACAATAGAAAAGGACTCTCGAAAAGATGTGAACAGAAATTGCTAACAAATGACAATCGAGCTTTTGGTCTTACCCCACAAAGAAGCGTAACGCAGGCTGTTCCTGGTCCAAATTTAACAGGGCACCTTCATTGTCCTTTAAAATTGATCCTAGGATCTCTTTCAAGAGATCAGGTAACTGTGCAAAGAGCCACAGCACTCCAAGGTACTTGAGAATACCTCTAAGAACCTTTTTAAGAGCAACAAGAGGAACCCATCCACCTCCATAACCTCCATCATCCCCAAGTCCAATAATGGCTGTATTTAGTTCCCCTCTCACATGAGCAGGGACACCTGCAACTGGTGATCTACGTAAAGGCAAGCCTGAGCTTACCACAGCCAAATTTGAGGATGCCGAAAGAGCATTTCCCATGCGGTTGAGACCAGCAACTTGGTTTCCTGACCTAGCCATTCCAGCAGAATTTGGGAGGTTAACTCTATTTCCATTGGCAGCTGAAAGCTGTGAAGCCGTACTTGGAGTTGGATTGTTCACATTTGCGAGTCCAACCGTCTGTTGACCACCATTGAAACTAGGCTCTAAACCATTCAACTCCTGAGCCACGTGCTCCATGATGAAGGGTCGGAACTGTGGACATGGCAATGATCCTCCAACCGCAGGGCCACCCTTGGGGGGTGTTGCTGGTTGCAACCAGACCTGATCCCCAGCAAAGCAGCGCATATCTACTGCAAAGTATTTGCGATATATGATCCGGATCCAGTATGGCCCACGAAGTACAACTGAAACGTCAATGGGCAAAAGTGAACTAGGAACAATGCCAGGGCCACCTCGCCCAGCAGCAGCCAACATTGCAGCCCCATGAAGACTGTGAGTCCCAAGAGAACCAGCAGTGGTAGATGCCACTGGGTTCCCTCCGGGCCCAGATGAAGCCTGGCTGGCATTTGGGGATGAACTGCTTTGCAAGTGTCCCTGCGATTGCATGTATCCAATCTGTTTTGGAATAGAAGAGATAGCTGCTGAAACACCAGGGACCCCAGGAGCAGGAAGAGCTCGTGCAGGTCGTGTTGCAGCTGCAAGAGCATGCAAGGGTCCTGCAGTGAGGCGAATGCAATCCAAAAGAGATGCAACTTCAGCTCCATTTATGAAGTCTTCTAGAAACTGTAGAGAACAAAAAAAGTTTAAAGCACATAATTATTATTGAAAACATATTGTGAGCTCAAATACATTTGCAGAAGTCAAACTAAATCTTTGGCAACTAATAATACCGAATAACGACAAATTAGACAGCATTGAGATATTATCTGCGAATTACTTATAAACCAAAAAGGAAACAGGAGCTAGTGTTTTTTTTTTTTTTGTTTTTTTTTTTTTTTTTTTTTTTTTTCCTGATAAGTGAAACAGGAGTTAGTTTTTAATTGCGCCCCAGTAAAACAACACTTCTTAGTGTCAAACAATTCAAGATTATTGCACTGACACAGTGCTTTTAGCTTCGACTTCAATTAAGTGTGTTAGGTGACTGGGTCAGTCCAAAATAGGTCATCCAACTGAGTCATCTGAGTAAATGAATAAGATGTATTAACTGGCACTTGTTATTAATAAATCAAAAAGGAGAGATTTTCAAAACATATTAAAGATCACAAACAATATCATAAATAGTCTAATCAAATACGAAAGCTTTAAATTAGGATGAAAGCAATAACATGAAAAAAATCAAGTAGTAGGATATTCAAATATGAGTCTGTGATATACATGTGGCAACAGAGTTCTACATTAAAGCAACTTTCTGTTTCATAAAACCTTGACCACATTAACTGATAAATCTCTTCTGAATTTTCAGCAATTATGTGATGTACAAAATTGTTTGATCGCACCATTTGACGTAAGTTGGCCAACAAATTAACGATCCAAACAACTGACCAACTATTTCTACTTATGCAAAATTAGAAACCCAATAAAGTTGGTTGGTCTTCTTGGAAACTTTGTCTGGAAAAATCAGTTTCCCTCTTGAGCCATTCAAACTCTAGATAGGAGGTCAATTCTCTCCTTAAAATCCATGCAAAGTATTTCTCATACAATTATCTAACACATCCTTTGCATGATACAAGATAATTTTTCTACAAAATAACTCACTTGTCTCAACTCCTCTTGGGTGCAAACAATTCCTTGGGTGGGTGTGCAAGAGTATCAACTAGGAAAAAAATAACTCATTTTAAAATTATCGAAATGTGATTATGCATATATAGGGAGAAAAGAACAGAGAGAAGGAGAGAGATGGCTTAAAATAATATTGCAGAAACAAGTTTTTGTACTATGGCATTCAAGTGGATATTTATCTTTTTACCATTTAATTGCTTTTGTATTTACAACTGCTCCATGGGCATAAATGTCTATGATGGTATCCTTATATTTCACAAGCTGGAGCACCATTAACACTAGTTTAATTGTCTCACGATTCTCAATTTTATGGCATTTATACTGCTTTTCCAATACATTCCCATCCATGACCAACGGAGATGACACACCCCAATACAATTTGATATCCCAAACACAAGCTAGACAAGAAGATAATCCAGAATTATCGAGTCTCTTGGCTCATTGTGAATACAATGGAACCACATGAGTTCATAATTCAAAGTGACATATTAATGTTAAGTATAACTGTAACAAGTTCATTTGCTCAAATATAGTTTGATAATCACTAATGAAAGAACATAAAGGGAAAAGAACAAAAAACAAAACAAGAATCTACGAAGCAGAAAACTGACAAACCTTGGTATGAGGCCAAAGCTGGTCAGGAGAAACATGCATTGTGCATCCCTCTTTACCCGATTCCCACTCAACAACAAAGCGAGCAAGGACCCCTGAACCAAAACTAAACCACAAGCTCATAAGTCCGACTGCCTCAATTCGGAAAGCCTTTCTCATCTGTTCTGAAAACTTATCAACTACCTCAACAGCAACTTTTGTTCCAACTGATGCTTTACCATCAGAATTTGCACTAACTTCTTCTAATTTCTCATCTGATCTTACTCCAAGCAGTTTCCGCATTCCAAGAGCAAATGTTCTAGCATTAGAGAGCCGTTGGATATCTGCAACTAACTTCTTAATGCTATCAGTCTCGACAGAGTGATAGCTTAGAACAACGCCTTCTGGATCATAATGAATATGGGAATCTATATCAGATGTATTGGCAATGCGAACACCACAACCCCATGGAGTATTACTACTTCCCTTCTGAAGCTCCCACAAGTCCCTGAAGTGCTGGTCATTGATTTTAACATCCCAATACATGCTTCCAGGACGACCAAGTCGCAAGCATATGTGTTGCCACGTATCGCTTCGAGCATACGGGAGCCGGAACCATAAGTTTGAGGATGCATTCCTTTGACCCACTTCTTCAACGTATGGGATGTCCAATTCCTCCATCTGGCTAGTTAATCGGGCATGCTTTATACAAAGTGAGCAGTGCCTGACCACGTGAAGAAGAGCAGAAACATATATGCTGGAGGGAGCATTGCCTTTATTTGCTTCAGCAACAAGACTTGCATAACTGTATCCTTCAATTTTACCAGTCACTTCCGATGAAATAAGTGCCTGTGGTGAAGTGTGTTCAGTGCGACCAGATTCTGCGATTTTCCTTCTCTTACCAACTGCTGCATTGGCATCAATACCTTGGAGTGACGGAACCAAATTCAACATATCTGTAACTGTACGTTTTCTTGATGTTTTATCAAGTTTAGTAATAGCATCAAGACTTGAGCCATGACAAATTCCAGGATCTGTTGCTTGAGCTGAAAAGGGAGCATTTATCAAAACTATAGTTACCTGCAAAGAATATTCTTCAATGGAAATGTACAAGTTGGAGTTGAAACAAGTGAACTCAGAGAAGGTATCTTACATACGGGAGTTGTAAACAAAGAGCTAGATCCAGCCAGAGACCCAGAAGCTGAGTTTTTCGGCCCATTAGGTTTTGCATTTGACGTAGAAGTTCGAGGGCCACTTGATCGTGGTGGAGATAGCAGTCGAGATGACCGATTTCCAGAAACATTAAGCTGATCTTCGTCCATTGTGGAACAAAGACCAACTTCGGTGGAATAAGGAGATCTAAGAGAAGACAAATCCTGATCCGACTTTGAAGCAAGTAACTTCTTCATAGTTGTGCTCCTTCCTGGGCCAGAAGACAGAGAACTGACAGAACTGGACTGTATCAGGCCTTTCAAACTGCTTGACGAATAAATAGAACCATTGTAATGGGAGGCTACACTTAAAACTTTCGTAACATTACTAATCTGTGGAACCTGTGTTCCTCCCTCCCATTTAGGAGAGGAAGTCCCAGCTTTTATACTTTGAAAATTCTTTGGAACAGAACCAAAATGAGAAGCAGGAGACATTGTGAATGTTGAAGAGAGATTCTGAGCAGGGAAAGAAGGAGCAGATGACCCTCTCTCAAGCTCAAACACTTCATCAACAATAGATGAAAAATTTGGAGGTAGACTTCCAGAACTGAGCATAGAACCATCTTGGCTGAACTCAGAAAGAAGACAATGTTCAGAAGTCTGATTAGTACCCACAGCATCTGAGGAAAATGGAAGTAGTTTTCCACAATCTAGGAGACTCAAATTGAGTTCATCTTCAAGCATCTGCATCAGACCAATATCAACATTTTTTGTACGGATGACATGATTCAATTCACCAAAAGAATGAGCTTTTCCTGATGGATCTGGTTGAGTCTCTAGCAATTTAAATAGAGGCTTAAAATCCTTATCAAGTTGCATCAGCAAAAAATATGAACTCCCACATTCTGGAAATCCCATCAGCAACAAACTTGATCCACTTAAAATGTTTTTAGGCACCTTCACTGCAGCCAAACCATTTTCATACACCTGCAAGAATCAAATGGTCCTATGTGATATGTGCATATACAAGTATAAAAATAAATTTTCAGTAACAATC
Source organism: Cornus florida (assembly GCF_030987335.1). NCBI lineage: Eukaryota > Viridiplantae > Streptophyta > Magnoliopsida > Cornales > Cornaceae > Cornus > Cornus florida. Next base: position 22,513,852 of record NW_026775573.1, read on the forward strand.
TAAAGATATCACATAACAAGGCTCCCCAATTTAGTAACACCTAGCCATAGGAACTCCAAAACTGAAATTTAACTAAATCAGGTAACCCTAAAGATCAAACACCAACGTCTTTCCAATCAAACTTCAACATTTATCAGATGAATATATCAGTATAGTTTGGGACGCGTTCCCCTTTTGAACGCTCTTTAATACATTTTACTTATCAAAAAAAAACCTTCAACATTTATCAGATGAATATATGATAGATTGATGATTGTGATAACAACTAAAATCAATTTTCTATAGCCTATACGCTAGTAAAAACACTGAACAGCAATCGAAAAAATAATACAAGCTATTTTTCTATCAATTTCAAGCAACACAGAGTATGAAAAAACCTTAAAGAAAAAAGGTATCAGAAGCCAATCACTAAAAGCTATGTCATAGAATGCTCCTATTAGATTTTCCATTCTTTCCTGTATTGAACACCTTGTATCTTTGCTAAACAACAGCAAGAAGAATGTTCTTTTTGCAACAAAACATAGATGCCGAAAGGTTACATTTTAACCAACGCAAGCAGTGGCGGAGCCAGGAATTTAGTTCAGAAGGGGCAGCCATTACAATAATATGATAATAAATTTGAATCAACATAATAATAGCAAAGGAGTCTTCCCTTAATTTTGATTCTTAAAATTTTTGTGGGACCAACTGGAGGAGAAAAGACACGAGTCATTTCTGAATTTTTCAGTAGTTGAGTGGGGGCATTTTCAGAATTATCAAAATTTGTGATTAAAAAATACAAATAATAGAAAATTCCAGTGGGGTAAATTGCCCCCACTGGAGCTAACATGGCTCCATGACAGAAGGCAAGCACCAGAGCATGCTTAGGCATATGGACCTGAGTCATTGATTCACAATAAACTTGCACTTGTGGTGTTTCCTTTTGGGTAGATACCAATCATACCACGCTGACTTTCATATAAGCTCCATCCAGTGTTTGTTAAATAATTTGGATGATGACTACCAAAGAAAATTCAAGATTAAACAAAGAAATCATACAATAATATAAACACTGCTAGGATCAAGAATGGATGAGGAAAAAAACAATCAGTCTCTCACCTTGTTCGTATAATGTAATTTCAATTCAAAAAATTATTATAAGGACTAACAAAATGAATTTTACAATTTGTTTCCTTTTTTTTTCATTGAGAAATAGAAACTTGGTTCTAAAATCGCAGTCCTGCTTCTGACAAGCTTGAATGCTCATGTAGGATTTTCATTGGTTGATTCTAGAATTATTTCCTTTCTCTTCTCATTATTAATCCAATTCTACTTGGTAAGTTTGTAAGGTTCTGTTCAATGAGAACTTATATCAAGATCATACAATAGTTATGAGCCAAATGGTATGTGGATTAGTCACATTTTGAGTTTCGACAACTGTGAAGATGAGTAAACATATCCAAAAAAAATCTTCCCAAATACAAGTTTTTCTCTTAAGCCTTCCACGAGTCATGCACAGAAATGATTAAATTAGCATTGGTGAAGTGTAGACCTGCTGCAGACCAGTAAAAGAATTTAAAACAGATATTTAATCAACAATCTAAGGTAAAACGCATCAACTTTTAGCCTCTAATATTTATTTTTACCTTTTTTATTCTTTTGGTTTGGCGCATAATGGAGATCATGATAAGTCACATACACAAGCCACATGCTATGAATACTTATTTTAAGCAAATGCATGGTTTGACTTATTAACCAACAGGCTAGTGGCCTAGCGGTACCAGGCCCCTACTTCCCAAAGGGAGGTCAGGGGTACGAGCCTTATTATACATATCATTATTTTAGGAATTTTCCTTACTTTTAGGCTCCTCTTTTTGGTTGTGTTTGATAAAAATTTACTTTAGTTGCCTATTTATAAGGGTTTAATGTAATAGAGTTTAGAAGTTTCGAAGATTTATTGAGATTATTGATTACTGATAGACTTTTTTCTCATTAAATAAAAATAAAAATAAAAGAAGAAGAAAACAGAGTGAAAAACCAGAGATTTCTATCAAAAGCAGGATTGATCTAATTCACCTTGTGGAGCCACTTTGGAGCATTGTTGACTCGGATAACCATAACAGACTTAGTAAAGGTACGCGTATTTGGAGTATTTCCAAATGATTATTTTCACAGGCTTGGGCAACCATTTCAGGATTGATCTAATTCACCTTGTGGAGCCACTTTGGAGCATTGTTGACTCTGATAACCATAACAGACTTGGTAAAGGTACGCATATTTGAAGTATTTCCAAATGATTATTTTCACAGGCTTGGGCAACCATTTCTACAATTGGGTTGGCCTTGAACTGAAAACCCTCAACCTGAGCTTAATTTTGGTTGGGTATGAAGCATCAGCAACCAAACCCGAATTTTGTAAATTTATAATTCCAGCATATTATTACTAATCAAAAAACAATAATTCCAGTATATCATATATATTAATCAACCATTTTTTAAGATGTCGAGGTGGTTATCAACGATATCGTGTTTGTTGAGGAGATCAACCGGATACTAGTATTACGTGCATTACATAGATGAGTTTCACCATACTGACGCCAACCTTATGGCGAAGTTGCACCAATATTTACTCTCTGAAAGCGAGTTCTTTTATGCCAATCAGACATGATGAAAATCGTAATAACTCTCATGCGCTACAAGCTATGCGTACTTATTTTGAGCAAAGGTGTTAGGGATGAAGTTACTAAATCATTTTGTGTATCCTTATCCTTATGTTTTAGTAGAGTTTGATTAGGGTTTACTTATTTGCCTATATATAAGGCATTGCGGTGCTAGCGTTTTACGTTTTGAACATTCATTGAGGTTATAAGAAAACTGATACATACTTTTTCACCTAATTTCTTCACTCTTTCCTTCTTTCTCGCTCTTCTCTGTTCATTCTCTCTTCTCACTCTGCATCAGTGGGGGTGGGGTAGCAAAAAACCAACAGAGAAAAACAAGGTAAGATATGTTTACCTCAAGGCCTAAGAACCTGCCAATACATGCAAATAAGTGCAATATACTTCTGCTTCTCAAGCTCATAAAAACTTCAGCAGAAGTCATACTTCCCTGGTTCAGGGCTGCTTCACAATCCACTAATGCTGAAGGTGTAAGAATATTCCTTGATGAGTGCAGAAGAAAGCGCCCATTCCTGCAAATCAAAAATAAAACTTAGATTTCTAAAGATGATCATAAAATGAGTCAATAAACACCAAAGAGAGTTCTCAAGAGCCTATTAAAATCAATGATAGCCTATAGATAATAATAGGTTCTTAGAAAACAGCATGTCTCTGTTAAGAATAGCTTTTGATAAAAACTGTAGAAGCGCATTGATTTGGGTTGAATGCAAGCAAAATATGTGTTTATTTTAAGTTAGTAAATATGTTGCAGGACAAATCTATATATATCCTTTATCAAGATTTCCAGTAAGGGTTATCTAAAATATTTTAGATTTGCTGAACATGAACCGTGTAGTAGTGGTCCAAGAGTTGCATTATGGGTTATTTTAGTGGAATTTTACAATCTTATGGAAGCTTTAGTGAATCTCGAACAAGTCTCAACAGTTAGATTGAAAATTTCATGCTTTTAAGTGAAAATTTCATGTTTTTTAAGTCATAATCCTAGTTAGGAAATCCCAGCAGCTTATAAATAGCTGGAAATCTTTATAATAAATGGAGACAAAATTATGAGAATTTGAGATTGTGTCCATGTGATGTAACTTAAACTCTACAAAGATCAAGCATAAAACATTTTATGCAAATTCCTACCGTCTTCTCTTCTTCCCTTTTATCTACTGCTTTAATTTAATTATCATCCTGAGTTACTGTCCAGAATAGTACAACACCCCTAATTTCAGCCCTAAAACTCTACCTTACCAAGCTCTAATCAATCCTAACCTTTTTCCGAATGTTTTGGTTTTTAATTTAAAATCAAAACCCCAGATGCTCGCCACTTACCCAAAAGAAAAAAAAATGTGCACTTCTCCACAAATTCCTTCACTTATGCACCATTAATTCAAGCTGAGTTCCACCCATTTTCAATCTCTAACTCTTTAAACTTTTATTAAAAAGTTGAAAGCCCCGAATCCAGCAGTTTCTCTACAACCTTAGGTCCTTAGCCCACCATAAAATCATTATTAGGCAGTATTATTTTCGGTATTCTAGTTCTGTCCTAAATCAATTTGTTATCATGACTAAAGAATCATATTTTCTTCCTCAGAAATTATTTGAAAACATGACATCTTCACAATGGTGATATTGAAAGATTATATAGGCACCACAAAGATGATAGGATGATGTCATTTTTTAATTCTGACCTAGATGAAGACTACTCTAGATGCTACAGCAGTTGTTAATTGTTAGACAAGGTAGATAAGAATCCTATTGGAACAAATACAGCTCCTAGTTAGAATTTGACGACTCTGGGCCAGCTTCAGTCCCCATTCTAAGCCACCTTCAGCCCGTATACAAATATATATATATATATATATATATATATTTTGCAGCATTATTTTAGGTATTCCAGTTTACTGGATCAGTTTGGTATCAGGGCTAAAGGATCATATTCTCATCCTCAGAAATTATTACAATTACTTATCTTCACAATGGTGATGTCTAGATTTTTACTATGTTGTAGCAATCTAGAAATTATTGAATTATCCTTGACCCTTTTGAACGCATTACTATGTTGCTAGTTGAATTTGTTACTAACGCTTTTTTCTTTTTTCTTCATTTCATGTTACTATGTTGCTAGTTGAATTTGTTATGTACTTTACCAACTGTTAAGGGCCAAGGATAATTCAATTATTTCTAGATTGCTGCAACTAAGTTGTAGGAGTAGTTCATTGGTCATATTTTGAGTCAAGTTATGTTATCTGGTCTTTAAATAAAATTTGGTAGGTCATGAAGAGTCTCAACAGTCATAGTTGCAGTTACAGTAAGAAACCCAATAGGCTATAAACAGCTAGGTCATCTTAATATTTTATGGAGTTGAGCTACAGTAATTTAAGGTTGTATTTGCATGATGTAGCTTAACCCATGCAAGTGAAGCATAAGAAACTCCAAAAATACTCCTCCTTTCTACTTCTTCAACTTTCCCTCATTGCTAACATGCTTCTATTTTCTTATCAATTTTAGGTAATCTTACCTCACCAACTCACCCCCCAGGTCAACAGATATCTTAAAATTGTACACATAGCGACAAAAACAGCAATTGTGACATAACACGTTATGCATGACATTTTATGTACAACTATGTATACAAAATGAGGCAGTTACACTACTGAGAGGGAGCTCATCCAGACACTTGGACAACTATGTCTTATTTCTGCAACACTAATACGTTCTGCAAAACTACTGTCTAATTGGTTCAGTTATTCGTATGCTACGAACAAAATAAAGTTGTCAATGACTACTACTTACTTTTTTAGGACGTGGGGCTGGAGCAGTGAGTGGCTACAGTGTTATGTCAGCCAACCAACATCCCGATATATGGGATTTATTACAATTATATTAATAATTGTGGGGGTTGGTTTTAATTTGACCTTCCAAAAAATAAATAAAGTTGTCAATATTCTACCAACAAATTAATATAACAAATTCTTTTATTTTTCTTTCTTTATTTATTTATTTGGCCAAATAAAAATAATAAAAAAATAAAAAAAAAAAAGGAAAGAAAAATAGGAAGAACCAAAGAAAAAGCCAAAAATATGTAATTTTCTCTATTAAGTTCCAATCCTGCCATGTAGCATATACAATCAATTGCTTAAAACCTAAACTTCTAAATTATAATATAATACAAATGTTCATCATAAACACTAGTTGAAAATATACAGTTCATTTGAATAGATAGAAGAGGGAAACCTTATATTAATTCCAAGGGTGAAAAATGACGAGCCATAGGCACGCACACGTAGTACTTCCTGCCCTTCATATTCCCTGACACTGGATTTGTTATCCTTCTGCAAACAAAATTCAGTCAAGCAAAACAACATATTGTTCAGTTCTGGTCAATAGCACAAGACTATGAGCTCAAAAAATATCAATTCGTGAAATGCAAGAAATAGACTCTCGACACTCAAAAATAAACTGAAGAAATAAATAATGTGAGAAAATCTGCAACAAGATTGTGATAGAGTTTAAGCATTGATCGTCATCTTCTGTTACAACGTAGAAATTTATATTGGAAAGGAGCTGTACATGTCACTTATGAGAAACACTACCAAATTTTATTGCGTTCACTCATGAAGAAGTCAAACATGACTACTGATAATACAAGACTGATAAAACAAGCCAAAGTGCGGCAGAGACTCAACTCTACAAAGTTAACACCAATAGTTTGGCCTGCCAGTTTCTTTGGACTGGTATTCCATCAATGGCATTGACATATCCATTATTACCAGGAAATTTGTTATACAAGCTATCAAGTAAAAAAGAAAGCATCTCTAGTATCATTACTGATCAAATGTAAGCAGCTTCGAGTTTGGCTCATATAGGTGCATCAGGAGTCGAACTAAACCCACATTCTACATGTAAAACCCATTAGGGAGAGTTTTCTAAATGTTTACTTTTAAGCAGGATGCCTCGGTTGTCAAAAAAAATGAGGAAAGTGACACGAATAATATTTTCGGCCAGACTGGCCAATATGCTTCTGTCTCATGATATATCTTGTGGCTCAACGAGTCGTCTCATGAGTCAGACAAAAAAATCCCATCCACTTCTGTTCTTTCCCAGCCTTAATTTTTTTCAAGTTTATATGATTTCTTAGCTCCTTAGGTATCCAGTTTACTTTGATCCTCAAGCCATCAAAATCCAAGCCTCAAAGCCATCTAATTCCAAAAGTTACTTTAGAAGAAGAACACCGGGGGAGGTTGAAGTAGTCTTCACACTTGGTCCACCCAAGGGAAAAAGAGAAAAGAGCATGTACATTTCTTTTAGGTTTATTAATTTGCTTCCACACAAAGACATATCATCTTTAGTATATGCGCACATCAATGGAAAATTATTGTATTTATATTTGCAGTTTAAGGTTGTCTGGAGTATTTATCCAGCAATTACAAAATAGTGTGGCAGGCTAACGCCTTATCACCTATGTTTCTCAATTTCAATCCACAGGCCAAGAGCAAGTCATCTTAGTACCCGAGTCAGTGTCCCGTACCATGAATTTTAACCATGTATGAAGCCTCATGGTGAAACGCCCATATTAAATATAGATATATGTATCAAGAACATAAAGATGAGAAAATTAAAATGCACAACAGATGATGTAAATGTTGGTCACTCCTACTCATGTAAATTTAATTTGTTGCAAGAATTTTAACACATTAAAACCTAAAATTATACTAAATTTATTTATCACTACACATATTTCAAATGAGATATTGTATGAAAATCTAGAGTATAATATCTTCTAACATCTTTGAAGAACCAAAACCAGGAGGAAAAACAATGCTTCAATTCACCATTAGCATTTTGCAATTTAAAACCTAATTCATGAAAGACAAGTTAGTGATCAAGTGTGTGTTGCAAAACAAAACAATAGAACAAAAAAGAAGAAAATGATCAAATTATTTATTCAAACCAACCTTTTTATGGTCAGCCTCAGGTTCATCTGGGTGGCTCTGAAGAACCACGTCACCTACACCTCGATAAATCTGACCGTTTTTCCCCAGCTCTTTGTAGATTTCTAGCAGCCGAGTATATCTATTACAACGGATAGCTCTTAGCAGTAAATTCTCAACATCGATGCAACTTTGGTGAAGGGAAAATTCTGCCTCCTTGCCAGTTACTGGATCTATGACAAATGTGCTGTGAAGACACTTTATCTGCAGATCTGGCCCTGGTTCAATTTTTATAAATGGACACGACCCTGAATCAGAGTTACCATAGTTTTTATCAAAATCTAACCAGTATAGAATTTTTACTCCAGGAGTTCGAAGACCAGCTGAATCAGTTTCTCCTTCTTGAGTCGCTTGCACAGAACCAACATTCCCTCCTTGTCCCGCACTACCATCAGATATGAGCTCAAACCGAATTGCATCTTTCCATCTGCCTTGCTGAAGCGATCGTACTTGTCTTATGACAGTGTCCATAATAAGTGCAATACAAAGCTCATGGAGAACAGAGTACAATGTTACAAATGGATTTTTTTCTGCAGCAGCCATTCTCCGCTCTAAATCATCTCCAAGAACATGCCGCCGCGATTCTTCCAGCTTCACTAGCCCACTTCTCTCACCGACAAGCAGCTCCAGATGCAATATCCTCCACATTGATAGGTGTCCTCGATACCCAAGAGTAACTAAAACCTTAAATTCTCCATCCACACGAAGCAGTGCAGTACCCTCAGAAACTTTGACTTCAGAAATTTCTTTTGGAAGTGAAACTTCAAGTAATTTAGACCGTACAAGTATGTCTAACTTTTTTAAAGCTGGCTTCTGCTCATCCTCAGTTAATGAGCTCTGAATACCCACATCTTCTATACATTTTGGTAAACGTTGGTAATTTCCTGTAAGGAGGACTTCAATAGCGGACGGAACATCATAGATAGGAGCACGAGCTTGCTGTAGCCCCTCATGCATGAAAAAAAGTGAATCTGCAGCTTGGGTGAAACATGTTTCATGACTTGATAAAGTTGATGCAAGTCCTTGACAATACTGTATCAAAGGAACCTGCAGATCAGACAGAAAGGATTTACAAGAGAACCAGTAGTTAACAATTATAATAGCTTATGTCTTAATATGAAAAAGGCTTAACACAAATTAGCACAACAATCAAAGGGATATTCTTACTTCCATACAATAAACATATGTAACAACTACAAGTACTGTTCACATTACCAAATGGCATGCGTGACAATAATCACAAATCTCAATATAATGATTTCTAATGGTAAAAGAAGGCAAAAATGAATCGAAAATATGGAAAACATCCCAGAGTAACTTCCAAAGAAGAGTGAATTGACTCCATCTGCATACTTTCTGTACTTCGGCAGATATTGCTTGCTATCCCTAGAGTAACTTTTATCCATTGAATTGACTCCACCTGCTTGACATGTAGCTCTTGAAGTCAAGCTCCCTTTTGCCTTTGCACTCGAGGACCAATTCCCATAACTATTTCAATCCATATCATAATCGCTCCCTCTAATTTTTGTAAACACTGCACGGAGTACTACTGGTATAAATACCATTGCCCTCTCCGCTTTAAAACGTTGCTACAAAAGTTATCTTTCTATTGTCCAAATGATCTTAAAAATCCTATGCATGATATAATTGTTCCAGTAAAACATATCTATATAACAATTTCAGAACCATTTTTTTTTTTTCTCTGGTCTGGGCATCAGGTAGTTCCCTCGTCCAAAAACCAGCAGCTAGGAATGCCATTGATTTCCCCATGTATCTATGAAATACCAAAGAGCAGCAGGGTAAATACAAACACTGCTTCTTCATGCTCTAGAAACATAGTGAATTTGCAACTTCCACAACCTTTTTTTTTTTTGATAAATATGCTCCTTCTACAACATGACCCATGCAAGCAACAGCTTCAACCACAAGGGTTACTAATGCAATTGGTTCTAAATCGAAACCTTTTTTTCTAGAAGTACAATAACTAAGGTAAATTTAGAAAACTCAACTAGTGTCAACATAATTACTGCTACCTATCTGAATATTCATATTCCAGCTAATTACTGTTTCCCCCTTCACCATAACTAGCCATAGAAAAACCACCTTGACTTGTATTTCCACATTTAAATATCTTCAATTTTTGTAAGTGGATGAAGTATATGATTGTGTGTTTTACATAAGCATTCTCATAATAGGTCAATTTCAAAAGGGGAAATATATGAAATGATTAACTGGGAAAAAAATGGGAAAATTCAACAAGATGAAATTTCGTAATTATGAATGACCTGAGGAAACTGTCTTTACCCTTCGCTTTGTTTTAGGAAAATTTACGGAATTGTCAAGTAAGAAAAGTATGGTTAAGCAACCTCCCTCTTTTAAGTACAATGTTCAAGACCACAAGGTGTAGTCTTAAAGAGTTTGCCAGTATGGTACTACAGTTTATAGTTTTAGCTGGCATCTGCAAAACGTATTAATGGTCCCTGAGTGAATACATCCTAATGTTCTGATTATCCCTAATTGTTAATCATCATTTTTTTCTTGGCAAAGCTTATCTAGCAATCACCATTTCGACCTAACGGATTAAATAATAAATAAATTTGTCACAGAAAATAATTCAATCCCAAATCCATTTGCTCTTAACTAGTCAGAAGCCACACTCTTTAATCACTTGTTCATCCATTGTCCTTTCTCTTATAACATGATAGACCAGTTTTTTCAACATATTTGGACTATCTCAGGTAATGCTGACTCTGTGGTAAATGGTTCAGTGCATAATGGGTCAGATATTATGTCCTCCGCAGATCAAAAAATAGGGAGAATCAATGGTGGATTGGAATCAGATGTACATGTACTATGTAGTTTGGTAGATCTTTTGTTTCTTACACAAAGTAGTACCATACCCAAATAACAGAAGTAAAAAGGCCTAGACTTTCCGTTCAAACTAGTTGTCATCCCCTTGTTTATTTTGCTATCTAATTTAGGGTATCTTTTTTGATAAATCTAATTTTGGGCATCTTGATAACATTATTTTTTACTGTACATGCACCAATTTCACATATCAATTGGTGTTGGTCCCATCTGCAGGGGATGTGGTCCTAGGATGAGAAGACCGTAGACAACCTAACCTTTGACATTATTTTATACAGTGATTGCTCTCAAACTCAAACCCACATGCCCATGCTTGTGCGCCCAAGGTTTTACATTAACCAAGCAATAAATGTTGAACCATGGACTTACGTATATATCATTGAGAGGTTGAACTAAATTTAGAAGAGAATAAATTAAATGAGATATATGAACATTGAGCCATTCTTCCATCAAAAGAAATATGGAACCACTATAGAACCATCAAAAGTAAGATGGACCTGTTAAAACAAAGGGAGTTATTAACCTGAACCATTCTTCTGTCCAAGAGTGCAACAGGGAGGATGAGAGGATTATCATAAGTGTGAACACACACACATCATCATCATCATCATTACCCTAATGGGCCTAATCCCTTATGAATGGGGTCAGAAAGAACTCATGCCCATGTAAATGCCTATTATTGTATCTTTGTCATGTCCGTTTCTTAATTTCTATATAAAATCCTGCGTTAAATGAGGTTGTGTCAAGTTTGTTTCCTGTGTCAGCATCCCTTCAACATAACCAGAACCAGTACAAGGGTAAGCCCAATGGTACACTAGTTCCATAAAATTGTTTTGACCACTTCCATGGCACCTCCTTCCACCAGTAATAGGGCTGCAAATGAACCGAGTTGTTCATGAACAGCTCGGGCTCGGCTCGGGTTCGTTCGTTTAGTAAATGAGCCGAGCTTGAGCAACCCTGAGCTCAGCTCATTAGGCTCGTGAACAAGCTCGTTAAGTTAAAGACCAATTTTTAATATTATTCTACATTTAAAATGTTGAGCCCATATTCTGTATTTAAAATGTTTACAGTCCATTGGTCCAATTCACACCATTTCATTGATAAGGCCCAGAGTCTTGTAATTAGTTAGCCCATCATCCAAATAAGATTGAATATCAGCCACTAATATATAATCCATCTCGGCCATTGATTTGCTAAAAGCTAAAAAGAGATACGGATGCCCTAGAAGCAGAAGTCTATAGCGGCACGTTCTCTTCACTTCCGAATGATCTTGCCGGCAGTCCCCATCATGCGACACAAAGCTCATCTCTCTCTAATGCATCTTAAGGTCGACTGGTCGAGTAGTGGAACAATGGTGTAGATCAGGGATAAAACTTTAGAAGGTTTGATTTCATTTTGAAATTTTTTCTGTTTTTTTTTTTTTTTTTTTCTTTCTTGGAGTGCGAATGGATTTCTTTCTTGTTAGAGATGGAGATAAGATTTCATCGATTCAACGTTTGATTTCTTTCTGGTCGGAGATGGGGATCGAATTTCATGGAAGAGGTCATGATTTCTTGAATCAAGGATGGTTGGGTATGCAACCGATCCCGAGCCGAGCCCAGCCCGAGCTCGTTGATTTTCTACCAAGCCGAGCCTGAGCCTAGTTAGGCCAGACTCGGTCGAGCCCGAGCACCTCTAGGAAGATAACGAGCCGAGTTCGAGCAACCCAAAGCTCGGCTCGGCTCGGCTCGGCTCCGTTCATTTGCAGCCCTAACCAGTAATACAAGCACACAACTGAAATTATAGAACATGCACACATATTTAAACATTTTCCCTATATTTTCACGAATTTTTCTGTTTGATCAAAACAATTCGTGAACTGTAAGCCCAGTTTTCCAGGTGACCTAACATCTATCTAAATTATTAGTTCCAATTTATTGCTCCATTTCATTATCTTTCTCAAGCTTCCTTTATCTTCAACTTGACAACCCAGTCAAACGTGGGATTTCTGCTACATAAACAAAAAAATAGGGCAATGTACATAATACTACTGTGTGTTCTGATGTGAACTACGACAAGATGGTTGGGGGGGAGAAGGAGAGGGGGAGTGATAAGGGGGGAGGGAGTGGTAAGGAGGTGATGGGAGTGATTGTTTCCTCATGAAGTTACGATTTTTATCTTGGAATGTCCGTGGTCTCAATGATCCGGGCAAGCGTAAGGTGGTGAAGATGGCAGTGAGAAAATGGGGGGTGCATTTGGTGTGTCTTCAAGAAACAAAGATAGGCTCTATGACTGAGCGTGTGGTTAAGAGTTTGTGGGGCAATCGGTTTGTTGAGTGGGAGGCGTTGGATTCTGTTGGGATATCTGGTGGTGTTCTCATTATGTGGGATAGAAGATGGATGGCTAAGATGGAGGTTTGTAGGGGGAGATTATCTCTGTCTTGTGCTTTTGTGTTGGACAAGGATGGGTTCTCTTGGGCTTTTTCTGGGGTGTATGGGCAGTTGATGATGGTGTGAGGGATAGGTTGTGGGGGGAGTTAAGCGGGGTGAAGGGGAGGTGGTCTCTTCCTTGGTGTGTGGCCGGTGATTTCAATGTGGTTAGGTCCCCGGCGGAGAGATCTACAGGTGGTCCTTGGACTCAAGCTATGATGCACTTTTCTGACTTTATTAATGGCCATCAGCTTATTGATCTTCCTCTTGAGGAAGCTTCTTTTACATGGTCCAGTGGAAGGGGAGCGCCAACTTTTTCTCGTCTTGGTAGATTTTTTATTTCCGGTGACTAAGAGGAGAAGTTCCCGGAAGTTGTCCAAGCTGTGCTGGCTAGGGTGACATCGGACCATATTCCCTTGGTCTTGGACTGTGGAGGTTTGAGATCTCGTTGCACTCCTTTCAAATTTGAGAACATGTGGCTTCGAGTGGATAATTTCCAGGGTTCTATGCACTCTTGGTGGGAGAAGAACCTGGTGATGGGTACGTCGAGTTTTATTCTTGCAGGAAAGCTTCGACTTCTGAAAAATAAACTCAAAAGGTGGAATAAGGAGGTGTTTGGGAATTTGGAGTGGAGGAAGAATAGGGCTTTGGCTGATATTGCTGAGATTGATAGAATGGAAGGGGAGGGTGTTCTTCCTGAGTCTCGTCGTATTAGGAGAGCAGCTTGTCAGGTAAAATGTGTGGAAATTGCTATTTTGGAGGAAGAAATCTCGGGCCTTGTGACTCAAAGAGGGAGACCGTAATACCAAGTTTTTCCATAGAACTGCTAATGCTCGTAGGAGGGGTAATCATATTGGGCGGCTGTGTGTGGATGGTACGGTCTTGACTACGGAGGAGGAGGTGCGAAGTGGTATTGTCTCTTTCTACCAAAGGCTTTATTCTGAGCCTCTTCGATGGAGGCCAAGGCTTGATGGCCTTCATTTTGATACTATTTCTGTTTTGGAAAGGAATGGGTTGGAGAGTCCTTTTTTGGAGGAGGAGGTGCTGAAGGCTCTTAAAAGCTGTAATGGTGATAAGTCTCCAGGCCCAGATGGCTTTACTATGAGATTTTTGTTAGAGAGTTGGGAGGTGGTTAGGCACGAGGTTATGAGCACTTTTCATGAGTTTCATTCCACAGGGAGGTTTGAGAAATCGTTGAATTCCTAAGAAGGGCGATGCTTCTAACGTCAAGGATTTTAGACCAATCAGTCTGATTGGGTGTATTTATAAGCTCATCGCGAAAGTCCTTGCGTTTAGGCTGAGGGAGGTTCTTGATGGAGTCATTTCTGAGTCTCAGAATGCTTTCATTGGGGGTAGAAAGATTCTGGACTCCGCTCTTATTGCCAATGAATGCGTGGATTCTAAACTTTGCAATGGTGTTCCTGGTGTTCTTTGCAAGCTGGATATCGAGAAAGCCTATGACCATGTCTGCTTGAATTTCCTGTTTTATTTGTTAGAGAGGATGGGTTTTGGTGCGAGATGGAGGAAATGAATTGCTACATGTGTTTCCACTGTCAGATTTTCGGTGTTGGTTAACAGGTCTCCTACGGGGGCAGTTCTCGCGGCCTGAGGTAGGGGGACCCTCTTTCCCCGTTCTTGTTTATTATTGTTATGGAGGCCCTTAGTAGGTTGATGAGAAGGGCTGTGGATTTGGGGTTCATTAGGGGCTTCAAGATCGGCCCTGACTCGGTTCAGCAGATGGAGATCTCTCATCTGCTTTTTGCGGATGACACTAATGTTTTCTGCAAGGCAGAAGGGTCCCAGTTGCGATATTTGAGATATATTTTGGTTTGCTTTCAGGCTGTCTCTGGTTTGAAAGTCAACATGGGTAAGAGTGTACTTGTCCCTGTGGGGGAGGTTCAGGAAGTGGATTCTCTGACTACTATTTTAGGAGACGCGACGTTTCCCTATTTCATACTTGGGTTTGCCGCTGGGGGACTCGGCCAGGAGGGTGGGAAGTTGGGACCCGGTGATTGAGCAGGTTGAGAGAAGATTGGCTGGTTGGAAAAAGCAATATCTCTCCAAGGGTGGTAAAGTTACGTTAGTGAAGAGTATTTTGTCAAGCCTCCTAACGTACTGTCTTTCGCTTTTTCGGATTCCAGCCTCTATTGTTGGAAGACTGGAGATGCTCCAATGTAACTTCCTTTGTTGTTGTTGTTGGGAGAAGGGGGGGGGTGTCGAGGGGAGGAGTTCAAGTATCATCTTGTCAAATGGGAGCAGGTTTGCAAGCCTTTTCAGTTGGGAGGACTTGGGATTAAGAGACTGGCCCCTTTCAACAGTGCTCTCCTAGGCAAGTGGCTTTGGAGGTTCAGCAGTGAAAGACATAGATTATGGAGAAAGGTCATTTCTTGTCGTTTTGGGGAGGAGAGGGGGGTGGTCAACTAGGCCTGTCAGGTCTGCTAGTGGTGTGGGGGTGTGGAGGTCCATTGGGAAGAGGTGGGATGAATTCTCCAAACATATTAGATTCAGAGTTCGGGATGGAAATAATGTCCGGTTTTGAGAGCATTCCTGGTGTGAGGATAGGCCTTTGGCTCTTTTGTTCCCAAGATTGTTCAGGATTGTTGTTGACAAACATGCTATGATTGCTGACAGATATCGCCTTGATAGCGGGAGGTTGTATTAGGATGTGCAATTCCGGCGATCTTTTCAGGATTGGGAGTGTGATGTCACTGGTTTGCTGGCCCTCTTGTATAAACAGGAGTTGGATGGCACTGGTGCGGATTCCCTTATTTGGGTGCCTTCTACACAGGGGATGTTCCAGGTCCGGTTCTTCTTTGTGCGCCTCTGGTTTTCATGGTATTTCCTTCCCGTGGAAGACGGTGTGGCTTTCTAGTGGCACCTCTTAGGGTGGCCTTTTTTATGTGGACTGCAGCTTGGAGTAAGATTCTGACTTTGGACAATTTGAGGAAGAGAAGACATATCATTTTTAATCGGTGTTGTCTTTGCAAGTGTTATGGGGAGTCCGTTGATCACTTTATGCTGCATTGTCCTGTTGCCTATGATTGTTGGAGTCTTATGTTTGGTTTGTTTGGCATCCATTGGGTCATGCCTCAAACTTCTCGGGAGTTGCTAGATATCTGGAGGGACCAATGGGTGGGGACTCAGGGTAGAGACTTCTGGAGGGTGACCCTTTTTTTGCGTTTGGTGGAGCCTTTGGAAAGAGCGGAATAGAAGATCTTTTGATGGGAAGGAGTCCCCCATTGGAGGACTGAAATTTTCTATTATTTGTACCCTTTTTTATTGGGGTTGGGGGAGAGATTTTTCTTCTTTTGAGGATATTGTGGACTTTTTGGGCTGTTTGAGTTCATAGGTCCTGTTTTTTTGTACATCTTGGACGCGTACCCCTTTTGAAGGCTTTCTAATACATTTTATTTATCCAAAAAAAAAAAGATGCAGATTTCAATTTCCACTGAAAAGCCAAATCCAGAGCATATTTTCAACTTTTAGCTTTTAAAAAAAAAAATAGAAAAAATACTATATATATTTCCACTTGGTGCCACGCAAATATGGAAAAATACGAAAGGAGAAACAAATTTTGAAACTTATAAATTCGTAAATTCAGAACCTTTACTGCCTTCGTGAAAAAGAACCTGAGATTCAAGTCTCTATAGGATAAAATGGGTGTGTGAGTTACTTGCAAGGAAAACAAAAAATAAAATAAAATAACAAAAGATAACAAAAAAGAAGAAGAAGAACTTGAGATTCCATTACGTTATTCCTATCCTTCCCACCATTTCTCAAGAAGCAGAAAGAGAACGACTTTAATAGCAACTTTAGTTGGAAACTTCAGCCCGACTTCGAATACATTAAGATTTTAATTCTCAATAAGTAGAAAAAAAAATCCATTATCAACCTAGGTTTACGTTCTTCCCTAAATCTAGGCACATATACATACAGACTTACACAGAAAATTACAAACTCATACATATATACATATATTGTCGGACATTAGCTAAAACTGACCTGCTGACACCACTTGGAGAGTACATTGAGGCGAAGCATTCGCTGCTGAGTCTTGACCAGGTACTTGAGGAGGCTAATCTTCTTCTCCGAATCAGACTGCTCGGATGACTTAGATTTCTCCACCAATTCCTTCAACGAGAGGTAAGACTCCTCGGCGGCTCGACTCACCAGAGTCGAGAAGCCGACCGTCTGTTGCCCTAATTCTGCCATTGACGCCCCCTCCACTGTCCGATCTATGGCGCAACGAACATGAAAACTAGGGCTCGGAAGGCAGAAACCCTAGAGAGAGAAAGTCGGGGCAAGAAGACTCAGATTCTGAAGGGCGTCCGATGAGAATGAGAAGGACAAATACAATTCATCTCTCTCAAAAAATTTCTTTAAGTTCTGACATGGAGAGAGAGGCAGAACTTGCACCTTAGAGAGAGAGAGAAAAAAGTTTAGAGAGAGAAAGAGGGGGACTTGGAAGCCTAATAATATGTCTCTAACGTTGGGATAGAACTTTCTACGCATTGAACCAATAGTCGCAGTCTCGAGTCTAAGGAGGTCTGTGGCTTAATTTCACCGCGTGCAAAAAACATATACAGACAACTCTTATGTTTATTCAAATTGATTGCTTAATTTTTGTATATTAATCTTTTGAATTAAATTAAAAAAATTAAAAAATATTTTGAATAATTGATTTGGTTATACAAAAAAAAGTCAATTTGGTATTAACTCAAGATCAATTTAAGTTTGAGTTGGTTTAGGCTCGAATTAACCTATCAATCTGTCTCGTTTGAGTGAGTTGTATACTTATTTATAATTATGTATAAATTTGTTTTAAAAAATATAGTAAAAATAAAGTAAAGAAGATGATAGCATTTGTTATGTGTGGGTGAAAGAGAAATATATATGATATTATTAACCTCTACCCCGTTTGAAAGAGAACAATCCATATATTAAAATTATGCACCAATTTGTTTAAACAAATATAAATTAAGCTAAGAATAATAGCATTTGTTTAGTGGAGCTAGGCCACCTCAATCATCACGCAACTAGGGTGGCACCTTAACCCTAAGCCCTAATGAAATAAAAGGGACACATAGTTACACATAGTAGATAACATGATATTTATATGAACGATGTGAAATGGGAATAGAATGAAACTGTGGATGAAATAAGAATAAAATAAAACTACATGTAGGGGGCGGAAGGAAGGGGGGGTTGGCGGGGGTCATGGCCCCCCTAATTTTTTGAAATTTTTTTTTAAGTATAGGTAAAAATAAAATAATATAGCATATATGGTATAAAATCTATACTTGGCCCAGCTATGGAAAAAAAAAAATTTCTTTCTTTAATTAGTATTTAACAAAAGATAGTTTATATATAATCTAAAATAAAGTGATTTAATTGATGACTATAAAACCTCGATAAAAATCTAATGCAGCTATTTTAAAATTTCAACTCAAACATCATTCTTTCCATAATGTGACTATTTTAAAATCTTTCCAACTCAAGCATAATTATTTCCATAACTTTATTATCCTAAAATTTCATCTCATACATGATTCGTTCCATGACTTTTTCTTTTTTTTTTTTTTTATTGGATCTATAAGAAATTAATTTTTACAAAATCTAGAACAAAAATTTCATTTGAAGTTTTGAATATCAACAAAAATTGATGATTTAAGAATCTAAATTATTATTTTATTAATTTGTTTGCGTTTTTTTTTTTATCATTGTTATTGTTTTGTTAAATTTTCAATTTTTTTTTTTGTTTTTTTAAAAATTATTTTTGTTTTTTTTTTCAGTAAATAAAGAGAGGTATTTAATTGAATTTTTTTTATAATTTTGGCACAAATCTTATTTGTGTTTGTTCAGAAAGTTTGATAAAAAATTTATTTAAATAACTAGTTTTTTTTTTTTTTTTAAGTTTAGATAGATATATTTTTGTATGAATATAATAAATAGTAAAATACTTTTGCCTACGTAATTTTTTTTTTTTTTTCAAAAGTTTTAGCTAGGTAATGTTGTTTATAATTTTGACCCCCTAATCTCAAGATTCTGACTCCGCCCTTGACTGCATGTGAATGAAATGAGAATAAAATGAAACTGTCATTCTCATTCTATTATTTGATTGCAAATATGGAGTGATATAAAAATGAAATAATAATTATTATTCTAAGTGGTGGTGATGAAAGGGGATGGCGAAAAGTAGTGTTGGTGGTAGAAGGTGGTGGCCAAAAATTTCAATCCTTTAAATGAATTTTTATCTTGGATGAATTTTTTCACTTTAAATGTCATATCAAACAAATGAATGATTGGAATTGAATGTCCATTACATTTCATTGTATTCCATATTAAACTAGACCTTAATGTATTAATTATGCTTTGTTTACTGAATTAATTACCAAATAAATACCACTGATCTTCTATTAGAAGTTTCCCTTAACAGAAAAGTTTTACTTACAGAATAATTTTTAAATAAAAAATGTTAGTGCTGTATTAATATAAGAAGGTTTCATTTAACGATTTCACTTTGTCAAACTGCATCAAGCTAACCCTATGTATAGTGTAAAAACAAAAGAGGAATCCATACATTGATATGATATATATGATATAGTTGCTTGTATACACGATGATATGACATAGTTATTTTCTTGTGATCTATGCTCTTTTTCGTAAGTAAATCTTTCATTAATGTCATAATAAGTTTTGTTGTTTTAATTAATGAGCAATAGTCTAGATGGTACAATTTTTCATTTTCTAAGTGAGATTTGAGTTTATTTGTGTACAAGTGTACGAGCAAAATATGATAGATGGTTTTTATAAATTTTAAGGAGTAACTTAAACTGCACACTAAATATTTTGCTTTCTTATAGCAAGCATGTTAACCATTAATTCTAATTATAGTGTTTATAAGCTCAATTTATTTACCTATCAATGCTCTTAATTATATTTCAATTCGTAATTTGAGTCTACTAATTTGCAAAATCTTCTTTACTCCCCATTGGCATGAGAATTTTTTTAAGTCTGCTGCGTTGCTTCTGACAAAGACGTTTACTTTGTTCCTCTAATCATTATTTAATAGTTTCTTAACCTAGAAAGTGATGATTGTAATAATATTCATTTTGTCCGAAATTCACAAGTAGTTACAATCTCGAGATATTAAATTTCAAATTCACTTGGAAAAAATTTGAGACCTCTGTGTCTATTAAATTTCAAGTTCGATTTTCATTGGATGCAAAATTATTTAGACATAGACTGAGCTTTTCCGATCTGTATAGAAGTATTGCCTTACTTAGGTCCGGTGAATTAATCGAATCAAAATCTCAGACACCCCAATTTTAAAAAATAATAAATAAATAAATTCAAAGCAAACCCCAATTCTATAATCATTTGAACTTGTTTGGTTCAGTAGAAAATTTCTGGAATTAGGCAGACCAAGAGGTTACATAGCCAAGTTGCCAACCACCCATCAAGGTTCACTGACCAGCCCAATTTGGGGCCCGGCCTAACCCAAGGTTTCAGACTTGGAAGGGCCTGGGCTAATTTAAAGCTTGTCACTTAATCCAGTTTAGATTTTGGCAGACATGTTTAGTTTATAATGGGACTGTTGGACCGAACCCTTTGATTGTTGTTTGATGCAACAAAGTAAGACTCAGGCTCGGCCCAACATTTGATTGCCTATCACTTGAATTTTCTTTTTTTCATTCTTTTTAGTATCGTCGGTCTCTCTTGTTTGTGATGCATGACATTAGCATATTAGCATGACATCATGCATACATACATATATAATTGTGTGTGTGTGTGTGTATATATATGTATGTATGTATCATTATATCTTTACTATTATATACGAGTATATGTGCTTTTTTTAGTCTGTTACCACCTTGAAAGAATTTAAAGTGAAACATGTTGGAGAATAAAATGTTGAGAAGAAAAATACAATGAAAATTGGAGGTGAAGCTCTCATATTTGATTATGCTTCTAATTCTATGAAATTTTTTAAAAAAGTAAAGTGGTAATATTATATTTTTACAGATAGTTATTGCTTATTATATGTCATCAACAAATGACAATGTAAATTTAATGAATAAATATATTAATTTTTATATATATACAAGGGAAACATCTATATATAAAAATAAAAAAACCACTCTTACAATGAATTAATTTTTTATTAGGCAAATGCTCATAAACACCTGTTATGAAATACTCGAATTATATATATATATATATATATATATATATATCTATTTTGAAGAAGGATAGAATATACCAACCGAGCTACTGAGCTTCCCTAAAAAATTAAAAAAAATTAAAAATTAAAAATTAAAAAGAAAAATGACTCTTAAAATGGCTCTGACAAGATTTCATTTCCACACATTGAAGAGATAACAATTGATACCTAACTTTGAATTTGAGCAACATTAAGTCCCATCATGTTTTTTTCATAAGTCCCATCATGCTGCTTTTTAAGATAATAATGTAATTTACTTTATAATTATAATAAACAAAAATGTATGATGTTGAAATTAAATTTTAAAAATCAACTCTTATGATTAATTTATTTGAAATGATTCAATTCCAGCATTGTTATTGCACATCACATTTATACCTCTTTCCACTTGTCATTAATATTGTAACAATAAATTTATTCAAAGTTAGTTTGAATATAGAAAGAAAAAAAAAAAACAGTATTTAACACAGAAAACAAATACATGAAAAAGAAGGAAGCCAAATTTCAACTATAGACTGACAGTGTATCCTTAAAATACTAGGTCCTGATTCATTTAACCTATTTTGTTGTTGTCGTGGACTAATTAAAGCATTGGAAGTTTGGAAGGAGACATCCAAACATGACCTTAATGTAGAAACATTTCAGTTTTGAATGCCAATTCAGGTGTGTGTGTGTGTGACTGTGTGGTGTTTTGATGATGGCAAGGAAATTAAATTAGACAATGTTGTATGAAATTTAATTCTCAATAATTTCTCATTGTATATAAGTAGAATGTGTACGCAAACAATGTTTTATGAACTGTCAAACATTGTCTAATCTTATTAGGTTTATGTTCTATTGTTTTTTTTTTTTTTCCTTCTTGATTTCATAAAGTCATTTGTGTTTTAGGGATAGGAGAATAGACTACTTTGTTGAATACTAGTTCTCGTGTTCTCATTCTCACCCGTTTTAAAAAGTTATAAAGACATGATTAAATAATTTTGGGCGAGAACAAATTTTATACTGAAAAACTCATGTGGGTGTGCAGCGGGGATGGGGAAGGTCACCTCTTCTTGTTCACAATGTAAGAATACTATAGTGTTTATTTGGTTAATTTGGCACAATTGAGTAAACTTGAAATATTTTTTTTATTTGGTTTATAATCTTAAAGATAAGTTTTTAAAATTTGAATGAAAAAATTAGGAAAAAAAAACTTAAGTGAAAATTTAAATGGATCAGGGCGAGTGGAAGAGTGACGAAAAAACTTAAACAGGGGGGAGATAGAGTGCGAGGTTTTGTTTGCTAAATAGTTGAAGGCGGGAACGAAACGAGAAAACTATTATTATTATTATTATTATTTTTTTTTTTTTTTTCTTTTTCTTCTAGTTGGGTACTCACACACACATGCCTCCACTGAGACTCGAATTCTTGACCTCTCTTTGAAAAGTAGGGGCTTAGTACCGGTAGGCCACTGGCCTGTTGGTGAAACGAGAAAACTTAAACAGGCAAGTACAATTACCGAGTTACATAATTCGATAAAAGGGTAGTTGCTTTCCCGTTTTTTGCGCGAATTGACAAATCGCAAACTCGCCAATTCAGATTTTCAATCCGGCAATTGTTACACGCAAGCATATTAATACCTTTTCAATTGAATCTAATTCAAGTCTCTTCAATTATTTTCTTATGGTTGTTTTTGTCAAATTGAAAAATTTTCAATCAGCTATAACTCGAGTTGAGTCTAAGTAAAATGTGTGCAACATTCAAACCTAACAACACCTACCTCTTTCCAGTCAATCCACTTCACAAAACGATCTGAACATTACATGGTTTGATTATTCAACTCACACAACTAGCATACAAGGACATGTCATATTCAACAGTTATACAGATTATAACAACACAAGTTTAAAGATCTGATTGAACAGTTGGATTTTGATTTAGACATGAAATTGTATGACCACACGTTAAACCCTCAATCCATCCAAATTTCACCCACCACGAGAGAGAAAGGATTCAAATCCCATATTGTATGTTTTTTTTTACTGTAAACACGAGTATACATTCCGTGTGTCAGGCATATCAGTTCATTTGTACCAATTTTATAGAATGATGTATTTTCATTAGCCAGACGGCAAACCGAATATCATCTCTGTTAACCAGAATTATCTTCAACTTCAAAGTAATTGTGTGTTGCCAATACCACTATTTGGAGGGGCAATGCAATTCTGAAAGAAAAACTATAACGTAATCTAATGCATACAAGTATAGAAATCAATTTACTAGTCTCTCAATTAGATTGTTAGGTCTAATTGTCAATACTATATCCATAATATTATTTTGAGGATCAAAATAACTTTTGTTGAATCTCGATCTAAGGTATTGTTTGCGTCTATCTTACGCTATTCTGCATCCAAGTATAGAAATCAATTTACTAGTCTCTCGGTTAGATTGTTAGGTTTAATTGCCGGTACTCTATTCACAAATATCATTTTGAGGTTCAAAATAACTTTGTTGAATCTCAATTTTACGTGTCGGTGTGAACTAGAATAACTCTAAAATAAAATAAAATAATTGGTAGATAAAGACTTGACAAAGTTTGACTAGGGTATCAATATCATAGTATTTAATGCACACGTGTGTTGTCAAAGACACGATAGGGAAATGAGCTAGGTATCATACCATTAATGCACACACGTGCGGGTCAAGGAGTGTGACAGTGTGAGCTGTGGGAGGCCGTACCAGATTAGGGTTTTTGGAGCTTAGGGCATTGGCCCATGCCTTGTTTGTATAGAGGGCATGCAGTGTCCCTTTCCTTCTTTGCTTTCAGTGTTTTGTCACATTATTTGTGAAATATATTCCATTTAATCTTCTTGTTGGTCATGCCATGACCACCGTGCATGCACATTTTTGCATCTTTTGTCAACAATAACTGCGATCGAATAAGTTAACAAATTGAATTTGACTGACGTCACGAATCTTCTTTCAAGGAATCAAAATGATAGAATGATCAGTCTTCGTTACCGACGTTAGATGGGATCAATTATTGAAATTGAAAGACTTAATTTAAGAGTTTTTGTTGGATACTATCTATTCAAATAGTTGTCTTCATTCAATAATTTGTGTAGTTGGTATCTTTTTCTTTCTTTTTTTTTATTGTTAATCATTATTCTCACTATTTTTATAAATGTTATAGAACCTTAAATCATGATGATATTGACATAATTGATACGCTTAAAGGTGCATAATTGATTAGCTTACAACTGTTTTAGAATATTATCTCTTTTTGGATGCTTTGTGCTGTGTGTACAAGTAAATCTATATGTTTATATATATATATATGTATATATGTATTGACTGTAATAATGTTAGATCTCTTAAAACACACCATAATTTTATATTAAATTATGTAATGTCTTCACATTTCACATGTATCGTGCAACCATTAAAAAAATCATTGAAGATGGTCTAGGAATTAATTTTTGTACCTTTATTTTCTCCTTTACCTGCTGATAAATGCACCTTCATAGACATATTTAAACACACGCACACATATATATACTGTACAGTATATATATGAATGCTAATGAAGTGAATTTTGAACAAGCCATTCATATCCCACATCCGTGGTACTTAAAGTCATGTCATGGTCTTCTTGCCCTACTTTTTATGATCTTTTAACAAAAATAAATGAATTAAAAAAAAAAAATCATACTTAGCGGAAAAAAAGAAAAGAATAAATAAATCAATTTTGAGCAAAGTTAAGATGATTTTTTATTTTTAGAACAAAAAAACTTAACAATCACAAAATTTTAAAATTTATTATTAAAATTTAAATTATCATTTCAAAGAATGAAAAAAATTCAAAGTTGAGAATAAGAAAAACTATTAATACACTTGTTACCATTAAGTATAGTAAATTTGTTACTACTATTTTGTATTTACTACGTACTCGGTTTAGAATGAGATGGCTTTCGATATTAACCAGAGTCCAAAGTCCAAAACCATTCCTGACCCAATGCTCATGTGGTGGGCCTTGTGGACCCATATAGCTATATGTTCTTGTAGTATATTTATATACATTCACCTATATCAGCGGCCGCTCGTTGTAAATCGGGCCCTTAGGGCGAAAAGTAAAAGTGACGTTTTCATATCATTATATACAATATATTGATTATTAAATAATAATTAATTAAAAATCATCCTTCTTATTTTTTGAGGATCTTTTCATATCATAATAGGTAGTATATTAATTATTAAATAAATAAAATAAAAATCTAAAAAAAGAGAATATGAAAAGTTTCTTTACTTCTCCATACAATGGCTAAATATTTATTGTGATGCAATTTATCAAAAAAATATTAAATAATATAATGCTGGTGTAAAAAAAAAAACATGTATAAAATAGGCAAAGAAATAAAATATTAATAAGACATTTTAGGAGATAAATAAAATAAAAAATGAGATATTTTAGGTAATAAATAATTTCTCTCTTGGTTAAAGTTTAATGAAAGGCATGAATGATGACAAAAAAAAAAATATATGAACTTGGAGATAAATAATTTAGAATTAGTGTTCAATAACAAAACAATTACAATATATCATATACTAGGCAACTATAATATTTTGAGGCCTTTTTTATTGGCTGGGCCTTAGGCAGCCACCTAACTCGCTTAAGGTTTGAGCCGTCCCTAACCTATATAACACAAATTCATCTAAACATATACTACACATGACATATATCAACATCCATTCAAATTTTATTCTTTTAATCTTGGATTCTTATTAATTTTATAAAAATAATTTTTTTTTTTTGAAAATAATCATTGACCATATATATCTAAACATATAATTTCCAAAAATAATAATTGACGACATACATCTAAACATCCATTCGTTTATTTTTTTTTTAATCTTGGATTCCTTATAATTTTATAAGGTAATAAAAACTAAATTTAAGATTGAAATAACTTTTTTGAAAATTATCATGGACCAACCATACGTTTCTTTCTTACTTTTGATTTTAGGTAAAAAGCTAGAAAGTCAGCACAAGAGAGTAGAAATTGCTTTTGACTTATTAAAAGGAATTTAGAAAACCTTCAAATGGTATCTAAATTTAACTGTTTTCCGGAAAATACCTAATTTGAAAAAAAATGCTGCTAATTTTAAATTGAACTTAGCAAAATATATATATATATATATATATATATATATATATATAATTGTAGAATTCTTTACCAACTTAGAGAGGATTTTTAAAGAACCTCAGGAGGATAAGCTAATAATAAAACTCTCATCTCATATCTTAGAGTTTAAGAGTTTTGGTAATTTTAAGGTCACTTTCAAATAATTTTTTTCAGTAATTATTCATAAATGTGAAATAGAAAGACAGCATGCGACCGGCGGTGAATTATAGGAATGTTGTAAGAGGTCCCACACCACCATCGTACACAAAAATATAATAAATAAAAAATAAAAAAGTGTCGATCTTCTTAGAGCACTACACAAATAAGCAGTAACAACCCAGGAATTTTTTTGAGGAGGGGGCATTGTCAAAGAATAATAAAAAAAAAATGTAGACAAATTTGAACTTTTTTTTTTTTTTTTTTTTTTTTTTTTTTGTGAAGTGGGCCATTTTAAAAATTGAGTGGGGGCATTTTTGAAAGTTTAACTAAACTTTAGGTAATAATATAAATTAGAAAAAATTCAGTAGAGAAATCAGTGAGGTAAAAATGTGAAGGGGTGCATTTTAAAAAATTGAGGGGGGCGTTTTTGAATTTTTAATTAAAATTAGAAGTAATAATGTAAATTAAAAAAAAAAATCTAGTGGGAGCAAATGTCGTCAACTAGGTTCGTGCCTGCTAATAACACTGTTTTGATTAGATTATTTTACTATAAATCAACTTCATCAGTCAAAAGATGAAGAGTTAATAGCACTTTTAAGGGGACAGAAAAATGCGAGTTCACGTGAAAGAATTCTAATGATATAATTTTTTCCTTTAAATAATTGAAAGTCACTTCACTTTACTTTTAATATTGTGTAGCTCGAGAAGGTAGGATAAAGGGGGACATAAATATAAAATATAATATGCTTTTAAGAGAGCATTAATCCCGAAATACAAAGGATAAACAAAAGTGATTAATGTTAAAAAAGAAAGCTACTTTTTTTTTTTTTTGTTTTTTTGCCCGAAATTCAAAAGGACGGCTAAGCTGTTATGTTTGTTGAAAACTTAAGATTCATTCCTTGACTTCAACTGGGAAAAATATATTCATATATACACACAAACACACATATATAGATAAATATATATCAAAGTCATTAATTAAAATTGACATTAGAGGTTGACTAACCGACTATTAGTTTAGGTGATATAATTTCTCTTTCTCCAAAGAAAAGAAGAGAATTCAAGTTTTATGTTAGACATTTGTGATGGTACTAGTGATATGATGAGTATTTTTACTTAATAAAATCTAAATACATAAAATAAAAAAATATATTGATAAATTAAAAGGAATTGTAAGATAATAAAAATAGCTAATGAGTAAAAAATAAAATGAGACATCTCATTATATATTGATAAATCTGACGCCCTAATTTGCTCCGTAGCAAAATGACCGTCAATACAAAGGGAAGATAGCTTTCAAAACAATAAGATTTCACCAAATTACTTTCAAATTTACGTTTTTTGAATTACTAATAAAGTATTAAATTGCTAATAACAATCTGATTTATGAATCAGGAATCTTTCATGTACAAAATGAAAAAATATTAAGTTGGTCCGAAAATAAATAGACATGGTCAATCAAGAGAGATCATGCACTTAAATGTGTCAACTGTATTCAGCTTTTATTCTCATGTCTCTTCTCATTGACAATTTTAAACAATCGTAATCATTATGTCATTAATTTGACGAGACATTACGATCACTACCGAATATACCGAATAACAACAATCGTAAACTACTTCGTACGCAAGAGTATATATATATATATTTATCTTAATTCATAAATACCATTTTCATTATTAATGCAAATTGTCATGTTCATAACAATAAATCTAGCAAAAATTTAAAAATAATGCCAAAGTCATGCGCAATTTTTTTTGAACAATTCTCACACTCAACGGACGTTTTTATTCTCACTTATGTTATATGAGATTTAAAGATTGTAAGTTTTGTGCTCTGCTCCCACTTGTGTGATTTAGGTCTTTTCCAATTTTTACTAGCAAAAATTCACACCAATTTCCTTTAATTTTACATTGTTCCTAAAATTAAAACATTCTGTTTGGATGCTATAAATTAGGGGTTTGGCTAGGAGAGGAAGATGATGTATTTCCTTTCCCTCTCTCTCTCCACTTCCAATAACTAATTAAGGGAATCGCATTGAAACTGTGCACATGGGCGTGGGCTGGACTCAAGGTGGCTGCCCCAAACATGTCGCAGTATAAAACTGGTGGCGGTGGGCCATGTGGGGCCCAATTGGCCGTACTCTGTGCACCAATAAAGCTAAGCACATGCTTTCCTCTCGGTTGACTTTTCCTAGGCATTTTTTTTTTTTGTGGTGTCCACCACTTATCATCTCTCTTCCACTCTTTCTTACAAAAAAAAAAAAAAAACACACACACACACACACGCAAGTGGCAATAGCTGAATTTGCAGGCAAGTTAGGGCCATTACATGCTTTATGTGACCAATCAATATGTGACACGTTTTAGGTAAAAGGTTTTTCTTTCACAGATTTGTAGATTTCCAAGATTTTTAACTAAACCAATGTTTGTTCAAGACTAGACACTTTAACAGCAACATTAATCTTAATCCATTAGACATTATTACATGGATCATGTAATCTCGATCTATCACGGTCCATCGTAATCATGTCTGACATGAATATACTCTCTCCCTTTTATAATAGTTATTTTTATTTTTATTTATTTTTAATTATTCCAAAATATTTATCCACTTATCAAATTTAAACATATTTAGCATATTTTCATAAATTACTCTTAAAATTTTAAAAAATTTTAAATTTGATTATATATATATATATATATATATATTGTATATTTAAACTTGGAAGGGTAACTTTGTAATTTTCAAATATGACAATATAATAATTATATGCATATTCTTAAAAAGTTCTACTCTCCATAAGAAACATCTATTATGGGACGGAAAGAGTATTACATTTTGATATCATTATGTATAAATGGTACTAATAATTCATATTTACTATTTAATGGAGTCAAAATTTTATAATTTCGAAAAAATGAAGTGGACCAAAATGTTGAAGTGGACATAAAAAAATACTATTTACTGTTACTGAGATATCACTTTTGTGCACAAGGTATTACTTTTTTTGGCATCAAGTACTACTTTTATTTTGGGCATAGAGGTACCATTTTTATTTTTGGGCATAGAGGTATCATTTTTTTGTGCAATACAAAAAATAGTACCTAATGATAAAAAGTGATACCTGCATGCATAAAAAATGGTACCTCAGCGAAGGTAAACAGTATTTTTTCATGTCTTCATTTTTTTCGAAATTATGAAATTTTGACTCCATTAAATGATAAATATAGATCATTAGCCCATTTATATATAATAATCCCTTAATTTTTGTGAATGTTTTTTTTTAATTATCCCATATAAAATTTTTATACCTTTTATTTAAAAGTTTGAGCGAACTTATGGACACCCTATATTGTGCCCCGGAGCAATTCCAACCGTCAATCTGCCCTTTAGAGGAGAGCTTCTATACTATAGAATGGAGGCTAGAGCCCATTGATGCATTAGAAAAGTTGTAGTACAAACATTCCAGCAATAATTTATGTAAATTAGGAATTACCCAACAAAATTAATTTATGTTTAGGAGTGTGTGTGTGTGTGTGTGTGTGTGTGGAGAGAGAGAGAGAGGGGTATGAGGTTTTTATTCTTAGTGCTTATTGTATCAAAACATTTGTAGCTGTGGGTACAACTTTATAATGGTTATTGTCATGTCAGAGTTTAGATGTACACTTAATTCATGAAACAAACTTTAGGTGCCCAATTCTATCATCAATTGTCCTATAGGAATCCACTTTCAATTGTGTCCTTTTAGTCTTACATCAATTATTGTCCCATGGGAATCCACTTTTAATTGTGTCCTTTTTGGTCTCAAAATTTCGAATTTTATCATTACTTTTTAATGACTCACATTACCTTTTTGTAAGTGACTCATTGGACATGTTTCTAAGTATTCTTTTTCATACAAATAGAAATTTCACCAAAGTAGGGCTTTATTTAATTTTTTTTTAAAAAATAATAAATAAATAAATAAATCCAAAGCACTACATTATTGGATAGATACAATGGATTGATCCAAATTAGGAGTGTTAATGGGCCTTTTAGGATTGGATTAGGTATAGACAATAATACTTGGTAGTATTTGCATCAAAGTGATTGATATCAAAATTAACACACGCGGGCGCACACATATATATTCCTGACAAAGAGTTCTCACATACTCTTGAAAAGATTCGAACTTGATCCGAGAGGGTATAACTAAGTCATAGACCTTAGTACATTTTTGGGCTTGTCGGAACTTAAAATCACAAAATTGTACAAAAAATTGTTTGATTGATAATATCTGAAAACTCTGTTAATATATATATATATATATATATATATATATATATATTTTCTGATTTATTGAGAACTAATTCTTAGTGAAAACTAAGAAAGCCCTTAATTTTTATTTTGAAAATGTGCTTTAATGTTAAGATATGAAAGCACTAATTCAAACATAAACTTACGTATGAACAAATAAGAAAAAAAAAAAGGAAAAAAAAAAAGAAAAGAAAGAAGATTATATGTTTTTCAAATTCAAATTCACAATTTAAAAAAAAAATAGGTTTGAGCATAACAAACGAAGTGAAAAATTGACAACTAAACCCCAAATGTGATGCAAGTGAGTCAAGGGATTGAAATGTTAAAAGAGATAGATATTCGTACTCCAAATTTTTATAAATCCATTTCACTTTTTGTGTTTTTTCGTAGAAGTAAAAGATAAAAATGTCTCTCAAACTGGTTTTAAGTTACGTGAATCAAAAACAATAATGTCATTCTAGTTCAAAATTGAAATGCCAAAAAAAGCGGGTTCGAATAATATCTATCTCCTACTGTTTGTTTGTTTTATTTTTTCAAAATTTTAAACAGATACGAACGCACACTCAATATTATTCTTAATAAGACGAGAACACTTAAATTATACAACATTATTTTTCGTAGGATCTGAATACTAAAACTCTCTTTGAAGAAACAAAAAATTATACCTCTAAACTAATACCCATTACCATTTTTAATAATTAATTCAAGAAAATTTTATTTAAAAAAAAAAAAACACAGCTTTCAAATTTTTTTTTTTTCACCCAAGTACAATTATTAATTGGGTGAAATACCTTGGGCTTTTAGTGGAACCCATCTATTAAAGAAAAGGGCAAACAAAACCAACTGGTATGTCCACTAGCTTCTTTTTTTAAATAATGCAACCCGATGACGTCATCCATTGAGTCATCCTCCCGACAAGCTGCGAAATATAGACCAATCACTCCTCCCCACGTGGCGCCATCTCCACCGTCCAACCCATCCCCACCCAACATTCCCACTCCCATATATTGCGACACACTCAAGCCTAACCCGCCTTCTTCTCCTCCTCCTTTTTACAATCTTCACCCTCACGTCCTCATTGTCCCTCCCATCCAATAGAAGCAACCAAACACCAAGAACAAGAGAGAGAAACTAGAGAGAGAAAGTAGAGAGATAAAATTAAGATAGGCTTGAGCTGAGATTTTGATACTGTGGTGGTGGAAATGACCACGTTGATGGGTACTGCAGAGAGGGACGAGCACCGTCTGATCAACTTTGAGGCGACGGAGCTCAGACTTGGGTTGCCCGGTGGAGGCGGGAACGACGGCGAGGCGGCAAAGAATGGTGGGAAGAGAGGGTTTTCGGAGACTGTCGATTTGAAGCTTAATCTTTCGTCCAAGGATTCGGAGATGGAGCAAAAAGAGAAGATGAAGGAAAAGAATGTCACTCCTCGCCCTAATGATCCCACAAAACCTCCAGCCAAGTAAGTTCTTTGTGTGTATACATATACACACACGCACACACATATATATACACACACTATATTGAGAAGAATTATAAAGGGTTATGTACACATATATGTTTAAATTTTTTATTTTTATTTTTATGCATATAATTTAAGTTTTTATTTGAAGTTATGCATGTTATTTGTTTATGTGTGTCAACTGATAAATGCTTATATAATAATTATAAAATGAAAAAAAATTCAAGTTAGTAATTGTATTTTTAAATAGGAATATATGTATTGTTTTGAGGGTTTAGATTGTAAGATTTAGCTTTAGAAAATTAGAGAGATCTATGGAAAAGAAGGGTTTGGCTTTGAATTCATCATTTCAAGGATAGCATTCTAGGTTCAGTACTTTTTTATTTTTTACTTTCCTTCTCTTACAATAATTTATTTCATTATTTATGGTTTTAAACCTCTTTGTTAGTATCAATTATTTCAATTATCTTCTTTAAAATTCAAATTAATACCAACTATTGAACATGGTGATAAAAGGGAAGTGAACAAAAAAAAGAGGACTCCACTAGAGCTTCAAATGGAAATTGGGTAGCTTTAGAACCATAGAGAAATAAAATAAGAAAATTAATGGAATAAAGAATTTTAATGCTTGAAATTAAATTTTCCTTTAAATTGCAATCTTCAAATTTAATTTTTGGAATTTTAGTGGTGTTGATGAAAGCATCTCATAGTGATTTGCCAACATTACAACCTGGCCACTATAAAATTTTTGATTCAATAATAATTTGCTTGGCTGTGATTCTTTGTCGGGGAAGATAAGGAAAAGAACAAAACATTTGGAATCTCTACTTTTTAAAAAACAACCATATGGTCTCAAAAAATCTACATGTAAACAAAAATGTTATATCATATATAGTGTTAGCTAGTAACAGATCACATGGAACTTCTGGTCCGTTTGGTGAAAATGGTACCACTAAGATTCTTTCCCCCCCACACACCAAAAGGAAGAAAAAAAAATTAAAATAAAAAGTAGTACTCCTACCATACTATAAACGATAAGGTTGCTTGGTTTTAATATGAAGGTTACGGGTTTAAAACGAGAATGAGTATCTCCGCATGTGAAGATAGGGATGCGTATATCTAATTCTCTTCATACTTTGCAATAGCACTGAACTAGCCCTTCATAAGGGATATATAGACCTAAATCTTTGATATTGATTATTTTTTAAAATGACTTTCTCATGTTTATAGCATATATATCTTTAATTGCTTTGAATTTTTTTATTTTTTTGAGTAATTACTAGAAAGGGATTAAATCTATATTTTACTTTTAAATCCAATTTTTCATTGGTTGATGACAGAGAGTATCCTGTTGTTTTAAAAATAATAATAATAATAATTAATATTGCTTTGATAACTTTATTTGTATGTTTTGAATTACACCCTACTTGTTTAATCTCCTAAGGGGATGTTTAAATGTGTCATTTGAGGGTGAATAGAAATAGTATTTAAGGTTAAAAATTGATGAGTGAATATTAACAGCTAGATATATATATTTTTTGAATTTCAGGGCACAAGTTGTAGGTTGGCCACCCGTCCGATCATTCCGAAAGAACATCTTGGCCGTCCAAAAGAACGGCAATGGCGCCGACAATGGTGAGAAGGCCGGTAGCAGTGTAGCATATGTAAAAGTTAGCATGGATGGTGCACCATACCTACGTAAGGTGGACTTAAAGATGTACAAGAGTTACCCAGAACTTTCCGATGCCTTGGGCAAAATGTTCAGTTCCTTCACTATAGGTAATTATATATATAACATTTCCATTTTGATTTGTGTATATATATATACACACACACACACACACACATAGAACACATTTTTCATACTGTGTTTTCTTTGAAAAAAAATAAAATTGTATTTGATATTAACAATTGTCTATGTTCTTGTTGATTTAAGATAACTGTGGCTCACAAGGAACGAAGGACTTCATGAACGAGAGCAAATTGATAGATCTTTTGACTGGTTCTGATTATGTGACCACTTATGAAGACAAGGATGGAGATTGGATGCTTGTTGGTGATGTTCCATGGGAGTAAGTTTTCATATGTTATATACACACGCGCACACACACACACACATACATATATAATGTGGTTCATTCATTATGTGTTTCCATGGCTAATTCTTCTTTCTTTCATTTCAATCAGAATGTTTGTTGATTCATGCAAACGCTTGCGGATCATGAAAGGCTCAGAAGCAATTGGACTTGGTTAGTATACCTCATATATATTAACTATATAAAAGGGACAAACTCAGCACATGAGGCTCTTATTATTGCAAGGTCTTGAGAGGGTTAGATGTACACAGCTTTAGGGGTTGTTTCCTTATTTCGAATCGATCAACTCTCTCTATGAATTATAACAAAAAGATTTACATATGATTCAGCAATAGTGAAAAACCCGTGCACTATACTAGTCTTTTTTATATATAAACGTACATTATTATATATATATATATATATATATTTATATATATCAAGTCTTGATTTTCCTCTTATAACATGTTTCATGTGATGAATGCAGCACCAAGAGCAGTGGAAAAGTGCAAGAACAGAAGCTAATCAAGTCATCCACAAGTTGTTTGTCTATGATCAACCAAGAAGACCAACTTGAGTTGAATTGAGCAAGAAGTTTGGATGTGTACCATATAGCGGTTTGATATATATATATATATATTATATATATGAGAAAAAGAAAGACATGCAAATCTGTTAGGGACTACGAAAGAGGCAATAAGTGTATTGTTGATAAACCTTGTTTTCATGTTTCACTTGTTTACTTTGTAATGGGGTTGTTTGGTTACACCCTCGATGTTCTAGTGGTATTAAACTTGTATCTGTAGTTTTCATCCCCTCCGTATATGAATGAATTTGACTTTTTGTTTCCTTCGTCAGATTCTCCGCACTATGCATATATATCATTATTGAATATTTAATAAAATATGTTTATGTAATTATATCTCGTCTGATTTGCTAAAAGGAGGCAATGAATAGAATCCTTGAAGCTGGTTATTGGGGAACAAGAACATGTGCATGTTGTTGTTTTACAAGCTGTCTCTTTTTTTTTTTTTTTTTTTTTTGTGAATCTGACTTGGAAGGCCGAATGAGTTGGCTGAAGAGGTATAATTACAATACTGTACATTGGGATAATATACACACACACACTATTATTATAATTTTCGATTTTATGCTCCGTTCGATTAGAGGGATGGAAAAATAGATGGAAGGGATGGATGAGGCCCATCTTAGGGAAGAAAATGTGTCACTCTCATTTTTTGTTTGGTTGAATGGAATGAATATTAGAAATGATGGATCTGATGACACATTTTTTTTGTTTTGTTGAAATGAAGGGAAAGAGGGTTTTTATATTCTTTTTACTAATATGTCCTCATTATTTAAAAATTTAAAATTTCTATATCTATTCCAATTTTTAGGAAGGTTAGAAATGAAAATTTCATATTTGTGTTAGTTATATTTGTCTCTCTCTCATTTTCATCCTAATTTTGAGCGGATAGAAAAATATAAAGAAATGAGGGATGAAGCATCCCTCCTTGCTTCCTCCCTCTTTTCCTCTCTCTCCAACTAATTAAACACAAAAAAGTTAGTTTATCCCCTCTCTTATTCATCCCTCCTCGATCAATCCTTCTCTCTAACCAAACATAGCATTAAAGACCGATTCAATTCTATTCCATCGACCATTACTTCTAATAATATGATCTCTCTTTTAAAGGAGAGGATTAGTGTTTGAATCCGATAAGGACAAAATATAATAAGCGTGCATGCATTTAATTGCCTGAACTTTCAAAAAACAAAAAAATGTCCCATTCTTATAGTCTCAAAAGTTATAGTCTCTTTTCATAATATGATCAACGAAAATGATAAGAAAAAGACATTTTAGACTCAATATACATTTGAGAAGGAATCACAAAACCTCATGCGGCAGAATACATTTTTATGAAATTAAAGTAAGAACGATGATAATGAGAACGACAATTTTAGTTATTTTTTATTAAAGGTTAAGGTTGGTTGAAAAAATTAAGATAATAATTATTTTTATCGACGTAGACTAGTCTAATTTTGATGAAAGTGAATTTGATCCTAAAAGTCTCAGATGAGAGACACTAGTTGAATTCAAACTTGTTAATTTAATGTGCAATAATATTAATATAAGGTTCAATGTTCCTTATGACTGAGCAAGTCCATGACTATGAGACTATCATTTTTTTTCACCTTAATTTTATATTTATTGTATGATGGAGCCAACTCCATGTCACCATATTTAAGCTGTAATCATAATAAAATAAAATGGTGTATATATATAATTCTATATTATATTCTACTTCTTTAATATTCCACTGGAATTGTATATACTGCAGTCGGTGGTGAGTATCATCATTGTATGATTTTCAGCATCAAACTAGGGGATTTGTAACATTTGACCTTTCCTGTGTAAGATCTAATAAAAATTTTAATTCCATGAAGGTGGTTGAATTTTTTTTCTCATCTTTCAAGTTCATAACCATTTTTCTTATTGTTTATCATGGATCAGACATTAGTGCAGAGAAAATGTTGGTGTTTTTTATTTATTTATATGTTTTTCTGTAACGGAATGTTATTATGAGATTCCTCTCATGACAAGAGACACAAACTCTCCTTTTATATACTCACAAGCCCATTGATTGCATGATTCTTGTGAAGTTGTGGCCCGAATTTTGCTGGTTTTGGTCTACGATATATATATTTTTTATCTTGCGGGCTGTGAACTAGGTTTTAAGTATCTTTTGAACTCTAAGGGTGATAGGGTTTGTGGCATAAGTACGAGAGAAAGCTAAAAATTGATATAGAAAGTTAGAGAGAAAAAGTTGCGGGCTTAATAACTTGTAATCGAAGTTAGAAACACAAAACAAAACAAAACAACTTGTAATCTTCTATTTCTTTGCATAGTAAAATCACTTTGTTCCTCACCGTGGATGTAGAATATATGTCAAATTATGTAAATCTTTGACTATTATACGATAAATAGTTTATTAGTACGTGTGTCGTTATTTATTTATTTATTGTGTTCTTGGTTTAATGGTATTTGTCTCAAGAAATCTGATATCGACTACTTGTTCAAAAAATCCAACTTGAACAAAGATTTTCATCAGATCATTTATCATTCTATGTCATTCACACTAAGCTTCAATCAAGAGTAAATGTTCAACAATCCTATCAATCGATTGAACATGAGGGGTAGGATGAAA
Organism: Cornus florida; assembly: GCF_030987335.1. NCBI lineage: Eukaryota > Viridiplantae > Streptophyta > Magnoliopsida > Cornales > Cornaceae > Cornus > Cornus florida. Next base: position 22,551,350 of record NW_026775573.1, read on the forward strand.
CCATCTGTGGTTTTTAAAATTTTAACCCAAGATTAAGTTTGACTCTAATCAAGTGTTAGTGTAATATAATTCATTTTGATCTTATATTCGAAGAATTTGGTAAGTATGGGGGATTTTTTTTCTTGAATTTGAATTCTATTAACATTTTGGTATTTCTGAATCTTAGAGCTCAATTTTAAATTTCAATTAGAAATGATAAGTAGACCAAGAGTCGGTCACGTCCAACTTTTTAATGTAGCAATCATCCTCACTTAAGTTAACGTAGATGGATATGTTCAACTTTCTATCATTAGAAGCATTTGTAGAACTTTTTTTTATTTTTTTTATAGTTAAAGGTAAACTTGTATTAATATGGAAACAAAGAATGTACAAGGTAGTCCTAAAATAGGAAGAACAAAACTGCACAGAGCAACAACAAAACCCAAGCCTAATACAAAGGCAAGGTGCCAAACTCGCAAACAATCTAGTAACAAACTACACCATACACAGCAAACCAAAAGTAAGATGCAACAGGAGACACTCCAACTCAAGGCAATACAAATTTAAGTAGAAGTAAGAGCCTGAGCATTGACAAAACTACAACCATCCATGAAAAGTTTCTGTAGGTTTTTAAGCTAGCCTGTTAACATTTCTCAAATCTGATACCCTCTTCAATTTGATTGATGCCAGTCTCCCTCTGATACATTTCTTGATCTGACAAATGATTGTGGATGGGGATGAGGATGAGTTCTTGAAGGCCTATTATTTCTCTCTATCCAAAGGAAATAAACAACAGCAGAGAGCAAAAGTTTATGAACCAAGTATCCCTTAGAGTTCCATTGTGTAGAACATCACAAGATCAAATTTTTCCAAGAAAATGGTTGAATGTATAGCCCAGTAGTGTGCTAAATGAATGACTAAATCTCCTTTGAGAACACACACTAGAAGAATAAATGATCCAATGATTCATTGTTAGCAAGGCAAAGGTAACAAACATTGATGTGATGTTTGTGCCTCATTGGTTTCCTATCAAGTGTATACAGTCAACCTTTTGTAGCCAGCCAAGCTATAAAGCTGTGTTTAGGGATATGATGCTTAAACCAAATAATCTTATGCCATGGAAAAATAAATGTGGAAGGAGGAAGTAGTTGATTGTATGAGCAAAGGAGAAATTACAAATTGGTGAGGGTAACCATAAAACTAAATCTAATTTCTGTGATTGAAAGAAAGGAATTTGAGCAAGTGAGTTAGGGTCAACCCAATGATTCAAGGAAATTAGGCTATCAACTTTGACTCTCAAGTCCAGTTGAAGAAATTCCCCATCATTAAGGTTGAGTTGGTTCAGAATAGGCCTATTTGGCAACCAAAAATCTAACCACATCATAGTGTCAGTACCCTTCCCTACCTTGTGCCTCAACAAGCCCCCTGCCATATCCCTTAATTTTAGTAACCTTTTCCAAAATCCAGAGCTTAAAGTTGTAGGCTTAATAGACCAGAAGCTCTTGTTTTTAATCAAATATTTGTGTGTCTAAGCAACCCAGAGGCTTTCCTTCCTTTTAGCAAACAATTTCCAAATGTGCTTTAAATTTGCAATTGAGTTTGTTAGTTCAAGGTTTGGAAAGCCCAAACCTCCATTGATCTTTGGCCTACACACCACTTCCCATGCAACTTTAGCACATGACGCCTTCAGTTCTAGACCTGACCAAAGAAATCTCTTTAAGATCTTGTTAATTTCCTCAATAACCTTCTTTGGCAAAACAAAAGTTTCCTCAATGGATTTGACAAGGACAGCTCTTCCAGCAGAGGAAAAGAATCTTGAAGTCCATCTTTTCACTATTGCTGTAATTCTTTCCACAAGGGTAGTGCAGTCTGTTGAGCTAAGGGCTTTCGATGTGAATGGTAATCCCAGGTAAGTAACAGGTAATGAGCCAGAACAAAACTGGAGAAGGCCTAAGATATCAGTTTTACTTTAACAATCAACCCTAGAGAAAAAGACAAGACTTTTAGATAGGTTTATGCTTAAACTAGATAATTTAAGAAATTGTTTTAGTGCCTGAAATAATGTTTGAACTGAGGCCAAACTCCCATGGGAGAACAACAATATATCATCTGCAAATGATAAGTAGGATAAAGCCAGTTTGCTGCACCTCCAGTGGTATTTAAAGTTGGGATTGTTCTGAATTGCATTATTCATGGAAAGGGTGAGAACATCCATTACTATGACAAACAATAAATGAGGGATAAGGTCTCTCTGCCTAATCCCTCTTTGACCTTTAAAGAACCCAAATAGTTCACCATTAAGGGATATGGAATAGGATGGTATAGTGATACATTAAGAAATCCATTGGATAAGGCATGTAGAGAAACCCATAAGGTTTAGGGTATCAATAATGAACTGCCAATGAATAATTTCAAAAGCTTTCTTAAAATCCACCTTCAGAGCATAGTTAAGGGGGTGGGAGGACTTATGATAACCATTGAAAAACTCATGAGCCAAGATCACATTTTCAGAGATATGTTTGCCTTTCACAAAAGCATTATGAGAAGGGCTAATTAAGATCGGCAGGGTTGAGTTAATCTTCAAAGCAATTAGTTCAGAAATAACCTTATAAATCAAATTGCAATAGGAAATAGGTCTAAAGTTTTGAACAGTTGTAGGATTAGGAGTTTTGGGCACTAAAGCAATGTATGAGCAATTAATTATTTCAGTGAGTAATTTTCCAGAAATAAAGAAGTCTCTAATGGCAGCAATGACTTCTTGTCCTATGATGGGCCAAGAGTGGATGAAAAAGCTTGAGTTATAGCCATTTGGACCTGGACTTTTAAAGGGGTGAAAGGATAACATGCATTGTCTAATTTCACTATTAGAGGGGATTGTTGATAATGAGGGGATGAGATTGGTTGGGACAGTTTTGGTCATGAGGTGAGAAAAGGAAGGCATACCTGTATACTGCTGATAAGGTTGTCCAATTGAACACTGAAAATGATTAAGAAATTCCTATTGCAGGTCTTTTCCATGAAGCTGAACTCCATCAGTGCTTGAAATATAATCCACTTTCCTTCTGTTGCACTTTGTAGAGAAATTTTTCATGAAGTAATAAGTGTTTTGATCACCTTCTTTTAACCAATGGATCTATGCCTTCTACTTAAAGAATAATTCCTTAGCCAAACATAGCTTAGAGAACTTGTCAACCAAAATTTTTCCTTTGCCTCTCAGTTGGTCATCGAAGGGATTAAGGTCCAGGTTAGATTGATATGCATAGAGGTCCTCTCTACAAGCCTGAACTCTGGAAGAAATATTACTAAACTCCTTCTTATTTAGCTATTTAAGTGGCCCCATCAGAGTTCTAAGTTTCTTCACAACTCTAAATATTTTAGTGCCTTGTACTTCCAGTTGCCACCCTTGTGATACAATTGTGAGAAAATCCCTGTGAAGAGTCCAGAAGTTGAAAAACCTAAAAGGAAAATTCTTTCTCACATTAACTTCACCAATACACAAAATCATTGGGGCATGGTTAAAGACTCCCCATGGCTTAAAACAACATTCAGATTGAGGGAACTTTGCCATCCAAGCTTGATTTGCAAGAACTCTATCCAACTTTCATGAAAGTAGCTTATCCAAAGTTTTTATTTGTCCAAGAGTGAAAAATACCCTGGAATCTCAAGTCTTCAAGCTCATTCTTATTCAAACAAGACTTAAAGTCTTCCATACTAGAAGTCCACCTGAGAGCACCCCCAAAGGAATCATTTACATATAATAAGACATTGAAGTCACCCAAGAGGACCCAAGGCACATTAGTTTGACTATGAAGGTTAAGACATCTCCACAAACTTTTCCTTTCCAGAGTTGTGTTTGCTGCATATACAAAAGATGCTAAGCATCTAACCTTCAAATCTATAAGAAATATAGAGCAATTAATGACCTGGCTTGTAATGCTTAAGATAGAGGCTTTCAGTTTTTGTGGATTCCAGAGCAGCCAAACTCTACCTAGGACTGAGTTGGTATAGTTACAAGCAAAACTCCAGTTGGGAGCAATAAAATATGCACTACTTCAGCATTGTCAGAACTGACTTTGGTTTCAAGTAAGGCAATAAGACACAAATTCAAATCCTTGATAAGATTCTTAACCTCTACTTATTTAAGGGGAGAGTTCAACCCTCTTACATTCCATGCAACCCAGTTCGTTGGGAAGAGTTTGAGAGCTTACACATACCCCTAAACCCTTTCAAGGTTATAACTTTTCCCTTACCATGCTTCTTCTTACTCTTTGAGAACTTTGGTTTCTTTGGTTTTATCATTTTGCTCTCCAATATTAGAGAGTAGGCAGAGTCATTGTTATCAATCTCACAAGCAGAGGATTGTCCCAAATCATCCTCAACTTCATCCCTATTCTCCTCTAGATTTCCAGTAGAGAGAGCCTCAAAGGGGTTAGCAATGGCAAGGGGTTCAGGGCTCTAAATCCTCCTAGGAATACAAGGCATTGAGAGGTCAACATACAAACAATTTTTTTTCCCTTCCCTAAATTAACTATCTCAGTTGTAGAGATTGATGGTGTGTTATCTTGGCCAAGATGGGGGGAATTACAAATAGCAGTGAGATCACAGTTGGGATGGGAGATTAAAGGTGTATTATCTTGGTCAAGAGGGGGTTGATTACTAGTAGCAGTGAGGTCACAGTTGGGGTGGGAGCTAGAGTGAGAATTGGTAAATTTCTTTCTAGATATCATTTCCCATTTTTGGGAAATTTCTTTCTAGATACCATTTGTAGAACTTAATATGAATTCAGTAATGGTAGTGTAGTAGAGCTTGATTCCATAGATGTCAAGTTCACCGGCGGCAAACAAGGCGGGTAATACGCATCAAGTGCATTCTCGCAATTAACATTCATCATACCATTCTTCTCATCAAGTTCATCATTTTTCAAAAGCATCCTGGCCACAAAGGTTTCTCAGTTATTACCGTAAAAATTAGATCATAGATTCAATTTGCAATATCATCAACAGCATATCACACTACTGTATAAAGGCTTAAATTACCAAGTATTAGCCCCCACGTACAATGTAATACCCTAGATTTTTGTTAAACTTCTTCATTTGGTATTATGGGTTACAAAAATTATTTAAACTAATCAATTGAAATCGAATTAGCAATTTCAATTAAATTCAGCAAAAAAAAGTCTACTGACACTCTCTGCTTTGACTTCATTTTGACACCTCAATTAATATATTTATCATATTTTATCACATGTTTGTAATCTTTCAATTTTAAAAGAGGTGGTTATTGTAAACAAAATTAAGAGAGAATATAATGAAGAGAAGTAGCCGTTTGGGCTTGGTGTTCCGTGGATATAGGTTGTAATGGCCGAACCACCTTATATTCTTGTGTTCATGCTTAATTTCTCTCTAAAAAAAAAAACTCCCAATGGTGGGGTAGATTTAGAAAATCTTTGATCTAATAGCACACTATAGAATAGGTAATGTCAACACTCAAACCACTAAAGCAGAAATGTAGAAGTGTCTATACTTCATGAGTTCCATGACATCAATTTCACACCACTAAAGCAGAAATGTAGCTTATGGGGGAAAAGTAGTCAATCAAAACAGCTAATTACATGCATTAAAATAAAACTAGGAAGCCGAAACTCTGAAAGTGCGACATATTAAATTTGTTTATTTGAAGAGTGAAAAATTCAACCTGGTTGATAAACACAACGTAACCTAGAAGGAAGTAGCCAATTAGAAATGGGAGAATCAATGGTGTGATGACTGCGTAAAAAGACAGTCAATCAAGGCCAATAAAACTTACTTGGGCAGAAACAGTGCTAGCAAGATAACTAGGAATATCTTTAGGATGACTGAAAGATTCTCCAATTTGATCAAGTACAGACCCCGATAACAAGCTTAAGAAGAATACGTTTCCTGAATGGGTGATTTTATAAAATAAAAGAAAAATAGAAAGAAAAAACAAAAGGGCTAGCCCTTTTAAACTTAACCATTATGAAGTAATCCACAGAGTTAAAACTAAACTAAATTTTTTAATTCCCTAATTTGACGTATCCCAACTACTTAGATTTTGTAAACTAAACCGATTGTATTATAATATAATCAAAACATTCACCCTCCTAGCTCATAAGAATGATAGGAAATAATCTGGTAATAATGAAAGTCCGTTGTCTCAAGTCCTCAATCTTTCTTGCAATACATTTTGCTTGAATATTCTACAAGTAATAATAAGATTTCAATGATGTTTTTAGGGAGGCAGGGATGGGGGAAGATCTAAAAAGATAGCCACTTTGTATCCATAGTGAAGACAACTTGGTTTCTTGTACATCATAATTATCATCCAGTTTAATGCACTAATAGAGTAATATCATCGAGACAATGCTTGGGTCCTCCGCTAGGAGGATGAACAGCTGATGTGGTCTAAGGAAATTTAGACACTTGATTAAAATTTAAAAAAATTCAAAATGGGTCATTATCCATATTCTTAGTTTCTTACGGGTTGAACTGAAAATTGCGGCTTTTTTTTTTTTTGGAATATATAATAATATTTTTCCATAGCCAACCTCCATTTTAAGCCCTAATCTTCCTCCTCCACTACTTGTCACGGGCTTCCTCCCCTGTTTCTTATGTCTGCTTGCTCAGACCTAAAGTATAGCGATTCACTTATCCATACTTGGGTCTGTCATCTCTGAACACCTGCGGCGTCCTAGCATAATATACTAAATTTTTTACTTCAATTTTCCTTATATTTCTCCATGATCCGTGCAATTCCAGTGTTTGCTTTATGGAACATCAATTGATTATGTATATATATTGTGGCTGAAATTTATTTATTGGATTAGATAATTTACCATGGATACTAATGGATTTTGTATGTAATGAGACAATCATTGTCCCATATTTGATTAGAGAAGTTCAACATCAATTGGAAAATGGGCCTTACAATCTTCTTATGTTTGCTTTATACTCTAAATGTGCTTTCTACTAGAAGAATTGTTCGACATTGTTTTGGTAGTTTATTTACAATATTTATCTTTAATTCCACTCCAGTCTCTTCTCATGTGGATAAATGGATAAATAATTAGGCTAATATATACAATTTATCAATTCTCTTGAAAATGCTTGCTTGTTAGTAAATCTATTATTACGAGTTTCAAGCATTTCCAATTTTTCAACCATTTTTATTGCACTTCTAAAACATTTTTAAAAGAATTCCATTTCCAAGACAATTGAATGTGCTGTGAAATGAAAATATTTTATCCTTGTCGAAAAAGTATAGGCTTTCTCATGTTCTAGTATGGAAAAAATTATAATACTTGAAGCCACGAATGACATATTTTGCAAGGTTTAACATAACTACTTAGACCACAGATACACTAAGGTCACGTTTGGCACGCGTTTTGTTTTTACTGTTTTTATTTTTGAACTACTACAATGTTGATTTTGACAACAAAAGTATGTTTGGTACCGCTTTGTTTTATTTTACACAGTGCTAAAACACTTCGTGAACAGTGGCCCAAAACCAAAATATCAAAAAGTTATTTTTTCTTGTTTTAACAACTGTTCATGGCCTAAAACCATAATAGTAGCGCAATACGGGTTAAAAATCAAAATGCCTAAAATATCGTTCCCAAACGTGTTTTCAATTTTTTTCCAAAACACTCCAACAGTAAAAACGCTGTTTTTATTTTAGCCAAAAACAAAACGCATGACAAACGGGCCTTAAGAGCTTAAAATTATGTTTTATGTGTATGGAAGAAACTATATCAAATACAAATAAGGGTGAAGTGCAAAAAACACCTCTATAGTGTACTTACAATGCATATTGCACTCCTCATGTGCAAAAAACATCCCTAAACTATGGCATTTGTGTAAATAGGTCCTATTTATAAAAATTGGACTAAAATTGTAATACCCCTACTTTAAAAAGGGATAAAATTGGAATTTAAATGTTATTTTATGTGCATTTTTATTTTATTTATTAATTTTATGAATAAATGTTTATTTGTGTGTATTAATTGATTTATTTGTTAATTATTTATTTGCGTTTATTATTTTTGTTTAATTGTCTTAGTTGAATTATTTAACATTATTTGCAGTAATTGACTTAATTGGATAATTTGATTTAATTGATTTATTATTGTTTATTTTAATTAAGGGTGAAATTCTTTATTTGTTGGTTTATTTTAATTACTTATTTTATTTATTTTATGTGTTTTAAGTGATTCGTTGCTTCCTTATTTGATTTAATTAATGGGTTTAAATTAATTGTTTATTAAGTATTTAATTTTTGAACAGGGTAATTATGTAATTTCCATTAACTAGGGTTTTAGATACGTTTTAGTTAGGGTTTTTGGAGCCGTCTCATAAGCATCTGATATCTAACTAAACTCGGATTAAGTTTAGGGCTTTATCTCAATGTGACAAGGATTAGGGTTTTAGTATTTAGTTTATAAATACTCCATTATGCGTTAAGCTAGGGTTTTACGATATATCACATAGCATATACACGTAGAGGGTTCTGCAAAACACAAAGAGATGCAGAGTAAGGGTTGAGATAACAGAGCAAATTGTGAGTTCTCGACTGAGGTTTCAAAGTCAAACCTAGGAGAAGGGAAACACAGAAGTAATAGGAGGCTAAGCAGTATTTTCAGTGTGGCCAGAACAGAGGAAAGCAGACCAACTGTTACAAAGGCAAGTTTTATCTTCCTCTTTCCCTTTGAGCCGTGTTCTGTGCACCTAGATGATCTCTAGGGAATAACTAATCAATGATTGAAACCTACATGTTTATTATATGCTTGGGTGATAGTCTGTTTGTTTTAAAATCCAATATATTTACAGTTCGTGTATATTTGTTTCAGTATCCTGTACGTCAAGTATATGATTCTGTTGTAAATTTAGTCTCTGTATGTGATTGCAACTTTTGTAAACACAGTATAGGAACACTACTGGGGTTATACAAAGCTTATAGGGATGCTATTATTCTATTTTAAATACGTGTTGCAATCCGTTCTGCTTCAATTTGCATAGGGTTCCAGTGTTCATACTAACAGCATGTTAAGTTGGGTAGCAAACTTAAGCTTTGTAATTGACTTAAATTGCTATAATCAAACCTTGGGGATGCTATCAGGAGGGTGTTAGATCCTTTAGATCAGTTTAAGAAACAAGCAGAGGGGTAGGAATTGATCGGAGAAGGAGCAGATTGACGAAAACGAAGCAGAGACTGAACTGGAGGCTCTCAAGAGGGAGAGAGCCGGCTCTAGGAAGTCAAGAGCCGGCTCCCCTTCAGCAAGAGCCGGCTCCTAGGGGATTGGAGCCGGCTCCAATAGGGGAAGAGCCGGCTCCTCCATTCCAGAGCCGGCTCCAATTGGTTTTTACGTCCAGAAAGTGGTTTTAGGGCTCTGTTTGGTGTTTGGAGCACTGTTTGGGCTTCTGAGTGATTCTAATGAACTGTAGGGACTTAACAGAGGATCTAAGTAGTTAATTTTAAGTGTTATTAAACTTAATGTTGCATGGTTTAAGTCTTTAAGACAAAGGATGAAGCAGTGTAAAAATATACAACGGTGTATGCTACTAACAGAGAAAGGAACTGAATGGCTTGATTAAATTTTAGAAATTTAATGAGACTTCACGGAGGGATTAAATAGTTAATTTTTGGGTGTTATTAAGACCCTAAATTAATTTAAGGTTAATTCTAAATTAACGGATCAAACTGTATAACACTTATGTACAATTGTATACGGTTGGTGGATGAATGAAGTTTTAAATGCTTAAGCTTATTTTTAGGCATTCCAGTGGGATGTAATATATTTATTAAATGGTCTTAAATATATTATGGGGTCATTGATGTGTTAGATGTAATCTATGCAGGCTCTGGATGTTAGTTGTTGATTTATTAAATCACCCCCTGCAACTGTATGGTTAATTGTTTGGATTTAAATTGCTGAAACATTTAAAAATCTTCTGTAATTAATTGGATATTGGTTTTGGATTTTAAATTGCTGTACTATCATTCGTAGTCTGTAATTTACATGGTTTTGGTTTTAAGTTGTTGAAATACTAAATACTATTCTACAACGATGTGGATGGTTGGTTTTGGACTATAAATTACATGCTTATTATTTATGCCTTGTAATTTACCTGGACTTATGTATTGGAACATAATTGCTGAATTCTTATACTTAATTCGGTCAATTATTTGGAATCATATCTTGGATTATAATTGCGGAATTCTTATATTAAATTTGACCAATTATTTGGAATTATGTATTGGATTTTAAGTGCTGAATTCTCACATTAAAATTCTGTCAATTATCTGGGTTTTGGTTTTGCCTTGTAAATTACTTGCTTATCATTTGAATGTTGTAATTTACATGGATATGGAGGAAGGTATGCACCGGTATGGGACGGTGGCATACTAGGTATGGTTTAGCTCAAAATGCTAAATCCTACCTTATGGATTTTAATTGGTGAACAGTATGACTGGTTCTATCAATTATATGGACTTTGTGGATTGTATGCACCGGTATGGGACGGTGGCATACTAGGGACAGACTGATTTAAAATACTCAGTCCTACCTGTTTTGGAATAAGGGAACGGGTTGTTAAATAAATCCTCCTTATATATATATAAGTCGGTACGGTTGAATACGCCGAATGACTTATTGGATTTCTTGTGAATGGTTAGGAACGGAGTTTAGATATATATGTTTATGGTACCACGAGTTGAGCTTGAGTCTCGAACTTGTTGGTTAGGGTGCGTATATGCAGTGGACGTGTAGCTGGTTATAGTAGGTTGGGTGTACCCTGTTAGGTCTAGGTACTCATGCCCACCTTTGGGTGCGTATTCGCATGTTGCCTTCTATTCAGGTTGAGATCCCTACTGTAGTTCAGTGAATGTCCCATAGTGTGGATATATATATGTATGGACTAGATAGATATTGTGAGGTATCTATGGTGTATCTGCGTATCGGGTCACTGTATGGATTGCAGTTAGATTAGAACTTGCTAGTGGGCCTGACCCACCCTTTTATTATTTTTTTCAGGTGTTCGTCAGTTCTGAGCTGTAGAGCGTGATCGTGCTGAGCAGATACAGTTATTCACTCTACTGATGGCGTAGGATTTTATTTCATGTTAAGACTTGGGTTTTGTTCCAGTCTTTTGAGTACCATTGGTTTTTAGGGGTCCACTAGATGGATTCCCGAGTTGTATACATTGGAGAACGATTTCCATTCTTGGTGGATCAGTTGTATCAAAAATAGTTTTAATTATCAATGAAATTATTTATTCTGAGGTTTTCAATTATTGGATTATCATTCTAGGTTCTTTTTAGCAAAATTTTATTTATTCTTGTTTTCTATATTGTATTCTGTGTTCATTAAATTGCTAATTGTTTTGATATCCTCGGGTAATCGGGCGTGGGCCTGGCCAACCCGCATCCGGAAATTCGGGGGTATTACAGTTGGTATCAGAGCACTCCAGGTTCTAGTGTCCTTAGGAGTGTTTTCGTTATAAGACTTCTGCGTTGCGTCTCTTAAAACTTAGAGCCATGTTAGGATTCGTTGTACTCTTGTTACGGATCGTTAGGAGGAACGGATGTCAATTATATTCCATAGTTATGGAATGGTTGGCACTAGGAGGAGGATGGGGTCCAGGACGGAAGCAATACGGACCTAACGGAGTAAAGGAGTATGTTGTCGAGTTCTTTGCAAGAAACAGAACTTAGGATTGAAGGCTTAGTTCGAAGATTGGCATTGCTTAGAAGGTATACGCCAAAGAAGGATTAAGGTGTAGGTGGTAGGTCACCGTTTATCGGGACCAACACAATTTCAGTTGTGTTCAAAGAAGAGAGAAGTGAAGAGTGGGATTCTGAAGAGGATCCTGAGGAAGAAGATTTCGGCGTATCCAAGAAAAGGGATATTGAAATTTGAGGATGACGAATCGCACAAATGTGTTTTCATTCACAAGTAGTATAGTGAATGATACGGGTAGAGTTGGTGTGAACCAATCTACATATGGATGAATTTGTGTATCATGTCTTAAGGAGTTAATTGAAAAGTACTCTTTAGGAGTTTGGGAACCGGACGGAGTTCTTGTCAGAACAAAGACGTGATTTATATCACATTCTGGAGCGTATAGGAATTAGGATGTAACGTGCTAAGTTGCTTTAATAAAGCCACGATAGTCGGTTTGCGTATTAGGTGGATGAGGGTTAAGCCATTGGATATTTGCTTAAGCAAACGATTGTGCAGTTAAGCTACGGTTAATGGATCAGTTTCAGGGTTGGATAATTGCCAACGAAACTATGGAACAGACTTTTGCGAACTTGAGTTCAAAGAAGGTTTCTTCTTTGGAATGGAGGATATCTTAAAAATGATTATATTTTGGTTGTTTTATGTGTTGTATGTATCTACGTGTTTCATTTCTGTTATTATATGTGTCATTTTGATTGTTATGTGTTTCGCTTTTGATATTACGTGTTCGTTTTTGTTAATTAATCCGGATTAGGAGTATGGATTGGTCGGGGACACAAGTATGTGTTCACTTTTGGATTTCGCATTAGTTCTACATGGCACTTACAATGGAGGAGATACTTGGGATAGGTATCCTAGGTTTTTATGGGAAGTTGTAAGTGTTTTTTTTCACTTCTCATATTGTTGGCACAGGGAGGATAGTATGATAACGTAAAAGGTTTTGTATATTATACGGTGCAGACTTCTTACCTGTTGGTTTGACATGGAAGCGGGGGGTTATACAATTAGACCCTAACTTCATTTAAGGATACGTTAGAGAGATATACTCTTCTTTGTAGTGGATTACGCGCAGTTTGGAGGCGGTAATAGGATATGGTAACTAATTCCATTCATACACTAACGATTTTCCTATTAAAGGAACAGTTGATTGGGTTGTCTTCCATATCGGAAGTAAGGAGCGTGATTAAGGAAGGTCAGTTTTTATGTCTTAATTAGATTGATTTGTTATGGATGGTGTTTCTCCGTTTAAGCGGTAACCTATCGATTTGTGTTTTCAAACATTGGGATGGGATGCATAGAAGTTTTACATATCTATGTTATGGAACTTGTAGGAATATGGCCCTATACCCTATATCAAAATTTGGGTGCGGATGAGTAGTTGTTAAATACAACTTACATGTTGGAAAATTTTTGTGTGTCATGTATATCGGACATATATATTTTTCTTTACGGATTTGGAAATCAGTGGAGCCCTTACACGGAGGCAGAATCCACAACGGAATGGAGTAAAACTAATTCAGAGTTTCGTGAATTCCGAGGACGGAATTCCTTTTGTTAGGGGGGAAGAATGTAATACCCCTACTTTAAAAAGGGATAAAATTGGAATTTAAATGTTATTTTATGTGCATTTTTATTTTATTTATTAATTTTATGAATAAATGTTTATTTGTGTGTATTAATTGATTTATTTGTTAATTATTTATTTGCGTTTATTATTTTTGTTTAATTGTCTTAGTTGAATTATTTAACATTATTTGCAGTAATTGACTTAATTGGATAATTTGATTTAATTGATTTATTATTGTTTATTTTAATTAAGGGTGAAATTCTTTATTTGTTGGTTTATTTTAATTACTTGTTTTATTTATTTTATGTGTTTTAAGTGATTCGTTGCTTCCTTATTTGATTTAATTAATGGGTTTAAATTAATTGTTTATTAAGTATTTAATTTTTGAACAGGGTAATTATGTAATTTCCATTAACTAGGGTTTTAGATACGTTTTAGTTAGGGTTTTTGGAGCCGTCTCATAAGCATCTGATATCTAACTAAACTCGGATTAAGTTTAGGGCTTTATCTCAATGTGACAAGGATTAGGTTTTTAGTATTTAGTTTATAAATACTCCATTATGCGTTAAGCTAGGGTTTTACGATATATCACATAGCATATACACGTAGAGGGTTCTGCAAAACACAAAGAGATGCAGAGTAAGGGTTGAGATAACAGAGCAAATTGTGAGTTCTCGACTGAGGTTTCAAAGTCAAACCTAGGAGAAGGGAAACACAGAAGTAATAGGAGGCTAAGCAGTATTTTCAGTGTGGCCAGAACAGAGGAAAGCAGACCAACTGTTACAAAGGCAAGTTCTATCTTCCTCTTTCCCTTTGAGCCGTGTTCTGTGCACCTAGATGATCTCTAGGGAATAACTAATCAATGATTGAAACCTACATGTTTATTATATGCTTGGGTGATAGTCTGTTTGTTTTAAAATCCAATATATTTACAGTTCGTGTATATTTGTTTCAGTATCCTGTACGTCAAGTATATGATTCTGTTGTAAATTTAGTCTCTGTATGTGATTGCAACTTTTGTAAACACAGTATAGGAACACTACTGGGGTTATACAAAGCTTATAGGGATGCTATTATTCTATTTTAAATACGTGTTGCAATCCGTTCTGCTTCAATTTGCATAGGGTTCCAGTGTTCATACTAACAGCATGTTAAGTTGGGTAGCAAACTTAAGCTTTGTAATTGACTTAAATTGCTATAATCAAACCTTGGGGATGCTATCAGGAGGGTGTTAGATCCTTTAGATCAGTTTAAGAAACAAGCAGAGGGGTAGGAATTGATCGGAGAAGGAGCAGATTGACGAAAACGAAGCAGAGACTGAACTGGAGGCTCTCAAGAGGGAGAGAGCCGGCTCTAGGAAGTCAAGAGCCGGCTCCCCTTCAGCAAGAGCCGGCTCCTAGGGGATTGGAGCCGGCTCCAATAGGGGAAGAGCCGGCTCCTCCATTCCAGAGCCGGCTCCAATTGGTTTTTACGTCCAGAAAGTGGTTTTAGGGCTCTGTTTGGTGTTTGGAGCACTGTTTGGGCTTCTGAGTGATTCTAATGAACTGTAGGGACTTAACAGAGGATCTAAGTAGTTAATTTTAAGTGTTATTAAACTTAATGTTTCATGGTTTAAGTCTTTAAGACAAAGGATGAAGCAGTGTAAAAATATACAACGGTGTATGCTACTAACAGAGAAAGGAACTGAATGGCTTGATTAAATTTTAGAAATTTAATGAGACTTCACGGAGGGATTAAATAGTTAATTTTTGGGTGTTATTAAGACCCTAAATTAATTTAAGGTTAATTCTAAATTAACGGATCAAACTGTATAACACTTATGTACAATTGTATACGGTTGGTGGATGAATGAAGTTTTAAATGCTTAAGCTTATTTTTAGGCATTCCAGTGGGATGTAATATATTTATTAAATGGTCTTAAATATATTATGGGGTCATTGATGTGTTAGATGTAATCTATGCAGGCTCTGGATGTTAGTTGTTGATTTATTAAATCACCCCCTGCAACTGTATGGTTAATTGTTTGGATTTAAATTGCTGAAACATTTAAAAATCTTCTGTAATTAATTGGATATTGGTTTTGGATTTTAAATTGCTGTACTATCATTCGTAGTCTGTAATTTACATGGTTTTGGTTTTAAGTTGTTGAAATACTAAATACTATTCTACAACGATGTGGATGGTTGGTTTTGGACTATAAATTACATGCTTATTATTTATGCCTTGTAATTTACCTGGACTTATGTATTGGAACATAATTGCTGAATTCTTATACTTAATTCGGTCAATTATTTGGAATCATATCTTGGATTATAATTGCGGAATTCTTATATTAAATTTGACCAATTATTTGGAATTATGTATTGGATTTTAAGTGCTGAATTCTCACATTAAAATTCTGTCAATTATCTGGGTTTTGGTTTTGCCTTGTAAATTACTTGCTTATCATTTGAATGTTGTAATTTACATGGATATGGAGGAAGGTATGCACCGGTATGGGACGGTGGCATACTAGGTATGGTTTAGCTCAAAATGCTAAATCCTACCTTATGGATTTTAATTGGTGAACAGTATGACTGGTTCTATCAATTATATGGACTTTGTGGATTGTATGCACCGGTATGGGACGGTGGCATACTAGGGACAGACTGATTTAAAATACTCAGTCCTACCTGTTTTGGAATAAGGGAACGGGTTGTTAAATAAATCCTCCTTATATATATATAAGTCGGTACGGTTGAATACGCCGAATGACTTATTGGATTTCTTGTGAATGGTTAGGAACGGAGTTTAGATATATATGTTTATGGTACCACGAGTTGAGCTTGAGTCTCGAACTTGTTGGTTAGGGTGCGTATATGCAGTGGACGTGTAGCTGGTTATAGTAGGTTGGGTGTACCCTGTTAGGTCTAGGTACTCATGCCCACCTTTGGGTGCGTATTCGCATGTTGCCTTCTATTCAGGTTGAGATCCCTACTGTAGTTCAGTGAATGTCCCATAGTGTGGATATATATATGTATGGACTAGATAGATATTGTGAGGTATCTATGGTGTATCTGCGTATCGGGTCACTGTATGGATTGCAGTTAGATTAGAACTTGCTAGTGGGCCTGACCCACCCTTTTATTATTTTTTTCAGGTGTTCGTCAGTTCTGAGCTGTAGAGCGTGATCGTGCTGAGCAGATACAGTTATTCACTCTACTGATGGCGTAGGATTTTATTTCATGTTAAGACTTGGGTTTTGTTCCAGTCTTTTGAGTACCATTGGTTTTTAGGGGTCCACTAGATGGATTCCCGAGTTGTATACATTGGAGAACGATTTCCATTCTTGGTGGATCAGTTGTATCAAAAATAGTTTTAATTGTCAATGAAATTATTTATTCTGAGGTTTTCAATTATTGGATTATCATTCTAGGTTCTTTTCAGCAAAATTTTATTTATTCTTGTTTTCTATATTGTATTCTGTGTTCATTAAATTGCTAATTGTTTTGATATCCTCGGGTAATCGGGCGTGGGCCTGGCCAACCCGCATCCGGAAATTCGGGGGTATTACAAAAATGCCCTTAGCAACACATTTTATAATATATATATATATACATAGGTACTATTTATAAAAATTGGACTTATAAAAATTGGACTAAAATGCCCTTGGCAACATATTTTATAATATATATATATATATATATATATAAAATATTTTGTGAAATGACTAAAAAGGGTTTGACCCTTCTTCTTCTTCATCTTGGTGGTTGCCGCCGCAGAGAGGGAAGAGAAGACTAGAGAAGACCCGTCATCTCCGGTGACTCAGTTCGAGGAGATCTTGGACCTAGGGCTTGGTTGTGGTCAAGAAATTTGTAGAGACAGTGACTGGAACTTCAGAGTCTATTCTTCCGGTTCGTGCTGTTAATTCGTTGCTTGATGGGTACCATGATCTCACTGGCTTGTCTTGGTAAGTAGTGATTCGGCTTTACTGATATTCGCACTTCAGTGTTTGGATGTTGAGAAAAGGAAGGAAAGTAAGGAGGAATTAAATTCATAATTTTAGGTTGTACCTTAAATGAGATTCCAAATTCTCCTTAATTAAGCCGAAAAGTGGTATTGCTCATGCCCCCACTGTTTGATTACTGAGAAATTGAAAGAAAGGAAAAACAAATGATATATTGATTGTCAAGTTTGTTTTTGTGGTTGGTAGAATTGGATTTTTATTTTGAAAATTTCGTTATATGGTTGATTGTTTAATTACAATTCGCAGAAAGACAATTTATTTTTTCCTCGCAATGATTAATAACATTATGTAGAATACCACTGTCACAAAGGGTTTTATTTTGGAATTCAAAAGCCAATTTTATCTTTGGCTTAAATTAGTCGTTCACATTTGGACCAAATTTGAAAGCTGGTTTTTTAAAATTTGGGCTAGCTTTGATTAACCCAAGAGCTTTTAAGTTTCAAATGTTTTGTCAAGCTTTTAAGTTTCTTGGTCATGTTTCACCAGATTTTAACTGTGCTATTAATTTTTTTTTTCTTTCTCTCTCATTTTATGGTTGGATTAGTGGAGTTTATATAGGATTCATCCCTACAAAATTTCAACAAACTTTGTAAATTCCTTATTGTACCTTAGCACACTGAACACCAACCAACTCTCCACAAACTGACAAAACTCCCACTGTACTACATGAGTACAACTAGAGGGAGATGCAGTACTCACCCTTCCATGTCAAACAAACCTATAAAGGCAAGCTTTTGCAGAAGGAAGTAAGGTTTGGTAGGGGGTATTTTTGGAAGAGTAAAAGGGTAAAATCTGTATTATATTAGTTGACGGGGTGTTTTCGCACAAATTGAGAAGAATAGGGGTGTTGTTTGCACACTTTTTTAAATAGGGAGTAAAAGTGCTATGAAAAGTATACTTCAGGTATTTTTTACACTTACCCCAATATAATAAACAAAGTAGAGATTGAACCATAGTTAGTAACAACAAGCAGTGCTCATGCTGACATGATCATTTACCTTTCTAAAAAAAGAAATAATGCACACCTCGATTTACACGAGAATAAGATATACGCTTCCACATGCATGAGAAATTATTAGATAGTCGGTCCTCGTCTATTTGACACTTGGTGGACTAATTTAATAAGAGTCATTCGATCATAAAACTTTGTAATTTATTTGGGGTCATTTTCTCAATCCTAGAGTCTGTATTTAATTGGTCCATCAAGTGTTAATAGTCCAGGACCATTTAATAATTTATCCGCATTGGAACTGTCTAATTAGGTAATGATAGGTGTAACATTTCAGCCATAAGTGACAGCTCGTGTGGTGTGGCACAGTATGTACCAAGAGACGGGATATTTTCCCCAAAAAACTTCACTGCTAACGGACTAACGGAGTGCCTCCACATGTTGATGAAATATATAGTCCTTGGGCAGTGGCTCTGTAGGTCATAGGTGGCCGGTCCGTTATGGTTCTGCATTGAGAGACATAGGGAGATATTTCATCCTGGTACCAAGCCATTTCTTTCTTTCCAAGCCAAGCCACCATGAGGTGTGTAAAAACCTTGAGGAGAGATCAACTAAGCAAACCTTGGACATTAACCACCAACTCAAGTTCTTCCAAGAATCACACAAAACAATCATTGGGATGTCAATTTAATCCGTACCGCCGGCCCAGCACCGTTTTGCCCCTAATGGGACTGGTTTGGGACCACCCTAATAGGGTTAGGGACGAGAGTTCAATATTCGTAAAGCCCCGACCCTGATAAATAATAAATAATAAATAAATAAATATTCTTTTGTTAGTTATAGTTTATATTTTCCTTCATTCCTAACCATAATTTTAAAATTTAACAGCATTTGTGTTATTATAATTGTTAAATATTTAACTTGATTTAATTTTTTTACAAAATTTATCTTAAATTTGTTTAAGCTGAATTGAATTTTTTAAAAAATATTTCTATCAAGACGCCCCAAACCCGCCCCAACTCCGATGCAAGATGAGGCGGGTTGGGAAATATTTTTACTTGTGGGATAGGTTTGGAAAAGGGGTGCCCCGTCCCATCCCGAACCCACCCCCCTTGACATCCCAAATCGTCATAGGCCTCTACCTCAGAGTCCGGCGACTATGATGATATCCATAGATTATAGAGTGAGCTATAACATATCCATGTACCCCAATATATCAAGGATGACTGTGGAGAAGGTTGCAAGGTTACATGAGAAAAAGAGGTCCTCACAGCAAAACTTAAATGATCGTGTAATTTACTACCAAGATGTTTAAATGATGCAAATGCTCCTTATGATTGATTATCACGAATTGAATTACAGTAATATTAATAAATAAAAAAAATTACAATAACAGCATTTCACATTAAAGTGAACAGTGAAGTGCATTTTTAAGAAAACGGGGTTCATTATCATAAACTAACATTGTTCAAGTTATATGATCTGTCGTGAAATGCATTAGAGAGGACCCATGTCAATTATTGCTTTTCTTTTGACGAAACTGAAGATTATTTTGGCTAGTTAATATGATATAATTTTGAAAAGAAAAATGATCTTATTTTAAAGTATTTTGATATAAAACATTTATTTTTATTATAAAAAAAGAAGAAGCCATTGATATAAAACATATTTGAATACCTGATTGCATTTTTGTACTCAAAATTATTAATTTAAGGATGCAGCTTAAATGAAATGTGTTAGCGATTGGTTGCCCGTGTTTTAAAATTTGCAAATTATTCTACAAACCAAATAGTTAAAAATAATAAAATAAGCGAAATCAGTACTATATATTTTTCTAACTCAACAAAAAATTACAATTCTTCAATTTGGATATTGAAATACCTAAAATGACCTTCAAACAAAATAAAAATAAATAAATAAATAAAATAAGTGCATATTTTAAAAATCCCCCCAAAAGTTATTTATTTATTAATTTTTCTGTTTTATTTGTCTTTTTTATTTATTAAAAAAAGAATTACCTAAAATTTCCTTATGGGTATTTTGGAATTTTTATAAAAAAATTGGTCAAAATTGAAGCCCAGAAGGTAATTTGCTCCAAATTTTGAAAATACAAAGATTTATATGCACATAATAAATAGTATGCATATTTTTTTGTGTATTTTTTATATAGCGAATTAGTTGGAGTTTTTTTTTTTTTTTTTTTTTTTTTTTTTTTTTTTTTTTTTGATATTTGGAATTAGAATTGAAAAAGGAATTGAATTTTAACTAAAATAAAATTACATTTATAATTTGGAATAAAGTGAAATTTGTAAAAATAAATTTCTTATCATTTTGGATAAGAGACGTTGGATATGACATAATTAACCCGCCACATTAACCTACCGTTTTTTTTTTTGAGAAGCTGCCGCAACCCCCCGCTCTCGTCAGTCGTCGCCACCACCTGGGCGTTCGATTGCTATCACACCCAATTCTCTCTCCCTATATCTCCCTCCTTGCACACACATAATCATCAGAAACCAGCTCTCAGTTTTTGGGTTCAAAGGTATAGTTACTCTTTTCTACCACAGTGCACTCTCAGAGTCGTCTAGGTTTGATTCCGAGCTATTTTCGGTTCACTGTTTTAGCTCACGTAACACACACACACACACACACATATATAATGAGGGGAAATATTAAATCCACTGTCACTCCTTTGTTGTAGAGAATAAAGATGATTTTATTTATGCAGCATAAGCTTATTCTTTCCTACCACTTTATGTTTGTATGGCAAATGTTTGTTAAAATGCATAAGTGAATGTCTTTCACTAGTGTACATAAAATATCTGTACTTTTCATTCAACTTCTAGCACTCATTTTTGTTTGATTTTCACTTGGTTCTTAATTTTGAAACATATTCCTCAAACATCTCTTTTTAATTGAGCGAAGGAAAAAAAAATGTTTGGTTCTTTTCTTTTCTTTTTTTAATAAAAAAACAGCTTTTGCAATCAGATTGCTAAAGGTCTTCCTTCATCTTCTGAAGGAAAGAACTTCTGCTTCTGAGATTAATTTTCTATTTTGTTTAATTTAAGTAGATTTTTAATGCCTTCATTCAAATGACCCTCTTGGAAAGTATGAACGATCAAGATCATTGGTCTTAACCCTTAAGGTATAAGGCTTAATAGAAAATGCATGGAATGATTCTATTATACGGTTTGGTTATTTTATTTTATGCTTTATTTGCTAAATTATTTTTTCTGCTCAAATAATTGGTTTTTATAGTTGATAAACCTTTAATAGTGGTGCTTTTCAGGTATTTTTATACTGTGTTCCAATGTTCAAAACTAAATTAATTTTAACTTTAGATATTGACTTGATGTTTTATGAAGCTTGATTGTCTTGAAAATAATTTGCCTCTTGCGTATTGTTTTTCTTCTAAATGGGCACTATGAGACTGCCCATTAGTGTTGGTTGCATATTCCTATTCACTAGGTGAGTCGTATGAAATTTTTGAATGAACACATGCTTCGAAACTGGTTTTTGCAGGTAAACAGCTGTCAGTTGCCGGTTTCTGCATCGTGGAATTTCCTTCCTGTTTGTATCTATGAAGTTTGTAAGTCTCTCTCTTTCTCATGAGGTTGTGCATATGGGTGATTGTGTCCATATCTGTTTTAGGTTTTTGCTACGGAATTGATTGAGTTTGCTTTCTGCAGACATGTTTGAGCAAAGGCAGGGGTTTCCATTTCCCACCATGCCATATACTCAATATTTGTGGGTTCCAGGTCTTACTTGATTGCCCTCTTGACCTTTCAGCTCTAACGATCTTCTCTCCTATTCCTGTGGATTCTTATGTGAGCCCAGACAAAGAAACTTCTGATTGTTCTGAATCTGTTTGTCAAAAGAAACAGAAAATTGAAAAAACCCTTGATGCAAGCAGTTTAATACACGCAGAGCCATGTTATAGAACTGTTAAAAACTTACATCTGTATAATGTTTCTTTTATCGACATTGTGTTGATCTCAAGTCCGATGGGTATACTTGGTTTACCATTTTTAACTCGCAATAAGGGTTTCTGTGCCAAGGTAAGTAAGAAGACAGAATATATTCCTTTTTTCTAAATTTGGTTCTAGTTTCAGTGTAGCCTAATAAAATTGATTTTGCTTGATTGGTTTGGTTGTTAACTGGGTCAGATATATGCAACTGAAGCAACAGCAAGACTTGGTCAGCTTATGATGGAAGATCTTGTTAAAATGCACATGGAGTTCAGGCAGTTCTATGGTCCTGAGGACACTGGTTTCCCTAAATGGATGAAATGGGAAAATCTTGAAGCGCTTTCATCAGCACTGAAAGATATGGCTTTAGGAAGCAATGGGGTGGAGCTTGGTGGTTGGATGCCCTTGTACAGGTAACAGTGTTCATTTGTTAGATAACAGACTTGTACTTATTTTTTGTCCATTCCACCAAATGAACTGTATTGTTCTTTTAGTTTGTTGACTTGGGTAATTGTTCTTTTAGTTTGTTGACTTGTTTATTTATTTATTTTTTTGGCCTGTTAGCTATCAGCAATCTTCAGAAGATTTGCTTTAGTTATATTGTTTTCCAGTTTAATATTGAAGTGTCTGTATCTGTTTTCCTTTTTCTTCTCTCCATCTTTTATTTATTTTTGTATTTTGTATTTTTACCTATTATATCATTTCTGTAAGGAAATGCCCTTTGCCTTGCCTTGCCTTGCCTTATATCATTTCTGTAAGGAAATGCCCTTTGCCTTGCCTTGCCTTGTGGGGAAATTTGTATTTATTGTGTTTTGTGTTATATTATGGAAAAGAAGAAATTTTTAGATCTGATATAAGTTTATTGGAGTTCAAAACGTGTCATTGATTTCCTTCCTAGAGCATCTTTTAATGAAATTTGCGATGAATATGCTAGAATTTCATTTGCATAGACAGTATTTTTCGAACAACCTGGATTTTTTTTATTATTATTTTTGGCTTGTTGTAATGATGGATATTTCTCAGTGCAGCTGATGCAAAGGATTGCATGCAGAATGTTCAGGCTGTTAAATATGCTGAAGAAGCCTGCTACAATGGCACATTGATAATTAAGGCATTCAGTTCTGGTCTGGAAATAGGAGCATGTAACTGGACTATAAGTGGTCCAAAAAGAAACATCACTTGTCTTTCCAGCTCAGTCTTTGTCTCTGCTCATGCAATGAATTTTGATTTCCATGCTCTTCAGGGAAGTGATCTAATTTTATATTCTGATTTTTCATTCCTGAATGTGACGGAAGACCTTGAGGATGATAATTGTTCTGGTCCATCTACCCACAATTTCTCAACTCTCGGGTATTTCTACTTTACACATCTCTAACTATATATCAAGCTGGACTATTTATATATTTTTTATAGCGTCACTGCGGCCAAAAATTACATTGAGATCAAATTCCTGGAAATGTTGAATAAAAATTTCTCAGTTTCATTTAGTGGCAGTGATACCAATGATGATTGGGAAGAAATCACTGAATCTTTGCTTAATACTGATGAGAGTTTAGAAGAGATGGAGAAATTAGCTTTTATATGCTCATGTGCCATGGATTCTGTCAAGGCTGGAGGTTCAGTGCTTATTCCCATTGGACGGCCTGGGATTTTTCTGCAGCTTTTGGAGCAGATGTCTTTCTCCCTAGAATCTTTGACTTTGAAGGTATAGTATCATTTATTCTGAAACTCTCTTTTTTGTGACTATACAAGTGACTTAAACTTTCCCTTGAATGTTAGATGGGGTGGCTTGTTTTAGTTGTTCACCACGATAAAGAACCAATACTGCAACAAAAAGTGAACATTTACTAATTTGACTGGGTAATCTATTTATGCTACAAAGTATAGTTTCGGTAAATAGTTCGATGCCTAGGTTGTTGATTGTCACCACCTAAGGGGTCACCCACTTGATGATTCAGGTTGTACTTTTGCTTTACCCTATCAGCATTACTCTTGGCCATGCCACTTGTTGATTTGGAATGGTTGAGGTCCCAAATAGCTGCGGACTCATGGCAGAAAAAAAAATTGGTGATCTTTGCAATTACTTATCCTTCTTGTTGACATGTCGGTCTGAAGGGGTTGTAGTTATGTCTAGGCGACTTCAACTGTACTAATCCAACCACTGGGGGGTTTAAATGGTTATTGGTGCTTGCACTGCACAACTACACAATTATTATCATTGTTCTTATACCTTTGGATCTACATGCTTAAAATTACCTTTTTTAAAATTTTTATTTTATTTATCTATTTTTATTTTTTATTTTTTGGGTTACTCATTTATACTTCTGAATGGAAGATATACTCAATGGCCAGAGTTATGAGCTCAATAATTTTGATTAGTTAGGAGCAAGCTACGTTGTTGCCTCGGCACCCAAAAGTTGTAGTCAGTTCCCTTTAATCCGTGTTAATTAAAGGGAAAAAGTGAGTAATGGAAGTCTTTTGGAAGAAAATTTAGGTCAAAATATCCTAATTGGTGTAAAGAGGGAGTTCCTGTGAGCACCAAGGCTCGCAAGAACAAGAAAACAGGCAAGGGTTGCGCTGTTGCCGAAGACCAGGACAAGACAACCTCGCGAGAGACGACAAGGACTTGTGAGGATACGGGGTTCAAGGAGAACCTCTAGAGGGGCTGGTCCTCCTCAGTGGGCATGTCTTAGTTTTCTAAGATAACTCCTACCCACGGAGGGCAGGAGGCTTAAGGTAGACTCTCGGAAAATCCCAAGTCACGAGAGAGTACACTTGACTGAAATAGCATGGCGTGGCTCTAGTGAGATTACCCAAGAATACTTTGCTAAATCAGTAGACTCACTGGGAGAGGTGTTGTCGAGGTAGTTGTCTTTGCTATAGCCTGCAAATCCGGATAGTACTCTCCACAGAAGGCACCACAAGAGCTTTCCACCGGTTTTGCTTCACAAGAAGGATTGGTAACATGTCATTGTCGGCACAAACGATGCTGTGCCACAGCCTGTGCGGCTATGTTGTCACATCGGTGCGTGTGGGGTCATCATCCTTCAACAGGAAATTGGGTTGTTGAGGCATGGTGGATATCAAAGAAGGGCTTGTCAGACTGGAGCACAGGTGGCTCACTAGGGTCATAACAGGGGGACTCACGAGGGTCACAAAAGTTACTCGCAGGGGTTTCATATGGGTGCTCCTGGGCTGACCAGAAGGAATAACATAATCTACACGTGGCGCAATAACATGTGCCACGTAGGATGATAACTGTGAAGGATCTGCGTCCTAAGCCTTATAAATATCCAGGGTACTTGTGATGTAGGGAGACACAGCATTCAAGGGCCCCTTCCATCTGATATTCCTTTTGTCTTCTTTCTCTCCCAATCCTCTGCTCTAAAATTTCCTTTACAGTTTTCTAGGTAGTCCCGAGTGTGACCTTTATCCAATTAATCCAAACACGAGACCCCCTTTACAATTGGCAGGGATAATATTCTAAATTTTGTTTTTATTTTATTTCATTTTTCACCTCCAAGTCATGTTCCCTAAATTATAATCATTTTGCTTGTTCTGCAGGTGCCCATATTTATTATCTCTTCTGTAGCAGAAGAATTATTGGCATTCTCCAATACGATACCAGAATGGTTATGCAAGCAGCGACAAGAAAAAGTACATATATTGAGTGCCTTATAAAAGCAGAATTGTCTGGTTTACAAACTTAATAATTTCTTTGTTGTTTGGTCTTGCAGCTTTATTCTGGCGAGCCATTGTTTGCACATGTAGAGCTTATAAAAGAGAAAAAGCTTCATATGTTTCCTGCAGTTCTTTCTCATAAACTATTGTAAGATATTTCCTTCTCTTCAGATGTAAGAAAATCACTTGCTAACATAGCTGTACAGTATTGTATCCAAGAACATTGATATATCACAAGAAACACTTTCTTCTAAAAATGCATTGAAAAAGAAATGCATCCAAACCACCCCTGGAGGTTACTTTTGCATGCACTGTCAACTTGTGCTTGTGATTACCTTATTTTGGTCTGTTCTCTCACCCCTAAGAACTGCTCTTTCTGTGCACAGAACAATTTGGCAGGAACCATGCATAGTATTTTGCCCTCACTGGAGCTTGCGGTTTGGACCTGTTGTTCATTTTCTTCGACGATGGCGTGGAGATCATAACTCTTTACTTGTTATGGAGGTGCCAATTCAATCCTTGAACTACCCTTTTGCCCAATGAATTATCCTAGCGTGTTATGTCTAAAATTCAGCTTTATTTTGTACAATTGGGATAGATGTTTAGTAAATCATTCAATCATTGCACATTCTGCAGGAAGGAGTGGATGCAGATTTGGCCCTCTTACCTTTCAAGCCAATGGCAATGAAAGTCTTGCAATGTTCATTTCTATCTGGAATAAAGTAAGGATTACTCCTTTTTCTTTTATAAATTGTCCACTTTGTGTATTTTATTGATTTCAATTTTAAGCTCATTCTCTCCCCCATCCTCCTCTGTATGTGCATTTATGTAGTGTGTGTGTGTGATTTTTGTCCATATGAGTCATGAATACATCATTACTTAGTGTGGTCCCCGTTAATTGAGGGTGCTGGGAGTGGTAGACTGGATGCAAAACTATCCTTTGGCATTTATTTGCACAAAGTAGCTGCTCTCAAATAAATTATGCATATGTAATTGTATATTGCATTTGGATCTTGAAAGTTAATTCAAAGGCCTTTGTATCACTTTTTCTATGTAGACGTTTTATAAGTAGAAATTGAAATTTAAAATTTTTATGTACCATAAATAAACTGCGAGATGAGAGCATCCTGTCCGCTAATATACAGTCTTATGCACCAATTGGTGATCTTTGTTTTCTTTATGATACCGATTCTTTTGGACATTATTTGGGAAGAAGTCAAATTATCGCATATACAAGGAAAAAACTAAACTACCAATATACAAGGAAAAGACTAAACTACCAATATACAAGGAAAAGACTAAACTACATATATACAAGGAAAAGATAAAACCAAAATATTCTCTAACTAGATCTATTTGAACTTGGCTTTGAGACACTAAATGACCTGGCCTCTAAGTAGATACTTCATGTGAGCAAGAGAGTGTTTTGTATATATATACATATTATGATTTTATTCATATTTATTCTGTCTTAGGCTGTTAGGCTCAATTTTTTTCTGTTAGTTTTTAGGACTTGCTGCAGTATTAAGAATTACAGAATGCAACTTCTCCACTGAAAACCTCTCTCTGGTTTAAATATTGCTTCTATATATTATTGGTGTTTTCGTCCTTTGTTTTTCAGGTTGCAGAAAGTTCAACCTTTGCTGAAGACATTACAGCCAAAGTTTGTCTTGGTAATCATTCAAACTTTTATTTATGAACCTAGCTTTTCTTCGTACTGACACGATGTTTCATGATATCTAATTTGCTATGCAACATACCACTTTTATTAATGAACTCCTTTTTTCTTCTCAACTCTTGATAGGTCCCTGAAAATTTGAAGCTTTATTTTGGGTCTTCAAGTCCAAGAGAATTCTCATTCATTCATTACTGTGAAAACGAATTGCTGCATATACCAAGCTTGAAGGACAGTTCTGAGTTTGATGTTGCGACAGACTTGGCTTCACAGCTCCATTGGACAAACGCAAAAAAGAAAAACATGAATATTGCAAGATTAAAGGGAGAACTTTTTATGGAGCACAGCAAGCATCGGCTACTGCCTGGAAATGAACAAATAACTTCCTCACAGACGAGGAGGCCACTGCTGCACTGGGGCACGCCTGATTTGGACAGTCTTCTGACAGCATTGCAGAAGATGGGAATCAGTGGATCAGTTGAACGAGGCACGGGTGGTGTTGAATCAGAAAATGCTTTTATTGTACGTGTTATTGAGCCCAACAAGGCTTTGATTGAAGTCGATGCAACTAGTACTGTTATTAGCACTTCTGATGAGAACTTAGCCTCCCTCATTTCTGAGGCCATATGTAGCTGTTTAAATGGCATTTAGTAGAAGGAAATCCCCTTTTTTCTTATATATTTTATTTTAGTACTTTCTCTCCATATTTTGAGAGAGATGTAAAAATTGCATATGGTTAGCTCTTTAGTAATTACTGTTGTATTGTTACTTGATGCTCATTTAGAAAAGCTGGGTTGTTTTATATAAACTAGTCATTTGGTTACAATTGAACTCATTTAGTTGGAGTTACAACAGCTCTAGATATCAAAATGTATCACAAGTGGCCTATCCTTGGTCTCACTTGTGAAGAATTGGTCCTCAAGATGCACACATCACCTTGTAAACATGAACAAATATATTGATTTTGGTTCCCATTTTTTTAAAAATTAAATTTACCGAAAAAATAAATATTGATTTTCATGTGCCAATTTTGTCTTCAATCGTTTTATCATCTAATATATAATTGAGTAGGAGCAATTATCATAATTTTTTTTTTTCCCCCTTCAGGGTTGTGGGTCAAATCTTGTTTTTCAACAATGGTGGTAAGATTATGTTTCTTTTTTATACTCAATGGGGGAGTGGGATAGGCTTAAAGGTTTCTTTCTTATCATCTCTCATACCTAAGATGCTATAGAAATTGAAAATGTTTCGGTGATTATGCAAAAGTTTAAATTTTTGTTTCTATCTGAGAAAGAGTTTATAGAATCAAACTGCTAACTTCGACAAAACAAAATAAGTTTTTTGTTGTATAATGTTTTGAAGAGTAACCGAAAGCATGTTTGGTAATGTCTATTTATTAAAATAAATAAATAAATGAATTGGAAGCAAAAATATAAATATATGATTGATAAAAAAATGTCGCAGGTTTGGTAAAAGTAGAGTATATATAAAACACCAAATTGGTTTTGACTTTTGATCAACATTCACAAAACGTTTTGCTACTGTATGAAACAAAATAGTTTTTTCCATACACACTTTTTTCATTGTTTAATACTCGACAAAAACGAAAACACCAAAAATAAAACAGGTACCAAAAACGTGGTAAAAAATCACTAATATGATTCTCTTAGGGGGCAATTTTTCGGAAAAGCAACCAAATAAAAATTGTTGAATCATAGTGTCATAATCGTGAGAGAGAAAATATGAAACATGTCATTTGCTAGCACAAATTTTTTTTTCCCAGAACATATATATATTTTTTCCTTTTCACAATTTTCTTGCTTCAAATGGTTGATGTAGTTTTAGAATAACTTGGAGCATTAATGTTCCATATTTATTTTTTTGCATGCCATGTTCTGGAACCAAGAAAAGCATCTCTTCCGATATTGAAATAAAAAAATATAAATCAACCACCAAGGTTAATAAATAGCGAGGAGTGGCAAATTACGACCCGATCCGTCAATACGATTCGAACGCGACACAAGACAAGTGGGTTTGAGTTGATCTTAAAAGGGTTCGGGTCATAAACAAGTTGACAAGTTGATTAACACGTTTACTTAACCCTGTAGAGTTAGGTTGAGTGATTTAACCCGTGTAATTCGTTTATGACTTGTTTTAACTCAACATGTGATAATCTTGTATATAACATATGTAATATGTTACCTGTTTAAACCCAATTACTATAGATAGTTAAGTCTTTTAATATAAACCTTATTTATGCCTTTTGATTTTTCTTTTGGTTAATTGTGACAATTTATTATTATTTGATTAAATATTAAATGTCTCATTTTGGTCAACAGACTAACACATTTATCCGTTTAATAAACAGGTTGGGTTCTTATTGAGGGTCCTGGATACGATTATTAAATGAGTTGGGTTTAGTATAATACCTTTGTATCGACACGACACGATTATGACCCACGAACACGAATTGCCACCCTTAATATAGTCCAATTATAATATATATATATATATATATATATATATATATAACTTGAGAAGACCCCTAAGCCCAACCTATAATTGCTTCCAATAGGCCCAGTGGCACAGACAAAAAATTAAATACCAAGTAGGCCCACAAGGCAAAAGGCCCAATAGGCTGAATATATCCCTAATTCAGCTATTGGAATATAAACCCTAAGGCTATGCTTGGTACGATGAAAAAGAAAAGAAAGATAACATTAATCATGAGAGAAATGAAAGGGAATAGAATGGAAAGATAATTTTAACCTCCTATTTGGTTGATTAATGAAGAAAAAATATATAAATATAATCATGTTTGGAAAAGAAAAGAAAGAAAACTATTTTAATGAATTTATTATTATACCTTTTTATCTTTTAAAAGATAAATTTATAGATTTAACTATGTAATATAAAAATAAATAATAATTTGACAAAAAGATAGACTAATATTATGTAAAATGAATAAAAAATATGAAACAATTATTTCAGTGATAAATTATATAAACTTCTCACAAATAGAATACAGAAACAATTATTTATGGGCCTAAAAATTTATAGGCCCATGGATGATGGGCCACCAGAAAAAAAAATAATTTTAGGGCAAATTATTTCAGCCTCCCCAGTCGGCCATCTACGTCTATGGTTCTCAACTAACTTCCTCTCCCTCTCTCTCTCTCTCTCTGCAACTGCAAACTACAAAATCTACCAGAAACAGAAGTTGAAAACCCATATATTTCAGTTTATCTATTCGTCTGCAAGAATCAAAAGTTCAAAACCCATATCGGCATATCAATTCTGATTGTTCAAAAAATCAAAACCCATATCTTTCAGTTTCCATCGCCCGCTGTTCCAGTTCGGGTTCGCCGTTCGCAAGCTTCAGCCGCTGTCTCTCAACTCTCAAGCTTGCCCCCCCTCTCTCTCTCTGCAACTGCTAACTTGTATGTATGGATTTTGTTTTAATTTTTTTTTCTAAATCAACTAATCAAGCTCTGTAATTCTTGTTTTGCAAACTAAATCCTATTTGGTGAAATTTTTTATGATCTTTTTTATATAATTTTTTTAGGGCAAATCATTTCAGCCTCCCCAATCGCCTCCATCTCTATTATCGTTCTCAAGTCTGAACTTACCCTCTCTCTCTCTCTGCAACTGCAAACTACGAAATCTACAAGAATCAGAAGTTCAAAACCCATATGTTTCTGTTTATCTATCTGTCTGCAAGAATCAAAAGTTCAAAACCTATTCCCTATATCAAAACCCATATCGGCATATCATTTCAGATTGTTCAAAAAATCAAAACCCATATCTTTCAGTTTCCATCGCCCGCTGTTCCAGTTCGGGTTTGCCGTTCGCAAGCTTCAGCCACTGTCTCTCTTCCCCCCCCCCCCCCCCCTCTCTCTCTGCAACTGCTAACTTGTATGTATGGGTTTTGTTTTAATTTTTTTTTTATTTTAAATCAACTAATCAAGGTCTGTAATTCTTGTTTTGCAAACTAAATCCTATTTGGTGAAATTTTTTACGATCTTTTTAATATAATTTTTTTTTTTTACAGTATAAAGTAACAAAATTTGCATTCCATTTTGAGGTAATCACCGTAATCTACATTTTATTTCACCAAAACAATTTTTTAATTTTATTTTATTTCTATAACTTCTATTTCTGTTTTTTTTGTTGTCAATTATGTCTAAAAGAAAATTTGAATCTGGGCATGAAAAAAGAAGAAAAAAAAAAAAAATCTGAATTGGATTGGATTAGAAATCTGCGGAGATTGAATCTGAAACAATTTTTATCAACTCTCAAGCTTGCCCCCCTCTCTCTCTCTCTCTCTCTCTGCAACTGCTAACTTGTATGTATGGGTTTTGTTTTAAATTTTTTTCTAAATCAACTAATAAAGGTCTGTATTTCTTGTTTTGCAGACTAAAATCAAGTGTAATCTTGATTTTGTGTAAGGGTATAAATTTGGCATCAGAAATAATACATCAAGCCTCTTCTCTTTCCTTCCATTTCTTCCCTTTTTTAGGTGGATAAGAAAGTTACTATTTAAGCCTTGTGATATCTTTCCAAAACCATCCCTTTCCTTTCAACCATTTATGTCCCTCCATCACCTTTCCTTTCCTTTCCTCCCTTTTCCATTGCACCAAACTGACAGTAGTTTTCTGCCCCTCTCTTTCTGTAAAAATGTTAATTCGAACGCAGCAATGGAGGCTGAAGAATAGTGTTGTTCATTTTGACGATAAAAAACTGGTACAGTTTGATTACTATCGCATGATAGTAAAAGTTCAGACAGTTAACTACAACCATGCCTTGGTGGAAGAAGAGAATTACACAGTGACTAAACAATTTGACCCAATTCCGACCACGTCGTTGGTGGATGAAAGATGGTTCTCTGAAATCCTCCATCCATTCCTCTCTACCGTCGGAATCACCAGGATTTCTGACCATAATATTGACAGAATTCTATCTATTTGTCGCGCAATGACGAGTCTTGACACAATCAGTAGCAGTCCTACTGCGGTGCCCGTTCTTGACATGAAGATTTTGGTTGTGATAAAGCTGGCTGAGACACAAATGAGGAGGGCTTTGCCGGCAAGCAAATCATCCGTTGAGGCATTAGAGACAGAGATGCTATTTGACGGTTCTTGTTCAATGGATCAGTGTATCATCTGCTTGGAGAAGTTTCGGGTTGGTTTTGATATGGTTAGTCGATTGCCGTGCAATCATATCTACCATGGAGATTGCATTTCCCGCTGGCTAGAGACCAGTCATTTTTGCCCGGTTTGTCGCTTTGAGTTTCCAACTGATCCCTTGTAATGTAATGTAATTTTTTTATGATAAATTGTAATTTCTGTGATGTTTTCCTGTTTGTTTCATTTTTTCCCCCTTTGTTTTGTAATATCTCTGAGGGAATAAAAATACATACTTTTCTTATTCTCATTTACTGTCTTGTGAGTATATTTATATGAGAAGAGGATGCAATTATATGATGATAGTATGTAATGAATGATGCTTCCCTGTGCAGATGATATGGGACTAATTAGCTCTCAAATTTCTTTCCATCTCTCCAAGGAAATGATCTTACTTTATATTCTGATTTCTTGTTAGTGAATGTCATGGAAGATGTTGAGTTGCTCTGTTCCGGCAACTAACAATTTCTCAAATCTCGTGTATTGATTATGTAATTCATAATAAGAGACTGATAATTTGTTTTCACATAACTTGCATCATTTGTGTATATTGTCTGAAGTAGTTTGGTTTGAGCTCATCCCATTTATATCATTTCATGTAATGGATGAGCTGACCTTTTGCTGAAGACTTAATTCTATGTTTAATTATTATTGCATGTACTGTATTTATTCTTTTGACAAAATTTGTGTATTGTGATTGATATTATCATGAAAATTCTGATGTGTTGATATAAACTATAAAAGGTTGCTATAGCCTATCGTTTTCATTGGTTGCACTGTAAATTTGTTTTCCTATTACACATTGAATTTGAGTGAAAATACACGTTGTTCTTTGTTCTGAATGGAGCCTGCAGCTTGGACCTTCCTGCTCATTTTTCTTGGACAAGGTGTGGGGATCAAAACTCTTTCCTTGTTAATGAGGTTTTTAATTTATTCTTTAAACTACCTTTTTACACAATCCTAGTGTATTATGTGTTAAATTCAGCTTGAAGTTATACAATTGAGAAGAAGTGGATGCAGCTGTCTTACCTTTCAAGGTGATGGCAATAAAGGCCCTGCAATGTTCATTTCTTTCTGGAATAAAGTAAGGACATTTTCCCCAAATTTTGTCTATTGTCAAGTATTAAATTGACTTTCCATTTCACAGGAATATGCTTGTTCTCTCTCTATATATATTTATATATATTGAGCGCATGATTTTAGAATTTATTGATTTTCCTGGTGGAGTTGAATATAGTTCCCTTTGTTGTTTTAAGGCTTAGCTTAGCACAATGCAGCTTTTCCATTGGAATACCTAACTCTGGTTTATATTTTGCTACTATAGGTCATGTCTTGCTTTAGATTCAATTTTTTTTTTTTTTTTTTTTTTAATTTACTGAATATATTGCTGCGACAATTTGTTTGTCGTTCAAATTCACACAATCTTTCATGATATATAGTTTGCTATCTAATCTTTATTTATCTACTTAGTTTGAACACATATTTGCTTCTCTGCTCAAATAATCTGGAGAATATTAGAAGCGGTATTTTGACTCTTCAAGTGCAAATCAATTATGATAATTCTTCTATTTTACATTCTGTTGATCCAAATAAGGCTTGGATTGAAGTCGATGCAACGAATATTGATATTAGCACTTCGGATGAGAATTTAGAGTCCCTCATTTCTGAAGCCATATGTAGCAGTTTGGACAGCATTTTGTTGAAAGAACAAAAGCATCCCTCAGGATTCGTAGCATATTTATGCATGAAGCTACTCTAAATAAGGTTCTTGAACAACATTTATGTAGTTAGCCTTAAATTTTGTGGGCAACATGCGGATTTGTTGAAAGAGAAACATCAAAAGCAACCGAAGTTTATTGATAAATTTAAGAAATGTAGGCATGTGTAGGTGTTTTCATCCGAGCAAGTTCAAAAGGAAGTCTTCGTGGTCTCCTAACGTATTGCTAATGACATGTTGCTGAGGCTGGTTTAGTACAATTTAAATTATCTCTCCTCTGATTTTCATCATTTCAATTTCATATCAAATTGTTGGCAATAACATGTGCCACTTAGGATGATAACTGTCAAGGATCTATGTCAGAAGCCTTATAAATATCCAGGGTACTTGTGACATAGGGAGATAGAGCATTCAAGGGCCCCTTCCATCTGATACTCCTTTTGTCTTCTTTCTCCCCCAATCCTCAGCTCTGAAATTTCCTTTACAGTTTTCTAGGTAGTCCCGAGTGTGACCTTTATCCAATTAATCCAAACACAGGACCCCCTTTACAATTGGCAAGGATAATATTATAAATTTTGTTTTTATTTTATTTCATTTTTCACCTCCAAGTCATGTTCCCTAAATTATAATCATTTTGCTTGTTCTGCAGGTGCCCATATTTATTATCTCTTCTGTAGCAGAAGAATTATTGGCATTCTCCAATATGATAACAAGAATGGTTATGCAAGCAGCGACAAGAAAAAGTACATATATTGAGTGCCTTATAAAAGCAGAATTGTATGATTTACGAACTTAATAATTTCTTTTTTGTTTGGTCTTGCAGCTTTATTCTGGCGAGCCATTGTTTGCACATGTAGAGCTTATAAAAGAGAAAAAGCTTCATATGTTTCCTGCAGTTCTTTCTCATAAACTATTGTAAGATATTTCCTTCTCTTCAGATGTAAGAAAATCACTTGCTAACATAGCTGTACAATATTGTATCTGAGAACAATGATATATCGTAAGAAACATTTTTTTCTAAAAATGCATTGAAAAAGAAATGCATCCAAACCACCCCTGGAGGTTACTTTTGCATGCACTGTCAACTTGTGCTTGTGATTACCTTATTTTGGTCTGTTCTCTCACCCCTAAAAACTGCTCTCTCTGTGCACAGAACAATTTGGCAGGAACCATGCATAGTATTTTGCCCTCAATGGAGCTTGCGGTTTGGACCTGTTGTTCATTTTCTTCGACGATGGCGTGGAGATCATAACCCTTTACTTGTTATGGAGGTGCTAATTCAATCCCTGAACTACCTTTTGCCCAATGAATTATCCTAGCGTGTTATGTCTAAAATTCAGCTTGATTTTGTACAATTGGGATAGATCTTTAGTAAATCACCCAATCATTGCACATTCTGCAGGAAGGAGTTGATGCAGATTTGGCCCTCTTACAATGTTCATTTCTATCTGGAGTAAAGTAAGGATTACTCTTTTTTCTTTTATAAATTGTTCACTTTGTGTATTTTATTGATTTCAATTTTAAGCTCATTCTCTCCCCCATCCTCCTCTGCATGTGTGTGTATGTAGTGTGTGCTTGTGATTTTTGTCCATATGAGTCGTGTGTACATCATTACTTAGTGTGGTCCCCGTTAATTGAGAGTGCTGGGAGTGGTAGATTGGGTGCAATGTGGCTGCTCTGAAATAAATTATGCATATGTAATTGTATATTGCATCTTGATCTTGAAAGTTAATTCAAAGGCCTTCATATAACTTTTTCCATGTACAAGTAGAAATTCAAAATTTAAAATTTTTATGTACCATAAATAAACTGGGAGATTAGATTATTATTATTATG
This sequence comes from Cornus florida, assembly GCF_030987335.1. Classification (NCBI taxonomy): domain Eukaryota; kingdom Viridiplantae; phylum Streptophyta; class Magnoliopsida; order Cornales; family Cornaceae; genus Cornus; species Cornus florida. Next base: position 22,587,666 of record NW_026775573.1, read on the forward strand.
CACCAGTTGGTGATCTTTTTTTAGTTTATGATACCGATTTTTTTGGACATTATTTGGTAAGAAGTCGTTAAATTATCTCATATACAAGGAGAAGACTAAACTACGCATATACAAGGAAAAGACTAAACTACCTATATACAAGGAAAAGATAAAACAAAGATATTCTCTGACAGATACCACCGAGTCATTGACCTAGTTGTAACTTCTCCTCCCCTAATGGGATGGGAGGGGTTCGACGTCCAAGCAGAGAAAAGCTGTGTGATTATGTGTGAGTTGTTTACTTAACCAAAAGAAAAAAAAAGTCACCAAATTAGATGGCATAAAACTTTTATCTTGTCATTTAAGTCATTTTTGGATGACAACTATATCTACCTGAAATTGTCTTTGAGGCACTTAATGACCCGGCCTCTAATTAGATAATTTAGAGTGTATATTTATAATGATTTTATTCATATTTATCCTCTTTTAGGCTCGATTGTTTTCTGTTAGATTTTTAGGACTTGCTGCAGTTTAAGAATTACAGAATCCAACTTCTCTGCTGAAAACCCATATCTGGTTTAAATATTAGCTTCTATATCATTGGTGTTTTCATCCTTTGTTTTTCAGGTTGCAGAAAGTTCAACCTTTGCTGAAGATATTACAGCCAAAGTTTGTTTTGGTAATCATTCAAACTTTTATTTAGGAGCATAGCTTTTCTTTGTACTTACACGATGTTTCATGATATCTCTAATATGCTACGCAACATACCACTTTTTTTAATGAACTCCTTTTTTCTTCTCAACTCTTGATAGGTCCCTGAAAATTTGAAGCGTTATTTTGGGTCTTCAAGTCCAAGAGAATTCTCATTCATTCGAATTGCTGCATATACCAAGCTTGAAGGACAGTTCTGAGTTTGATGTTGCGACAGACTTGGCTTCACAGCTCCATTGGACAAACTCAAAATGGAAAAGCATGAATATTGCAAGATTAAAGGGAGAACTTTTTATGGAGCACAGCAAGCATTGGCTACTGCCTGGAAATGAACAAATACCTTCTTCACAGACGAGGAGGCCACTGCTGCACTGGGGCACGCCTGATTTGGACAGTCTTCTGACAGCATTCACTACAACAAAAATGATTATTCACCGCATTTTATTTACTACATTTAAGCTTTAAAGCTTGTAAAAAAGTAAAAATTTCATTTTTGAATCTAAATTTTATATTAAAAACTAAATGTTAGTTTCAAATAAATTTTTAAAAGAAGCCATTAAAGGACGTCTCCAATGGCGTCAAACCCTCCAAATCTGTGAAGAAGAAGAAGGCACCAGAAAACGAAGATACAGTCGGAGGTGAAGCGCTCGATAGCCTCCTCCTTGTTCACTCAGATCTGTCTGCTCTCATTCATCAGGTATGTTCGAGAGAGAGAGAGGTGTGTATTTTGCTGATAATTTGTTCAATTGCGAAATGAGGAACCCTAGTTTTGTCTGAAACCTTTCAGAAAACCTTGTGCTGCGGTGTGACAGATCGAAGCCCTAGGTGTGTTTTTTTAGGGTTTGCTTCTATTAGATTCTTTTCTCTTCAATTAAATTATGCTTAGTTTTTCGTTCTGTGATTTATCGGCTGCTTTGTTATTCATCGTTATCCTAGTTGTTACTTTTCTGTTTATTATAGTTATTTATTCTGATTACCGTCTTCCAAATTTGATTCGTACAACCCCTACATTTTTTTTGCAAATCATTTTAAGCTTCAGTTATGGCTTTGATTAGTGTCAGGTTGATTTTGCTTATTTCTAGTTAGAAGTAGACGGAGTATTGATCATTTTAAAAATTGAGGTAAAAACATGAAAAATAAAAATGTCATTTTTGTGTTCCCATAACTCCAAAATAGACTATGCCAATAGTGTATGCACATGAATGTGAAAATTGACCCCCAAAAAAAAACAATGTACGAACGTGGCATGTCTTTTGGGTTGATTATGTGCTCTGTTTAGAATGAATAGCAAATGATAGTTTCTGCTTTGTTCGTACATATGATTCTTTTACATTACTTGATCTAATATTCATTGCACTCACATTGGAAACTGTCTTAGTCAATCCACATATAATTAAATTCAAATCGAAAAATATTGATGGAAAATATTCATGACAGCTAATAAGAATTGTAATTCTACCACATTAATATGAACTCTGCCCTATAATATTCCCTTGCAAGTTGTGACAGATGTTAGAAAATCTGTAGTTAGAAACCCCCAATAACATATAATATAAGTATTTCTTGAAATGCTGCTGGAAATATTAAATCCAGCTGTTGACAGTATTTTCGACAAAATGTCGCTATAATGTTTCACTTTGGTATTTCTGTATTGCTTGGCAGTTGATATAATATATGTAATATATGTGTTGTTATTTTTTCATTTTTTTCCCACACCAATCTGCTTTGTAACCGTTGGCTATTGATTCTTGAATTGGATATCTAGGTTACAAAATGTATCGAGATTGGATTGCCAGAGCTCATATTTCTAGTTATTTTTTCCCAGGTAATGTTTAATTGTGTATTGCTTTTCATTGCAATGGTCTAGGTTTCGAGCTTTATACATTTTTTTTTTCTCCTTCATTAGATCCTAAATCATCTTAAGCAGATTGGTGTTTTGTCTCATCAGCGTCACACATCTTAATGTTTTCAGTTTATACCTCATCTAATGAGTGGGGAGAGGCATGTCTTTGACCGCTTTGCTGTTATATTCTCGGTGGTGATTGTTTGGATTTATGCTCACCTACTTACTGTGGGTGGGGAATATAAGAACTCACCTATGAAAACTCAATTAAGCTGCCGAACAGATTGTGCTAGACTTATAGGTGCTGCTCCATCGTAAGGCTAGTTGTTTATCTTCTAATTGATGTTTATGATTCCCGTTATGATGCTTTATGTGATCATGAGTTCCAGACAGTATATCTATAAAAGTATATTCAAATAGGAAAAATCCATGCTAGTTAGCCTACTTTATGCAATAAGCTAGAATAAAGGCTTTGGTGAATGCAAGGTTTAGCTGTTCTCCTGATAACTTAAGGGTGCATGGAAAACCATTGTGGGGTGTCACTGTTGATAACTGTGACTTGTTTTTCTTATGGACATTTTCAGGATTAGAGTGCCATATCCATTTGAATGGGGAGTTCCCACATTCTTGTAGAGGTATTGTGCTTGTTAGTTGAAGCCTGAGATACATCATTAGACATTTGGATTGTTTTTCAGGGAACCATCAACTTGTCACTTCATATTGTTGTTTCCTGTTATGTATCCGTTTCGGTATTTATGTGCTTGTGTCGTGTTTAGTTTCTCTTCTTATGCAGCTGGTCCCATTCCCTAGAATGGAGGTTGGTTAGGTTAGGTAGCTTGATAGTTAGCGTAAAGCTGTAAAACTTTTGTTTATGAGTTGAGTTGTTTCTGCAAAATTTGTATGAAATATCTTATCCAAAGTTGTATTGACTTTCGAAGCAGGCACACTATTGCAGAATCTTTTTGATATTTCTATTGCGACACTTTCCTCCCTGTTAATGGCATAAACCCTCACTTTTCTACATCCATCTTTGAACCTTATTACGAACCTAATTTATATAATACTTGTATTCTATCTCCATGCAATTTTTTGTGTTTCTTAACCATTCTCCAAGTAGAGTTCACATTGCCTAGTTCATTTCCGGATTCTTTTACTTACACACACACACACACACACACACACATATATATTTGTTGTTGTTTTAAGTATGAAGAGTTTGATGCTTTCATAATTGGCATTTTGTACTTTGCATAGCCACATCGATTCACTGGTTTCTTTGGCAGTTTTTAATGTGGATAGCTTTGCGAATTTATTGATCTCTTATGTACTTTTGAAATGTCAACAGTCCACTGGTGCCTTCATTGCTGTGTCAAGGCATGCAAGTGCAACTCCTTTGCCACCTTCTATTCTCAGTCGCGGAGTTGGTTGGCAGGTAAAATTGACTTAGTGATAATTTTGTCTGTATTTTTGCCTTCATTAACACCTCAATGCTAAGCCTAAAAGACTCTAGATATGGCGCAATTTTCCACACTCAATTATTACATGGGCTGCTTCCAAAATGAATAATTAGAATTAATGGCCTACTCAATATTGTTGAACCTCCCCCCAACTAAAAAGAATGGTTCACGCGTAATTTAACTAAAATATTCATCTGACATAGTAGTGGCATTTAACTAAAAAGATGGCTCTTTGTCTTGAAATGATGGGAAACTAATCTGCCATGTCACTTTGAATGTGATTCTTTTGGTCATGAATTATGTTCATAAAGTACTTCTCCAAATTTGACTCTGTAATTGTTAATGTCCCGTGTGTTCTAATCATCTTAATAATGTTCTTTATCGAAGGGAGTGGGCATATTGTTCTCTGGAATATTTGGAACCGGGAATGGATCCTCGGTATCAGTGTAAGATTCTTGTGCAATAAATTTGTAAATTGTGTTGCAAATTTTCATTCTTAATCAGCAGGGGAATAAAACTTGATTTTTCCTCCTATTCTACAGTGAAAATGCTGGTTTGTTAGCATTGACACGTGTTGGCAGCCGAAGAGTTGTGCAGATATCTGCTGGTTTCATGATATTCTTTTCCATACTTGGTAAGTTAGGTGTTATGATGCCCAAATAATGCAAATAATCCATAGTTTAAGTGAACCCATAGTAAATAAACCTTCATTTCCAAGTACATTTGTTAAACATAATTTACTATTCATGGAAATTCGGAGCTGTCTTTGCCTCAATCCCAGCACCAATCATTGCTGCTCTGTATTGCCTTTTCTTAGCCTACGTGGGTATGTGTTACCAAATGTAGAAGTCCCTATTTTATTATAATTTTTCTTCTCGAATCATGAAGCAATTCATGTTCAATAATTTTTCTTGAATTTGCGTTCATAGCAGTCGATCCTTGAAGTTGCTCTTCATTTTTTTGATTCCTGAATTTGCGTTTCATTTAACGATTGTGCGCTTAATTTGAATCTCTACATTCTTGATGATTCATAGCAGTCGATTCTTGAAAGAAACTGTAGAAATCTTCTTTGATTAAAATTGTATGATAATGTTGACCACCTATGTATCCTTTAGGTTTTGGAAAGATCAAATTAAGTGCAGTAGTTATGCTTTTAATTTCAAAGTTACGCACTCAAGTTTGTTGCTTTCTTTTTGCTTCATGGTTTCAGTTTGATTATGTGTTGGCATGAGAATTTTGCTCTTAAATTAATAAGATGTTGTATATGCTGCAGAGAATGAGACTGAAGAACTCCGAAAGGGAATCAAAAGCTCCTTCCCTGCAGAATTGTGCTTTCACAAGAACATTTTTACCCTGCATTCTACCCCCTCTGTTTGCCCAGAGCACCAGAGTAAGTTGCTGCTGTACATTTACCACACTCTTCATACATTTTTAGGCCCTTGTAAACATGTTACTGCTGTTGATGCTGGTGGATTTTTATTTGGAATATGCAGGCTTTCGCTTATAAAAATCCACCAACATTTAAGCGTCTGGTATGCTTTTCCAAAAGGTTTCAGTTTGTTGAACATTCTTCTGAGAATATTAGGGTACATTATCCACAAAAATCCTGTGTTCTTTCTTTCTTTCCATCATTTTTTATTTTTCAGTTTATACTAACATTTTGCAACCTAGATATCCAATTCAAACTTTTTTCCATCAAATTCAAATATACGAATTTGGTGTGGGCACAAATCGAAAGTTACAAGAAAGATAAGGGATGTGGGAAAAAATTCACGTGCTGCCGCTCTTATGAAGCCAGACAATGTGAAATCAATGGAAGAATGGATGGAATTTGTTAGAAAACGTTGTTCTAAAGAGTCCAAGGTAAAAATAATCTCTTTAGCTCTGAATTTTTTTAGTTTATGTTTGAGTAATGTTGCTAGTAAGCCTAGTATGCTGCTGAAAAGCAGCATGAAGTCTAATTTCGATTGCTATAAGTTTCATATATCAGCCCAACGACCTTTTTCTTAGTTTATTTAATAGTAAGTGATAGCTGAGCGTTGCGAGTTCAGTTGGGGGAAAATGTTACAATGTAAGACTTGTCCCACATCAAATCCGATTGGAGAAATGTATGAGTATAAATGGGTGGGTATGCAACACTATTCAATAATTTAAGTTTTTGAATAAATGGGTAAGCGTCAACTCGTTACAGTCAACCTCTAGTTTGGACTTCGGAGTGTACTCTTAGGGCCCGTTTGGACAAGATTTTGTTTTTATATTTTCATTTGAAACAAAAATAAAATTTATGTTGTGGAGTGTGTTCATTTATGATTGAAACATGCCTTTGTTATGTAAATTTGTTGTAAAATTTTTGGTGGCAAAAATATTAGAACATGTTCCATAAAAACACATGTAGCATGATTTAATAACAAAATGGTGAATTAGGCATGTTTGGGTTCTATTCACTGCTACATTGTTTTTTTATTAAAAATATTGAGAAGCACCAATTTTTTATTTCAACATTTGCAATAAATGCGATACTATTGAAATGATTGTTACAATATATCAATCGCAACTAAAATGATTCCTTAGTGCTTAGTGCTGTCAAATTTTTATCTTATCTATATGTCCTTTGTATCAACTTAGTCAAATTGAACTGACATATTTTGATCAGTATTATGGTATGTATGATTTTTCTATTAGAAGCCCTCTTTAATATTTGAAATATTATGATGTGATTTGTGTATTATTTTTCATGAACTCTTAGACTAATCATAAAATTAATTTTAAGATACACTCGGTTCAAGTGTGTGTGTGTGTGTATATATATATATATATAGATAGATCCCTATATAAATATATAACAATTTCTAAATTGTGGGCTGATTTCATATAGAAAACTCGGAATCAGGATTGGGTCATTGCATGAATTTTTTTTTTTTTTTTTTTTTGACTAGTTTATCGTAGATCCCTATATATATATATATATATAACAATTTCTAAATTGTGGGCTGATTTCATATAAAAAAACTCGGAATCAGGATTGGGTCATTGCATGAAATTTTTTTTAAAAATTTCATGATAATCACTTTTCACTTCGCTTATTTTCTTTACTTTCACTTTTTGCTAATAATTTATACGGAATATCTAACAAAACAAATCCTATATAAAAATTAATCAAATCTGTAAGTTGAGCCTAGAAAATATGTAAGACTCGTCTCTTAAAAGAAAATGAAACAAAAAAAAATTTAAATCTTACATGAGTCAATTCTCAATCACAACAATGTTAAACACGGTCGTGACAAACATTCCAAAGCCTAACGAATCAGTCTATAATCTCATCATGGTCGCGTGACAAAGCAGATTAATTGAACAGAACAAAGAGCATTGATTAGGTAAAAGACGAAATTGACCAGCCATTTATTAATAGAAGCACCATGAATGAGACCACAAGGACACTTGTCATGACAAATGTCTTACGTGTCCAGCTGCCATTTGACCCAGTGGGGTGGGGGGGGGGGGTTGAGTCCCAAAAAGACTCCTCATCACACTTTCCCAAAAAAAAAAAAAAAAAAAAAAAAAAAAAAAAAGCAACTTTATCACATGAATAAATTAATAATAAATGATTAGTTGCGGCTTTCTTTGATTGGTCATTTCCATTTCATTTTAGCCGCCTCACATCACACAAGAAATTTTCCATCTTGTAGCAGCCATGGAACCTGTCTTGGAACTTATCCTTGGCTTTGCAATATATATATATATATATATATATATATATAAAATATACTCTATATTTTTTTAAATATTATATATAATTTTAATCTTTATCGCAACTCTTTTTAAAAAATAACATAAATACAACTAGGCTCTCTTTGATATGATAAATGAATGAAGTCTTAATCCAAAAGGGTTATTCTAGACAAAAAAAAAAAAAAGATTTGGGCCCAAGTACCAAATAAAGAATCAGGTCTCCCGATCGATTTTTTCTAATAGCAACTATTTTCTTAAAGGTCAGGCGTGTCATTTGCAAACATAAGTCGACCTGATCCGTGTGTCAAGAACTCCTTACACATCCTATAAATTAGTCGAAGCCAAACCTTAGACATCTTGATTTATCTATAAATTTAATTTATACTTTTTTAATTAGTAGTAGCCAAAAAAAAATAGAAAGTGAATTAGCTAGTGAAACATGTTATTTTGTTACATTTTCTTATTTTTTTATATCATTATTGTATTTTATAACTTTAGTTATTAATATAAATAGGTGCCAAATTTTTAAAATTATAAAAACTTCCTATAACAATTGGTATGACCTAATGGACCAAGTATTTGAAGCATTTTACAAGGTGTTACCACAACTAGCAAGGTTATATTCGTAATTTAAAGCACAGCCACTCCCCTATAAAGGCATAGCCTCTTCATACAACCATTCCCATACCAAAGAAACAAAATGGGACGATTTAATCTCTTCATGGTCCTCATCATCTGCCTGGCCGCCGGTGCAGTCGCCGAGCAATGTGGGCGGCAAGCCGGTGGCCGGTTGTGCCCGGGAAACCAGTGTTGCAGCCAGTGGGGCTATTGTGGGACAACCGATGAATACTGCTTGCCTTCCAAGAAGTGCCAGAGTAACTGCAAGCCTAGCGGCGGCGGTGGTGGCGGAGGCGGCGGTGAAGGAGCTTCTAACGTGCGTGCCACGTATCATTACTATAACCCGGAGCAAGTCGGGTGGGATTTGAACGCCGTTAGCGCCTACTGCTCGACGTGGGATGCCGGTAAGCCTCTCGCATGGCGGCGCCGGTATGGGTGGACGGCCTTCTGTGGCCCGGCTGGTCCTCGTGGTCAAGCTTCTTGTGGCAAGTGCTTAAGGGTACGTCAGATATGAAACTCTCTTAATAATATATATATTTATTTATTTATATATTCATACTATTACATATACATACATTGTATAATTTTATACTATATATATATATATGATGTGTATATATAAAATAACATAGATTAATTGTTGACATTTTCCCAACTCTATTCGATTGTCAAGGATATGAATTGAGTATGTGAAAATTTGACTTTTTTAATTTTTTAATTTTTTTTATCTAACCTGGAGTTGGGACAAACTTATCAAGACCATTGGGCTAAGATGTTTTTACTAATACTGGGCTTTGGGCATTATCAGTTGCTCAGGCCCAATTGGATGGGCTTGGGCAGATGTATTAAAGTTCGATCAGTGCTTGGGCAAACCTCAAGCCCAGCCCAGCCTATTCAAGTGTCAAGTGTCCCAAAGGGATTCATTTCATGGCCCATCTAATATTGTGTTGGCCCACATATATGACCTGTTACTTATTAGGATTTTGCAGAAAATCGACATTTTGTACATCACTTTTTAACTTTTTCTTTTTGGTCTTTGAGCAAAGGACTACTTTTTAATTGATTAATTATTATTATTTTTAAGGGAAGCTAAATTATTAAACAATTTGACAAAGCAAAAATTAATGTGAAATATTTTGAAAATCACATTTCTTGAAATAAATTAAGTATATGGATACAATCAGGAGATGATGCGTAGTTAGTAGTTACCCATTTCTGCCATGTAACAGAAGGATAAAGCAGCACACACACACATTGTTAGAGAACTATAGGAGCTTTTTATGGAATTAATTTTAAGAATCATTCATAATATATTTTTAATACGAGTAGTGACAGAGTACCCGAAAATTGAATACATTCCACTACAAATTTATGTGAGCAAAAGATGATATCAATCATAGTCATAATTAATGACATCACTCCCAAGTCGAACAGTTGAATTTGTCTGACTTTCGAATCACTTATCATTTTCGGCATTTGTATTAGTTTGTATTGACCTAATCACAATTATATTCTTTTGTTATTTATTTTGAATTTGTCTCTTCAATTCGATAGTTTTTCACACACGGAACTGATAATTAGTAATTAATACATATTTTGATTAATAAATTGGATGCAGGTAACAAATACATGGACAGGAGCTCAAACAACAGTGAGAATTGTAGATCAATGCAGTAATGGAGGATTGGACTTGGATGCTGGTGTGTTTAGACAACTTGACACAAATGGAAGAGGATATCAACAAGGCCACCTGATTGTCAACTACCAATTTGTTAATTGTGGTGATGGGATCAATCCTTTACTTTCAATTATTGACCAATATTAATTAATTAAGTCTGTCACACCCCCAATAACATGATTGTAACACCTTTTATCTTTTTCTTTTTTAATTTAATTTACGTTCCTTTGAAGAATAAAGCAAAAAAAGTCGTGTTCTTACTTATTAGTATTATTTTTTGTATGCTTACTTCTTATTTTGTTTTGATTATTCAAGAGACTAAAATTTTCAAATATTATAACATTTATATATATTATACATGTGACAACCCTTAATTTTTCAAACCCCGTGTGCCCTGTGATAACTTGAAACGGCTCTAAAATGCGGTAGCTAAACATGAACAAGTCTATAGAGATGTATGTCAAGCCTAAGATACAAGAACGACTTTCTGAGGAGTCTCGTGACTCAGTGGAAGTAAGACCGGAGTTAGGGTTTCAAAACCCTCCAAGGAATGGACCAATGGCAAAATGGTCATCCAAACTGAAGTGGGTGCCACTGTTCACACCATTGGAAGGACAACGAAAAATTAATGAAGATAGACTCAAGAATCACTTGATTCGTAGTCCGGACAACAAAGATATCAAGTATTGAAGTCAAAGGAAGAGAAACCACATCCCGGTTCGAACCAAATCCTGACACTACCTCATTAAAACTTGAATATCTTGAGTTACAAATGGAATCTAAAATTGTAATTGGTACCATTGGAAAGCTTATTTCGACGCGGTTAGTTTAGACTTAAGAACGGACCAATTCGGAGTTAAAACGAAGGAGATACGATAACTTGAAGTTGGAGGAGCAGTGCTGAAACAAAACACCACACACACACACACAACCTGGACGGACGAACGCTCGTCCCTTAGGGGCGACGAGAGCTCGTAAATGGGCATGCCAAGGCAATACCCACTGCCCTAACTATGAGCGCTCGTCACTGACAAGTATAACAGATTTCTGAACTTGAAACGTGATTTTGAGGACTTTCTGGGTCTTTTTGAAAAAAATACAAAGAAACCTCCCTCCAAAATCATGTTTTCTAGCCAACCATACCAAAAGAAAACTTTCTTTTTCATCTGAAAATCCCAAAATGCCCCTATGCATAGTTTTTGGCACGAATAGTACAAAATGAGCCCATAGAAAGCTCAAATCACCAAGGAAATGGTTTTGCCCGGATACGATTATGCACACAGACGTAACTCACATATTAGGACGTGCTACAATGATCCACGGCTTAAAAATACTGCCGATGCAAAATATGACCTATCAAACCTCAAATGCGGAAAATTTGCCCTTCAAAGGCAAAAAAAATGCAATAACCATACTTTAAGCCACACTTCATGCATAATATATGAGTCCTAGTGGAGGTGCTCGTGCACAATTTACGCCACCCGATTTGAAAATAAACCCTTAAAGGCTCAGATTTTCCTATTTTAGTTAAAAATTGCAGTATATGAAACAAAAATGCAAAACCTAAAACAAAATGGTGGTTGTCCTTTGGCCACACCTCATAAATGGTAAATGAATGCCAAATAATAAATTTCATATGTAATGCACACTCTGGAACAAAAATGACATATTAAACCCTAATTTTTCATATTATTATCATTAAAAGCAAAATTCAACATTTTTCAATATACATTGATTTCAAATGAAATTTAGCCATTGGCCACATATCATATACATGAAATAAGTGTCAAAAAGTGTGCTTAGGCACACATTATAAGTCCAAGGCAAAAAATGACATTTTGGCCTAGCCATGCATTATAACTTTAAAAGTAAAAATCAACATGCTAACACTTACATGTAAACATGAATACACTTAAAAGAACTTCAATCCATCGAAACGACCTAAGGATGTTGTGCATCCCAAACCAAGGCATCCGTACCTGAAAACAACTCGATAACTTTGGGGTGAGTAAATAAATTACTTGTAGGGAATGAGCATGCATCGACTTAACTTTTTACAAGGTTATCACATTGACGTAAAACAATGCAAAAAGGTCATGCCACTTAATGTCTATGTCAAAAGTGTGACTAAGGTATCATCTCAAGCTACTCAAGCAATTGAAATGAACCACGACGCACAAGTATACATGCTCAAATATACAAGACAATGTCAAAACATGATATACGACATATAAGCATACATTTACAAGTATACTAAATTATGTTAAACGAGATAAGCAATATCTAACATACATACACAAGTATTTGATCTATATAGAGCACTCATAAATCAAGTATACAAACACAAGTATACTAAGCTAAACGAAATGCGCACAAGGCAAGTATACACGGCACAAGTATACTAAATGAAATTTAAATTCATGGAGCAAGTATATAAGTTCAAATATACTAAATATGATTTAAATACCCAAAGTAAGCATCAATTCTCAAGTTACAAGTAATCCATGATTAACGACTTGAAATTAAATACGAAATCAAACAGTGGAAAGACTATGACATGCGGTCGCTAGACCAAACAAGTATTTTCGGGTAATTACGACCCACAAGGTACCACATAGTACGCACTTATGACTTAGAAGACTATTGTCTCCGTACTAGAGCCAAACCCTAGCCATCACATAAATTATGTCCTTAGAAGCTTTCCAAAATTAATAAGTTCGAAACTTATACAAAATCAAATGCAAGTTACCACATTCCATGCACAAGTAAGGTTGAATTTACACAAATCATGTCATAGAATTCAAGTCTAAATAGCATATGACATGTCATGTACTCAATATGCAATCTATATACAAAGTAAGAATATTTTACAACAATTGAGCCACATTACCATCCTGAACCACAAGTACTAAATAAGTTTCAATTTAGTAACTAATTTTCAAAGTAAACAATTGTAATATTCTAACAAGTTATATACCTACATAAGATATATTTAAACAAGTTATGCAAGTCAATAATATTCTATATCATGCTAAGTCCAATTACCATTTCAAGAGGCCACAAGCACAAATTCTACATCTAATTAGTAATATGCTCACAAGGTAATTAAACGTACTACATTTCAAGAGATTATCAACCTAACATGAAAAGTCTCTAGATTTCAAATCGATTCCAAATAGACTCAAATTAATATATGTTAAAGGATATAGCACGGTTTTCACATATATTACACCCAATATCAATTTAAGTGACTACAACACTTAAAATAAAATTAATTAAGCTAATTAATTAATTTCTTTAGATTTTTAAACAACTCTAAATGTCCTCAATATAACATAAGTTAAAGAATATACCAAGACCTATTTTAATATCACATTACAAGTTGATTTCATATTTGTTACAACTATGTGAATTAATTTTTCATAAAAGATAAATATTAAATAAAAGTTGCAATTCTTATTCAAATGCTACCAATTTAATATGTGTTGATAAACATACCAAAGCCTAATTTACTAGCATGTTACAATTTAATTCTAAGTTGTATACCATCATGAGAATTAAATCTTAAACATAGAAAATAATTAAATTAAATTCTAAAACTTAAACAAATGCATGCTCACAAGTTATATATATACTTATAAGACAACCAATACAACTAAAATATAAACCTATGACATCACCTACCTCACTTTGAGATGAAATCTCAAATCCCCATCGAAATGAAACTGCTCCGAATCCGACGAAACTTCGGGGTTTTGTCGGGGACAACAAGGTGATTACAAAACCCCAAGAGAGTCATACCAAAATCTTAACTTGGCTGCAAACTTGAACTCGAAAAATGGCCAAAACGGGATTCCAATCGGTTGGAATCGAAGGCCTCATTAAAGCGAACAATAAACGTACATTAAGGCATCACCACTTTCTACTATAGGGAAGGAGTCCAAAGGAGGAGAGATCGAGAAGGTAGCAGCCCTTTGGGCTTCCATGGCTACCGACCAAGAGAGGGGAAATAGATGAAAAATCTAATTTTTCATTTTAGAGACCCCTATTTATAGAAAAACCTTAAAAGTGCCCCGAATGGATTCCGCCAGGTTCGGAAAAGTGGAATTTGAGCAGATATGCTCAAACAGCAAAACTCCGTGAACAAAAAAGAACCGAAATGAAAAAAAATGAACAACAAAAGAAACGACATCAAAAACCGAGTCCCAAGCAGAGAGATATGCCCCCAAAACAAGTTTGACGCTGACCGAGGCTGAAAACCCGAAAACTGTAGGGTTCGACCGCAAGACAATTCTAAGAGTACATGACTCGATAAAATATGAAAATGAATCCCGTATGAAGATTCAAGCCCTAAGGAGACACCTGATCAATTAACTTTTATTAATTGCACAAATACCCCTACACAAAAGGATAACTGCGCAAGTGACCCCAAATGAAAATATCTTCTAAAAATATTTTCTTAGTAACCCCTAAATCAAAATATCTTCAAAACATATTTATGAAAAATATTCCAAGAAATAAAAACGTTCATCCACGCCGCTGCGGGAAAAAGAAACAACCGGCGAGCTTTTCTCTATAAGTAAAGTTACGCCTTTCAAGAAAACTAACTAGAATGGGAGTACGTGAAGTCAAAAACCAACTTTGAGCACGAAGAGTGAGGTTACACGAAGGGAAATGTCAACGAAAAAAATTAACTCGTAAAAATGAAAAAAAGGGAAAGAAAAAAAAATGACGGGGTCATTACAATATATATGTGACTCGTGTGTGTGTGTAAATATGAGATGCATGACTACTATTATAATTTGTAATGCATGTGAGTAACATTCATGTATATTTTCATTTGAATAATCAATAATGCTAAAGAACTGTCTAAAAAGTATTAGTTATTAAATAATAAAATAATTAATTGTCCACCACCAATGACAAAACCAAATTAATTTCTCCAATTTAGCATGGACAACATGAATGATATAATAATACCGGGTAAAGTGCATAAAATATTCTTATATCAAATATTTATAGTGCATATCACACCTCACGAGTAAAAAAACACCACTAAAATTTAAAATTTGTTAATAATGCATGTTTAAGATGATCTCAGAAATAGATTAAAACGTGTTATCACCCGTTTGATGTGATAAAATAGCACGAGAAATTAAAATAGATTTAGATATAATATTATAAAATGGATTGTATTATAATTCTTGGGAAACATGTGAGACAAAATATGTGATTTAAACATGATTTACACATCTTTTAAATAAATTGCATACAATTTCTCATTTTCTCTTCCATGGAGCTGTGATGAAAAATCTAGTGAATTATCAAATAAGCAAACCTAGTGTGGGTTAAATTAACATCCCCAATTTTTTTGATTTTTTTTTTTATAGTACTAAATTAATTATTTATGATGATTTTGTATTTATGCTAAATTATAGTTACTAATGATGGTTTTCTATACAAAATTAAAGCTGGCCTCTCTAATTTTTTAATTTTTTTTTTTCTATTTATGGTTTCCATTTTAACATATACATTAAAATGCACTTTTTTTTTTATTTTTTTATAATGATTTTATATTATTTTTAAATTTAAATTTTACATTACTAATTTGGCCCTCCAATAAAAAATTTATGGCTGCGCTCCTACCTCCATTTGTAGGAAAATCATTACCCTTCGACAGAAAGGAAGAAGAAAGAAATGGAGCAAAGTTACACTTCTTTTGCTTCCAAAATGGTAGCAATTAATTAAGCAAATAATTTGAATTATGGTGAAATTGTCTTTAATTTGATGTAATAAACTATAAATAAGTGGTAACATTACTTTAGAAGTGAGAAATTAGAGGTAAGAATAAGTTTAGAAGAAAAGTAAAAGGAAAAGAAAAAGGAAAAGGAGAAGGTGAGAGTGCAAGATATTTTCTCCGTTTTACACTTAGCTTTTCTCCGTCTTCTTTCTTTTATTTTTGCTCACGATATAATTCACAATCGGTAGATGCAGTTGTGGGGCAATTACAAAAAAAGAAAAAAAGAAAAAAAGAAAAAAGAAAAAAATCTCTGAAGTGACTCCAAAAGATTCCAACTTTCAACCTCAGAATACAGGAGTTAGGCAATTTAGGGTATATATAATTTTGGTAAAAGATATATACATGGGTTTGTTTGACAGCTATAATTGTTTTTGTTTTTGCTTTAATCCGAAGTAGAAACAATGTTTTTATTTTAAAGTATGCTTAAACACTATTTCAAAATTTGTTTAGGAACATAAATTTGTTATAAGATTTTTGAAAGTAAAAACGTGAAAGCATGTTTGATAAAAAATGTTGCTAATTTGAAAAGTTGAATGTTTAGTTAAAAATGTTAATTTAAAATTTTTTGTTTTTGAATAATACTTTATTACTGTGCCAAAGTAAATAAAAACATCATTTTGATGTTTCGGTACTATTTAAATGATAATAAATATTACTAGACATATTTTGTGTTTTACTTTGTTACAGTATCCTAAAAAAAAAAAAAAAAAAAAAACATTATTTAACTTTTCCCTATCTAGAGATTATTCCCAAAAGCGTAAGGCCCACCAAGACGACGCAGTTTAGCCACGGGCATTCCATACACAAGTCCACTACTTCTCATCGAACTCGCTCGAGCTCGTATGTGAACACTTTACGGGCATGTACAAAGAAACCTTCCTTCGTGGGTTCATGCTTTTTCGCTGAAACTCAGAACAACTCTCTCTCTCTCTCTCCTGTCTTTCTCTCTCAACATTCCATCTGATCAGCCTCACTATTCCTTTAACCCCCAAAAACCCAACACACCACACGTAAAATTTCACCAAACAATCCACACCCATCTTCAAATTCACTTCCAATTCCACCCTATTGTTCCACTCAACAGATCCATACTTCTCACTACAAACCCATCAAGCTAAAGGCGTTTGTCTCTGTTTTCCCTACCAATTTTCACAATCTCTCGTCCCCAATGATTCATTATTGAATGCAGTTTAGAGAGAGAAAGTAGATACACACACACATACATACATATATACACAAATATATATATATATAGAGAGAGGGAGGATGATGATGATGGGTCACATGGTGGAAGTACGGAGGGAAACAATAGCGCCATGCGTGACATGCCCTCTCTGTAACAAGCTCTTGAAGGAGGCCACCACAATATCTCTATGCCTTCATACGTGTTAGTTCCTCCAATATGTCTCTCTCTTCTTGTTGAATATTGTTTTCTCTCTCTGCCGATTTTGATGTGGGATTGTTCTTGTATTGTACATTATAAATTGGGTGTGTTCTTCTTAGTTAATCATTTACTGATCTGTATTTATATGTATCAATAATGTGTTCTTTTCCTGTTCTTTTTTTTTTTTTAATTTATTTTTATTTTTAAATTTGTTATTTATTTATTTGTTTTTGGGTGATTTTGGGTTGGGTTGTTCTTATGTTACAATTTATGATCTGGGTTCTACCTACTTTGATTTTTTGTTTATCATATATGTTGCAATTCAGAACTTTTGATTCGTAGTGTAAAATTGTTTCCTTTTTTGGTTCTGGTACTGTTTAAGTATGATTCAGGCCTTCTTTATTTTTATTTTTTTTTATTTTTATTTAAACTTTTTCCCGTTTGTGTTCTGAATCTAGATTTTGGATTTGAATTATAATATGATTGAGCTTTCAAAATTAAGCTAGGCAGAAAATGACAAATATTTCTGCGGGGCTTTGTAGAACTCGGTTAACGGCTTAATGTGCTTTGTCCTTCATCAGAAAAGGAAGGCATGACCGTATGATAGTGAGCATTACATGTTATTCATGCAAATGAAACTTGATTCTTGATAGTGATGTATTGGTTACATTGATACAAGCAGCCGGTAGTCTGTACAACAAAGTTCTATGACTGAATCACATTTAAAAACTTGTGATTTTTTCGTCTTAGAGTTTGATAGGGTTTTTTCCTCTGCCAATTCTTTAAAATTAGCCACTATTGGAGGTCACATGCCAATCCTGCAATTGTTTAGCAGAACAAGAAAGTGTGAAAATTCATTCCTGAGTTGATCTTATTTAGCTTGTAGAGAGCATATATTAAATTTGTTTCTATTTTTGGTTTTTATCTAATTTGATTTGTTTCGAATTTCAATCTTATGGTTCTTTCATTCATCAAAGTTTTTTGTTCAATTCATTTACCGCTTCTCTGTGCATATGTTACCCTTGAAATTTTCTTACATGCTTTCATCTCTTTATTCTAATTCTCGTTGAACAATCATGTCTGCATCATATTGATCATGCTGAAGTACAGCATATCGATTGTGCTGAATTACATCATATCCTTGAAACCTTATTTGTCGTTCTGTGTGATTTCTAATCATTGCAAATGACTCCTTAATCTTCATAGGAGTTAGGTGAAGTCACAAATGATCCTTAATCTTCTTTTGTACCCACTGATATTTATCTCAGTATATGCAAAAGACCATGATCTCATAGATTGATTCCACAATGATCTTTATATGCTTTTATCACTGTTTTCACTTCTATTCATGTCGATAACTATGCAAAAGTATAGAAATTAGTTTATTCTATACAATTTAGCTATTGATGTGTTATAAGCCTTTCCCTGAATCTTTTCCGAAAAGAACCATCTTTGCCCCCCCACCCCCCACACGCGCGCACACAAAAACTAATTTTTTGTGCTATTTTCATAAAGAAGACGACTAATGGAAAAAATAAGGAATATTTTATTTCTCTGAATTTAACACGCATTCCAAATTGGGAAGTGGCAACTAAGGCTTGGACAATAGATTATTTGAGTATTACTAATTTGTTCCTTCAATTGTTGTCCATAGCATTCTTCTTGGACGCTGTTTAGTAAGTTTGCCAAAACCTGCTTGTCTCTTTCCTTGTTTGCTCAATGATCAGTGTAATTTCTCTATCTGTTGACTAGAATACCTGAAGGAGATTAAATACATTATTATTTTTTATTAATTTAAGAAGTGCATGCTCTCACAATATTAATTATCTTCAACATCGTGTCGGAATTAATTGTTTTACTCTTTTATTAACCATTCTGTGACACATTGGGTTTTTGAACTTCAAACCAGTTTGTAGAAAGTGTATATATGAGAAGCTCTCAGAAGAGGAGGCTGATTCCTGTCCTGTATGCAATATCAATTTGGGCTGCATTCCAGTGGAGAAACTTAGGTCAGTCTTTACGAAGTTTTACTGGACCTCTCTGTCTCTGTCTCTGGTTTCTTATTTGCATTTTGGTCAATTCATACTCACACATACATGTATATAATAATATTGTGATATAGGTGAATGAGTATGCAGTTGTTGGTGCTATAAATATATCTTTTATGAACTACTGAATTTTCAGAAATTGTTTAAATTCTATGATAGATTTAGATGTTCAGAACTCCATAATTTAGAAATTTTTAGGAAAATATGTGATACTGTACTAACTTTATTATTAACTAAATATGTAGTAATAGCGGTAATAGTAATTATTGAATCTCTTGGTTAGAGCTTCCAAATGGACCTTTTTTTTTTTTTTTTTTTTTTTTTTTTTTTTTTTAATATATTTATTGCTAAATGACACATCAGTTCGTAGTTCAAGAAAATATTTTGGCCTTTTTCTTTATTGAAATTAATTAAAAGGGAGAACTTCATCAGAGTAGACGTATTCGGTTATGTTCCGCAGTCTTCAGTTTTAGATAACCATAATGTACATATGTATGCATCTCTTACTCTACTAGGAGTGCATTGAGAACTTGTTAATATTCTACCATTCAAAAAAAATAAAACTTGTTAATATTCCAGATAGGGAATTAGACTAAGATCATGTGGAATAGGCATTTCTATAAGATGGTTTTAAAAGGGTTCAAGTTAAATTGAATTGTTGGCTGTGGGTTCTTGTGGTTCATCGAATGGAATCCTGGAGGATGCTTTCAGACATTGGGAGGTATTGCCCAAGAGGATAAAACATAATATATATATATCCCTTTAGATTGTTCTTAGTAACCCCATTCTCAATGTTATGGAAATGGGTTTAATTTGGAGCTTTTTGCTGGCTGTAAAAGGTTGAGTGATTCCCATTCTGTTAATCACATTTTCCTTTTTGGTTTTGTTTGTGCGCGTCATGCTATGAAAATGTGCATGTTGTCTCAAAATCAACTTCAAGAGATGTGTGGTTGGTACTCATTTAGATAAATACTAGTTAACTTGCTTAACTAGTATCCTAAGGTGTCACTATAGCAGTTGACCTGTCCCATAATTTGGTCTTTCCAGCTCACTAGGTGGGAATTTTTGTGCGAAATCTTATGATATCAGTTAGCATATTGCTATGTGTGTGAAACCCTTCTTAATTGGAAAAGGGCTAGCCCAGTGTGCGAGGCTCCCGCCATTGCGGTGTCTGGGGTTGCCTCTGCATGCAAAGAGACTTTCCTTTTTTTGAACTTGTGACCTTCATGTCATGATGGAGCAACCTTACCATTGAGAAATCCTTCTTAATTCTGGTGTTTAATTCTTTCTTCAGCAGACATGATGTTTATCTCTTCTTTGTGTCTCTTCATGTTTGATATACAGGTCAAGGCCTCCAGAATTTTTGAGAGCGGGATAAAAAAAAAGGGTCATATCTTTATTAGTCAAAGGCTTGTAACCCTAATGTAGAGGCTTGTAATTGAAAAACATTGTCTCAGACACTGTGGGACTGATTTTAAAAAGGCTTTGGTGGGCCTTTAAGGACTCTCACTCACTGTGGGAAAATCCATTTTCCCAAACCAACAAAAAATAATGAATAAGATTAATCCGGGACTAGATATGAAAAAATATAAAAAATAAAAAACAACACAAGAGCAACACAGAAGCAGAACCCAATTTCTTCTTGAAAAGGTATATGCTTTTTCAATTGAGATGGAATGATGCTTAGAATGGTCAATAATATCAAAATGTAATGTCTCCTGCTTAGACTGAGAAATCCAAAAGAGGTGATCTGATAAGAAAGGCACTCAAATGAATGAATCATATCCGGTGAGGAAACTCGTCAATGCCAATACCCATGAAGCCTCAACATGCAAAATGGTAGTTCTCTAATTTAAGCAAATTTAGTATGATTGGGTTCATAACTCTTGTTAAGTTTTGGCGGACTATCTGGTGTTTGATACCGCTTTTTGGTGGACGTTTCTAAACAGGAGGCGTGTTTGTGTTGGACATATCTCAGACACTAACACTTCTTGGACACTCGCAACACTTCTATGACACATTTGGACCTATATTTAATTTAAAATTAAAATTTTGATTTCAGAAACATGGTCAATGCATCATGGGCACCTGATTAACATGTGATTAATGAACCTTAGAGCTTGGATAAGACTTCTTTTTAGTATAAAAATAATAACTATAAGGAAAAATCAAATTAAATATTTATGTAAGATTTATATAAAGTTTGAATTTATTAAAATAATACAAGACATTTAAAGGTTTATCAAGGTACTGGGCATGGGAGTAGGAGAAGAGTTATCCCATCGTGTTCAAGTACATATATTTATATATCTACATAATTCATAAACACATGTATACGCTATATGTCATGTACTTGTTATAAATGTCTCTCTAAGATAAGGTATGTAATTTGTATATCTATTATTGTCGTGTTCTCACCGTGTTTCATGTCATAATTCTTTTTTTCCCTTAAATTTTAAACACGCCTTCTTAAGAGTTTCTGATCATCCATTCTGTTTTGTTTACTGCATATAAAAATACATTTTTTAATATGATTATCCTACTTGCAAGCCACCAAACTAGTTCTCTTGAGACTACAAGTTGGTTTTTTTGTCTATCAGTCACTGCTTCGACCACTTGAAGTTTTCTTATCAGGTGTTCCTCTGGAACTGAAAGGATAACTTGTTTAACTAGGCTGTTTTTTTTTTTTTTTTTTTTTCAATCACTTTTAGGAAACTATTGTTAGAGGGAAAATAAACGGTACTGGCCTATTGATGATGGGAAACCCATCTTGCTCTGGCTGCAGTTTTCCTTAGGTTATATGTTTGTGGCAGCATTCATCCGTTGTTCTGGTATATATAACTCTCCTATTTGGTTAGCAAAAAGCTGTTCCATTGGTGGCAGCTCTAGATCATAGTCATCCTTTTATTTTTGTAATGCACGCTTGCTTTCCCACGGTATCAGTTTTGACGGACAACATCTGTGAAGCATAATACTGGTACAAGATATGAATACAACATGCTTATGATATGACAAATTCTATATAAATAAGATACGGATTGGGTAGAGACATGTTAATGCGTATGTATATACAATATAGATGCATTTATGTATGTCCAAAAATTAGATAATAATTGTTTATCCTGGTTGATATGCATATGCAATGATTATTATTTTTTTTTTAATGACTATCATATATACTAAATTTTAACTTGTAATGAAGAAAATTTAGATGAAAAAAGTAAGGGCTGTGTTCCATGATTATAGACGTGTATACATTTGGCATGAACTATCCTTGTTATATCTCATTTATTTATTTTTCTTCTTCTATACCAATCCTTGAACTCTAGACCTAGAGGTTGGTCTGGCTACACAAACCAACCCCTAAGCCAAAGAGGACACAAGAGAACCGGTTATATCTCATTTATTTATTATTATTTTAAGGAATAATCAAAATATTTGAAGCCTTTGTTATTTTATTCCTAATAATTGTGTTTTGATTTTACACTTAGAATGCCGCTTCTTAATTTCAAGGCCAGTTGGAGATGTGTTTCAAATTATCTAAAGGACTGGAGACATTTTTTTTTTAATTTAAAAAAGGCTCATATTGTGGATACAATTAAGAAGTATTGGACGTGTATATGAGGAGTATCGAAATCATGCATGCATGCATGCACTTATGTATGTATCTGCAGTTTGGGATGCATGCATTTATGCATGTATCAATTGTTTCCACACAGCTCTTCAAAATGTATTGACTTTGAGATTTTGTTTCAAAAAATATAATGCAAATACTTAATAGTTCAATTAATCAAATTGCAGATCATGGCAATGGGGGCCTCATCAAACAGCATTGCTATACTCCTTTTCCTTGATCTCATTACGTATATGTGTGTGTGACTGTGTGTATGTATGTATCCAGAGTTGCATACACAGAGTTCTTCATAATGAAAGGAAATGGCTTTCCTTATTTTTTGTTGAATTCACTTTGGAATTTTGTTTCCAAAAAATATAATGCAAATACTTAACAGCTCAATTTACCAACTCCCAGATCATGCTAATGTTGGCTTCATCCATCAGCATCGCTATATACCTTTTCCATGATCTCATTTTCCCATGAAACAAATGGAACCTGGATTGATCATTTACCTACTACTCACCCTTTGGAATTTTCACATAAATGGTTGCAAAGATATTTTACTCAGCTATTTATATACTGGGGCTTTTTGTTGAGATGTACTTATATTTAATTGGGCCCATTGAAAATATGCAGGCCAGACCACAATTTGCAAGATATAAGGGCTAAAATCTTCCCTATCAAAAGAAGAAAGATTAAGGCTCCTGAAGTCTTACCTTCGATTTCACTTCCTTTAAAAAGGAAGGAGAGATCTCTATCATCATTGGTGGTCAACACTCCCAAAGTGTCGATGCAGGCTGGAGTGACTGGAAGGAGAACAAAATCTGTTACGAGAAAGGCTGCTGCTCTACGAGGATCCAGTTTTTCCATTGAGGAACCAATTAAGAAAGAGCAAGATCTTAAGGAAGATTTTCCAGAGAGCTCAAGCTCACCTGAGACTGTAAACAAAATTATTCAGCATAAAAGACAGGTAAAGTTGGTTTCGTGTTGGTTCTTTTTATGCTTTTAGTATTGACATTTTAGATATAACATGTTGTAAGCAAGTCCTTGTAGGAAATTATGCCAAGAATTTAACTCTATTCTTCTATGACTAAAATAGTAGACACGATGCTGTTGCAAAGTATCCTTCGTAGATAGTTTTGCTTTTTAATTTACTGTTTAATGCATTTTCATCCTTCAATCTTGCAGAGCTCTTCCACAAGCGACCTTATTCACGATCAAAAACCAAATAAAGATACAGGGAATGATGCTGAAGCATGGGAAGGGAATGTCGATTTATGGAAACCCTTAAATTATCTTGTTGAAGTTGCAAACAGAACCAAGCCTTCTAAACTAAATTCACAAGGCTCATCTCCTATCAAAACAGAACTGCTCAATGCTACTGACTGTGACGCACATGTTCCTAAAAGCAAGGTTAAGGAGCATCAGCACAAAGCAAAAGTTCAAGAGGACAAGAACAAGCCAACCTTGCTTCAAGGACCAGTGAAACGTAGAAGGTTGCGTGCTGTTGGTCGAAAAAATGCATCCAATGGGTTGGGTCCCTCGCCACAGGCCATGCTTGATGCTAAGGGGGCTAAGCAGAACAGAAGAAACTATCCCATTTGGTTCTCACTGGTGGCCTCAGAAGATCAGTAATTACTAAAATCATGTCCAAATGAAATTTTCAGGTGTTTTGAATTTCATTTGATGGTTTTTTAATCTTGTGATATATGATTTCAGGGAAGGAGATGTTACATTGCCACAGATATCTGCATGTTACTTGAGGATAAAGTGAGTTTATCTGATCCCGTAACTAATCTTTAGTTTTGTTAGCGATATGCTGCTGTTTTTAATCCTGCTTCTTTTGTTTTCAATTTTATGTCATTAGAACACTATAAAGCGTGGTCGCGTCAGTAAAATATTTGTGAACTCATGAACTCATATTTTTCGTATCTCTCACAACTCAAATTGGAGTAGTGTGCTAAAAGAATTCAGGAGTTCTTTTTTTATTTATTTATTTTTTATTCCTTGTATATTTTTATTGAATAAAGTTGATATAGAGAAGCAATGAAAACACATATAAGAAATGAACTGTTAAATAATTGACACAGTATACCTTTCATCTATTTTGGATATTGATTTTTCTAAATATATGCGGTGACATTCTATAAATCAGCGTAAGTGATTTAGGTCTTCATACTGAAGTTTCTTGTCCCATCCTGAACCTCGGTTCCTAGATGAAAATTTTTGGGCTTCTACCTTTTTATTACTGTTTCTCAAAAGTAGTAAAGGAATCAGGATACATCATAGAAGATGCTCTCATAAAAATATGTTGAAAAAGTATGCAGAGAATATGTTTCTTCCTTACTAATTTGAATATTACCCTAAAAAAAGAAAAAGAAAAAAAAAAGTTGATATATTAAGGAGGGTTTATGCTAAATTAGTGGTTTGTCCTCACAAGAAGAATGAATAACTTAACTCAATCATTGATTTTGTAAAGAACCAGTGAAGCATAAAATATTAAAACCAATAATAAACAATGAATAAATCATACTTGTCAACAACAGAAGCTAACTGGGAAAAACTGAAACACACGTGCGCGAGTTCTCATGCTTACCCAATCAGTAGTGTATCCCTTGTAGCAAAGTTGGACTGAGGTGGTTATTTACATAGACACGAGGCAACAGGCCAGATGAAGTTTCAAAATGTGTCCTATTTCAGAATTGTTTTTGGAGGATATCAGCTCAGGAGCCAAGTATGCAATACAAGGACTCAAAGTGTAGAACCCAATTATGTTATGAGGATATTGATATTATTTAGCCCATTAATTCTAATTCAAGTAGCACTCATTTTAAATTACTTAAGGTTGATCTGTATATGAAACTGAGTTGATTTATAATATCAGAAAAAATTTGAGGTGGCCTCAAAAGCATTCTTGTGTATGATAATATGGGGACTTGTTTACTTTAGTGAGATTTATGGGCTTTGTCTCCCATTCTTGAAAAGGCACTATTCAGAAGGAAGGATTTGTCTTCAAGGTTGCCTTTAAGAAAGCCTATGAACATGTAGATTGTGTTCTTTACATCATTTAGTGTGTGGAAAGGATTTGGGGTGTCTATGGAGATAGTGGGTAAGAGTTCTTTCAAAATGCACAAATTTATAGTGCTTGTCAATCAAGAGTTTTACAAAGACACCCTCAACACATCTCCTCCGGTCCTCTTTTTTTAACTGATTACGTGCTTAGTAGGGTAATTCAAGCGCCAAATACTTGAAGGTCGTTGAGGAAATTACGGTGGGCAGTATAGGTTCACTTGCAGTCTCCCTTCTTCAATTTACTGATATCTAATTTCTCTTCTAGTGTGGAATGTCAGATTCATGTCTTTAGCTTTATCCTGTGTCTTTTGAAGTTACATATCTGGACTGAAAGTTTAGTTGTCTGAAGGCACCATTAGTGGAACCAATGTCTCCCAAGAGCATCTGCATGCCAGTGCTGTTTCTTTAGGTTGTGAAATAGAAGAATAAGTCCTCAAACATCTTGGTTCCCTGTTGAGAGGAAATCTAAGATCAATAGAATTTTGGAGTAATATGATTCATACAAAGTCTTTAAATGCCTAAATGAGAGGAAGGAGTCCTTTATGTTTTAGTGTTCGGGTCACTCTTGCAAAGATTTGACATATAACATATCCATTTACCCTGTTTCCATTTTCAGTATTGGTGTAGCCTTGTTGGGAAGCTGTTAAAGGAACCTATTTGTTTTTGGAAGTAGGAAATCCAAAAAGGATTACTTAATTGATTGGTGTAATGTTCAACCGTGGAAGGGAGGGTTGGTATGTGCAAAAATCTTTCGGGTACTTGGTAATCAAATTATATATGGCTGTCAGTCCATGGTAGGAATGCCTAAGTTTCTATTTTCTCAATATAATTATGGGGATGGATTTGGATTTTATGCTCATTTGGTAGAGAGATATTTCTTCTAAAGAAAGAATTGATGGGAAACAAGTTAACAAAACTGAGGGAGAATGGGTAAAATGGGTTTATTTGGATATTCTTTGTGCTTGAATGATTATAATCAGCATGGTATTTACTGATTTTAATTAGTAGTTGTTAATTAGATCATTTTGTGCCACAATGACTTGTAGCCATTAGAATTCATGTCAATTTAGTGGAATCTTGTTTGGAATTTGCACTATTGTACCAGCAGATTATTAAGGGATATTAAGCAGATTATTAAGGGGTATTATTATCTTCTGGGTTTCTTCCATTAGGTTTTTTATTTTTATTTTTATTATTTTTTTAATGGATGATACTAGTTTGGGTCATGGCCTAGAACTCGTTTTAATTGGGTATTTTACTCCTTAAAGATGGTAGTATCTTATCTTTCATTTTGTGCCACAATGACTTGTAGCCATTAGAATTCATGTCAATTTAGTGGAATCTTGTTTGGAATTTGCACTATTGTACCAGCAGATTATTAAGGGATATTAAGCAGATTATTAAGGGGTATTATTATCTTCTGGGTTTCTTCCATTAGGCTTTTTTTTTAATGGATGATACTAGTTTGGGTCATGGCCTAGAACTCGTTTTAATTGGGTATTTTACTCCTTAAAGATGGTAGTATCTTATCTTTTGAAGTAAATATTGAGTTGAGAAGTTGCAGCTTTATAGCTTTGCTCTAAGAGATTGTGATTGTCTTGTTTCATCATCATCATCTTTGCTCTTGAACATTATGCAACTAAACAATTGGCTGCTGTTATTAATCAGAACTATTCTCTAAACAGCTTAATGTCCATATCAGGACATGATATTAAGATGCCTTTGAAAACCCTAAAGTTTTGTTCTACATATCCATGCTCATACATAAATATTGAGGAGAAACACTAATCAAAACGGATCAAAAGGTGCTGAATCTCGAAAGTCTAGAATTACTTTCAGTCTACCCTGAGCTGGTTGATCTTGCGACCCAGTACAACATTTATGTTTGTTGAAATTTCAATCCTTCTAGAAATTGAAATACTATGGAAGTGTTGAGCTTGTTTCACTCTCGAAAATTATATCTGTCTTCTCCCTCTTACAATAGAAGATGGGAATCTCAGAAGTTGCGTCTTCTTCTCCAAATCCTGTTTTCTCTTGTTCTGTTTCCTTCCATCTGGTTTAATTAATTTCGATTTCCAAATTGCCTCAAACAGTATAGAACACAGTTCAACATTTCATTTGTTTAAAAGTTCTGTTTAACTGTTTATTGAAAACTGAGTGGAAAAACTACCTGGATTCAGAAAACTGCCTTTTGTGGTTCTTTAAAAATTGTTTGCTGTTTTCAGAGTTTTTGAAAACTGTTTTCAGAGAGCTGAACCAAATAGTTCCCAAAACACTTGGAAAGTCGATAAAATTATATGCTTAAAGCTAGAAGACTAAGCTCCATGCGACGATATATCTACACTTTGCCAAGATAGTTGTTGGTCCATCCATTCATTGGCCAGTTTGAACTTTCTTATTCAATGTTGGGGATTAATTTAGAGGTTTAAAGAAAGGAAAGAAGTGATAGTCCTTGCACTTCTGTTCTATACTAATAGCCTTTTGGGTGGTATGGTTGGTAAGGAGTGTCAAAATTTGGGGATTAATGTCTTGCGGGGAAGTTGTGTGGCTGGAATCTCCCTCAGAACATCTGTGTTGATATCCAATGAGAATCGTTACCAGTAATTGGACCTAATTTTCCTATCTTATCTCGTTTACTTGGTAAACTAAGTGGAGATCCATTTCAAGTGACAAGTTAAATCTCGACTTTCAATGGTTGTACTATTGGGAATCTAGGCCAGTTGTGTAAAGAGAATATTATTAGGGATCAAACAAATTCAATCATTTCATGTGATCCAGACTCCATAGCTAATAAATATGGGTGTTGTATATTTTAATTTTTTAATTATATAATAATCTTCAACATAGTCTGGCATATATCTGTTTTCTTTATTACTCTTGCTTTTTTGTTTTTTTTACTTAACTAGCAGAAACAAAATCTTATTATAACACTTTCATCATCAAATTTTCTCCTACCCCAGCCGTATGACTAACCACTACAGCTTCTTTTCACCAAGTGAGCACCTTAAATCAACTGTACTTGTAACCGTACTAATACCTTCTTTATGACTAGTTAATTTAGTCTTATGTACTTAATTATGGTTTTGCGTTTGAAGTTGTGTGATTGATCTTTGTGGGCATTCCTCTTCTTAGCAGCAAATATCATTTTTTTTTTCCTAGGGACTAGATAACTTATTCTATGTTATGTGTTTTTCCCCTTCTCACAGGGATGGTAATTTGCCTGTCTCATTTATCCAAAAGTACCTCGTAATGAAACTTGATCTTACAAGTGAAGCTGAGGTGAGTATATTTAGCTTTGCTTTCTTCCCAGAATAACAAGACTGTTAATGGCATTTGGAATTGCAGTTGCAATCTCCTTGAATTGTTAATGTATTCTCTTATTAAATAATTTAATATAATTGTTTCTTTTCTTGATTGTTGTTTGTTTGTAAGTGAGAAACTGAAAACAAATTGATGAGTGAATCGAGTGACACGAGTTTAAACTAGTATATTTCATTATATTGTTTAGGTTTTTACTGGGAAACATAATCTTGCAAACGTCTGTTTCTTTTTTCTTTTTCTTTTTTTTTTTTCCTTTAATACACTTCAAGATTTTTTGGAATGTAATATATGGTAAGTCCAGCTGAAAAATATCAAACCAAAAATCTGTTAATGAACCCTGCCTGAAATATAACATGAAACACTTTGAATGCATTTATTTAACCAATAAACCCTACCATAAAATATGTTTTATTGAATCAAAGGATCCAGCACAGGTGCTTTTTAACGTTTTCCTTTCAGTTTCTTAGTACTCGTTGTTTTTGTTATTTTTCTATGGTGTGCATGCATTTCACAGCCCTTGTGTTACTCACATTTCTGCAGCAATATGACTTTAGGAATTTCAAAATTCACTAGAGGGGCATGGGTATGTGAACGTGGCACAAGCATAGACTTGTAAACGGATTGGATTTGGACTGGATCACATTTGATCCGATCTGAATCCAATTATCTGGATATGGATTGCGGGAAACTACGCTTGGTTCTTGGACTCTTCCCCTGTAACCTTTTAGTTCTGATAGGTTCCAATTCTAAGTTTTTGTGTTCATTGTCTAAAGACAAAATGCAGAAGAGAAATAAGTAGAAATTCCTGAGCAGTCTCATTCAGGTACCGGATACCACATTGTGCCTGAAGCGTCATAAAATGAAAAAGGAGTTTCTTGTCAAGTTTTGGCATGATGACAAGCCCTGGGCCTTCATGTTTATCGTCTTGTTAGGAGCATTATGTACAAGTTCTACGGATATTTAGCATTAAATGTTGAACTTGTTAGATTACCATTCTGCCTGTGAACCGTGCCATATTTATGCACAACACGTCACAAATCGATTATTTTACTTGTTACAAGTTATTTGAAAGTTTTACAACTTTATGTAGAAGATCTCCTAATGTCTTCGGCTACTTTTCTTCTGCAGGTGGAGATAACGTGCCAGGGTCAGCCGGTGCTTCCGACATTGCAACTACAGAACTTGGTAGATTTGTGGTTGCAGACAGCTTCAACATCAAGAAGGATACCCGCAGCTGTCGGCAGCTCAGCCAAAGACTTTGTGATGGTCCTGTCGTATTCTCGAAAAGTCCAAGCACCATAAAATAATCCTCTTCTTTTTCGTTCTTCTAATGTCGGTTTTTTTTTTCCCTCTAATGTCATATAATAATCTTCGTCGGATCTCAACCGCCCTCCGTAAACTCAATGTCTTGATTCATATTTATGTATCATGCATGTGGTTGCATGTATGAGTAGTTATTTGATTTCATTTATACGTTGAGTTGTATGTGTTATATGCGATGTATACCATAATTTGTTGTTGTAGTTCTATATGGGGGGTACTTGCAACTTGCAATTTGCAATGTTCTACAAGGAATTAACACTGAGCTTTATAATAAATCCGTTTTTCTTAAGTTGCTTCCAATTTGACCCTTGTGATTAAAAATCTTGAATATGGATTGAAGATATATATATATATATATATATATATATATATATATATATATTCTTAGAGTACGTGTATCATTCGAGTTAGGAGTGCGGTTCGAAAGTAAGACCTTCAGGATTTACCTTCCGAATTTCTGTCAACGCTGTTATGTTCCTAAAGGTGGATAGAAGTTATATTTACTTTGTACTTATGATGGTGGTATATTTCTTAATGTTTGAGTAATGTCACGTAGTCATCCTAATAATCTGTTTGGACATACAAATTGAAACAGAACTATTCCAATGTTTTCTTATAATTTGAACGAACGTCGTAGGTTAGAAATTTCAATTTTGGAGAAATTTAATGACGTGAAGTTGTGAACCTAATGTTTATTTCTTTATAGTTGGAAATTGAAGGTGCACTTGGATAACTTGGTCGTGCACTTGGAATCAAACGGTTAAAATATTGATTTTTTTTTTTTTTTTTTTTTTTTAAATTCCAATTACCATTTTGGTTTAATTGTATTAAAAATAAAAAATTTAACTACTAAAAATATGCGTATTTCACTTGAAATTTATTTATAAATTTTGAAAATATTCTCAAGAGTAATAATACATTTTTTGAATTGGGAGGGTGTTTGGTGGGGTAAGTTGGGACTGAATTATGTGATGGGATTCGTACTTTCTTTCACAAAATATGGATATTCTCTTATTTCAAAAGATAGTATCATTTTTAGTTATTCAAACTTGATTAATCACATTTTTCATATAAAATCTAAATTTCTAATAACATTGATCTGTATTCTAAATTTCTAATAAATAGTAAACCCAAAAAGATGCTCCGTATATAAAGTCTCATCAGTTCACTTTATTTTTCTCAAATGCTATAATGAGTTAATAGCATTTCCAATTGCATTTCACCTTTACGCTCTATTTATTTAGATGTAAGATATTTTTTTAAAAAATACATTTTTATTTAGATGTAAAATATTTTTTAAAAGATATTTTTTATTTTTTGATGTTTGGCTGTCGCAAGTAAGAAAATAAAATAAAATAAAATATAATAAAAATAACTTATCTATTAATTTTCGGCAAGACATTTTACACGTCCCACTCGTTGGACTTGACCTAGACCTTTGTCAAACAGCAGAAAATAAAAATAAAAAAAATATGTTTTAACTAAAAAAGAAAAATATTTTTTACGTTGGAACAAACAAAGTCACTTAGAAATGAATTATTATTCATTTTTATGTATAAGAGATGAAAAATAATTGTTTATCAGAAATTTAAAAGCCCAATGGGGTGTTGAATACTCCTCGTTCATAGGATGCAATTTCAAAACCCTATCAATTATGTATTAGACATGATTTTTTTCTAACAGTACAAAGGTTCTCACTAGTGAAGTTGTACAACATTCTTACTACTGATGTAGATCAATAATATATTTTACCTGAGAAATAAAAAAATATTTTAAAAACTTCAATCCATGTATTCAACAATTTTGAGGGGTACACCATTATGCTATTTTAAATTCTCAAAAAATAATTGTCTTGGACGGAACAAATAAAAAAAAAAAAAAAAATCTCAAAAAATAGTTTCAAGACTCTTTGGATGGGGCAACTTACAAATTTTTCAATGCTGTTTTTGTTTTTTTTTTTTTTTTTCGCTAGTAATTACATCACACACTCAATTTTCATTTCTAAGAAGAATACAAATTCTCTTATTTTCTATTTTAAAAAGTAGAAAAAATAACACTGAATTATTTATCATACTTAATTTTACAAATCTTTTAACAGTTAAAAGTGCAAATTTTACAAATTATATATATATATATATATATAAAATATACAAGGTCACTGCGGTGTGGTCAGTGTGGCAAGAAGCATCGAGTACTACCTTCTCTCTCATCGCCTTCTTCGATCAAGCAAATGCAGCAGGTAAGTACAATAAAAACCCTAATTTTGGTCGCCTTCTCATTCTCAATCAACGTGTTCACCAGATTTTCCAGTTTTTGGGCCTCACATCACTCTCTTAAATTTTAACTGTACAGGGCGGTGGTTCTGAAACGGAGGTGACATGGGAGGATCAGCAGAACATCAACAAATTTAGTAGATTAAACAACCAATTTCACGAACTCGAAGATGCCATCAACACGGCTAAGGTAAATCCCTAACACGCAAAGCACCCAAAAAAGTGAATCTTTATTCTACATGATTTGATTGATGATATCTGTTTTTTGTGCGTGTCTCTCTCTCTATATATATGTGTAAGTATAGTTTTAGATTCTTATTTCTTGTTTGTGGTGCATAATCTGAAGTGGGTTTTCAAAATTAAGGATTTGCAAGGTTGATTTCGTTGTGTACTAACATAGATAGTAAAATATGGATTCCAAGTCACTCAATGTGCTTCTAGTTGATGTGAGTAAAATAAAATTGAAAAAAATAGTGTGTCTACTATGGTAATGATGTCTTCCAGAAATACATCAAAGAACCGGGGGAGGTGAAAGAAACTGTAGCAAGAAAGTAGCGGAGTAGGGTAGAAATTAATTAATTTTTATTGATTTTTGATTTTTCGAATTAGAATCACATGGTTGCGCATGCAAATTTGAAAATTCATTGTGAGAGAGAGCTCAGTTCAAGTTATTTAAGGGGTCTTATAAAAATAAATTATTAAATGATTATAAACTGGAATAGACACTGGTATCTAATATATTTTGGGCTGGAGTTCAAAGATTATCACTGTGAATAGACTAAGTTTTGGGATTTTTGACGAGGGGCAGATTTGAATTACTGTAATACACAGACACATAAAACTAAGATGAAAAGAAATGGAGTGGGGGCAGCTGGTCCACTAAGCCACACATAGCGCCGTTAGTGGTTGAGCCTTAGTTTAGGAAATTCTTTGTTAAGTAGAACTTAGAAAATATAGTTAGAAAGTTTTAATACTTTTATTTAAGCAAGTCTTTTTTGTAAAGACAATTAACCAACTTTGATTAATAGTACTCTTTGCAAATTCTTACTCTTTTAATGGTGAGACTCTATGAAATTATTCTAGCTAAAACTCCTTGAAGGTTCTACTGAGATTCTAAGGTTTATCTCTTCTTGTTCTTCTTAAGTCCTATCTTTGATATGCACAATTGACAGCCATAACTCAGCTTTTTATGCATTGTTGTCATGAATTATTAACCCTTTTATTCAGAAATGCTAGCCTAATTTACTCAACATTATTTTAGTGCTAAAATTCCTTTTTGCGTTCATGTCCAGAAATTTCTGCAACAATGTATCCTTTGCTTTCATACTGCAATCAATCTAATGTTGAAGTATAATTTTGTTCCTGAACCTAATTTTACCTTTCCAATACTAAACACTAAATGCTTTATTCCTAGCCCACCATTTTTGTTGTAGCCTTGATTGTCAGCTTTAAGGTATTGTCCTATTTGTTCACAGTGAGCATCTCATACAATGTTGTTTACCATAAATTAGTTGTTGTCGATAGAAATTTTTGTTAGTTATATAACTCATATTACATAACTTCAAAATATTGAATGTTTGGAACAAAATAACCAGTCTGTTGTACCTGTGACAGCCTTTTGACCCTAATTTTGCCTTTCCAATCATGAACCCTAAAAACCAAATCTAGACCACCCTATTTGATTGTAGGGCAGCCTCTATTATCCGCTTTAAGTCATCTTCAGCATCTTTTATCCTGTGAAAAGTGCACTCACACAATGCCATTTACCAAATATATATATATATATATATATATATATATATATATATATGTATGCATGTATTTCAATTATTGTCCATGAAAACCTTTGTTATCAATCGGTAAAAGGGATATTACCTAGTTTTGCTCCTATTACAGCAAGGTCTTGGGGAGGGAGAACTCAAGGCATACCTAACTATTTACTATTTTGTAAAGCGGCTGCTTTGAGAGACAAATTAACACAAATGACATTGATGTTCAAGCGATAAACCACTGTCCTTACCTCTATATCTTTCTCAACTCTCATTTCCTTAGAGCTTTAGGGTTTCCATTTTACTCGGTTGTCGCCATCCAACTCCTCTCTCATTCCTCTCCTGATCGGCGTTCATTATTAGAGCCTTTGGTTAGCGATTAATAATATCACTTTTACGACAAGAAAATTGGCTACAATCATCTCTCTGTACTAGCATCTACACTCCTTAGTGGCTAGTCACGATTATTGAAATCAACTCCATCCCTGACGGATAGTCATGGTAAACTGTGTCTCTCTCTACATATATACACACACGTATATATAAAGTTTTCTTTTGTTTTATATCTTTTATCTATATGTACAGATCTATATATGTATATATGGTCAGGATGGAGCAGGAACGGCTATTAACTCAATTGTCAGGATAAGGATGGGACTGGGCTGTAAACCTGGGACAAGGATTTTGTAATCGGGGTGGGTGAGGTTTAGGGTAACCCGTTCTAGACCCACCCCCTTTCTATTGCTTGAACCGACCAACCAATAGACTGAGTTTGTATTTCACTAGTTTGGCGTGAGATTCTTTGGGCAGGCTGAATATGAGATTCTTTGGGCAGGCTGAATATGCATCAACGTGAAAAGATAAGATATTTGTAGACGCCGCCCCCCCGGTGGACGCGCGCGCTTTGTCTTCTTTTTAAGGCCTTATCTTCTACTAAATAATAGGATAGTACACTGTATCCTATTATACTGTTGCACTTCTTCAATTTATTGTGCATGAAAGTTGGTTGTGTGGAAGAGCATGGTCAGTTGTTCAAAAAGGAACTGGTCAGAACTGACATCCTGCTTCTCATTAACAACATATTTGGTTCCCAGTTGTGGGAAAATAGCCAAATATGGAGGGAAAATCTTGTCTGTGAAAGCAGAAACTGCATAATAACATTGTTTTTCCATTATATTCCTATTCTTTAAAAAAAAAATTTGAATGAGAGATTTTAGCACTAAAAATAAAGCAGTCCTAACAAAGATATCATCCAACTTGTGCAAATCTATTATTTCTCTTACTATTAACAGTTTTGTCAGCTTTATGTCCTGTGTTAGTTCAATCTTGGTAAAGTCTCTTTTCTTTTACATTATGGAGCAAGCCTCAAGACACTCTTTGAAGTATGCAGATGTACATTTAGGCCATCACTAGCTCCATTCTGTTAATCACTCATTTTAGTTTTTTCTTTTCATTTTTTCTTTTTCTATAATTTCCCCCTTTTTTGGTGTCAGGAAACAAATGAAAATCTTGAAGATGCAGGCAATGAGCTAATTCTCACTGACGAGGAGGTGGTTCGCTTTCAAATAGGTGAGGTTTTTGCTCATGTACCTAAGGAAGAAGTTGAGAGCAGGATTGAGGAGATGAAAGAAGCAAATTGTCAGAAGTTGGAGAAACTGAAAGAAGAAAAGGATTCTGTACTTGCACAGATGGCCGAGTTAAAGAAGATTCTGTACGGGAAGTTCAAGGATTCCATCAATCTAGAGGAGGACTAGCAGTGGTATGCGTTATTTAGAGTTGGCTGCTTATTACTTTAAACGACGGGATTTCCTTGGTTTCCATGATATTACTTGGGAAACAGTAGCTTCATCTTTTCTAATTGCTTGCTTGGATATCCTCGTCTCCTTCGGTGAGCATGAACAGTTTAATTCTTATGCACTGTTGGGGTCTTCTTTAAAAGTGAATTCTTGTATTTCCTTTTTAAAAATTGTTGTTTCAGTTATATTCAAAATACTTTGGTAGCATCAAGTTCTTGGAAATTGAGGTACCCTGATTCCGTGAATGGTCTTGAATTTTCTTCAGCTTGTTGGATCTAAGTCCCAAGAGATTCATGTCCAGATCCTACCCAAAAATGTTTAAAACACATAGACGGGTGAAATAGTTGAAGCAGCCTAGTCTCTACTGATGACAGTTTCAGTTATACAACTATTTTATTCGGCTATCTTGTCAATTGCAAAAACCAGTGTACATTGCATTGGCAATTGCTCCATGGCATGAATGTGATAAGGTCATGGCATTGGACGCCTAATTTACACTGAATTTGTGCTCGAGAACAACTATGGACAGAATGCCAAGCATTTGAGGATAGGTTTATGTCCAGTTTACAGTAGCTGCCTGTTGAATAATATCTTTCTTTATAGAATTAGCTCTGTCCCCTTTGTTTTAAAATGATATCTTTCTTTATAGAATGAGTTTTGCCCCCTTTCTTTTAGCCATTTTCTTGTATGTGATCTAAAAAAAGAAAAAAAACCAACAAATAATAGGGGAGAGAATTTGATTGGAAAAATTGTATCCTGTTGTGTTTACAATGTAGGAACTTGATGGGATCTTGAAGTGGTTCTCTTGTCTTTTTTCTTTTTTTTTTTTCCCCGGTAAATCAAATATATTAAAAGAAAATAAACTATACAGAAAGGGCCAATTGTTGCTTCAATAGCGAAGCCAACAAACGGCAAAGAAGACAGAGCCAGCAACAGCGAAGCAGCTAATTATTTGCAGAGTTGGTGATAACAGTGCTGGGAAGTCTTCATTCTGCAGCAATCAAGCTGGTGCTCTAGGAGTTCTTCATTTTGAAAGAAAGAAGACGGTACCTAATACAATCATCCATAAGGTTCCAAACAATATTTGGAGTGGTCTGTTTCCCTGCGAAGACGTGCTGGTTCCTCTCTTTCCATATGAAGTAGATAGAAGTAGAGAAGCAAAGCTTGACAGTAACAGCAGACATAGAGAATCAGAGCTTGACAGTAACAGCAGACATGGAGTTAGGATTAGCATTCCAATAGTTTGGACAACATCCCATAATCTTGAGGAGAATGGGCAATCGAAGAATAAATGCTAAGGTGATACCACGTCACTAATACAATTGGCGCAATTAAGTTTTTCTCCAATAGCTTGAAGTCTCGACTGTAGAGCAAGCCAGGTGACAAAAGAATGACCGGGAATATTATTTTTGAACCATGAGAGACCGGCTCGCGAGGGGGGCAGGAGGAAGGAGAGCTGTGGAAGTATGTTTGAGATTGAATTGTCCCGTGGGAGAGAGCATCCAAACGGCTGTCTTTGCTATTAGAAGCAATAGGAGGAAGCTGCTTATTAGTACCAATAGAGGGAACAATGCTTCTGAAGTGAGAACTAATATTCCACTGACCATGCCTAATCAAGCAATGGGTTCTCTCGTCTTCCCAATTGAAACCATGTGCAATAATGCCTCATTTATTTTTCCCCAGCCTATAAAATGGTTCTTTATTATCCCATCATTCCTATAGTCTCATTGGTTTCAACATGTCGGGAATTACTCAGTGGTGTGCCCATGTTCGTAGTCTAGTAGAGTACCCAACTTTCCGAATAGGTGTGCCCGTGTTCGAATCCCTCGATTTCAACGGCATGTCATGTATCACATTATGTTTGACGAATAATGGCTACTGGGAGCGCTCATGAATATATGGAACATTGGCATCCCAACGAACTGAAACCTGAAAATCTAAGAAATAAACAAAATCAGTTCCTCCGAAGTAGCCTCAAAAAAGAATTTCAAGATCTTCAACGTAATGTCTAATTTGGTGAAACAAGCCTTTTTAAAGTAGCAACTTTCTAATGCTTTGTCAAAAGCCAACATTATTGGGGATGGACCTTCAATAGAGCTCCATCCACAAGCTATTTTAACTTTCCAATGCTTAATCAAAGGCAACATTATTGAGGAAGACCTATCAATAAAGCTGCATCCACAAGCTCAATTTGTAGAGGTTCTCCCAGGTAGGTGATATGTGAGTACTGAGGACTCTCCATGGGTGCACGGAGTGAGTAGGGTAAAGTCCTATAATCTTCCACATTTATGTGAATGTTATGAACGGTTAGGAGTTTTAGAAATAAGAGAGCGTGTAGATATTAGTAGAGAGTATAAAGAAGATTCTAGAAGAATATAGAGTTCGCTAGTGTTATAAATATTTAGGTAGAAAATTCTAAAGAGTAAATCTTAACAATGTGATGCATCTAGCCTTTCATTAGGAGGAAATTGTCTATATATATGTGTGTGAGGGTGTCATTTGTAATAGAAGGAATATCTATATATATATATGTGTGTGTGTGAGGGTGTCATTTGTAATACAAGGAATGAGTACTATACTGGTGTCACTAGACTCTAAACGAAACAAAATTTCCATAAGGAAACTGAAAGATGAGAGGGTAGGAAAGAGAATTTAGTCGAGCAAAAAAATTTCCAGAAACTGAAAGATGAGAGGGTAGGAAAGAGAATTTAGTCGAGCAAAAAAATTTCCAGAAGGAAACTGAAATATTAGGATTTGGAATGACTTTGTAGCCTCTTTGTGTGCATCTTACTCTGTCTTTTGCTTGAATTTTTCTCATCCCAGTGATCGAACCGCCTTTGTAATCTTGATTTTATTTAGTGTTGTTTGTTTGTCAAGAAAACATAAAAAATAAAATAAACTATTTCTATTACTTTGATTGGCTGGAGAATATCTCTTAAATCCACATACTTGAAAAATAATTTTCAAATTTTCACTACCGAATTAAAAAATAACTTTATAACCTATATATGTGACTATATTATTCTCATTAAGATATATCATGAACACAAAAATCAATTAACATCTAACTTAGTATAACCTAACTTAGTATAACCCCAATCCAGTCAAATCAATCAACCCAATCCCAAGCGACCAAGTTCCTCGTGATCATTGAATCAATCACAACACAACTAAAAAACCCCAAAAAGAATCCTTTATGAAATCCCAACATTTGTAATCAAGTTACTCATGATCATTCAACCATCCTTTATGAAATCCCTACATTTGCAATCAAGTTACTCATGATCATTCAACCAATTACACACAACATCAAAACCCCAAATTGAAATTACCCATTTTGAACTCAAAGCTTGATAACAAAAAATTGCAATGCCATTAGATATCAAAAAACCAATTCAATCAATAGACTTGCAAAAAATTCAACCAAGAAGGCCGCATTGGCTCGCTACCAACAACCGAAAGCAACCCTCCCTCAGCAGCCTCTTGCTCATCCAATATCTGGTCCTCTGCTTGGATTTCCTTGTGTCCCCTCCTTTGTGAGGATGAAAGTTTAATTCTTATGCATTACTTTACTGGTGTTTTCTTTAAAAGTGAATTCTTCGATTTCCATCTTAAAAACTGTTTTCCTTTCATTTACATTCTAAATACTTTGGTAGCACCAGGATCTTGAAAATTGAGGTACCATGGATGACAATCTTGAGATTTCTTCAGCTTGTAGGATCTGGGAAGTCCCAAGAGATTCGTGTCCAGATCCTACCATATGCAAAATCCGGCACATGAAATAGTTGAAGCAGCCTAGTCTCAACTGATGACAGCTCCAGTGCTACGACTATTTGATTCGGCTATCGTGTCAATTGCAAAAACCAGTGTACATTGTTGCACTGCCAACTGCTCCATGGCATGAATACCATAGTTGACTAATTTTTCCGACCTGCTAGTGTCATGGCATGGGATCTTCGACCCTTCTTTTAGCAGTTTTATTGTCTGTGATCAAAAATGGGAAACCAACAAATAACAGGAGAAGATAGATCATTGGAAGAATTGTATTGTGAAATTGAAACGGTTCTCTTGCCTAGAGAATGGTACTTTATTCTCCTACTGAAGCATTTCTTGTTTAATTTTGATCCAAACTGAATCCCATCATTCCGGTCTCATTGGTTTTAAACCAACTTGATATTGCAATATATGGTTTAAACAAGTTATTGCTGTAGACAGAAAAATGGTGTAACAAGTTCTCTAGCTTGATGACAAAGTTTGACTGACTTGAGACATTTTTTTTTTTTTTTTTTTTTCTGACACTCCCAACTTGGATTTGAACCATCGAACTTCTGGTTCAGAAGAGAAAAAAAGTGAAGTACCACTAGGCTACAGCTTTGATGGTGAGCTCGAGGAAGTTAAGCCTTACAGTAATTGTTCTAGTAAAAATAGGCGTTTTCAAGAACTTGCTTTCTTCAAGAATAATTAACCAAACATCACCTACAGAATATTTAGCAATGGCTAATGCAACCGGCAGCCTATCCGCAATTCAATCACACAGATATTGTATCGGTTTTGTTTAACGTAAATTTCTTGTACAAATATTTGCATAACTGTTACAATAACATATCAGGGGCATACATCACAATTCACCTGTCTCTAAACCACCATCTTTTGTTCTCTCAACACAACTTCAGTGAGAAAGCTACTTTTCACAAAACTTCAGAAGAAAAAGAGAATAAAAAAAAAAATACCACTTTCCACATGCCTAATGAAGCTTTATACCAACCAAAGCATAGCATTGACGAAAATTATGAAATTCAAATTAGTCTATTTTGATACTCACGGAAAATAAAACCCACACTACCAATGATTGCATACATGTTGTAAGGAAGTTGTTTCAAGAATTTAAAATCCGCAGGGTGTGGGGAACTCGGTCTAGCAACATAAAACAATAGGATACCAACAACAGCTCCAAAATCGTTGCATGGCATGACAAATATCATGTCACACCCTTCCATGAAAAGGTTATGCCATGAATAGTCTGCATTAGAAGGACATTTAGCTTGTGCATAGAGTCATGTAACATTCTCTATAATAATGTAGAGTTGTATAATAGGCTTGTAATATCCTTAGATATTCTTTTGGAGCATTCTACAACTCATTCTAAATACTTTTACCCTTAGATTGGTGACATGTTTACGGATCCTTGTCATTTAATATAAGGCCTTGGCCTATAAATTAGAGTGGGCATTCATTTGTCTCTCACCAATCAACCAGATCTTGTAAAGCAATCATCAACTTAGAATAATGTTGTAAAGCAATCAACCATTAGTATGATATAGGTTTGATTAATTATGTGTTAGGGTTTGCAGGTGGTGTTAGGATAATGTTAAAGCATTAAGTTCTTATCTAAGAATTAGAAGATTCATGTTTCTATTATTAAAAATAGAAGTATTCCCCCTGTAAACCTTTACCTACCTTTACCTCGATTAAGCGCCAAGGTATCGATTTCTTGAATAACAAGATTTCGGGTTCTGATCAAGTTGCTGATTGGGAGAGAATTGCCTAATGATTTGAGTGACTTCATGGGGTTAGTGGGAATTTAATTTGGGATGAGTGTGTATGACATCAAACATATGATGGTGGATTGGAACGAGATTTTTCCAAATATACGTGTCAATTAAAGAAGACTACCTATCTAACTGAATAAACATTAAGTAAAGATAGTCATAGTTAAGCGAAACTAGTTTCATTACCTATCGGCCAAACACAAGATCAACTATCCTACCACCATTTGTTAGCTTGAGGGATATCTACTCTCACCCTCAAAGCTCAAAACGGGAAGACGGGGCATATTAATTGACAGGGATATCTACTCTCACCCTCAAAGCTCAAAACGGGAAGACTGGGCATATTAATTGACAAGTAATACCCAACCAATGCATGTTTTTCATTATTAGTAGCATAAGATGATAATTTTCAGTTTTTCATGCACCGGGGAGCATATGAATTGACAATAGTACCCTACAAGTGCATGCTTCTCATTAATAATAGCATAAGATGACAATTTTCAGTTTTTCATGCACGGGGAAATGAAAGGTTTTTTAGTCGGAGCATATGAATTGACAATAGTACCAAGTGCATGCTTCTCATTAATAATAGCATGAGATGACAATTTTCGGTTTTTTACTTAACAAATTAACATCTAAACTCAATACTGCCAAGAGAAAAGTGCATTATATAGCATTCTCTTTAACATATACAAAAAAACAATTAGTTAAAACAAAGTTCAAAGACTACCCTGCATATCCCAAAAATAAAATTCGGATAGCAAGAAAAAGATAAATCACCTCTACTATTGATACTACAAAATGCCGTATAGCCCAATTCTGTCCATGACTAAGCAATTGTCAGTTTGCTATTTCACATTACAAATCATCACCACATTCCAATGATAACAGCACTTGAAAAGACAGTCAGAGAAATAGAAACGCCAAACTTCAAAATCCGAATCCAAGTCACCCTAGTCCCACCATTAGCAATACTCATGATCGTTCAACCTGTTACAAACTTACAACACAATTCAAAAAACCCATTTTGAAATCCGACCATTTGCAACCAAGTTACTCATGATCATTGAACCAATTATCCTAATCCCATCATTAGCAACGAATTTCCTCTTGATTATTCAATTAGTTACAACACAATTCCATAAACTCCCAAAAGACCAATTTCGAAATCTACCATTAGCATCCAAGTTACCCATAATC
The DNA here is from genome assembly GCF_030987335.1 of Cornus florida. NCBI lineage: Eukaryota > Viridiplantae > Streptophyta > Magnoliopsida > Cornales > Cornaceae > Cornus > Cornus florida. Next base: position 22,630,832 of record NW_026775573.1, read on the forward strand.
ATTCAACCAATTACACACCAACACGAAAAACCCAAAATTGAAATAACCCCAAATTGAAATAATCCATTTTGAACTGAAAGCTTGATAGCCAAAAATTGCAATCACAGAACCAATTCAAATCAGCAGACTTACAACAAATTCAACCCAGAGTATGAGTAGGCCGCATTGGCTCGCCGCTGACGACCGAAAGCAACCCTCCTTCAGCAGCCTCCTGCTCATCCAAGAACTGATCCTCTGTAATCCTAAACGCCCCGTGTAACCCAACAACCACAACCCCAATCAACAACGACACCAACACATTCAAACCCACATGAGTATACACCAAGGCGATGACAGTAATCAAACTCAGACCCACCAAAACGAGCCGATCATCGAACCTCTTGTTGAACAGCATAATCGGGTCGTCGCGAAAGAAGTAGAGGAAGAACCAGGCGACGAACACGATCAAGAAGACGATTATCGAAATTGGGTGGTAGATGAGGCTGAGGAAGAGAACGAGCAAAATAAACATGGCGTAGTTGACTCGGAAGTAGTTTAGGTTTCGCCTGATGCGGGACATGGCATCCGCGTAGGTGTGAGGCCGAGAGAAGGAGTGGCGATCGAAGAGTTCTCGCCATGGGCGGCGGGTGGCGAATAGGGTTTGGGTCTGGGATTTGGCTTGCGTGATGAATGTTGTCAGTGGCTGTTGTCTGGTGGTGGTGGTGGAGGAGGTAGTTGGTACCGTGCCGTAAGTGGAGTTTGATTCGTAAGTGGAGGGTGATTGACTTGACATTATTGATTATTGTATGGATCTGTGAACCCTGGTTCTGAATCAATATATTGGATTTTGAGATAGAGATAGATAGAGAGAGAGAGAGAGAGAGATTGATACAGGCTTATTTCTTTTTCTTTTTATCTTCTTTTTTCTATATGGTTTTTTTTTTTTTCAATGATATGACAGAGTTGTACTTCTCAAGGGAAAAAAAAAAAAAAATAAAATTAAAAGAAAAAATGGAGAATTACTCAAACCCCATTTTTTTTAATAAGTGAAAATAACTTAAAACATTACTTTTATTTATTTATTATTTTTAATTTTATTACGAACTTTCAAAACAGTCGTCCATCTCTGGTTTTATAACTTTTTAAGGGAACATGCAATTAATGTATTGTCTCCTTTTCAAATTATTAAATTGTCCTTCAAACATTAAATATATATAATAACAAAGTTTGAAAATTTTTAAAAAGATAAATGACAATGATGGAAATATAATGGAAAGATGATTTGACTTTCAAAGAGGATAACTAATTTGGGACATATAAAAAGAGAAAAATGGATTACTAATAAGGGACGGATGGAGTATATTTTCATATCAAATCTATATTTTGAGAACTAATTTGGGACATATAAAAAGAGAAAAATGGATTACTAATAAGGGACGGATGGAGTATATTTTCATATCAAATCTATATTTTGAGAATAACTACAGTGTCAGAATGTTATATTTTTACAAGTATGCTGCAATTGTACATTTCATTCAAAATACTATTTTTTGACACAACAATCATTCCATATTTTGAGAGTCCATTGGAGTGTCTTATTTTCATTGTAACAACTTTTGATAATCTCAAAATATGAGAAGTCTTTTGAGAGAGCCCATTGGAGTGGCTATTTTCATCCATTTACTATATTTTGAATTTAAGAGGCCATTTAAGAGCTGTTAGAGCATCTTCAATGATAAAATGCTAAATTCGGATGCCAAATCTATATTTTGACAGTGCTACAGTATCAAAATGCTATATTTTAACAATTCTGCTCCAATAATGCATTTTATGTAAAATACTATTTTTTGACACAACTACTATTCTTTTTCAACTACCATTCCCACCATTCATATTTTCATCAGTAATGTTAATATTAGGCACATTTCAAGTTAAGTTATAGACATTAAAAAGAAACTAAAATTAAACTTAATTAAAAAGAATCAAAATCAAAAAAGGACCCAAAATATATATATATATATATATAATCAAATATGTTAATTTATATATATATATATGTATGTATATTATATATATTTGATTATATTATTATTAAATATATATATATTTAGGGCAAATGATTTCAGTCATGTATAGTTTTAGGGCAAATCATTTCAGCCTCCCCAATCGCAAGTTTCAGCCACTGTCTCTCAACTCTCAAGCTTGTCCCCCCCCGCCCTCCCCTCTCTCTGCAACTGCTAACTTGTTTTTTTCTTTCTAAATCAACTAATCAAGGCTGTAATTCTTGTTTTGCAAACTAAATCCTATTTGGGAAAATTTTTTATGATCTTTTTTAAATATATGTATATATAGAATCCAAACGAATCGTCGCCGAGGAAATTGCCGGAATTGGAAGCTTTTGCTCTGAAGAGAGAGATTTTGGCAAAGAGAGAGAGAGAGAGAGACACGGCCGGCAACAAAAAAAAAAAAAAAAAAGGAAATAGCTATAGCTATTTATTTTGTTAGATTTGGCACCAAAAATAGCAAAGGCAAAGGCAAAATTTGACAAGTGATATAGCTGTGGAAGGCTAAATTTTAACTCACCTACTATACTTTGAATTGGCAGCTCATATTGAGATGCTCTTATATTAGATAATACATTTGAAAATCCCAAAATATGAGAGATGTTTTAAGAGGCTATTGAAGTATCTTATTTTCATTCACATGTTATATTTTGAGTTTGAGAGCCCATTTAAGAGGCCATTCGAGATGCTCTAATCACTCGACACTTACTATTGACTCTCAAAATCACTCCATAGTTTAACACTTAAACCCAAACACATGCAGATCAATTTTCATAACAGAGTTTCATTTTTCAACTTTTAATGATATGAAAACAAAAAATATTATCAAAAATTGAACCAAACATGTCTTGGATGGCTAAATGTGTTGTTATGAATCTATGTCTCGTCCTGTGGAGGGATTCTACGCCTTGAAGTCCCCTTATGTGGAGGGCTATGCCATCTTTCTGTACATTGTTATACAATGAAGCATGTGCTCCCTAGATTGGGGGCCATCTTTAAATATAAGATATTTTTTTTGATTGTTTATATATATAGAAAAAAATTCTATATAATGCCTCCCTAAACTCTTTAATTTTTAAAATTTTCATTCTTTACTTTTTAGATTTCTTTAATTTTCTTAAAAGAGAAGTTAAATTTCCTTTCTTTAATTAGACTCTAAATTTTTTTTCCTTTAAAAGATCTCTCATTTTTCTTTTCTTTTTCTTTAATTTTTTTTCCCCACTCCTTAAAATTCTTCTTTTTTTCCCTTGTATGTAACTTTGTTTCCCATCTTCATATTCTTTTTATCTATTTCTCTTATTTAAATTTAACTGTAATTTTATGAAGTCAGTAGAAGTAATTTCATACATGATTTTCAAAATATGAAGATACTACACCCCCGTCTCGGTCTCCTTTTAAACTTAAATTGTGACTTAATGGCAATTACTTTTCTATTACTATAACATTATTCTTTTCAATTTTAGTCACCAAAATTTATTTTTCCATAATAATTATATATACAATCTTATTAACTTAGGATTGTGATGAAGCATATAATAAGCTTTATATTCTGATTACGTGCTTGACCGCCACAACAGACTTCATTTCCATCTTTAGACTGACTGTAGGTGGACCCACTACTTTACTAGTTACCACCCTACCATTTCATCCGAAACAATGCTTATTGACCTTGATACAAGTGTCAACAATATTTTATTGTTCACACGAACAAAATTCTCAACACGTGTGACTTAGATCCACACAACCTCAAATATTTTAAAAATAGTAAAATAACAGTGTTAAGTTTTCTTCTTATTAATTGAAAACTTATATATACATTTGAAATATTCAGAAAAAAAAATGAAAACTTATATATACATTTGAAATATTATCTTTCACTTTTGAGAGGAAGAAGATATACAAAAACTAAGAATCCAAACTATTTAGTACATACTTGTGTATTTGATTGTCTTCAAACCAATTAACAAAGTTAATTTACTCCACTCATTGCCTTCAGGGTAATAAATCAATTACCCAGAAAGCCCCCTCCTTTCTCTCTCTATCTTCTCTCTCTCTCTCTCTCTCTCTCTTTCTGTACAATCCAACCCACCCTTCAATTAGATGACTGCATCACAGAACATGCAACTGCTTGAGCCCAATGCCTCAACTTTGTCTTCACCTGTTGAGGATTATCACCTGAAAAATATATATATATATATATATATATATATATATATATATATATATATATATATAATGTGAAAACTATGTCAATGAGAAGAAAGTTCACTATTTCATGCTTTTTCAAGTTAAGGTACATGATGATTGTATTATATTGAAATGAAGGATAACTAATTCAACACCAAAATAATTTTAAAGTTACATATCAAATCTATTTACAAAGAGATACGTACTCTTAATGTTATAGTAGATACTCTATTGTCAAAACTCGTTGGTCCTGAATTCTAAAATTCAAAATTTTATGACTTTTTTTATAAAAAAAAAAAAAAAAATAGTTCGTCAGACAAAAAATGATGACAATGAATACAAACTAATTGAAGTGCAAGGCTTATTTGGCTTTATAACTCTAAAGGAATAAGGATTGGACCATGAATGTGCATTCAATTTCATGAATGTTACTCTTACTCCGTTGTGTTTTTTTCTATTTGTGAAAAATGAAATTATTTTTTTGATAATATATAAAAATATATATATATATATTTATTCAAAGTAATGTCAAAATATGTATAGGATTATTATTTGTAAAATGCATGTATAGACCTGGACTACATATCTTCCATGGATCAGACTCACTCCCTGGACTTCCAACAGCCGATGATTGTCTTTCGAGAGACATGGAGGAGCCGCCAAGAGATGTCAACGAGCCTCTACTGCCCGGCGACGAGACCGGGCTGGTTGAGTATTGCCGATTCACCGCAAAATAAAGGTCAAGAGCAGGCAAGGTGTTGCATAGTTCTTGTCCATCCTCTTCGTTGAACCCGAACCCTAGCTCTATACTTCCTTTCAGCTCATTGAGATCCTCATCGGTCAGGCCCCCGGTGTCGTGAATCGAGTTCCTCCTCTGCACCTGACGGACAATCTGGCGGCGCTGCCGTCTCTCCCATGCAATTTCACGAGGCATCTCACACATTGACATTTGCTTGGACAACTTCTTGCGGTTCTTCCAGAATGGCGGCGCTTGCTCAAGACACCGCAGCTCCTCATTTTCCGACGTCTCAGACAAAAGGCAATCCAAGAACTGGTCCTCTGTAACCCTAAACGCCGCGTGTAACCCAACAACCACAACCCCAATCACCAACGACACCAACACATTCAAACCCACATGAGTAACCACCAAGGCAATGACAGTAATCAAACTCAGACCCGCCAAAACCACCCGATCATCAAACCTCTTGTTGAACAGCACAATCGGGTCGTTGCGGAAGAAGTAGAGGAAGAACCAGGCGAAGAACACGATCAAGAAGAAGATTATCGAAAATGGGTGGTAGACGAGGCTGAGGAAGAGAATGAGCAAAATGGCCATGGCGTAGTTGACTCGGAAGTAGTTGAGGCTTCGCCTGATGCGGGACATGGCCTCCGCGTAGGTATGGGGTCGAGAGAAGGAGTGGAGATCGAAGAGTTCCCGCCATGGGCGGCGGGTGGCGATTAGGGTTTGGGTATGGGATTTGGCGGGCGTGATGAATGTTGACAGTGGCTGTTGTTTGGTGGTGGTGGTGGTGGAGGAGGTGGTTGGTACCCTGCCGTAAGTGGAGGGTGATTGACTTGACATTATTGATTATTGTATGGATCTGTGAACCCTAGTCCTGAATCAATGTATTGGATTTTTGAGATAGAGATAGAGATAGAGATTGAAGATTGGCTTATGAGTAGTATGACAGAGATTGAAGATTGGCTTTTTAATTTCTTTTCCTTTTTATCTTCTTCTTTTGTCTCTATAAAAAAAAAATTTAAAAAGAGAAATGGAAAATTACTCAAACCCCATTTTTTTAATAAGTGAAAATTAAAACCCTACTTTTATTGTAGTATTTATTATTATTTATATATATATATATTTTCGGACTCGGTAGTATTTTTTTTGGGAGGCAAAAATCCCTGAACTAATGAATACATTATCCCTTATTTTATTATACCATAATTACAGTTTGCACTATAAATTTTTATTTTTTTTTATTATTATTTTTTTTATTCTATACTTGCTTGAAAATTTATAATTTAACGTAGCACTGAAACAATTGTCCTCCTAAATCTTACATAAGATAGTAAATACACTAACTAATTTTAAACAAAACTACCTTTTCTTCTTCATATTTGAGGAGGCCCTGGATGACATGGGCCAGGTCCGACTCGCAAAACACAACCTTCAGTCCAAACAGCTGGGTCAGCCCATAAAAAGACACTGCCATATGGGCCGAGCGGGAGTAAGCCCATCAAGAGTGACCAGGGCTTACTGAGGAATAGGCCCAGGTCCAGCAATTAGTAAATATCTTGTAAATATCTTGTAAATATCTATAAATAGGAGTTGGAATGAAGAGGAGGGGGATCTTGATTCGGGTTGAGGTGTAAGAATTCTAGAGAGAGAAAGAATAGAAGGAGTTTCTTGCATCTTCAATTGGCGCCGTCTGTGGGAAACGCATAAAAGTTTGGTTGATCAATGAGGAGGATCGAATGGATTCAAACCAATTCGGTTGATCGAGACTCGATCTTGCGGATTTGAATCCAGATCTGAGCGATTGTGACCTACTCTGGAGGAATTACGATTCTTGAAGCTTTGGCAGGAGTGACTTCAGATCTACGCAACCGCGAGTTGCTCGATTGTGACAGGATCTGACGGATTTAGAGTCCAGGCAATTCAGATCTTGTAAACAGTGAGCATAATTCGGAGAATTAGAAGCCAGATCTAAAAATTCCTACTCACGAAGCTTAGATCTACTCGCGAGCTTGAGATTAATGCCTTTACTCCGTTCGGGAATAATGATAGGTGAAAGCTCCAATCCGATGGAGGCTGTCCAGCAAACAAAGCTTGAAGAGTTGATGAATTTGATTGAAGCTCTCAGAAAAGAAAATGCAGAATTGAAAGCTGGATTGCAGCATCGGCAAATACCCGCAGTCTCGCATCCGCTTCCGGTCGGAGAAGGAGGTGTTCCATCTAGTATCGCGCATCAAGGCGATCAGAACGAGAACAATCAGTCAGCTCACCACCGTGATGAAAGGATGATGGACAATTCGCCGCCAAATGTTCGTCGAGTTGAAGATCACGAAGGCTCGACTCACGTTGATCCACAGCGGGAAAGGTTTGACCGAGAGGAAGTGATGGAGGTAGATCGCCGTCGAGTAGCGTCGCCTTGGCAGAGAGAGTTCATAGAGGAACGGTCGTTCGATCCGTCTTACCGGCCCTCCATGGTTACTGTCACTCATCACGGTTCGGAGGGCAGAACCGTAACTCACAGAGCTACCGCCGGACTCCAGAGAGAAAATGAAGCTCTCCGATCCGCAGCTCGGACGGTGGATTCACCATTCACCGACGAGATCTTGAATGCGCCGCATCCAAGGAAGTTTGCTATGCCAGTCTTTATTCTGTTTGACGGAACAACCGATCCGATCGATCATGTGTATCATATCCAGTTGAAAATGGCCCTGAACACGGAAAACGACTCTTTAATGTGCAAATGCTTCCCTACAAGTTTGGCCGGACCGGCGCTCAGCTGGTTCAAAAACTTGCCTAGGAGCTCCATTGGCAGTTTCAGGGACCTGTGCGATCGGTTCATAAGCCAGTACTATGGGAACAAACGCCCGCCGAAGGACATCTCGAGCCTGTTCACGATGCGGCAACACAAGGATGAACGGCTCCAGGCCTTTCTTACCAGGTTTAATCTCACTAAGAGTATGGTAATCGAATGCCATCCTACTACGGCAGTTCAAGCCTTCAAGTTAGCCATGACACGCGGAACTCCGTTTCACACCAGTCTGGTAGTGAATACGCCAGCTACCATGGACGAACTCAATGAGAGAGCCGATGGCTTTGTGCGCCTCGAAGAAGAGGAGGCAGCTAATGCTCGGACAACGTCGCTTGTGTCGACCGAGGAAAAGTCCAAGGCAAAGATCAGGCAGAAGCAGGCTCAGCCGCAACGTCAGACCACTTGGAAGGCCGAAAAAAGGTCCAGGGAGGAAGAGTTGATTACTCCGCTGAAGGTCACTCTGGCGAGGTTATATCAGGAGAACAAGGACAAGTTTCATCCACCACTGCCAATTAGACAACCCCTCGAACAGAGGGATCAAACTAAACATTGTGCTTTTCATTCTGATTTCGGACATCAGACTAACGAATGCAGGAACCTGAGGAGGCAAGTGGAGATGTTGATAGCTAGAGGGGAGTTTGCGAGTTATGTTCAAGGCTCGGCGATGGAGCAGAATCGACCAGTGGAACAAATAAAAAGGAGTCATAAACAAAGCTCCCACAATTCGCAACCAGTTCGTATAATCAATGCTATCCATGGTCGACCCGAGCCTAGTGAAGAGCCAGATGAGCTGCTACGGGTGCGCCTGCGGCAGGCACAGATGAAGAAAAGGGTCGGCAATGTGACCACTCTACACCAACAGAGCCCGTCAATGCAGATAAAGTTCGACTGGACAGACCTGCAGCGTGTCCAACTGCCTCATGACGACCCGTTGGTAGTCAGTTTGACAGTGGCAGAGTGCTTGGTGCGCAGAGTTCTGATCGATCCTGGGAGCAGTGCGAATGTTATGCCAAGGGACACATTTGACAGGCTCGACATTAAACCAGAGAGGCTCAAGCCCACCGGAAATCCCTTATTAGGGTTCGATGGGAAGAGGGTGGAACCCGTCGGGATGGTGGAAGTAGAAGTTCAAGCTGCAGAGCGAGCTCTTATGGAAACTTTTGTGGTTGTGGAAATTCACCCCTCGTATAATCTCCTGATGGGAAGAGGATGGATTCACAGAGTCCGAGGTGTACCCTCAACTCTGCATCAGGTCATGAGGTGCCTCGGGCCCGATGGAGATAAAGTGATAGACATTCGGGGGGATCAGGTCGCAGCCAAAGAGTGTTATTCCGTCACACTAAAGCATGCAGGGAAGGGAAAGGCGCCCGTCCGGTCGACAAGCCCCAGATAGCAATTACAGGAACCTCCACTCGAGCAGAATAGGGTGGAGGAGTCAGCCGACTTGACCGAGGAGCCCCTTCTGGATGTGCAGATCGATCAGTCCAGGCCAGAACGAACTACCAGAGTGGGTATAAGACTGACCAGAGAAGAGCAGCAAGAGCTAGTGGATTTCTTATCCCACAATGTCGACGTATTTGCATGGAGTCATCTCGACATGCCTGGAATTAGTCCTTCCGTCTCCTGTCATTCCCTGAATGTCAATCCTAATTTCAAACCAGTGAAACAGAAGCAGCGAAGATTTGCTCCAGAACGTAATCAGATCATAACGGAAGAAGTTGATAGGCTGCTTGATGCGGGATTTATCAGAGAGGTGCACTACCCTGAGTGGTTGTCCAACGTCGTTGTGGTGCAGAAGAAAAATGGGAAATGGCGCGTATGCATTGATTTCACCAATTTAAACAAAGCCTGCCCGAAGGACAGTTTCCCGTTGCCTAAGATTGATCAAATGGTGGATGCCACCACGGGGTATGAGCGTTTAACCTTTCTGGACGCATATTCAGGTTATAATCAGATTCCTATGGACCCCGCAGATGAAGAAAAAACTTCTTTTGTCACCGAGCGAGGAACGTACTGCTACAAGGTTATGCCTTTTGGATTAAAGAATGCGGGAGCAACTTATCAACGACTTGTCAGCAAAGTTTTTAAGAATCAAATGGGTAAGATTGTCGAAGCCTATATTGATGACATGGTGGTGAAAAGTAGGAAAAAGGATGATCATCTGAAGCATCTGCAAGAGGTATTTGATGTACTAAAGCGATATGGGATGAGGCTCAATCCGACCAAGTGCTCGTTCGGTGTGAGTTCCGGGCAGTTTCTGGGACACGTGGTCAACCGCAGGGGCATCGAAGTTAGCCCCGCTCAAGCAGAGGCTTTGATTAAGAATGCCGAGCCAAAGACGATCAGAGAGGTGCAAGCCCTAACAGGACGAATAGCTGCATTAAGTCGATTTATTTCAAAGTTGTCAGACCACTGCAAACCATTCTTTGACACGATTCGGAGCCATGGAAGGCAGGTCTGGGGGGATGAGCAACGACAGGCATTGACTCATTTGAAGCAATATATGCAGAATCCGCCAGTCCTGTCAGCCCCAGAACCGGAAGAAAAGTTATTTCTATATCTTGGAGTATCTGGTGTCGCGACGAGTGCCGTTCTGATTCGTTGCAAGGAAGGGGTGCAATACCCAGTATTTTATGTAAGCAAAACACTGATGGAGGCAGAAAAAAGATACTCAAAGGCCGAACGGGTGGTACTTGCACTTGTAAATGCAAAAAGAAAGTTAAGGCATTATTTTGAATCCCACCCCATAGCTGTTCTAACAACTTTCCCAATCAGAACGCTCATGCACAAGCCAGAGCTCTCGGGCAGAATGACAAAGTGGGCCATAGAGTTGAGTTCATTTGACATAACGTACGAGCCGAGAACAGCTATTAAAGGGCAAGCAGTGGCCGATTTCCTACTAGAATGTGATGCCGAAGATACGGAAGAGGACCTTAGAAGCGGCTCTTGGAAACTTTTTGTGGATGGCTCCTCTAACCCGACGGGGGCTGGGATTGGGATCAAACTGCAAACCCCAGAAGGTACTTCCTTGAGCCAAGCACTCAGACTTGAGTTCCGAGCCACCAATAATGAAGCGGAATACGAGGCGTTGCTAAATGGATTAAAGTTGGCCAAAGAGCTACAGATCAAAAGTTTGACAGTGTATAGTGACTCGCAGCTGATTGTTCGGCAGGTAAATGGTGAGTACGCAACCAAGGATGACATGATGGGGGCATACCGTTCTGCCGTTCTGCGTAGAGCCAAGGACTTTGCAAAGATTGAATTCATACAGTTGCCGAGGGAACAGAATGCAGATGCAGACCGTTTAGCATGCAGTGCTTCAAGTTGTGGTGAAACATTGGCGAGGGTGATTCCAGTGGGAATAGTGACCCAGCCGTCCATTTTCGAAGAACCGATGGTCTCGGACCCTTGGCAAGTCAACGTCATACCGTATGAACCGAGTTGGATTGACCCAATCATTACCTATATTCGAGATGGCGTTTTGCCTATGCAAAGGGATGAAGCTAGGAAACTCAAAAAGAATGCTGCCAAGTACGCCATCGTGCGGAACCAGCTGTACAGAAGGTCCTATTCTGGCCCGTACTTGAAATGTGTCACCCCCGCGGAATCGCAGCAGGTATTGCGAGCTATTCATGAGGGTGTGTGTGGCAATCATTCTGGGGGAAGATCGTTAGCGCATAAAGCAATGACACAAGGGTATTTTTGGCCAAACATGTCAAGAGATGCGGAGGAGTTCTCTCGAAGGTGCGATAAGTGCCAACGATATGGACCAATGATCCACCAACCACCTGAAGAATTGCACGTAATGGCCTCGCCGTGGCCTTTCGCGCAATGGGGGATGGATGTGGTCGGTCCTCTGCCAACTGCAAGAGCTCAGAACAAATATGTGTTACTGGCCACGGATTATTTCACTAAATGGGTGGAGGCAGAACCGTATCCTAGCGTGACTCAGACTCAGGTGAGACGATTTATCTGGAACAACATTATCTGCCGCTTCGGTGTTCCCAGAACAATAGTCATGGACAATGGCACAAACCTCGACAGCAGGCAAGTAAGAAAGCTGCTGGAGGAGTATGGAATCAACCAGAAGTTGGCTGCAGTAAGTCATCCTCAGGCTAACGGACAAGCAGAAATCACAAACAGAACCATTTTCGCCTGCATTAAGAAGAAGCTGGAAGATCATAAGGGGAAGTGGTTGGATGAACTCCCGAACGTTCTATGGGCTTACAGAACCACCCCAAGGCGGCCGACTGGGGAGAGCCCGTTCGCGATGGCGTATGGTACCGAAGCAGTTATACCGGTTGAGCATTTAGTCCCCACTATCAGAAGCTTAGCATGGAGTCGAGATCAGAACGACAAGATGTTAAGATTGAACCTCGACATGATAGACGAAAGGAGGGACGCAGCGGCTATAAGGCTAGCATCGTATCAGCAAGTGCTGGCGAATAGTCACAATAAGAGAGTAAAACACAGGGATTTTGCCCCGGGCGATCTGGTTCTGAAAAGAAAGGTGGGGATGGTCAAAAAAATGATGCCACCCTGGGAAGGCCCATACAGAATTGCAGAAGTCATTGGCAAAGGGGCATATACGTTGGAAACCATGGCGGGAAAGTTGGTCAGCAAGCCCTGGAACGCCACGTCTCTGAAGAGGTACTATCAATAGAAGCTAAGTTCTGGTTTTAATTGGATGTTATTTGTTGTTAATCAAATACATATGAATGAGCAAGTTACCGGAATTTACAAAAAAAAGAAGAGAAGAATTTTCTTTTCCAATGGTCTACTATAAAAATTTAAAGCCAAGTGGCAAGTGGCATTCTAGCCGAGCGCCAGGCACTTAAGCAAGATAAGTGGCAGCTGGCACTATAAGCCGAACGCCAGACACTTGCTAAAAATTGAAAGCCAAGTGGCAAGTGGCATTCTAGCCGAGCGCCAGGCACTTAAGCAAGATAAGTGGCAGCTGGCACTATAAGCCGAACGCCAGACACTTGCTAAAAATTGAAAGCCAAGTGGCAAGTGGCATTCTAGCCGAGCGCCAGGCACTTAAGCAAGATAAGTGGCAGCTGGCACTATAAGCCGAACGCCAGACACTTGCTAAAAATTGAAAGCCAAGTGGCAAGTGGCATTCTAGCCGAGCGCCAGGCACTTAAGCAAGATAAGTGGCAGCTGGCACTATAAGCCGAACGCCAGACACTTGCTAAAAATTGAAAGCCAAGTGGCAAGTGGCATTCTAGCCGAGCGCCAGGCACTTAAGCAAGATAAGTGGCAGCTGGCACTATAAGCCGAACGCCAGACACTTGCTAAAAATTTAAAGCCAAGTGGCAAGTGGCATTCTAGCCGAGCGCCAGGCACTTGCCGTACAAACACACAGCAAAACTAATATAAAAAGAAAAAGAGAGAAAAGATATATATGTACTGAAGATAAGTTGAACAGAGCACAACACATAGAGAAAAAGAGTTCGGCCATTTCATTAATATTGAACATTTAGTTTACAAAAGAGAGGTGTCCATCATTACAAGAAGATATGAACTGGAAGAATTCGAAGGAGCCCTAGCTAGACGCCTCAGTACCAACAGCATCCTGGTCCTGCCGACTCGCCTCCTCGGCCCCATCAGCCGCCTCACCTTCATGAGGTGGGGAATCCAGGTGAATAACTGAGTCGTTCGGCTGGGGTTCAGCGTCAGCAGTGGCTACAGAGGGAGCCACGGTTGACGATTGGGGAGCGGTCAGTGGCAGAGCGGTAGGAGGAGCTGTGGTGATCCTTGAGGATGCGATGTCCTGGCACTCATCAAATATACGCTCCGCTTCGGTGGGTTCTGGGTCGACATAGACCCCCAGAGGCTCGATCCCCAGATCCTTGTCTACCTCATCCGGAGTGGAGCTGGTCTGTCCCTCATCCGGAACCCGGTCGGCGAAGCCTTCCCGGAATCCTTGAGCATACCGAAGAGCACCGACCCTGGAGAACCGAGCATGAAGGGCCAGCATCCCACCACCCACTCTGCTGATAGCGTCGATCAGAGCGGTACGCTCGTCCAGAGCTCTTTTTTCAAAAGCCATCCGAGCAGACTGTTCATCAGCTAGAAGACGTTGGAGTTCTGCCTTCTCTTCTCTGAGTGATTCCTGCTCAGTCTGCCAGACGCTCTTCTCGAGCTGGAGGGCGTCCTTCTCATCCTGAAGGGAATCATTCTCCTTTTTCAGGACATCTCTCTCTTGCTCGGCTTTGTCAAGCCGAACCAGCACCTCGGTATTCTTCATGGCAAGGAGGTCGTTCTCTTTATTAGCCACCTCCAGGCTGTCAGAATACTTTCGGGCCCTGGCGTTCCCCATTTCCACCTGCTTCTGCATGGCCATCATCCCAAACAATGTCTGCATAGGTGCACAATAAGAACGGTTAAACCAATAGTCAGAACGGGAGAAGGCAAGACCAAGTAATATAAGAGAATTCATGAGTTAGAAAATAAAAGTCACCTCCATAGCAGATTGGGGAAAGCGACTGAACACGTCCTTCTGGGAAAGGCCCTTTGCCGCCTCAATGTCCTTCGGAGTCCACATGCTCCTGTAGTAGGCCATAGCGGTCTGGCCATCCTTCAGCATGGTCTCGTTCGGTTTCACGAACGTCCCATCCGTTCGAGTGTACCGAGGGGCCCATGGCGGCAAGCTGGGGATAGAAGGGGGGCCTGAAGCAGAAGCAGAGCCACCAGCTGCAGGAGGCCCAGAGTGAGAAGGAGCTCTGATCGCTCGGTGCAAGAGAGTACCCGGCCCAGAGACTCGGGTCCTTCTAATAAGAGGCTCCTCCTCAGGGTCGATTTCACTGTCAGGATGAGGCCTTTTGCCTCGCTCTTTGTCCCGACCGCCCCCCGCAGCAGCAGGAGCTATGGTAGCTGGGGAGGGCGCGTTCTGGTTGGCCGCAGGGGCGCTGGCAGCAGGGTTAGTAGCCACTGCGCTCGGGACAGTGTCAGATATGGTGGCTGAAGAAGAAGCCGACGCTGGAGAGGAGGTCGCCCCAGCAGCAGGAATGACTGGGGGAGTATTTTTCCTCCTGCCAAAAGAGGGAATCTGCAGTCTGCTCATATTGTAGCCGAGTGATGAGAGCGCAAAGAGGTTGTCTGAAGTGAGGAGATCTGAGCAGGAAGGAATATCGTTCAGAACGTATCTCTTCAAGTAGTTAATCCTATCCCTGCAAACACTGTAGCTCAAGTCATCACAAGGTATTCCCAAGGAGCGACATAAGTAAGTGCAAAAACGAGGAACGCATGTTTCACAGGGGCAGTCGTGTTTATGGGATTTGAATTTTTTATAGGAGGAGACAGAGCAGACACCAAAGGCGCTCGGGATAGGGTAATCCTCTGCAGCCGGCGAAGACCAAGCCCCACTAATACCCACTATGCTATCCCTCCAACCCTTTTCAGATTTTATTGTGTCAGTGCATATGGACATCTTCTCGAACGGGTAGAGGTGGTAGAAGGGCTCGTTAGTACGGATCTTACTGACCTTATAGCACAGAAGGAGGTCTATGAGGTCAAGGTCCAGATTTCTGTCACGCATCAATAAGAGCATAACAGATATGATCCTAAAGAAGTTGGGGTTGACCTGCAGAGGGGATATCCCCAATCTGTTGAAGACGTAACTAAAGAAAGGGTGCAGAGGGAACCTAACAACATTCAGTTGAAGGTTTGTGAATAAGACTTCGCCGGGCAGGAGGCCGGCGCCGGTCGTAATATTAACGTCTTGGGGGCAAACCCTAACTACGATGTTGTCAGGAAGCCTAAGTCTCATACGAAGGACACCCAGATCTACAACCATGGTGGAAGTGCAAGAAGAATCTAAAAGAGGGAAAATGGAAGCCTGCCGAAAGTAAAAAGACCGAAACTAACCTCGGAGGACTGCAAGATCGCTGGGAGAATGACTCTCGAAGGATTTCACCGGAAAAGGCTTAGCACAGTTCTAGAAAGAGGGAGATTTGGCTGATGATGGAGACGGTAAAGGGAAGTGAAGTGGAATTCGAGAGCATTATATAGGCAAGGGGGCCCGAGGGCCGAAGCGTCGGGAAGGCAAGAAATCCCTCGAACCCCGGAACATTGATTCTGGATCTGACCGTTCGCTCCCCCACGTGGTTATCTCGAGCCGTCAGCGTCATGATGAGACGCCATCAATAATTACCCCTTATTAAATAAGGGGCAATTATGGGGGCAGTTGAGGAGGCCCTGGATGACATGGGCCAGGTCCGACTCGCAAAACACAACCTTCAGTCCGAACAGCTGGGTCAGCCCATAAAAAGACACTGCCATATGGGCCGAGCGGGAGTAAGCCCATCAAGAGTGACCAGGGCTTACTGAGGAATAGGCCCAGGTCCAGCAATTAGTAAATATCTTGTAAATATCTTGTAAATATCTATAAATAGGAGTTGGAATGAAGAGGAGGGGGATCTTGATTCGGGTTGAGGTGTAAGAATTCTAGAGAGAGAAAGAATAGAAGGAGTTTCTTGCATCTTCAATATTCTTCACCCTTTTTCTTTTTATGTTAGTTATTCCTCTATATAATATCGTTTTTGTTGAAAATCCTTCTAAAACTCCTTTCTATAAAATATTTTTCTTTCCATTGCAGTGAATGTTTTTTATTTTTTATTTTTTTATTTTTTATTATGAATTCAATTAAGGGATGCGATATTCGCACTACACTTTTCTACACTTACACTGCATTTTTTTTTTTTTCTTCTATAAAGTAAATGACAAAAAAAACCCCTAACATATTAATGCATCATCTCTTATTTTGTTATACCCTAACTACCATTTGCACTATAAACTTTCCTTTTTTACCTTCTTTACTTTAATATATATATATATATTTTTAAAATTATAATTATTTGACTTTTTATTTTTTTCTTTTTTAAGAACCAACAGTAACCCATTACAAGCCTCTCCCTCGCCACTCTCTATCCAATTTGCAGACAACATAAGCTCTCTTTTCCTCCCTTATTATTTTTAATAAAAAATTTTAATGAGATGATATGATTTCCCTGAATATAAGTCCTTATTTTATTTTATTTTATTTTATTTTTTCTGAAATTGATATTTAGTCCGTAATTATGTGGCTACATAATTTTACAATGCCTAAATTGAATGAAGAAGATAGAAACATTAATAGGGGAGAGAGAAGAGGAGAGAAAAATATCTTTTCATAACTGAAAGGGTAATTGTGGTATTCTAAAAAACAAAAAAATTATTTATAAAATTATGGATAGAAATGTCATTTCCTTTAAGAATGTAGTGTAAGTGTAGAAAAGTGGAGTGCGAATATCCTCTCCCTTCAATTAATATTATATATTGTTATAGCATCTCCAACCGTTGTGTATATTTTTTGAGTAAATGTGATTTGTCATAATAGATTTATACAAAAAATTTAAATTATTTATTTTTAGCTCTTGTTTTATATAAAAATATATCCCCCAATAATAATCAACCAGTATCATGCCTGAACCCCACATCATTTTTACTAACCTATTTAATATAGGTTGATTCGTTAATGAAATAAGAAATAGAGAAGAGAAAGGAAATATACTGACGTGACGGTGTAAAATACATAACAATTTTATACATTGGTGACGTGGCAGTGTATCTTATCATAATGGTGGAAATACTTTTAATCTGTAATATATATATATATATATATATATACACCCAAGGAAAAGAAAAAAGAAAAAAAAAATATTTGTAAGGTGAGTTTTGTTGCTGTAGGTTTTGACAGAGTTAAATTTAGAATTATGTTTCAATTGATAATGTCAAAACAGTTGTAGGGTTTTTCTCATCAACAAGAAAAACTTCAAGATTTAAAGACATTCCAAAATTCAAATTAAACTCATCAAAGCATACAATACCAAAAGAAAAATTACAATCACCATTTGCATAGATGGAATTGAATGGCTCATGAAGTTTCGATAGTTCTTACATGTTTCTTGTGGCTTGTGCCAACAAGATCAACTCCACCCTTTCTTCATATGTGAGATTTTCCATTGTTACATACAAAGATCAATATTAAACCCTAAGGAGAGATAAAAGATATTTAATAAATAGTAAAGAAAGAAGAGGCTGGAAGTGACCCAAAAGCTAATTCGGGAGAGAGATGAAGAGGAATATATATTTCCTTAATGAAAGGGTAACTGTGATATTTAAGAAAAAAAATTATTTATTTATTTGTAAAATTAGGGATAGAAGTGTCATTTCCTTTAAGAGTGTAGTGCAATAGTAAAAAAGTGGAGTGCGTTTTATTCTTTAAATTGCATTAATCATTTTGATTTTTTTGTTTTGTTTTGCTTTGTTTAATTATGTTTTATTCTTTGAATTGCATTAATCATGTTATTTTATTTTATTTTTTTATATTTTTGTGTTTGTTTAATTATGTCATGTCACCATTTATTTTTGATAAAACATTTTAATTTATTTTGATTGATCTGTTTCGCAGCATGGTTCAAAATTCTCGAATCAAAGAAGAATAGCAATGTCAACGACACCCTTCTTGAATCTAAATATTCTTGAATCTAAATATAGAAAAAGTGTGTAGTGTGCTAAGAATAATAGATCAAGTTCTTCTCCATTTCATCTCATTTGGCCTTGCCCCTTAATCTAAAAGATGGTAGTCTACCCCTTCCATTTAAGGATTTCTTTTGCTTACTATGAGTTCTTATGACGAGATTGAGGTCCCATGGCTTTTTCTTTCATTCATCTTCTAACTTTGGTAGTAATTCGTTATAATATTTGGGAAAATTATATTTTGGTGACCAAAATTAAACATAATTGGTCTATAGTGACCTAGAGTCAAGAAAAGATGAATAGTGACCAATGTTAAAACTTAATTGATATTAAGTGACTATTTGGGGATAATTTGGTCAAAAACACTTAAAGATTTGATAAACATTTTAAAAATAAATTTTAGATGACAAAATTGTCATCCAATACAAATAATAAGTCGTTGAATTCATTCTCCTACTCTCTCTATAATCCAATGTTTTCTCTAATCTAACGTTTTCTTTTTTCCTTTTTAGTTTATAATTTACCAATTTAAAAAATTAAGATTTCTTTATCAACATTATCTCTTTTCCACCCTTTATCTATTTTTCAAGGCTCTCCACCATGAACGCTCGTAACATTTACAGTGGCAAATTATACTTTTGAAACATCCATTAACAGTTGGCAAAATTATGAAATTAATCAACAATGGTCATTATTTCTTAAACTATAACTAAGTAGTATTAAAAAATTCTTAAAAATTACAATCTTATATCTTAAGGAAGATCTCTTAGACAAATCAACTTGTAAAGTATAATGACTATACCTTGAAAATAATGAATAAGAAGAAAATTTACAATTTTCTCGTCCTGCCTCTTAGAACCTTGAAGAAAACAATGTAGAATATCCGTCCTCAATTTTCTTCCATCTTGGTCTTCTCTTCAAAGACTTACCCTAATAATTTGTCATCTTTTTATTAGTCAATTTAAGTAAGTATTTATTTAGGTTAATGTAGAGGGTAAATTTGTCCACTTATATAATAATATATTATAAGAAGGTTATTTAGGTAATAAACCATCAAATGGTCACTTAATATCAATTAAGTTTCAACATTGATCACTATTCACCTTTTCTTGACTTTAAAGTCACTATAGAACAATTATGTTTAATTTTGGTCACCAAAATATAATTTTCCCTATATTTATTATTTTTTTCTTTTGAATGACTCCATTTATTTTTGAAAAAACATCTTAATTTATTTTGATTGATCTGTTTCGTAGCATGATTCAAAATTCTTTATTTTATTACAGGTACATTATTCTTTGAATTGCATTAATCATGTTGCTTTTTATTTATTTATTTATGTCATGTCAGCATTTATTAACTAAACAAATAAGTTTTGTAATATTATATATTTCCTTCTCTATAAGTTTTTAAATATTATGTATTTAAGTAATTATACACATATTAAATAAATAATTACAATCCCTTAAAATTGAGGTTTTACTCTTAAATTTTAATCTTGACAACACATTTTGCAAATAATAATTTCATTAAATTTAAACTTAGTATCAATTTTACGTTAAATTGTACCAATTTCATCTCTACATCAAGTTTGCATCATATTTACTTTGAAATTTCACTTTTTGAATTACAAGTGGTGAAAACTTGAGGTACAAAACACCATTCTTTCGTTTTTGAAAATAAGTTAACATAGCGTATTTTGAGTCATTCAATTTACACGGTGCAGTGGAAAGTAGTCTACTAGAGAGGATTTTGATCCAACAAGTTAGTGCAGGGTCAACTCGAAAATTCAGGCCCTTACTTGCAACATGCAAACGAATCAAAGTCAAGCTAACATTTTTATTGTCAACAATCAATCTAGAGCTTGAGTGCTCTAACTGGTATATGAATGTTCCTGCTTGGACATTGCTCATTAAGCTCGAGCTTAGGCTTGCTTAGCAAATTTTCTCATCAAACGAAGATTGACAAGAAGAAATTTAGTTATAAATTCAAATAATGCCTAATAAACGTGTCTTGTTTATGGACCTATAAACGAGCTTGCTCATGAACTCATGAATTATTCACCAGCCTAGTCAAGCAATGCAAATAGAACTCTATTTTCTAAAAAATCATAAAAAGTTATACTAAAATAGATTTATAACAGAGTTTTCAGTCAATTTTTAACTTTTATGCTGTGTTTGGTGTGCAGGAATGGAATGGAATGCCTATTTCAATCATTCCTTTGTTTGGTATGCACTTTAAAGTGGAAATGATTATTCTATTGGAATGAAAATTCATTCATGGGAATGAAAATCCATTCTACAACTAAACCTATAGAATGATCTTTCTATTCCAAATTAATATTTAAAAAAAAAAAAAATCAATTTCCTAAAAAACTTTCATGTTCCAAGTTCAAAAACCACCACTACCTTCCACCACAACCACCTCCGCCTTTCACCACCACCATCTACCTTTATCACTGCTCACCAATTTCCACCACAACCTTCCACCACCGCCACTGCCATCGCCTTTCACTATAGCCATCGCCTTCCACTACTACCTTCACCACCATTACCTTTAACCACTGTCTTCCATCGATCACCACCACCGCCACCATCTTTCACCACTACCACCGCCACCGTTTTCCACCACCGCCACCATTTTTCACCACTAGCACCGTCTTCCACCAACATCACCGCCACTAGCACCGTCTTCCACCAACATCACCGCCTTCCACCGCCGCCTTTCACCGCCGCCACCTTCGCCGTCTTCCACAACCACCACTTTCTTTCACCACCACTGCCTTCCACCACAACCATCACCACCGCCTTCCACCATTGCCACCACCTCTACTGCCTTCCACCGCCATCGCCTTCCACCACTACCACCGCTTTCCACCACCATTGTAATACTCCTAATTTTTAGAGTATTTAATTTATTATTTTAATTGCATTTTAATTGTATGTTTTATTTGGATAAATTTTTTTTATTAAATGATTATGTGGCTATTTGATTTATTTGATTAATTAGGTTATTTTAAATTATTTAATGTGCATTACTTGTCATTATATGTTTATGTGCAATTTGCTTATTTAATTAATTAGTTTATTTTATTTTAATTAATCATGGCTTGGGTTGAGAGTTGTTTTGACCCAAAGAAATGTGTTTGGGATAATTGGCATATGGGAATTATGGCATATGGGAAGGTGTATATAGAAATATATGTGTGTATGTGTGTGTGTGTGTGTGTGTGTTAATTTTTATATATATATATATATATATATATATATATGTATATATATCAAGTGAATATTTGATTTGGTAAAATTATACGTTTGGGGATTTTTTTATTATTATTATTATTTTAGTTAGACTTAGGTTATGATTTGTGGGTTAGTGTGTGTGTGTATATATATTAGTCAGAAGAAAAAGTGTTTTTGTATATATGTGAGTTACAAAGAGAGACATAGATATAGAGAGAGAAAGAGAGAAGGAGAGAAGAAGAAGAAGAATATGATTGGAGATAACTTGAAGGTTGCCGGAATTAGAAAAGAAGACCGGAGAGCTTGTATAGTTGATTTTCAATCCGAAAATCATAAGGCAAGTTCTTTATCTATCTCTTCCCTTTTGAATCTATAGTTTCTCTATCACATTCTAGACTTTAGGGCTTAAATGAGACAATTAATTGATATAAATGAATTGAATTGACTGACTTCGATTATGTTCATATATGTTTGTTTTTCAAATTGATGGGTTCTTTGATTTAATGCATAATTGATGGGTCTTGTGTATTTTCATCATATAAATTATTGGTAATTATATGAAACTTAGAAACTATGTTTTTAGGACCCAAACAATAGATTTACATACCAAAAACGAATCTGCAAAACTGCTGCCGCGACTTTGTGCTCGAGCACAACACTGTTTTACCCCTAGTGCTCGAGCACAGGGAGGTTGTGCTAGAGCTTTGAGAACCTGTTTGCTTCAAAAGTGTTTCGAATAACCCCGGTTTGAGTATAAATGATCCTGAACATGTTTATAAGTTTTGTAAACAGTATCATGGTTTTAAAATATATAAATTGTATTAGATTCTTGTGGTTTTTTATTTTTAGTTTTTTTTTATGTGAAAGATTAAATTAACTAATAGGCTATAAATTAATCTTTATGGCATATAAATTGTGTAATTCAATGTATTAATCTTATTCATGATTATAATCATTGTTATTGATATACTTGTGATTTACAAACATGGTTGAAGTTATCTGATTTACCATTCTTAAATATGAGTAATTATTATTATGATTTAATCATTCTTTTACCGCATGTATGTGATCCTAGATTCGATTTATGACTATTTGTGATTGCTGTGCCATTATTAGATATGGCTATGATGAGATTTATCCTTATATGTGATGAAATCATTGAGATAGCTAATAAGCTAGGCTCTTTGATAGTTTACAACATTGTTAGATATGGTTTTGTTGGATCGATGAGTAGGTGCGCTGACTAATAAGTCTAGACACGCTACATTGTGTCATTATTAGATATAACTTTATTGATGGTGTATTATATATATATATATATATATATATATATATATATATGTGTGTGTGTGTGTGTGTGTGTGTGTGTGTGTGTGATCGATGATATGAACTTGAGGTCTCGGGATCAGTGGTTAGGACTGAGGTGTATATTGCCGGTTTAGATGGGTAGCTTGATATAAAAGATGTGTCCTGGTGGAAGGGGACTCTGTACCACCTCATATGTGATTTTTTATGAAATATCCACTATCTCGTTGAGACTACCCTATTGTCCAGTGAGAGTCTTAGTGTATATATATGTATGCATTGACTATGTAGATATTGCATTAATTTAGTTAGGGATGTATTGATTGTCGGTTCTCTGATCGGGTTGTAGTAGAGGGGACTTGTTTGTGGGTCTGAGCCACTATTTATTTTTCAGGTCCTCGGTAGTACCAATTTTAGAGTTGTTCGTGCAGATCAGAGATCGTTCATCTTCACTCTTCCGTATCATCGATGTAGGGCGTTATCTCAGATTTCTTTTATTCCTCTGACTTAGTAGTTATTTATTATTCCGGTAGACGTTATTTCAGTTATATGCTTTTTTTATTAGGGGTCCTTGATATACGGATTCCCAAGTTGTACTTTGGAGGTTTATGGTTTATTGGATTTATTTGAAGTATTGGTATCAGAGAATAATTATTTATTATTTAGTTTCCTTTTCAGCGTTATTTATTTATTTTTATTCCATTTGTATTTTGTGCTTATTTTAAAATATTAATTGTTTTGATAACCCCTGATTTTTGGGCGAGGACTTGATCAACACGCGTTCCAGAATTAGGGGGTATCACAGTTGGTATCAGAGTATTCCGGATTCAAGTGTCTCTAGGGTTCTTTCGTTATAAGACTTCCGCGTTGCGTATTCTTTTATTTAGAACCTAAGTTTTAGGGCTCATTGTATTCCTTTATGGTCTGTAAAATGTGTATTAATGTTTATCTTTCTTTGTTAACAGAATGATTAACGCTGAAAGAAGATGGAAAAGAGAGCAAATTTAGAGAGCAAGGCAACAAATGAGAGCAGAACATAGGCATCAGAATCTCCTACAACGTCAGCAAGCTGCAGAAGAGCAGCAGTTGTCTTTGTTTCAGGAGGAGGAGCAAGAGTATCACGAACATCAGGATTTGTGCCATAATCAGGGCAGGGATCCAGAGTATCATTTTCAGATGGATGACATCTTTGTTCAGACAGTAGCTGCAAAAACATCAACTGCATTTCAGAATTAGCCACAAATTCAGCAGACACTTGTACTTTTACCAGTGGTTCGACTTAACCCTTGGGTGAAGGTTAGGAATTCCTTCACGAAAGGGAGCCTACTAGAGTTCTTAGGCTCCATCGATGTGAAGGTAGCTTATCAGTGGAAGAAGGACATTGAGCGTCATCTTCGGATGGTTGAGTGCACAGAGGTTCAGAAGCAGATGCTTGCAACATTCAAGCTTGTTGGAGAAGCACATCAATGGTGGGAGTCTGTTATCACTACGGAAGAGAGTACTTCATTGACATATGCTTGGTTTCACGCTCGTTTTGATGAGAAGTATTTCCTAGATACAGTCAGAACAGCCAAGAAGAGAGAGTTCCTTGATTTACAGCAAGGGGACAAGACCGTTACAAAGTATGAACAACAGTTTACAGGCCAACTTATCCTTATTTACTCTAGAGGAGGTGGACACTGAGGAAAAGAAGTGCACTTGCTTTGTTAATGAGTTGATATGACCCATTAAGCAGGTCGTCATGGGTAATCCAGCCTACACTACTTATTCTCAGGTAGTTGACACAACTTTACATCATTGTCAGACGAGGAGAGAGTACAAGCAGTCTGTAATACCCCTAATTTTCAAAAAGGATAAAATTGAAATTTAAATGGATTCTATGTGCTTAGGTGTCAAATTGTTTAATTAGTTGTTTTATTTAAATGAATTGTTTTTTTTAAATTGTGTTTGTTGTTTGATTATTTAATTTAATTGCATTCCTTGATTTAATTTACTTATATGATTTAATTGGTAGTTATTTATTTTAATTACATTCCTTTATTTAATTGATTGGTGGTAATGGTTTAATTTATTGTTTGTTTTTTTAGTTCGCTTTATTTATTTAATTAAATTAAATGAGTATTTAAATTACGTTAATACAGTCATTACAACCTATGGGCCGATTAGGGTTTTATTTAGGTTAGGGTTTTTATCTCAGATTACCATTAGAATTAGGGTTTTATCTGTGCCTATAAATATATGTTTATAGCTTGAAAGAAGGGTTGGAAAATCCTATTCACGTCTCAAAACACAGTGTGATACAGAGTGAGGTTTTGAGAGAAACAGAACAAGTTTGTGAGGTTTCCGACTGAGGCTTCAAGGTCAGACCTAGGAGAAGGGAAGAGCAGAAGTAAGAGGAGGCTAGACAATAACTCAGTGTTACCAGAACAGTGGACACGACGCCGGGATTTCATAACTGAAATCACAAGCAAGTTCTTTCCTTCCTCTGTAATACCTCGAATTTAATAAGGATAGTTCTGGAATTTATTTAATTGTTTACATTGTGTTTTTAATTATTTAATGGTTAATTTGTTTTGATTTAATTAATTGTGTATTATTTAATGACTTGTTTTATATGGTTGTATTTAATTTAATTTATTTAATTACTTGTTTATTTAAATTAGATTTTATTTTATTGTAATAGGTTATTTGTTTTTAGCTCATTGTTATTTGCTTAGTTGTCTTAATTGCATGGTTATATTAATTGTGATATCCCTCGGATCCGAGACACGGGTTAATCAGGCTCAGGCCCAAATCCGAGGGATATCAAACAATTAATATTTTAAAGCGAACACGGAATACAAAGTGAATTTAAGAAATAATATAACGAGCTGAAAGAAACTAAAATATAAAATCCTTTAATATTAAATATACTTAAATCCCAATAATCCAAAACCTCCATAAGTTAAATAACTCAGGAATCCATCTCTAGTGAACCCCTAATAAAAATCCCAAACTGAATGAAAGTAAAAATGAAGATAAAATCCAAATCCAATATCTGGAAAGAAGTCCCATATCATCGGAAGAATGGAAGATCGTCTCTGCTCAGCACGAATAAGCTCAAGCCTGGAACTGACGTAGACCTGAAAAATAGAAATGGGTCAGGCCCACGAACAAGTTCTATCCTACTACAATCCAAGCAGAGACTCGATACGCATGTACATACTAAATAGTTCAACAATAACTAATAATCC
Source organism: Cornus florida (assembly GCF_030987335.1). Taxonomy (NCBI): domain Eukaryota; kingdom Viridiplantae; phylum Streptophyta; class Magnoliopsida; order Cornales; family Cornaceae; genus Cornus; species Cornus florida. The sequence goes on from NW_026775573.1 coordinate 22,656,913, forward strand.
GTATATAAATATATCCACACTACTGGACTCTCGCTCGACTATGAAGAGGGTCTCAACCTGAATAGAAGGCATCACGCAAAGTGCACCTAAGGGCCATGAGTACCTAAGCCTAAACAGGGAAAACCTCAACCCTCACAGCCAGCTATGCATCCTATTGCATATATGCACTCTAATCGTCGATGCTGAGACTCAAGCTCACATCGTGGTATCATAAAAATATATCTAAACTCCGTTCTTAACCATCCACAAGAAATCTAGTAAGTCGTTCGGCGTATTCAACCGCACTGACTCATATATATAAGGAGGATTTTATTTAACAACCCGTACCCTTATTCCAAAATAGGTAGGACTTAGCAAATTGAGCTAATCCAAACCTAGTATGACACCGTCCCATACCGGTTCATACAATCCCATCCATCCAACGGTTGATAAAGCATTGACAGTACGAATATCAATATCAACAATTCCATACTAAGCATATTAGAGTATATTAACAAACATGTTTAAATAAAACCAACAGTTGATAAAGCATTGACAATATAAATATTAATATCAACAATTTCATACTAAACATATTAGAGTATATTAACAAATATGCTTAAATACAACCACTATACAAAAGCCATTACTTGAAATCACATCACAGAAGCCAATGCTAGATCACACAGGACTGTGTCTGTAAATATAAGTCTATTCCCAGTATTCATAATTAACAGAGCCTAAATAAATATTAGGTTACTTAGTTCCTTAACCTGTATAATAAATTTAGGCAATTTATCGTACCTTTAATCTCCTGTTCAACAAATTGATGCATTAAATTTTACAATTTGACCATCAATTAATCCTTAGCAAATCATAGATTTCTAGCATGTATTTCCATTCCACGAATACGTAATTAGCAGTGGACAAGCTCTCACAGAAATTTTGAATATAATTAAGAAATATAAATGTCCGAATACCAACAGGTCTGCGAAGCACATAAGAAATCCATACCGTTTTAACGATTAAAACTCGGTGTTTAAATCTGTATTATTCTATCCCTTGAGGCTTTAATCCTACTCTGGACAACCTCTAAAACCTCCACTACAGTATTTATTCTCCTTAGAAAATTTAGAAATTCAATAACCAAAAAGCTTCCTCACTGAAAACTGAAGAACACGTTAACAGAACAAGAAAAACTGAAAGAAGCAAAATGGAGCAGGCTTTAAAAAAACTTGGAGCCACCTCCAAGTGCCTTGGAGCCGCCTCCAAAGGCCTTGAAGCCAGCTCCAATCCAAAAGGAGCTGGCTTTCTCCCTCTTCTTCTCCGTGTTTTATTTTTTCGGCGTCGTTTTCACCTCCGGTACTTCCCTGCCAATGTTCCTAGAAACTGTAACTAAATCCCAGTAGGTTCCCACCCTTATTTAAGTCCTTATTACAATTACTAACAGGGATTTGAATAGAAAACAATGCAGGAAAGTTTCAAGTTGAAACAGTTTATCAAGTATAAAAGTTACGACTTAAACTTTAATCATGGAAACAGATAACACACACACACACACATATATATATATATATATATATATATATATATATATATATATATATATTTAAACATGTTATAAATAAACCTGGAACTAATCTAGTATGTAAAGAACACGAAGCCTAAGGGAGAGAGTTAAGACAGAACTTGCCTTTGAGATTTTTGTTCAAAATCTCTACGTCGTCTTCTAAGGTCTCCGGCGGTTCCTACTGCAAAATTCCTCCTATGTTCTCTCTCTGCCTCCACAGACGTGAATAAGTTTTATTTTCTTTTTATTTTAAACCCTAAACAAACGTATTCTACATATTTATAGAGTTATACCAAACCCTAAATTAATTCAAGCCCCAAACTGAATCCTACTCGACCCATAAAACGTAATTAAAACCTACATCGGCTACAACCGTGATTTCTTAAAGAACCCTAATCTAAATCATTAAATGAAAACAAATACGTAAATTAAAATAGTGATTTAAAGAAATAAAAATTATATCATGTAAACAACTTACCAATTTAAAATTAAGTCAAACAACTCAACTAATTCACATAAGTCAAATAATTCAAATAATTCAAATAAACAATTAAATAATTAAAAATTCAATTAAAATAAAAAATTAAATACCAGGACTATCCTTTTGAAATTAGGTCAAATAACTTAACTAATTCACATAAGTCAAATAATTCAAGTAATTCAAATAAACAATTAAATAATTAAAAATTCAATTAAAACAATAAATTAAATACCAGGACTATCCTTTTAAAATTAGGGGTATTACGTTAATTGAGTTAAGTTAAGTATGTTGTTGTTAAATTAGGTTTTTAGACGTCACGTATGTAACCGACATAATTATACATTAATTAGGTTTTCTGTGGGCCGACTAAGAAATAGTTTAGGGTTTAGTTAAACTAGGGTTTTAGTGTAAACCTATAAATATAAGTATTACATTCGGTTTAAGGTTTGAGAACCCTTTTCACGACATAAAGAGAACAGAGAGAAGTCTGGAGGAGTCTGGGAGAGAGAAGAGAGGGAAAACCAAAGGGTCAACGGGAAAGCTTAGGAGAAAGATGCTGAGATTTCTGAACCGAGTCTCACAGGCAAGTTTTATAACTAACTCTATCCCTTTGACTTGTGTTCTTTGCATCTCTAACTCAATTCCAGGAATGGATAAAGATCTAAAATCAATCTGGTTTGCATGCTTGCATTGTTTAATAAACATTTGTTCATAAACTATTAAATTGTTTCTTTTGCAGGTTTGTTTGTTTTACAGTTTTGTTTTACATAATTCGTGAGGTAAGTGATGCCAATTGATGGATTAAGAGTCTTATTAGTTCTAAAACATATTGGGAAATCTTAAAATTAATCCGGATCGCAAGGCTAGATACTTGAAACAGTATGTGTTCTTGTATGGGTTTTAATATGTTTTTAAACTGTTTTTGCTTGATTCTTGTTCCAATTGATTTTGATTAATAAGTAATGAATTTAATTAACTCTGGAACACACTAAGGTTTAGTTTTAATCAGTAAGGAACTTGGTTTGGAGGATCAACATAGCTGGACACCGCCGGAGTTGGAAAAAATAACGCTTCTACCTTAGGTAGAGCCGGCTCTTTGGGCTCTAGAGGCGGCTCCACCTTGTGTGGAGCCGGCTCTACTAAGTGGTGGAGGCGGCTCCACCTTGTGTGGAGCAGGCTCCTTCGATTTTGCTTCCAGTTTTGATTTTCTGCGAAACCTGGGCTACGGAGATTGAATTCTTTACATTTTAGGCTGAAAACAGAGTGTTTTTAAAGTTATTCGGTAAGGTATAAACCCTTGTTAAATGGGAAGAAGGTATGGTAATTCATAAGATACCATAGGAAGCTGAAATAGGGTTACAGTCTAACCCTTAGGGAAGTTTTCAGTACTTTGTTGTGGACGATTCAAGTTGTTTAATTTTCTAAATTAGCAATTGAATTAGGAGTTTGATATGTAAATCATATAACAGTGGTATGAGATTAAGCCTGCTAACTAATTAAATTCAGTTAATGCTTAATAAGAACTAGTTGATGTTTACCAAGAATTGTTTATGTTTACTTGTGGGATGTTGTGGAGTCATTACAAATAAGCATGTAATTACTATTAATATTATTATTATGCTTATTGTGAGTTACATGATGGTTATATTTATTTTCTGCATTTAAAATTTGTTAGAGAATCAGGTACTAGATGTATTGAACAAGCATACTAGTTAAACATTCTTATTATGCTTATGATTGGAAATGTTGATATTGATATGTTATGCTGTCATATATATATTATCAATACTGGATGGATGGTTTGTATGCACCGGTATGGGACGGTGACATACTAGGGGGATTAGCTCAAAAAGAATGCTAAGTCCTACCTACTCTAGATTAAGAGATGGATTAACTACAAAAGTTAAGTCCTACCTGTATTTTATGTCAGATCACTAAATAGTTGAGTGACACTTTGGTTTGGAACGGAATTTAAATATATTTTTATGGTGCCACGATATGAGCCTAAGTCTCAGAGTCGTTGACTAGGGAGCGTATATGCATTGGGATGCATAGCTAATTAAGATGGTTAGATGTGTATCCTACTAGGTCTAGGTAGTCATACCCACCTCAGGTGCATTTTGCACGGTGCCTACTAGTCAGATTGAGAAGGGCCTGTAGTCCAGTGAGAGTCCTGTAGTTTGAATATATATATATATATATATATATATATATATATATATATATATATATATATATCTACGGACTATTTAGTTATTGTTGGATTGGTTAGAATGTACATGCATATCGGGTCTCTGCTTGGGTTGTAGTAGTATAGAACTTGCTAGTGGGCCTGACCCACTTATCATTTTTCAGGTATCGGACGTTTCCAGTCTAGGGCTTGTTCGGGCTAAGCAAAGAGGATCTTCCATTCTACCGACGATGTAGGACTTTATTCCTTGTGTTAGATTTGGATTTTTATCTTCAGTTATTTAATTACATTTAGTTTAGGATTGTTATTAAAGGTCCACTAGAGATGGATTCCCGAGTTGTAAAATTATTGAAGGATTCTTTTAAAAAGGTTTTGGATAATTGGATCTCAAGTATTTTAATTTCAAGGATTATGTTTAGTATTCTTTTTAGCTATTAAACTTTTATTTATTAAATTCATTTTGTATTCTGTGTTCGGATAAAATATTAATTGTCTGATATCCCTCAGGTTTGGGCCTGAGCCTGATCAACCCGTGTCTCAGATCCGAGGGGTATCACAAACTCCTTCCTTTTGGCTTGTGTTCTGTGCATCTAGATGGTCTCTAGGGTTTAATTACAATTCGTGCGTATTTGATATCAGTGTGTTTCTTAAAGCATGAAAAGTCTGTAGAACTTGTAGTTTCTATTTTTGATTTTAACTGCTGTAAACACACCATGGGGATTATACTAGACATAGTTAGGACTCTTAGGAACTGTTGTAAACCCAAACAGACAGGTTGAGAATGGCCGGAGACGAAGAAGAAGGCCGGAGGAGGTTCAGGTTTTTTTTTAAGATTGAGCCTGCTCTTTTTTTTAAAATTGAGCCTGCTCAATATGTTTGGAGCCGGCTCTTTTTTTTTTTTTAATGGAGCCTGCCCAAAGTTTTTGGAGTCTGCTCTTTTTTCTAATTGAGCCTGCTCAATGTTTGTTTGGAGCCTACTCTACTAGTTGAAGAGCAGACTCCCTTGTTTTCGTGAAATCTGGATTTTTGGGCACTGTTTAGGGACTTGTTTGGTGTTCTGAAATGGTTTTTGAAGTGCACTGTGGGTTTTAAATATAATTTCATGAATTATTAAAGTCTCACATGGCAAAAATTATACCCATAGACTAGTAGATGAAACAGTATTAAACTATGCAATTTAACATACTGTTAACGGACGGGTGGAACTGAACTGTTCTGGAAAAATTCTAGGACTACACAGAATGATTAAGAAGTTAATTTTAGGTGTTAATAGGACTTTAATTGATTAAATTTTACCCATAAATTAACGGAACAAACCGTATAAAAATTATGTATTTCTTTATACGGTTAATGGATGGAAGAACACTTAAATTGCCTAAGCTTAATTTTGGCAATCCAGCAGGATCTAGTATATTTATAAATCTTATTTTGGTTGCATGCTAGGATCATTTAATTAACACGTTTGATCTATGCATATCTTGGATGTTAATGGTTAAATTACTATATTCTTTTCTGCAGTTACTTGGACTATGGATTTGGGGTTCTAATTGCTGGATTATTAAATTGTTTATGCAATTACTTGGATTATGGATTGGGATTTTTATTGCTGGACTATTAAACTGTTTTAGCAACTACAGGGATGATATTTTGGGATTATAGTTGATGTACTGTTTCAATTTTGTTTTATCAACTATTTGGATTATGTGGATTTATTTGATGTACTGATTGAGTTATTGCACCATTTACGGATCATATGCATAGTATGCACCAATTTGGGACAGTGGTATATGGAGGGACGGATTAAACCAAAACGTTAATTCTAACCTGTTCATACATACGGAATGGATTAACTAAAAACAATTAAATCCTACATGGTTTCATGTCCTGTCAACTAAAACAGTTGAACGACATATTGGATGGTTGTTTATATTTTCTGTTAGTAGAATGGATAGGGATTTAATTAAAACATTTAAATCCTAATTTTATGTCGTGTCATGGCAACGAACTGTTGAGCGGCACTATATTGGTTTGGATGGAAATTTATATATATAAATTATGGTATCGCGATCTGAGCTTGAGTCTCATAGTCGACGGTTAGGGAGCGTATATGCAGTAGGATGCGTAACTAGCTATGTTAGTTGAAGTATACCCTGTTAGGCTTAGGTAGTCATGCCTACTCAAGTGCGTTTTTGCATGTTACCTTCTATTCAGGTTGAGACCCTCAGCATAGCCTAGTGAGAGTCCTGTAGTGTGGTTATATGTATATATCTATTAACGGACTATATAGATATGGTTGAGACATCTAGGATGTATCTACGTATCGGGTCTCTGTTTGGATTGTAGTTAGGATAGAACTTGTTCGTGGGCCTAACCCACTATTATTTTTCAGGTAACGGGTGGTATCAGGTCTTAGAGCTTGTTCGTGCTGAGCAAAGACGACTACTCACTCTACCGACGACGTAGGCGGTTCCTGTATGATTTAGCATTGGATTCCTTTCTGGTGGTTTATTTCTCAGTGTTGGTTTTATTAGGGGTCCACCAGATGAATTCCCGAGTTGTATTAGAATTGGAGAAGTTGGATGTATCAGATTAATACTTTATTTATAAAAATTTTATTCTGAGGTTTTCAGTTTTGGTTTATTATTTTAGTTTCTTTTTAGCAATTTATTTATTCCTATTTTCTTAATTGTATTCTGTGTTCGTTTATTACTAATTGATTTGATATCCTCGGGTAATCGGGCGTGGGCCTGGCCAACCAGCATCCGGAATTCCGAGGGTATCACACAGTCAAAGGGTAAGAAGCGGGGTGACAGAGACTCTGCTAATCAGTCAGTTGAGAAGGGCAATGGAAACAGTAATAGGCACAATGATAGGGCAATAATTCCAGGGACAACAGCGTTAGAAGAAACACAAGGGTAACACAGATGTGTAGAGAAATGGAGCTCCTAATCACAGACAGCAGAATGGGGCACCATATGTAGGATAGGGTCAGCCACAGGGCAATTAGCAGAAGATGCGGTTTGGTCGTTTGAAAGGTCGTTGCTATAATTATGGAGAGCTTAAGCATGTAGCCAAACAGTATCCCAAGGCTAGACAGGGACAACATGTGTTTCAGGGATAGAGACTTCCATTACCTTTACTTACTCCACATATTCTGTGTATTCAGGGACAAACATTCTTGGCTATACCAGCAGCACCACCATCACAGGGGCAGGCATCGTAGCAGTTGTACTATGACAGGGTGTATAATATCATGCCATAAGATATTCAGGCTCCTCAGGTTAATGTGGGTATGTTTCTTATATATGGTAAACTTGGTCGTGTTTTGTTTGATACAGGTGCTACACATTCATTTGTATCTAGATCTTTTGTTGCATTATCTGGGATAGTGACAGTTATATGAGACACCCCATAGTATAGTTACACCTTTAGGTGTTAATATAATTGCATGAGAGTTGTATGCATGTCTCGATAGATATTGGTAGACTTAGATTTATAGCCAATCTATTCGTTTTTGACATGCACTCTTATTGTAATACCCCTAATTTTTAAAAGATTATTTGGAGGATTTATTTATTTATTTTATTGCATTTTATTGAATTATATGGCTATGTGTTTATTTGATTTAAATTGTTTATGTGAATTGTGTGTTTTAATTGTGTATGATTGCTTATGTAATTAAGTGTATTTGCTTGTTTAATTATGTGTAATTTAATTGTAATTATTTGCTAGGAATTAATATTTATTTTTATTTTATTTTTAAAATGAATGGATTTGGATAGTGATAATGGACCAACCAAATGGGCCTTATGGATTACTTGGATAGGAAGCCTAGATAGGTAAAGATTATGACACATGGGTATGAATTTTATATATATATATATGTTACTGTGTGTATATATGTATATAAGTATGATTATATAGTTATGATTATTATTACTTTATTTATTTTGTTTTTCCTTTTTCTTTTCTTTTTCATTAAGTCAGAAGGATGAGAGTTGGGGTAGGATTAGGAGTAGGGTTATATTATAGCCTATATATATTATGGGTCTGCTGTAGGGATTTACGTGTATATACAGAGACAAAGAAAGAAAGAGATACAGAGGCAAGAGAGAAAGAGATAAATGTGAGATTTGGCCAAGGATTGAAGGCTGAACTAAGAAATAAGAGGCTAGGGCTGTGCGTGGGGTTAGGACCAGACCTACAGAGTAGGACGACGGCATCCAGAGGTTGTCAGCGGTAAGGATTTGGTCGGAGAAAAAGGAGTTTTGGGTTTCAATCCGAAATCCTTAAGGCAAGTTCTATGTTCTACTCATTTTCTTTGATCTATGGTTCAATGCATGTCTAGGACCATTTTAAGATAATTAAGCAAGATAAATAAACATGTATGCATGCTTAAATCGGATTAAAACAGAGGTTGTATGTGAATATATGTATATGTTCTTGATTTGTATTATCTTGAGATTTAATGCATGATTTGTTGTTTAAACTTGATCTTTACATGTTTAATCACTTTAAATAAATTATTAGAGACGTATGGAACTTAGAATGGATTATTAGGACCCTTAACAGAGAAGTTATAGTGGAATTAGAGTGGTTGGAGATAAAGAAGACGACTCACAGCAAGAACGAGTCAACTTAGTTCCAACTAAGTTGATTCAATTGCTGAATAAGTCGACTCAGTTCAACTGAGTCGACTTGGTTGGAGAAGAAGTTGACTCGTTTGAGAACGAGCTGACTCAGTTAGAAACTGAGTTGACTTCTTCTATTAAAAAGTCAACTTGGTTAGGTTGAGAGTTGGGATTTACGTTTTAGGTTCCCAAAAATTGATATAGCCTATTTTATTTGATTTAATTAGGTTAAATGGACCGGGGAAAATCCGAGAATGCTTAATATACGTTAATTTTTAGGACCCAAATTACAGATTTACAGGCCTAAAAACGGATCTACAAAACTGTTGTTGTGACTTTGTGCTCGAGCACAACACCGTTTCGACCCCCAGTGCTGGAGCGTTAGGGTTGGGAATCTATTTGCTTCAAAAGTGTACCGAATGACCTCGATTTGAGTATAAATGATCCCTAACATGTTTATAAGTGTTGGGAACAATGACATGGGTTTAAAATTTATAAATTGTTTTAGACTCCTGTTATTTCTTTTTTTTTTTAATTGGGAATGATTAAATTAACTAATAGGTTATAAATTAATCTTTATGGTATTTAAATTGTGTAATTCAATGTATTAATCTTATTCGTGATTATAATCATTGTTGTTGATATACTTATGATTTAGAAGCATGATACATGGTTGTAGTTATCTGATTTACCATTCTTAAATATAATTTAATAGTATTATGATTTTAATCATTCTTTTACCGCATATATGTGATCCTAGATTCGATTTAGTACTGTTTGTGGTTGTTGTGCCATTATTAGATATGGCAATGATGAGATTTATCCATGTATGTGATGAGATCATTGAGATAGCTAATAAGGTAGGCTCCTTAATATTTTACACTATTATTAGATATGATTTTGTTGGGTCGATGAGTATGTGGGCAGACTAATAAGTTTAGATACGCTACATTGTGTTATTGTTAGATATGGCTTTATTGATGGTGTATTTTATATATATGTATATGTATTACCCCTAATTTCAAAAGGATAGTCCTGGTATTTAATTTATTTTTTAAAATTGCTTTTGATTATTTATTTGGTTTGATTTAATTGTTTTAGTTGCATTTGATTACTTACTTGTTTTAATTTCATTTATTTAATTTATTTAATTGTTGTAATTGAAATTAATTATTTAGTTGGTTTACTTTACTTAACTTAATTTACTTAACTTAAATGGTTTAATGAGTTTACTTTAATTATTTAAAGTAAATTGTTTTATTTACAGTTAATTTTGTTTTCCGCGTGACTGTATGGAAGGTGGCACATAGAGTATATTAGGTTTAAGTTATATTAGGTTTAAGTTCAGCCGACATTATAATTTAACCTAGGTTGTTCTATGGGCCGAGTTATACATGGATTAGGGTTTAATCACTAAGCCTATAAATATGTATGTCACGGTGGTTTAGGGTTTTAGAAAAATAAATGTAATTTTTGTAAAAACAGAGACCGTGAGATACAGAGGGAAAACAGAGAGAGATAGGAGGGGAAGGCTAGGTGGGATCAAATGAGGAAGGAACGTGGTTTTGTGGAACAGCAGTAGGGAGTTTAACAGACAATTCAGAGAACAGTGGTGTTGAGTTTCAAATCTGAACCTCAAAGGCAAGTCTCTGTTCTACTCTTTCCCTTAAATCTGTGTTCTGTGCATGCCTAGCTAGACTCCAAGGGTTTAATGAATGCTAAAATTGAGTAATTATGCATGCTTAGTTGAACTGAAACAAAGGGTGTGTGACTTTGTTTTCATATTTCTGTTTTGAATGATTCTGAAAATTCTTGATGCACAATTGATGTTTAGGTTTAATCTTTGCATGTTAAAACATCTAAAGTAGTTTAGTATGGACGTGTGGGACTTAGGTTGAAGCTTAGAGACTTTAACTATGGAGTTTTAGGGTTTACAGAGGCTGAACAGACGAAGAAGATGACTTCAGCACCAACTCAGCCGACTAAGTTGGCAACTCAGCCAGTTAAGTTGGACCGCGACCTGGATGTTGGTTTTTAATTGTCTAGAATTATTTTTAAACATATTTTAATTAATCTAAATGGGTTTAATGGACTTAGAAAGATCCTAGAATGCATTTTATATCTATATATGCTAAGAAGGTGGATGGTTGGGAAATTCAATAACTTATATGTTGTTTAGATTGGATAGAAGGGTAAATTTAATTGCTCTGCCAATTGAAATTAATGTTTAAACGGATTAAACAATGTTCATGAAACGTTATGTTTGTTTATCTGAGATGTATGTTAGTAACTTGGAGGGTAAGTTACCTGCATGCTATTTAAACTGTGGTATTGCTTAAATAAATGCAATACTTATCTGTATGACGTGTATCATATTATCTGTGGATTAAATTGATGTATTATTTTTATATTGCATCATTTATTGGACTGGATGGTTTAATTTTATATTGTAATATTTCTGTTTTAATTGATGTGTTATTATTTTGTTGCATCAATTGTTAGACTGGATGGATTAATGCACCGGTATGGGACGGTGGCATTTTAGGGACAAATTAACCAAAGAAGTTAAATCTTACCTAACTTGGATTGAGGTATGGTTTAACCATAAGGGTTAAATCCATCTCCTACTTGTGTCATATCAATAAAATAATTGAATGACCTACTTTGGTTTCTGGATGGATTGTTATACAGGTATCAAGCCACTATACCAGATGGATAATATTTTGTATTAGGAGGATATGGACTTTATATATTTATGTTATGGTACCATGGTATGACCTTGAGTCTCAGGATCATGGTCAGGGTGCGTATATCGCCTAGGATGGATAGCTGGACAGTAGTTGCTATTCCCAGGTACTCATGACCACGTAATGTGCGATTTGCATAGTATCTCTACTCAGGCTGAGACAGACCTATTGGACTAGTGAGCGTACTATAGTGTTTAATATATACATATATGGACTACTCTAGATATTATTGAGCCTATCTAGGATGTATCTACGTATCGGATTCCTGTTTGGATCGTAGTAGATCAGGACTTGCATGTGGGCCTGACCCACTCTCTTATTATTTTCAGGTGCTCGTCAGTTCCAGGGTTAGAGCTTGGTCGTGCAGAGCAGATACAGACTTCTATTCCACCGACTATGTAGGACTGCTTACTTATTAGTTTTGGTTTTTATTTCAGTTATCTCATTTTACGGTTGGGATTTTTATTAAGGGTCCACTAGATGGATTCCCGAGTTGTTAATTAATTGGAGATTTTGGAGTTGGGTTTTATATTATTATTTTGAGGATTTTCAGTTAGAGTTCTTTTCAGCCATTTTTATTTATTTCTTATTATTTCATCTTGCATCCTGTGTTCATTAAATATTAATTGTTTGATATTTCCCTCGGGTTTGGGTCTAGGCCTGATCAACCCGCGTCTCAGATCCGAGGGGTATCACAGTATATGTGAGCCATGATAAGAGTTTGAGGTCTCAGGGTTAGTGGTTAGAACTGAGGCGTATATTACCGGTTTAGACGTGTAGCTGGATATAGGAAATGCGTGTACCCTAGTGGAAGGGGACTCTACACCAGTGCGATTTTTCCTAAGATACCCACTATCTGGTTAAGACTTTCATATTATCCAGTGAGAGTCTTAGTATGTATATATGTATGTATCAACTATATAGATATTACAAAAGTTTAGTTAGAGATGTATTGATTGTCGGTTCTCATCGAATTGTAGTAGAGGGAACTTGTTTGTGAGTCTGACCCACTATTTATTTTTTAAGTCTTCGATAGTACTAGTCTTAGAGTTATTCGTGCAAATCAAAAATCGTTCATCTTCACTCTTCCGTATCATCGATGTAGGACGTTATCTTAGATTTTATTTATTCCTCAGACTTAGTAGCAATTTATTATTTCAGTAGACGTTATTTCAGTTATGGAATTTTTTTTATTAGGGGTCCTTGATATACGGATTCCCGAGTTGTACTTTGGAGGTTTATGTTTTATTGAATTTATTTAGAGTATTGTTATTAGAGGATAATTATTTATTATTTAGTTTTCCTTTTAGCGTTATTTATTTATTATTTTTTTTTTCCATTTGTATTCTGTGCTTATTTTAAAATATTAATTGTTTTGGGTAATGACTTAATAAACCCAAATTCTAGAATTAGGGGGTATCACAACCGCCACCCCTTCCACCACCGCCACCTCTACTGCCTTCAACCACCATCGTCACTGTCTTCCACCACCACCTTCCATCATCGCCACCTCCATTGCTTTCCACCAACGCCACCTCCACGGCTTTCCACCACTACCACCTATACCACTACCAACACCACCACCTACACCACTACCACTTTCCACCTCCACTACCATCGTCACCACTAGGGATGGCAACGGGTCAAAGTTGGGGTGGGTTTGGCTAAACCCTACTCTGCCCCATTAGAAAATTTGTCATACCAACTCCAGCCCTACTCCAGGACAGGTTTATAATTTGTATACCATCCCCACCCCTACTCCAGCAGACAAATTAAGTACCAACTCCGCCTCCACCTGCTCCATTTAACTGCAGGGCGAGGGAAGGCCAAGTAAGTAAAAAAAATTAGCCCAATGTGCTAAAATTTGGCTGATAAATAAGTTGGTTCAGCTTTTAAATACTAAATAGTGAATATTCTTAATATATTAACTATACTTCCAACAAAATAACAAAGTTTTAAAAATATTAAATATATATTTTATGTATATATAAATTTCTTAATGGTACATATATAATCGAGACGGGGAGTGGCGGGGTGGGTTCACCACTAAATCTGCCTCCGCTTCAAACCCGCTTCGAGTTTTCAATTATTTTATTATACCCGTCCCAAATCCATTTAAGAAGCTACCAAATCCACTCCATTAGGGATGAAAAATCGTCGGGTCGGAGGAAATTGCCATCCTAGTCACCACCATCCACCACCGCCACTGCCACCATTTATTTTTTAAAAAAATTTAGAAAATTTATTTGTTATTAAGAGTGATATTTTGAACAACTCAATTTCAAATTTATTCTATTCTGAATTTTAAATTAGTTCATCCAAATACTAGAATGGTTATTATTATTTCATTCTTACACATTTCATATTTACAATCAAACAATAGAATGAGAATGGTCACTCTATTCCTATTCTAATTCTAATCCCACTTGCATTTTATTTCATTCCTGAACATCTCAAACGTAGCATTAATGATATGAAGAATTGTGTGACTTAGGATGAACCCACTCCTTTACCAAGCCCGTACCATACGGTATTAAGAGAAACTTTACACAAAACGAAATACAGTGCTTATTGACCTTGATATCTGTGTCAACGATATTTTATTGTCCACACGAACAAATTCTCACGCTATGAACATTTTGTTCTCATGTTCTGCGCCCACTCTCGCTTCATTTTTATTACGTATGACTTATATTATGCCATTTTCTCTCTTCGTGTGACATAGGTCTACAAAACCTCAAATTCCTCCCCACCACCTCTTTGAGAATAGTAAAGCAATAGCGTTTTTTTTACCTTTCCCCTAAATATTTGTTCGTGTAAATACAGGGAATTGGTGTTAATTGAAGTCCTACCAGACACACAAACACACGCATATATATGCTGGTGATTAACAATTCTCATATAAATTATTGCAAGCCCATTGCCACCCCAACTATGTTTAAGTGACAATATATTTGATACAGATTTTATTATTATTTTTTTTATTTTTTATTTTTTTCTTAACAAGAAACTTACATATGCATTTGAAATATTACCTTCCACATTGGGAGGCAGAAGATATACAGATTTCAAATAGAAAACTAATGAATAAGCAATTGTATGGTTCTCTCTCTAATAAAGCTGTCTTCAAATCAATTAACAAAGTTGATTTACTCCACTCCATAGCCTTCAGGGTAATAAATTAATTACCCAGAAAACCCTAGTTTAATCTTTGTCAATTACTCTGTCTCCTTCTCTCTCTATCTTCTCTCTCTCTTTCTGTACAATACAACCCACCCTTCAATTAGATGACTGCATCACAGAACATGCAACTGCTTGAGCCCAATGCCTCAACTTGGTCTTCACCTGTTGAGGATTATCACCTGAAAAAACAAATATATATATATATATATATATATATATATATATATATATATATATAATGTGAAAACTATGTCAATGAGAAGAAAGTTCACTATTTCATGCTTTAATTTTTGTGTTAAGGTACATGATGATTGTATTATATTGAAATGAAGGATAACTAATTCAACACCAAAATAATTTTAAAGTTACATATCAAAGAGATACTCTTATGATTATAGTAGATACTCTACTGTCAAAACTCGATTGTCCTGAATTCAAAAATTCTATCTACATAAAAAAATAAAAAAATTATTACTTTTTAATAAAAAAGTAATTTGAAGTTTGTACACAAAAATATGACAATCAATACAAACTAATTGAAGTGCAAGGCTTATTTGGCTTTATGATTCTAATGCTATGTTTGGTTGGAGGGATGGATTGAGGAGGGAAGAATGAGAAGAGGGATGGATGATGCTTTTCGTGTTTGGTTGGAGAGAAGGGAAAAGAGGGATGAAGCAAGAGGGATGCTTCATGTTTTTCATCCCTTCTTTCTTCATGTTTTTCTATTCGCCCAAATTTGGGGGAAGGGAGGATAATCATAAGAGTGTCTCTTTGTTTTCAAAAAAATTCAAATGGATATCTACTTTTTATTATTTTATACAGTGAGGATATATTGGTAAAAAAATATAAAAAATCCATCCTTTCTACTATCCATTCCATTCAACCAAACAAAAAAATGGAGGAGACACCTTCGGTTCCCTAGGGATTCCTCATCCATCCATCCCTCTATCTCTTCCATCCATTTTTCCGTCCCTCTAACCAAACGAATCATAAAGGAATAAGGATGGACCATAAATGTGCATTCAATTTCATGAATGTTACTCCATTGTATTTTTTTCTATTTGTGAAAAAGAAAATTATTTTCTTAATAAAATATATATATATATATATATATATATATATATATATATATATATATTTATTTATTTATTTATTCAAAATGAAAAGCGTAACCAACTAATCAATGTCAATGGAAAGAGATCAAGAGTATTTTTCTTTCTTATTTTTTTTTTGGTTGGCAAATAACATACTTCAAATTTTTTGGGTTGTAAGTATATGATTGTTATTTGTAAAATGTATAGACCTGGACCACATATCTTCCATGGATCAGACTCACTCCTTGGACTTCCAACAGCCGATGATTGTCCTTCGAGAGATATGGAGGACCCGCCAAGAGACGTCAACGAGCCTCTACTGCCCGGCGACGAGACCGGGCTGGTTGAGTATTGCCGATTCACCGCAAAATAGAAGTCAAGAGCAGGCAAGGTGTTGCATAGCCCTTGTCCATCCTCTTCGTTGAACCCAAACCCTAGCTCTATACTTCCTTTCAGCTCATTGAGATCCTCGTCGGTCAGGCCCTCGGTATCGTGAATGGAATTCCTCCTCTGCTCCTGGCGGACAATCTGGCGGCGTCGCCTCTCCCATGCAATGTCACGAGGCATCTCACACATTGACAATTGCTTGGACAGCTTCTTGCGGTTCTTCCAGAATGGCGGCGCCTGCTCCAGACGCTGGAGCTCCTCATTTTCCGACTCATATGAGGACATCGATGACGACGACGACAACGTCAACGATTTATCTTTACCTTTTGGAAATGAGGACATCGATGATGATGACGACAACGTCAACGATTTATCTTTTCCTTTTGAGACACCCATGTTCTCTTGTTTTTCTTTTTAATTTGTACTTTCAAGAATAACAGTGTAGAGAGATTGTTTCTGTCAATGTTGTGGGCGGCCGGAATGTAGGTGCGGCGGGGGTGGAGCGGCGGCGGATGGGCTTACGACCGCCTCGACCAACCAGGGAAGGGTTGGGAGGGGTGGGTGGGGGAAAGGAATGGGGGGTGTGTATGTTGATTTGAAGAAGGGCACAAGCCCCACCAGCTCATGCTGATTGACCAGGGGAGGGCCTTAATGGGAAATTGCCAGCAGATGAATAGGGGCGTCTATCCCGGCCATCCATTGGGGCTCTCTCTCTCTCCATATATATATACATCTATATATATATACATATATCGATCTCTCTCTCTACCTTTCATTTGTAAATGCTATGCATGATGCTTTCTACATTAAAATAGGAGGTGAGAAAGCTAGCCATTGTATGGGTGGTTAGCTTCTCAATATATATATGAATAATGATAGGTGGCCGAAGTGCATCCCCAAACAAACAACCGAATTTGACGTGGCCAAGCCACGTCGGAAATTGATGGAGGTCATGGAGCTACGGACCGTGTGAAGATATGCTAAAGAAGTGGGTATGGATAGAGATAAATATGTATATATATTTACACTCACATACAAATTTACATATATACTGAAAGCAAATCATAGATGTTCATAGATTCTTCGTCAATTTTCTGTCTACGATTCTGATGTATATGTTTCTCTCTTAGATTTCACAAAATCGAAGGGATACAGAACAATAAGCATTTTTCCTTTCTTCGATCACCGTATTTTGCATATAAAGTCCTAATCTTCTATTTGAATCTAAATAAGCCTTAATCTGAATTTTTTCTGAAAAAATGTGGAGATTTCCATTGCTAATTCTGATTTAGAGATGGAAGTGATCTCTTAAAAGAAGCACAAACTTTATCAGATAAACTGCTTAAATACTAGGAGCTACTACTGTAATACCATGATTTTTGAATTGATTCAATTTTGTAAAATCAGAGAAAGAAAGAGACTGCTAGAATCTAAGAAAGAGAAGAATCTATCAACCGAAGATGAAGAGACTAGAGAGAGGAATTTGGGGAGAGAAAATCAAAAGAGAGAGTTTGACTTTTCCATGTCTTCTAGCGGTGTTTAGGAATTATGAAGATGACGTGGTTATTAAATCAAGTTCGGCACCTTTTCGGGTGTTATTGTTTGGTTTTTGTATCACCACTCATATATAAATGTAAAAAACATCCTAAATATCTCGTATTTTTAACGGTATTTGAAGCATTGTAACACAATATAATATGTTTGAAGTGACTCGTAACATTTGATGTACATGTGCCACCTGAGTGTTACATTGTTTTTGCACAGTTTTATAATTAGACCATTATACAAAACAAAATTCACCAAGAGTTTTGTAAACAATGGTATCTCTTTTACACTCCAAATTAAATAGTAAGGGTTCGAATCTCCAAAAGAACAAAATGGGTATGTGAGTTACTTGTCAATGACCAAAAAAAAAAATCAAGGTTGATCCGACCCGACTCCAATAGTAATTCCTTGATCCGATAACCCTATAGATAATTTTTAATTCGAATATTCAATCCGAAAAATTCAATAATTGTTAATGGTGTTATTTTTTATTTTTATTTTTTTCTTGTCATATCATATTGATTTTAATTGAATTTGATTAGATAACTAATCAGATTAATTCTTATAATTTAGTTAACTAACAAAATATCCGGTTGAAATTGTTAACCTTTATCAGGTTCAATCTTCAATCTACGTCTGAATAATCATATTGAATGAGATCCGAATCTTATTATACTTGCCTCTTTGGAAATTTATCGAGAATATAGGGTGCCCGGCTATTGTTTCAAAAATTAGATAGATTTGACAAAAACTTGTCATTTTACTGTTAGACCCTTGAGTTATTTTAATACTTTTAACATTGTTGTTTGGTTTTTTTACCTTAAACAAAAAGGCTAAAATCATAAAACTCACACTATTTTTATTTTTTTTCCATCTAAAATTCTGTTTGTAAAAACCCATTTGCATTACAAAGTTATCACTTTGCCCTAATTATGTTACTTTGTAACATTAATGTGATTTCGCTTGCATTGTCAAAATATTTTTAGTGACAAAATTACTCCTACAAAAACATGTGCCAACGATCGGATTCGGATTGGCGGTGAAGCTTGGAAGTATGCTTAGAGAAGGCCAACAATGGACAATGCCGACGGGCACGAAGGACTGAACGGCGATCAAAGAGAGTTGAACCGACGAACAAGGATGATTTCTGAATGGTCACGACTGAACGGCGACTGGCGAGCAAGGTTTTGATTGGCGACATAGACCAGCAATTCTGACGATGGCAAGGCTGTTGGTGACTGCACGATTCCGGTGTAATTGGCTCTGCGTGGTGGAGTTACAAAGATTGGGGTTTGTGCTTTTGAATTCTTGTTTGCAGCTTAGGTGTAGGGACTGATGAGAGGTGGCGTGGCTTGGGTTTTGCAGTCCTTCGGTTTGGGGCTTGGGATTTTTTATTTTTTATTTTATTTTTATACAATTGGGGTTTGGCTTTGTGGTGACGGTTTTGGGTGGTGGCGGGCGGAGGTGCTAATGGAGGTGTTCGGTGGGGTGGGTGGTGATGGAGGTTTTGGATGGGGCTGTTTGTGGTGTATGGGTAGTGGTATTGAAGGTTTTGGGTGGGGGTGATGATGTTGGGTTTTGGGTGGTGGTAATGGAGGTTTTGGGACTGTGGTTGGTGGTTATTGTACTAGGCGCTAATGGGTGAAGGAGATGAAGGTTTGGGTATAACAGTAAAATGATTTTTTTTTTTTTTTACTTTCATTTAACAAGTCTTTAACGGATTATTGACAAAATTGGAATAATATAATAACTTTGTAATAGTGCAGAGGTTTTTACAAACAGATTAGAATTTTATGATTAAAAAAATAAAAAGTAATGGAGTTTTTATGATTTTACCCCTGAACAAAAGGAAAAGTAAGTAATGAGAATTTCTGAAACTATAAATTAGTCTAATTTTTCAAACAAGGGAGGTAAATATAATTATAACAATCTGAAATCACTACTCCATAATTTCCCCTCAATCCACCAATAATAGCCCATAAGGTTCCCTTCCAATCAAATGGTTGTGCTGTGAGACGATGCTAGGATTGGCCCACAAAGTTTTTGTTGATTTTTAATCATTTAACAAATTTTAGGATACTTGTCACATCACCATGTACTCTCAAAATAGCTGTCCACTTATAAAATTGTAACTCACAAAATTATAAATATTATAAGTCACAATTCTCAATATAAACAATTATTTTGGAACAAAAAATGTAAAAAAAAACAGCCTAGTTTAAAACATTTTGAAATATGCCACGTTGGTTTTGTGGACATATATTTATACATGTTCCGGAGAATGTGATACTCACCGATCACAAACTGCCACGCAAGCTGACAACATTTTATTATGTGGCCAAACTCAGGACGGAGCTAGAAAATTTGCTCAGGAGGGGCACATTTTGTAATATTATACACCATAATATATATATATAGAAAGAAATACTTTTGGGATTAAACTAATTATAGATGTAAAATATATGATTAATTTCACTGACATCCTCTTAAATTTAGTTAAATATTACATTGAAATATGTTTTAAAAATCACTATTACTCGTACTGTAAATGTTTGTTTCGTCTTGCACTGATAACTTTTAGAATTCTGACACCATGCAAAAAGACTTAAATATCCTTTGACTTTGTCAACAAAAATATTTAACATGAAGTATTACTTTAAAAGACTAAAATATTCCTAAATGTTCTACAAAATTACAATTTAATTATACATATATATACATATGGTGTTGCAAGAGATGCATCACCTTCGTCTCGGAAGAAGTTTCCAGTCCAATCTGCTAACCAAAAATTTTTTATTCAATATTAAGTTTTGTAAATTATAAATTAGGACATTTAAATTCAATATAAAGACTCCATACCACCGGCAAGCTTTCATCATTACACCAAAACAGAGAGCCAAACCTGGTGTTGTTCATAGAAGAATAGAGAGAGCAAGATCGAGAGACGGAGGAGGAAAATAAAGTGAATGCTTCCAACGATCGACCTTTCACTAATATATCACTGTAACCGCTGGCCGCCACTGCACCACCATCCCATCCCATCCCATCACCGTATCCACCATTCCCACCTCATGCCACCACTGCCACCGCCACCATCCAGCACCATTGATCTATTATACCATCTGATATTTCTCAATCCCATCGTCGAAATACCATCAAGTCAACGTCGGCTATGGAGTTTCGGTGGTGGTGGTTATGGGTTGGTAGATATATGGTTTTGGGATTTAAAGATGTCATCTTCAACAAATCAAGTGGCGCCACTACCACCATCCCTACTACCACCACCACCACCACAAACCTTAACCTCACCCCTACAACCACCGGATAATGAACAAAGCGATGACGCTCCTCCTCCGGCCGACTAACACAGATTCCCTGCAGCTGCTGACAATGACTTCATCGTCATCACAACACATTTCCCTCGACACCAAACAACAATAATCTTCACTTGCCAAAACCCTATGGTTTCAATTCATCCCCAAATCCTGAGTGCACTCCGTCGCCGTTCGATTCCTCTATTCCGGAATAAAATGGTGATTCGAAGTCCTATGATGTCGAAGTTAATACGGACAGCTTCGTTGGTTTTTTTCACCATCATCGGAACCATGGTCGTCACCGGATAATTTGCTCGCCGTCGTCCGATCCGCTTCTTTTTGCCGTCGCTCGAAGTGGACGTTCACAGATCGAGCTCTATAAATGTGTCTATATATATATACTACGAACAAAAATGGGTAATTTTGTCTTTTTAAGTTTACTATATTTTGAATTAAAATGAATTTTTTAAAAAAAAGGTAAGGTTGTCTTTTCACACGATTTTAACGGTGTTACTGGTGAAATGTAAAATTGGACCTAAGTGATAGTAATTTTCGAAGGATGTTTCAAAGTGATATTTGGCAAACCTGAAGGAATGTAGTTAACGAATATAAAAATTAAAAAAACTATTTAAGAGGGAAAAAAAAAAAAAAAAAAAAAAAAAAAAAACAACATATATAGAATATTACGATGGAATGAGAAAATTAGGGGGGGCCCGGGGGGTTCTATATTTTTATGAAAAATATAGATATTATAATTAAAGTATATATAAAATATAAGAAGGGGAGAAAATTCAGCCGCCCAGGGGGGCTCCGTCCCTGGCCAAACTGCCATGCAAGCTGACAACATTTTATTGTGTGGCAGCTTGTGATTGGCCTAGGCCATATACTTCAGCCCTTCGGTGCAGAGACCTTTTTAACAGTTTATGCAGGACACAAGCTACGTGTAACAAATAAATTAAAAAAAAAAAAAAAAAAAACAGAGGCTATGCCAGGTGAAATTGAAGGGCACAGAACAAGTAACGTTGCAATCCCAAGTACCATGACTCATAAGCATAAATTCATGATTCTGAATTAAGGTCTTAGGAACAGCCATCAAAGTTGTGATGCCAAACAATTTGACTGGAAGAAACAGAGCAAAATCCTACCTGCAACTGTAAAGACAGTAAAAATGACACAATCCATAGGCAGCACAAACCTTCCCACAACTCCAGATAGAGCTAGGCTGTATTGAGAAAAGAACAGTATCAGGGAAAACTGATCAATCAACCACTTCTCGCTACTAGCTTAGTGAGAAAAATAACGACAACCAAATGAAACTATAATTAGTGAGCCGTGTGACGCACCAAATAAGATTACTGGGATCTCTGTACAAGCAAAATAAAAGTTCCCATCCTGGCATAAGAGCCCTTTCCCATAGATTCTAGAGGAGACCTTCAAATTGCCAACTCCGCCTAAGAACAAAACTCAAGAGACCACCAAAAATATAAGGAACACCACGAAAAGACTCGTAATATACCATATATACAATCCATCTCAACAACAAGAACGCGAATTATCAGAAGCACAATACAACTACAGGGAACAAGTGTGCTTAGAGATCCACTGCAAATCCAAATAGAACACTGAATTAGTGGTACAAATAGGTGCCAGTGTTGATTTGCCCTGCTCCTTAGTAACTTAGACGCCAAAACGCCAGATCTGTAGTGGATACCATACCATCAGATTTCCAACCCAAAAAAGAAATAAAGTACCATCAGCTTAAAAAAAATACATGAAAATATGCGAAATACCACCAAAAGACTCATAAGAATACATATAATCCATCTCAACAAGAAGAACAGGAATGATCAAAAGCACAGTACAACTACAGTGAACAAGTTCAATGCAAATAAATAGGAGTTAGTATTGACTTGCCCTGCTTAGTAACTTATAGACGCCAAGACGCCAGATCTGTAGTGGATACCATACTAAGAGATTACCAACCCAAAAAATAAATAAGTATCATCAGCTTAAAAAAATACATGACCAACAAAATCTCCAGAATAAGATTAAAGAAGGTAAAATAAAAAGTCTGATAATACGAAAAATCCCCATGATATCCAGAAAGTTTCAATATAAACCTTTTGAGTGACAGCTTGCTTCAGCAAAACCGTTTATCTCTTTCTACCACCACGTTCTCTTAAAGAAAGAGCAAGTGTTTCTCCTGCTGCCACATTGTAGTATGCAAGTGATAAATTGTCCTTAAAAAAGCCAGCCTTTCCACTCAATTTCTGTTTGTTTGCAGGAAGCTGGATCTCTCCTGCAATTTTCTCCTTCAAACTGCCAATGGTTTCAGATAAGGATTGTACTGTAATCTCCAATACTTGCCCTTTGAGGTTTCCTTCATCAACATTTGGCACCGACACAGTGATGCGAACAGGTCCCTGCAGTAAACAACAAAAAGAGAGATAATCTCAATAAGGTGAAATGACAATTCTACAAATAGTAACTATAATGCAATCACCAGATGAAATAATCAAATGAATGATTTCACAAACAAACGATGTAAAGACAAATGCAGAGGAGCCTCGTACCGGATGTTGAGCAAGAAATTGGTCTTCCGGAATAAGCATAGAATCATCAAGCCTTTGCCTCTTTGGCTCTGGTTCGTCCGGAAGAGGTGGAGGAGCTTCCTCAGGTGGCGGTGGGGGAGGCATTCCTTGAGGTAGAGGCGGGGGTGGAACCATGGGCATGCCAGGTTGGGGAATGGAATGGGGAACGTAAGGACGAGGAGCAGCCAAAGGTGTAAACTGAGATCCAGGTGGGGGTGGCACAGGAATGCTAGGGGGATTCACAGAATAAGATTGAGGCATTGGTGGTGGTCGGTTTACCAAAAGTTGTTGCTGTCCCGGCATTAGTGGCATTTGATGAGGTAAAGGCCGACCTGGCGCAACCATAGTGACGACTGGTGGCCTGGGTGGAGGTAAAAGGACCCCACTACCAGTAGGAGCAGAATACTGGATTGCATTTGGAGGCGGCCGAAGAACATTCAAGGCTAATCCAGGTGGTGGAAGAGGAATTGACCGAATTGTTGGCATACCAGGTCTAGGGGGAGGAGGAGGAGCTGCAGGGCCAGGAAGATTTCTCGCATCATTGGCTGCATCATTTTGATCCTCTCCATTGGCACCTTGAGACATCGCTTGGTTTGCAGTCCGCCCGATGCTTCCTGTGTGACCATCCCATATGACCTGCTTAGGTTGGTCATCTTTCTTCTTCTCAATCTCTGCCTTCACGGCATTAGAAACTTCTTCCTCTGTTGTACCAAAAATATCAGGACGGGTCCGTGCAAGTCCAACAATGTTTTTGGATATCTCATCGTCCTGAGCAAGAGTAGTCTCACGAATCTTAGCAAACATCCTATCTTTTTGCTCCTTGTACTTGGGATCAATGAGTGAAATCCTCATATGTTCGGACATCTCATTAATGGGAATTAGTTCGCCAGTAATAGGGGAAACAACAAATTTAGTCGGGTCTCTTTCAGCAGGTATCCTGTCCTCAGGCCTTTTCCAGTTCTTCACAATTCTCATTGGTGGTTCTTGCTCCTCATGAGTTGCTTTCATCTCATACTTCTTCTCACCATTCTCTTCGATACTAGCTGCCCTCATGCCCTCTTCAACAAGCTGCACCTCTTCTTCATCCATCTCCATTTCAACCTCCTTTCCGGGTTCAACAATATCCTCTTCCTCCATCGCTGTCATCTTGCTCCTCCTTATAACCTCTTCAAGCGTCATTGGAGGAGGTAAATCCTCATCCTCATCATCGGCAAAGTCTATTGTCTCAACCACAACAAAATCATGCCAATCAATCATAGCCATTTGCACACGTTCCTGTTCAATCTCATCTTCTGCTTTCTGCCTTGCCTGCTCTTGTGAACGTTCCCACTCTAACCGGTGCAAACACCGTTCAAGCACAGTAGTCATATCAGCAACACTCTTCCTCAGCTTATCAGTCAACCCTTTTGGAGGCATCAACACTTTAGAGTACGCATCTGCAAGTGATGTAAAAAACATGAACATACTGTGGGTTGGTTTCAGAAAATGAAATTGGGGGTTGTTAATCTCTCTGCTTGTCAGTCCCGTCAAAAACGATTTCCCATTGCGAGCCACGAATTGTGCAGTGAGTTTAATAATATCCAGCTCCTCCCCGGTTATTCCTTCAGGAAGCCGGACAGTGTACTGCTCTGCCTCTGGAGGCTCAAGAACTTTATGGATGGGTCTAAACTGGGAAGCAGGATCAGGCTTTGCAGCTGCGTCATTACTATCAGCAGCCGGAGCAGAAGGAGCTGACTCAAGAACAGATGAATCTGCAGATTCTGAAGGAGTCTGCTGTTGAGCAGAAGCTTGATTCTGCGAACGAAACTCGGAAAGGCGGTGCTGGTAATATGCATGGTATGGATCTGAAGCATTCAAGAAATTGAACTTCGCATTTCCTGCATTGTTTGCAATAATCCTTTTCTCAAACTCGGGTCCATTCTTTGCCACAAACTGTGCAGTTTTGTCAACAATATTTCTGATATCCGGAGGAGGGTGTATAATTCCAATGGTTCTTGTATGAGTCGCAACCGATGCAGGAGCTGAATTCTGATCCTCAGCAGCCTCTAACATATTCTCATCATCGGACTTCTCTGGAACTTGAGATGGGGGAAGTGGACCAAGATTTCCATCAGAAGGGGGTGCCGGAAGGGGCAATATCGGTTGCATGACCGGCATTTTTTCCTCTTGACGTAAAAGTAAACACAAAGCAAATGATTCACTCTAAAAAATTCAGCTTAACCTCATGGTCCGAGCAAGCACTAATTAGATCCTGCAAGTATCTGATTTTTCCCTCTGAAAGGAAACCAAAGCTGATATGAAAATTCAGAATCTACAAATAACAACTTATCTCATTCAAAACCAGTTTAAATCAAGCTTATATGCGCACACACAAACCCGCGCAAAACACACACACACATATATTTGTTCTAAACAAGTATAAGGGTTAATTAGGTTTTGATTTTAGTTTTATAGAGTGCCAAATACGAATGCCTTTACTTTTCATGTCCCTTTTCTCAGTAAGGGCACCATGCTTAATCAAAAATTCAACTTCGTTGGGAACAAAAATTGGGAACCCATTATACGACCTCCGAAGAAAATCGCAGTATGAACTTCACGAATGGAAAATTAGGGTTTTCAACTAGGAGAATTAGGGTTTTATGCTATGAAGTTAGAAACGTCCACGATAATTAAAATCATGTTATTTTCTGTAATATATGAAGACAAAATCAGATAAATGTTAAAATAACGAAACAAAATACAGATTTAGACTAGAGATCTTGAAATCTATCTTATCGATTCATACGAATTAAATTCTTCCAAACAAAAAATAGAAGAACAAGAGAGAGAAGGAGATACATATATAAATATATATATATATATATATATATATAGAGAGAGAGAGAGAGAGAGAGAGAGTTTACCTCTGCTGTTCGATGAGCTCTGCTACGCTCTCCTCCAGGTCGGGGATGTAAAACGAGAGAGAGAGAGAGAGAGAGAGAGAGAGATGTTCTTCGCTTTCGCTTTAGGCTTTTTACAGTCCTAAATGGCCAATGTTTTTCAAGCCCAGTTATGATTTTAATGGGCTTACCTTCTGTACTAGTCCACTGGACTCAGTTAATCAACCCACATCTCATAGTTGGGCTAACTGGTCCCTTAATATTTATCAGGCAATAATCCTACAAGGTTGGTGAATGCCCTTTTACCTATGAGGACCTTAATAATTCGCCAAAAAAAAAAATCAAGGTTTAAGGATGTCAATTTCACCCGAAATACGGGTAATGGTTGGGATTCGGTGCAACATCGGTGGTATCGGGCCTCTTAGAACACATTATAATCCATCGATGGATACATGCAGTCCCCGTTAAACATGAACCATGCAATTATAGGGAAAAAAAAAAAAAAAAAATCCTTAAGAATAGCTTTAAAGGGATTCGAACTCTCAATTTTCAAGTGTTGAAAGATGAAACTGATTTTTAAAAGATAAATACTATTGATAAAACCAAACTGCTTTAAAGGCAAACCATTGATGGTGAAAGTTGTTTTTTGCATAGAAGCCTCCCTCTTATTGGTATGACTAGAATATTTTGCCAAATATCCTACCCTCTCTTACTAGAACAGATCTGACAAATTATATATACTCTACTTCCTTTATTCAAAAATAAGTTTTATTTATTTATTTAGATGTCAAGTGTTTTTGGGTTCTCAAAATTGTTCTAAGATTTTGAATATTTTTCTCAAGTAACAAAGTAAATTTCAAACTTTTAGTGGATCAATTTTAAAATTTCTACCTTCCAAAAATAAATAAATAAATAAATAAAATTTCTAAGTCCATGTCTCCTTAAAAAAGTTAAGTATTGGAAGTTTTATATATATATATATATATATATAGTGTCAAAAGTTCAAAACTCAAAAGGGTACAAGAGCGCATATATATTCCAATAGTTGAAAAATCCAAACACAAACTGGGACTAGATTCACTTTCATTGTAATCCAACTACAGTCCTAATTGGCCAATGCTGAATAAGCCCAGTTCTGATCTTAACGGGCTTACCTACTTGGGCTAGACCACTGGACTATATTAATCAGCCTAAATCTCATAGTTGGGCTAATTGGTCCCTTAAAAAAAAAAAAAAAAAAAAAAAAAAAAAAAAAATCATGCAATGATCAGACTTTTGGGGAAACCACTTGTACAAGTTGTACTACTAGGCTGCTAATGCCCTTTACCTAAGAGGAATTTCATATTCAACCAGAAAAAGAAAAAAAAAATTAAGGTAAATAATTCACCAAGGAAAATGGAATACTAATAAGGCTAGTGCAGACTATGAACATGTCATGTCATCACTTCTGTTAAGATTTAGTTGTGTATACAATCATAACATAATGTGTAACAACCCAAACTCGGGGGTCTGGATCGCTAATTGGGTCCTTGTCCAGACCAGAGGACACACAAGGTTACTATGGTCATTTCATGCAATGGAGATAGATAATTTGACACTAAGTAAGTCCAAATAGGTAAATTTAACTCAGTCAAGTCATTATATAATAAATCAAGAAGTTCTAATGGTCGTACACTTGGTTTCCCCATAATTACGCATTCTCGGCATAACCGGATTCCTGACACGGTTTCACTAAACCTGAATATCTTCCCATCGGAATTGAATCTGAGAATGGCATTGGTACCATTGGAAAGCTAACGAAAAATTCTTCATTTTGAGCTCAAGAATGACCCCATTTGGATTTTAAAAGAAAAAGATATAGCTGTTTGAAAATGGCACATCAGTGCTGAAAAAGGAGGTGCGAGTGCTCGGATGACACCCTGCGAGCGCTCGTAGGGCATCCGGCGAGCGCATCTGGCAAACTCCGAGCGCTCAGCTAAGGGTTGTTGGCTACTGGAAAATGGTGCTCGGAGGGGCTGAGATTGCTCAGCCCTAGGCTAAGAGCACTCGGGAAGGTCATGGGATGGAGTTTTTAGCCCATTTTTTATCTGGTTCCTATTACCGAGCATGATATTTCTCCATTTTGACCATTATCCCCCTGTCCCAACTTACAAGCATAGATAAATGAAATGTTATAACTTAAAATACATTAACATAAATGAGGCAAATATCTTATTTTACATTGATTTGTCCCAAAACATACATCTTGATAATATACAAATGTAATACTACGATCACCTATTACACGCCTCAAAATTATTCATAACAATTACATTGATCCATCATTATATCACAGACAAAATAAATGACTTCTATAGTCTCAAGTACATTGCTTTCAATGAGTTAACAAAAGAATAAACCCACATTACACTATAACTCTATTTCTACATTAAGGTTTGGTTACAAGAGGTCGTCAACGGTCGTCATAGCCACAATTTGATTAGCGAAGGTGCGTCAACTACTACATCATTTCCATAACCTGAAAAATATTAAAGGAATGGGTGAGCACGAAGACTCAGTAGAAAATGCCTAAGGCATCAACTTTGGACTCACTTGAGCCACATATCACATATTAAGGCTAAAAGAAAACCGGGGTCATGCATTGTGATCTTTATAACATTTAAGCCATAAAATCAATCTCATCAATGGCATTTATACGATTTATCACAATTATTCATAGAAGTGCAATGCAATGCACCACATCCCCAATCTTGGTCTCCACTAACCCTAACTCATATCGAAAATCACTAACCGACTTTACCGAGGCAAGATTAATTAGGTATCCTTGGCCTCTAAACCGACGACCATTTGGGGACTAGTAATCAACTTTATGCGTCCTAAACTGGTATGCGCTCCCTCTAGGTCAAGGTTAGCACCGAACTCGCGAAATCCGGTTCTTTTTATAAAAATTCATTTCAAGCCTTTTCTCATTTCCCTTTCCCTTTATGTCATGCATATGCTTCAATTTCATCAACTAGACTTCAATTTCAATTTTGCAATAGTAATAGCATCAACATAACATTCTTTATACAATGGATACAAACATGACATTTTCTACGATTTGGCTACAAGCATGTTCATCATATAACTCACATTTCACAATCATGCTAGCATTTAGAACATAGCATAGAATAATACTTCATTCATCACAAGTAAGCATGCTTAATCCACATATTTCATATCATCATCATCTAATTAGCAACATAGTTATAATTTTACATTCAACGTGAATTTTTTAGGAGGACAAGGCAATTTATTTCAATGAAAGACAAAGCTTAGAACATTAGGAAACCTCTACCTCAATTGTGTGCAACCAAACAAGCCCTTAGCTAGACCCCAATCTCGAAATTCTCCAAACACTAGCATCCATATCACCAAATGAAAGCCATTGCCGTGTAGAATCACAAAACTCTCTCCTTACTCTTCATCAAAATCATACTCTAAACACTTCAAATATAAACTTTAACAAGGTAGATATATATTTGTACATAGATATAAAGAGAGAAAAAGAAAAATTTAGAGAGAAAGAGGAAATGCCGAAATATATGGGGAAAGAAGGAAAGGGTTGGGTTTGTCTTGCAAAAGGGGTGTGGTTCAAGTGTCAAATTATTGTGGTTTACTAACTTTTACCAAGTTACCACTATTGTAATGCCAACAAGATCCCCAAAATGTCATTTATAATCTATAGATACATGTATATGTATAACCATAACGTCCCTCAATGCAAATGGCAAAAGTGAAAAAAGTTATCGAGCACGGAAATCGTCACAACTTTCAAAAATTTTTAAAATCAATCCCATCGCCTCTAATTGACTTAAAATAATTAAAATGCATTTCTAAAACCCTCGGCTCAAGAAAATGACCTAAACGGCTCGCGTGGCACGCAAAACGAGCCATGAAAAATAAATAAAATAAAAATTAGAAAAAAAACAGAAAATCCGGGACATTACATAATGACTAGTTTGCACAATTGATAATGTGGTATGTTTATAGTCGTTGGATAATGTCTTAGAGATGTTTGAAGAGAAAATTTAATAGAGAAAATTAATTTTTAATCCATCTCTCCCTCCCACTTATTATTATTTGATTAAAAAAAAAAAAAAAAGCATGATATTTCCTTTATAAAGTTAGTATTTCATATTGTAGGAATAATCAAAATGAGTGCATAAACGTAATCGATTTACTTCAAAGTAGCTTTACTCGAATCGAAAGACAAATTGTCGGATTCTTCACATGGCTTCTCAACCTCCTTAAGATCTCGTGAGCGGAATGCTCTAATCTATAACCCAAAAGCTTTTCTTGCTCTACAAAACAATTCACATAGAGGATTTTGTGTGTGCTAAGATTTGTGTGTTTCCTTCTTTGGTTCTCAAAAAAAATTAGACAAATAAAGCTCCTAAATATAATCCAAACTTTCCAAACCGGATCAGACACACTCATTAGGCACGATTAGGGGTGGCAAAATTTGTCATGATTCGCCAACACGATTCAAACACACAACACGATATAAATGGGGTTTGGGTTTACCTTAATTGGGTTTGGGTCATAAATTGGTCGACACGATTAGTCCGTTTAATTAATCGTGTCGTGTTAAGGTTGAGGGGATTAACACGTGTAACCCGTTTATTCTTGTTTAAATAAAAGTTTCATAATCGTTTTAAACTATCACTCGTGTAACTCGTTACTTGTTTAGACCTAATTACTATAGACCATTAGGTCATCTCAACATAAACCCTAATAAAAAAATATATTAGCTCCTTAACTAATATATATATATTTTAGTATTTATTGTTTGATTAAAAATTATAAATAATCTAAATAATATAATGCCTTCTTTTGATAAATATGTCATTAAATAGGTTAACATGTGTAACATGTTTAATAAATATGTCGGATTTGTGTTTGGGTCGATCTCTTCAATAAAATACCTTGACACAACATAATTATGACCTGCGAACACGATATTCGCATTGCCACCGTTAACCTTGATTTGAGTCTGAACCCAAAGTCCAAGACATATGAATTAAGAGAAGACAGAATTTTTAAGACTCCAAAGGACCATTTTTGCTACAAATAGTTTTGAAACATGTGAAATAGTTCTTTTTCTTTTTCATATGCATATTCCTTTTACCCTTTTTCTTTTCCTTTCCCTAAAAGCGAGAAAGACCTTTTGCATTTGAAATGTGAAGTTGATGCCAAAAATTGCAATTACTTGAAGCAAATTACCACCAAACAAGTTAGTAATTAACATTAAAATGTAGGAGAATTGGTCATTATATATTGAAATAAGCTATAATATATATATATATATATATATATATATATATATATATATATATATAATCATTAGGGACTTCCAAATATGGGCTCATGGGATTTTTCTCTGTATCCAATAATATGTCATGTGCATGAGGGATTAATATGGTTCATATGATTGACGCAATAAGGTTGTGTAAAATGAAATAGACATGAGATTGTTTCAAAAGTAACATGTGAAATGAGCCCTCAGTTTGTGTGCATTTTTTTTTTTTTTGGGTAAGGCAAAGCAAAAGCTTAAATTCACCTTCTAGTTATGGCCCAATGATCATTAGATTCATTTTTTTTCCCCTTTGTGGCAAAACGAATAAAAGTAAAGGTGAAAACATAGGAGGGGGACCATTTGGGAGTTTAAAGTTGAAACTTATTTTAAATTTTAAACTGATTTTAAAAAAGAAGTGTTTTTTTTTTTTTTTTTTTTTTTTTTTTTTTTTTTTTTTTTTTTTTTTGAGATGCATAAAGCAAGTGTTTTTGGCTTCTCAAAATTGTTCTTATATTTTCAAATTTTTTCCAGTAAAAAAGTAAATTTCAAACTTTTAGATCAATTTTGAATTTTTTAAGTGCATGTCTCCTTTAAAAAATTAAAATTGTTAAAGAAACCTATATGAGTGTGTGTATTAGAAGGGTACAGGAACATATATCAATCATGGTTCGCCGTATCAATCGATACGCGACATATTGGTCGGTTTATAATCTTTTTTTAAGAGTTCGATACCGTTACACACCTCTATAAATCGAGTGATTCAACTAATTTACATCGATATTTGTTCGAATTTGTTACACCGTGATTGCGACTACGAATCATGATACCAATACTTGTAAAATCCAAACACTAAGAGGGACAAGATTCACTTTCCTTGTAATCTAACCATAGAGGACTTCATATCCCTCTCTCTTTTTTTTTAGGTACATAAGACTCTGTATCTCCTTCAAATTTTACTCCCTCAAATTACACCACATTTGACAAAAAGGTGCTACATCCGAAGTTCTCTCTCTTCCTTACCCCCACTGGAATGAAAGGAAACTTTAGCCAGATATCCTTTGAAGTACTCACTATAACCCAAACAGTGTCAATACAAGCAATATCTTTTTGTTAATACACACATATAATAACCAACACCTCTTTTATTACAAATTTAAAGTCTACCCTTTTTCTCTTTTGGAATTAGAAAGTAGACTAGAAGTGAAAAAAAATAGAGATAGAATCCTTCTAATAAGACTTGAATAAATGTGCAATATAACCAAAACCATTTATTATAAATTAAAGTTACTATTGTTTTTAAAATTAATTTTTGCGTCCGAATTCAAGTTCTCGTAATTATAACAAAAACAATAATAATAAATAATTTTGTCCTAAGGGTAAAATGATATAAACAACTCGAAAGTGCATCTTCACATTTTTAGTGATTCGGTGAAAAACGAATGAAAAAATAAAGATTTTTCATTGCCATGGGTTGAAAGTTCATCAAAAATATTTGACATAACAATGAAATGTCAAAATTGCACTCAATTTAAGCTATGACTGCATAACAACTAAGTTGTTAATGTAGTACATGAGAAAGATTGGTAAAATCAAGTGTTTGATTCTTATCATTGTACAAGAAGAAAAAATAAAAAAATTCTAAAGAGCACTTTACATGTAGCTCACTCAAGTCTCTCCAAAAAATGATTTGTATATATCATCACAAACTTTGTGCCAATTAAGGTTCTGATTTGTGGAACATTGTTGTTTTCCACTTTCATTTTTGTGGGCTAATCTTATCTAATGACACAATTTTTTTATAGGCAAAGAGAAAAATGGTGTTCCTCAGATTCTTTTGACAACTAAGACAATCATGACTGCGAATCAGATGCTCGGTAGTAGAATAAACACACAATTTCTAGAAGCTTAACAAACAAGATAAGTATAACCCCGATGAATGGACCAAGCACAATATATTGGATCTTCATTCATGAACTTCTTAGTATCTCACTAATTTTAATGTATTTTCTGTGACATAGGCAAGCACTTCTAGGTCTCCTCTTACAATTATTGGTTCAAATGTCACCCTCATAAACCCTATTTTTTTTTAATTAAAAAAAGTTTGAGATGAGCTTGGATCAAGTGTAGTATTACACAAATATTATACTGCATCTATGGCAGTTCGTAATAAATTTTCAAAGGTTTGATATCTTTACACACCTCCATGAACCAGCCAGATTACACCAATATTTGCTCGATCTCGAGTTCGATACACCGCGACCGATATCGTGACTGCGAACCTTGACTGCATCTGACAGTCTACAATCCTCGCACATATGAACGTGAACAGATGTAAAGATTTTAGACCCTCAAATGCGCACAGTAAGTTAATACGAAAGATTGGGGAGAAATTATTATATAGTGCCAGTCAATCACAACCTTACATGCAGGGACAG
Source organism: Cornus florida (assembly GCF_030987335.1). Taxonomy (NCBI): domain Eukaryota; kingdom Viridiplantae; phylum Streptophyta; class Magnoliopsida; order Cornales; family Cornaceae; genus Cornus; species Cornus florida. The sequence continues at coordinate 22,691,278 of NW_026775573.1, forward strand.
ACCCATGTTCTCACTATTATGCCCAGGGATGGATAGTGGGGGCAATTACCACCACTGAATTTTTTTTTTAGTATTATACTCTTATAATTTGTTCATTTTCAATAATATACCTATGAAATATTACATTTCCCCCCCCCCCCTTAAAATTACTTTAAAAAATGCACTATTGCACCCCAAAATTCATTTTTGCCCCCCTTTCCCTAACATCTTGGCTCCGTCCTTGATTATGATCCCTATTTTTGTCACTTTGATATGTATATTTATGAAATTTTACCTTTGTCTTTCTGAAATTATTAAAAAAAATCAGTATTGTGCCCCCAAAATATTCTGGATCCGTCCCTGCTTGCATGCAAATAAAAAACATTGAAAAAGTTGGAAAAGTTATTATATGGTCTCAGATCAATAACCATATAATATGTAAGTAATTGTGTTAAAAATATGTAAATTTATTTCAAATTTTTTCTTATATAATCAACGGTGATAGACTGGGAATAATAATTTTGAACCTTTTAATTTGTCTTCATAAATTAATATATTTATAATTATGTATATGTCGAGTTGTAATTGATACGGAAGAATTTCTCATGATGCAAACTCCTTTGAAATAATCAAGCTCGAGCAATGACTTCATGTGACATGACCCTGGAGTGTAGAGTTTGGTCACTTACCTATAATGTCCGAAAGGAATACAAAGAATATAATAACATGGTTATGCTTAGAAGTCAATTGCAGATACTCAAAGCATTTCCTTTATAGACTATATATATTATAATACATAGTGAAATTTTATTGTGTATTGGATTTTAAAATAATAAAAATAAAAAGCACGTTAATCAAATTGGATGTGGTGGTTAGTGGGAGAATCATTAGGCATAGGTTGTGTTATCATGTGAATATCAAATTGGACAAATATAAAATCTATGGATAGGCTTTTTGACATTGGATCAAATTTATTGAGATGATGGGGTCATGCCACCTATGAGGTTAGAGATCCAATTATACCCTTCACATTAAATGGACTCAATTCTTAAACCGGTTATGTATTTTAGGGTGAAGGGAGTATTTAATTGAGTAAAAAATAATAATAATTAAAATATAGTTTTTTTTCAAAATTCGGGGACATTTCTATATTTTTTTTTATGTCCAATTTCTATATGTTTTGCACTCTTTTTCCGTATTTTTTATTTTTTTCAAATACATTCATATAGTTAAAAAAATGTTTATACATATAAATGCCGTCAAATATTTCTCAGACGGAATATGAGATTTTATAATCACTTCTTTTTAGGACCCAACATCATGTTTGTACATGTGCTTCCTAATCTCTTGGGGAATAACTTTGATTCCATTTATTACGACGCTCCTCCATCGTAAAAACGTCTCTTAAAAATGAACAAGAAGAAAATAGTAATATGCATACTGATTGCCACCTATTTGTGAACATATTAGTCCGGCCATTTCTAATGAGTTATAAATTCGGTCAGAACCGCTTCATATCCCTTGATTAGGTCGATCTCTTCATATGTGGACGCATTGTATTGTATCGAAATTCTAAACTCTTCCAAAAAAAAAAAAAAAAAAAAAAAAAAAAAAAAAAACCTATCAATTTTTGAACTTGATCTCAATTCTAGGTAAAGTTGAGCAATGGTACGAACCCAAGTGGAACCTTACTCGTATTTTAATTTTATAATATTGTTAAAATCAGTAACCCAAGTCAAACCTGATCTAACCTAATCATAATCCCATTCACTCAATTAACCTAGTTTAACAAATCTAATTCCACCTTCACTCCGCCTTGAGTTATAATTTTTAAAAAAGATAATAAAAAAGAGAAAAAATTAAGATATTATATAGTGATCTAGTTAGTAGAACACCCAACTCTCTAATCGGGTATGAGTCCTCCCCTCCCCTAGTTTACACTTAGAGTCCTCCCCCTCCCCTAATTTACCGTGATAAAAATAAAAACTAATTACCTATAATGACTTAGTCCTATCAATTTTTAATGACTTAGTCCTATCAATTTTTAATAAAACCAGTGAGTCCTTTTTCTTGCATGTTCCTTATTAGTTCTTGATCTCTCAAACTTTCAAAAAAAATTTAACCAATTGTAATTATATAATTTCAAATTTTTGAATAATTATGTCCAATTTTTTTTCTCTAAAAATTTATTTTATTCTCTAGACTAGTAATATTATTTTTTGTTGAGAAACATTTGAATGATTTTCTTATATTTTTTAAAAACTAAATATGTAATAGTTAAAAAAAATAAAAATAAAAAAAATAAATGATCAACAGGCCAGTGCCCTAGTCGTACAAAACTCCTACTTCTCAAAGGGAACTCAGGGCTCGACTCCTGATGAAAGCAAGTGAGTTTCAATTATATATATATATATATATATATATATATATATATATAAAGTTAAAATTCATTAAATGACTAGAAACTCCTGAATTTTAAGATAATATTATGTTATAAAATTAGTGCTTTGAAATTAAAAAAATTTAGCTCAAAATTTGTCATTCCTATACAATCTAATGGTGAAGAGGTCCAAAATTATCATGGTAGACCAAATATATATATATATATATATATATATATATAAATAATTAAATAGAAATTATTAAAAGAAATAGTAACAAATATGAGACTCATTTAAATAATAAAAACAAAACTAAAATGACACATACAGAGTGGAGAGAATCTTGGTCAGGTCAACTATGTCCTCACACAGTGGGTCTCACATACCTTTACTATTTGTACACACACAACCAAACAAATAAGCCACGAAGCCTGCACAGTCAACATTCTTGGGACAAGTGTCCACTAACCTGACATCCTTCCACGTGTCAACATCTATGTCGTCAATAATGCCAACGTCTACTTGGGATGCTCCCGTTCCAGAGTGGATTTGTGGGCCCAATCTCTGACAAGACACCAACAGATAATAAACTCGTCCTAATAAAGAGATAAACTATTATATTATTTTTTAAAAATTAGATATTTTGCTATTTTAATTACTAATGTCAATTAAAGATTCTTTATCTATTATGAATAAAAATAATAAAATAAAATTTATTACTGAAGTGTTTATTTCTATATTTGTCAGATTAATTAATAATAAAAAAATTGACATTTATATTATTTTTAAATTATTATATTATTGTAATATCAATCTCTGAAGTACAACAAGAATTTTGTATTTTGTGTCAGTAAACGATAACGATAGACTCTCCATCCTTTTAAGGTTTTTATCTAAATAGCTGTCTTGATTTTTATTGTGGACAATTATATCAATTTTTTTTTATTATACTAATATTATTTTTGTGACTAAAATAGAGAAATTAATTTGGGTTTTGAACTAACGTGAATAATGATTATAAAAAGTCGAAAAATAAGGCATAACGAGGTCTTTGGTGGGACCCACATAAGGATCTTTGACAGAGGTGTCAGTTTCATTACTGTGCTTCTCTTCTCTGCTCTCTCTGTTGCCATAGCTCCCTCTCCCTCTCTCTCACTCTACTTTCTCTCTCTTTTGTAACTTCTCTCATCCCATTGTGCTTGCGATTTTGTTCACTTTCTCTTGTTCTTTTTATTTGATTTTTTTAATTAAAAGAGAGACTTTGTTTTCTTTTGATTATCCTCGTCCCTTGTCCAAGAGAAAAGCAAAGTCTTCTCTTTCACACCTTCAAATTGTAGACCCATAGAATGAATTAGGGTTTCGCTGCTCAGGTACAGTGTCGTTTACACTTGTTGCTTCTTCTTTTCCATTTTTTTTTCTTCTCTCTGTTTCTGCAAGAACTACCCATCTAAATTGCTAATTTCTGTGTGGGTATTTTTTATTTCAGTCTGATCCTCCGAGCTCACTCTGGCTCTGCTTCAAAACCCTCTGAGGAATCGAAAAGTCTGGAGTTGTGAACACTGATTTTCTGGGTATTTGCTCTGTTTTGGTAATGTGTTTTTGTTTTCTTGTTATATAAAAATGAAAAACAAAAAAAAGAAAAGAAACAGTTTCTCTTCTTTTCTCTTCTCTAATCTGCTTTCTGGGGTTTTCAAAATGAGAGTTTTGTTTTTCCCGAGGGAAGCAAACAAAACAGCTTTGGAGATAGATGATTTAAAACTCTTCAAATTTAGGCATTTCCCATTTGGGTTTTGTGTTTTTTGAAATGGGTTTTTGGGTTTTCACTTTATAAGATCAGTATTTTCTTTTTTTTTCCTTTCCTTGGAATTTTGTGTGTTTGTGTGTGTGTTTGTGTTTGTGTGTGTGTGTGTTTGACATCTAAATTCTAATTTTGTGGAAAATAGGTTTGGCTTCAGTTGGGTGGTTTTAACATGGAGGGTGTTGAAGAAGCTAACAAAGCAGCTGTTGACAGCTGCCATAGAGTTCTGAGCCTCTTATGTCAATCTCAAGATCAGGTTCAGTACAAAAACTTAATGGTGGAGACAGGGGAGGCTGTGTTCAAGTTCCAGAGGGTCGTGTCTCTTCTGAGTAATGGTCTTGGTCATGGAAGAGTGAGAAAGTTGAAAAAGTTCAGCTCATCCTTGCCCCAAAACATTTTCCTTGAAAACCCAAATCATAAAACCAATCCTTCACCACTAACCCTCCAATTACTCCCAACTAATAACCCTAAAAATCCAATTCTTGAAATGGATTCAAAGCCTAAAAGTACTACTATGCAACTCAGCCAGAAAATGTTTCTCGAAAACCCGACATTAGATGTCCCTTCATCAGTCAAGCCTCCTCTGCAAATTGTCCAGCAAAAGCCATCACAGCACCACCAATTCCTTCAACAGCAGCTTCATAATCAGCAGCAGATGCAGAAGTTGCAGCTTCATCAGCAGCAGCAGCAGCAGATGAAATATCAAGCTGATATGATTTATTCTACTAGTAACAACAGTGGCATAAATCTCAAATTTGATGTCTCTAGTTGCACCCCAACCATGTCATCCAACAGATCATTCATGTCGTCTCTAAGCATCGATGGCAGCGTGGCGAATTTAGGTGCAAACTCCTTCCATTTGATCGGCGTGCCTCAAACGTCCGACCAGAATTTGCAGCAGCCTCGGAGGAGGTGCAGTGATAGGGGAGAAAATGGGAGTGTGAAATGTGGCACCAGTGGTAAATGTCACTGTTCGAAGAAGAGGTCAGTTTTGGTCCTCTACTTGGTAGTCAATTGGTTGTTTTCTTGCTAGTGTGTGTTTGAATTGTTAATGCTTGTATTTGTAGGAAATTGAGGGTGAAGAGATCTATAAAGGTGCCTGCCATCAGTAACAAGGTTGCAGATATTCCTCCCGATGAGTATTCTTGGAGGAAGTATGGACAGAAGCCAATTAAGGGATCGCCGCATCCTAGGTTTGTGTACCTTTACTGCTTGAACATGCTTGATTGTTTTTATGATATGGTTTAATCTTCAATTTGCCCTAATTTTTTTCTGTAATTGTTTTCAATAGTGTGTGTCCATGACCAAATTAGATTTTCATATTGACCACTTCTTGTTGTTACTGCTTTTGTAATTTTCTGTTTGGAACTTGTGTACGTCCCGAAATTGTCAATTGTCTAAATATTCGTGTGCTTGCATGAACTGCTGACTGAACTTTTTGGTGCTTCCATATAAGTTACTAATATTTGGTATTGCTTATATGTGTGCCTTATAAGTTGCATACCGAGTATTATTTAATTTGACCAGCTTCAAAGATTAAATTTTACCAATTTTGGAGAATCGTGAAATTTCAACCCTTTTATATGCAATGTATTAGCAGACTATATTTTTTATTTTTTATTTCCTAAAGTTCAAGCAAACACGCTCATCCACAATATATTTTTGCCCCCACCGGGACTCAACACTCGACCTCCCCAAAGTGGGAGAAAAGCTTATACCATCTAGGCTCGAGCCTATTGGTTTCTTTTTTATTTTCCTTTCAATAGGGGTGTCATGTTTAACTCAAAAGCTTTCCAAGGTCCCTTACTGCTTATCTATTTCCCCGAAGAATGTTCATACACCTAATCAGAGAAAGTGTACAATTAGGTTGGTTGTTTTTTTTGATTTTTGGTTAGGTAAATACTCGCACACACATCCACAAATGCCAACTATGGGGCTGGAACCCCTCACCTTTCCTTTGAGAGAGGAGAGGTTATATCAGCAGGGCTGATGGCCCTGTGGTTGTACTGGTAGGTCAGTTGAAGAGGTTTCCTCATTTACTTGATTCCTTTGACTATGTTTGTAGGTGTTAAAATCTTTTATGTTACTATTGTTATTAAATTATTATAGTTTCTTGTTCAATGCTTTGCTGATTATACGTTATCTAATTTGATTTTAGAACCATTCGAGCTGACTATCATGCTCTTGTGCAGGGGTTACTATAAATGTAGCAGCATGAGAGGTTGCCCAGCGAGGAAGCACGTTGAGAGGTGCTTGGAAGACCCTTCGATGCTTATTGTCACTTACGAAGGTGAGCATAACCATTCCCGGTTACTGACAACACAATCTGCTCATGCTTAAGAACTTCAAGGAATTCTACATCGGATGTGGTTTCAAGAATCCAGCTTTGCTTGTTTTGATACAATGAAACCGTTGATGTTCAGTTGTGAATTGCTCCTGTATATAGTATATGGTTCAAAATTGAAGACTGCCATTGATGGAGCTGATATGTGGTAAAGTAGATAGGTTTTTTGCCGTTCTTTTTGCGTTTTGGATCAGGTGCCTTTGAGTTAGAGAATCAGGCTAAATGAATAGGTTTAAAGTTGTAAACTCTCTCTTCCCGGAAAAACAAAGTTATGCTCCTTTTTTTTTTTTTTTTTTTTTTTGGTGGATGCAAAATCATTAGTCAGCATAATTTGTAAAATGTTAAGCTCTAGTTTGGTTGCAGGCATTGGATCTGGAGCACTGCTTTTAGCTTAGGTTGTGTCTTCACTGCTAAGAAAGTTTTAAGCAACCGATGTCAAGTTTATGTCCTGTTTTACTCTTCTGGTAATGGAAATGGAGGAACTTTCTTATTTGATTATCCTGGAAATTACTCATGAGTTTAGGGTTCTGTCTGAATAGCAGGTGACATATATGCTTAATTTACCTGCAATGTGGGATAGCTAGAGTGGATTACATTAAGACCCTTTTTTTGGGTAGTTTGGTAAATTCAAGGTTGAAGTTACCCAGCCAAACAATCACCATTTTTATTTATTTCTTATTTAACTATGACAAGAAACACTCACGCAAACCCTTTTTTTAGGCGGCGTGGAGGTACCACTTGCCCCTATTTGTAAAAATGTTAAAGACATTCAGGTAATATGTCTTTTTCTTCTATTTTTCCCAGACAGTGATCGGTCTCTTTGGACCCTATCACTACCATATGGTGGGGCCCACAGAAACTCCATGGGAAATCGGAGTATCTCACAAACAACACACACGCATTAAACATCACACTGGCAAATTTATTCATATTCGTGTGTGTGTGTGTCTATATATATATATATATATATTGAATTTTTTAGAGTTTCTGGATCGAGAATACTTCTTATGAGAACATAATGGTATGTACTTATGATTGGTTCTAGGGAGACTGAGCGATTGGGGGTACCATAGAACCATTTGACAAGGAATAAGTACATCAAAAGAGAAAGCAGAAAGAACCGAAACGAAGTAGACAAGCACTCTCGATAAATGCTGTTAGATTATGCTCTTACAGCCCTCGATTGGCTGCTAGAATATTCTTCCAATTTCATGCTCAAGTTGGGCTCCTATTTTCATCCAAAGTGGTTTGAGGGTCCATCAGGGAAAAAAAAAAAAACACACACACACACACACACGACTTTGTGTCATAGATAATGTTCACTTTACACAATCTACATTTTCAAAACGTGTATAATTATAATTAGAAGGCGTCCACATATGCCAACAACTTTTCCCCCTTAAGCAATGTTGGACGTCATACTTTCTTTTGACGGATTATTTAAGAACACATATTCGCCATTTTTTGAGGAAGAAGTAGACTAAAGATTTCCTGTATAGGCATCACGATTTGGGCTGCAGCGGTGCCAGCCTGCCGAACCTAAGCATGGTGTGATCATTCATGTCTTCTCTAAGCATGGATGGCACTGTGGCAAATCTGGAAATTCCTTTAATTTGATCAGTGTGCCTCAAACGCCTGATCAGAATTTGGAACAACCTAGGAGGAGGTGTAGTGATAGTGGTGAAAATGGGAGTGTGAAATGTTGTACCAATGGTAAATGTCACACTCTTCAAAGAAGAGGTCAGTTTAATTTGTTCCTCTACTTGGTAATGTATCGGATGTTTTCTTGCTAGTGTGTGTGTGTGTGTGAATTGTTAATGTTTGTATATATGCAGAAATTTGAGGGTAAAGAGATTTATAAAGGTGCCTGCCATCACCAACAAGGGTGTTCCTCTTGATGAGTATTCATGGAGGAAGTATGGACAGAAGCCAATTAAGGGGTCGCCGCATCCTAGGTTTGTGTACTTTCACTGCTTGAACATACTTAGATTGTTCATATGATCTGGTTTAATCTTAATCTTTTCAGTTTCATAACCAAATTACATTTTCATGTCTTATTGTTGTTCTCCCTCTGTAATTCTCTGTTTAGAACTCATGTACCTCCTTGGTTTAGTATGATTTGCTGCATTTGCAAATACATAGTCCAAATATTCATGTTATTGCATGTTGCCTTTATTGGAGTACATGTTGCAATATTATTTAATGCGACCATCTTCAAAGACTGATTGTGAAATTTCAAACCCTTTTTCTGTGCCATTTTCATTTTTAATTTTCTTTCAATGCTCCCCAAAGATTGGCTCTAAAACCATCTGTCACAACTCTAAACGTGTCTACATCGTTCGGAGGCATCCACGCATATTAGTGCTTAAATTCGTTTTTAGAACCATTCGAACTGACTATCATGCTCTTGTGCAGGGGTTGCTATAAATGTGTCAGCATGAGAGGTTGCCCAGCAAGGAAGCATGTTGAAAGGTGCTCGGAAGACCCTTCAATGCTTATTGTCACTTATGAAGGTGAACATAACCATTCCCAGTTACTAACGACACAATCTGGTTAAGAACTTTAAGGAAATCTAGGGCGGATATAATTTTAATAATCTAGCTTCAAGATCAAAAGACACTAACATAGATGGTATTAACTCTCCTTTTTCAATGGAAAGGTTGAGCGTTTCAGGTTCGGTGAAGACATAATATATACAGTGCCGTGTGTTTGATTGAACTTCCAAAAAAAGAAAAAAAATAAAAAAGAAAAAAATTAGTGAATTGCTCCTGTATATAATATATGGGTCAAAATTGAAGACTACCTTTGGTGGAGCTGATATATGGTGAAGTAGATAGATTTTGATGTTCTATGTATGAGTTTTCTTCTGTGAATGCAAAATCATTAATCAACAGAACTCTTTTGTAACTTTATTTTTGTTACTGAATTTTTAATATTGGGTTCATTTTTTTTTATAAAACGTAAGGTCTAGTTTAGGCATTGGATGAGGAGTAAAGAGTACGATCATAGCTTTGCTCGTGACCTCACAGCTAGAACGTTTTGAGCAACTGATCACATTATGCCCCATCTCTGTGGGTAGTTTGGTAAATTCAAGTTGAAGTTAACCGGCCTGCACACCTACTCCAGTCTCTAATAGGTCTTAGAGTTTTTTTTTTTTTTTTTTTTTTAAATGTAAGAGCATCCGTTATACATCATACACCTTGTCTATATATGTTTTAAAAAAATATTTATATATGTTTTAAAAAATAGAGTACCACATAAGCATTATTTAATAAAAAATGCTTATATGTTACTTTACTTTTGTTAATGAAAATTGTTCAACGGTATGCAACATCAATATCTCATTATTTATTTATTATTAAATTAGTTTAATTTAAAAATTAAATTCCAAAGGTGGGCCATTCACTGGCTATAATTAAAGATGTTGAGAAAATGAACTGAAAGCCAAAAAATTGAATAGCGGTACTCCAAACAATATTCTATCTGCAAAGAAGGCAATAGACAATCTCATGTGGGGGGCCACAAAAACCGCGCGGTACTCCAAACAATACTCTATCTGCAAATAAGGCAATAGACAATCTCATGTGGGGGGCCACAAAAAGCGCATTGATTATAAGTTGCACACCCTCTCTCTCTCTCCTTTTTGCAAATATTATCTATTTTGTCTACCGCCCTAGAGCACTTCTCTCTCTCTCTCTCTCTCTCTCCTTTTCGCAAATATTATCTATTTTGTCTATCGCCCCAAGAAAAAGTTGTTGGCACTTATAAAGAAGATATCCTCCTCCTTGTGCAGACAACGTTTGAAAAATGAAAAAAAAAATACACAAATTTTATCTTAAAGAAGTATCTTAAAACCGTGAGCGCATAATATAAAATATGTCGGGAAGTAATTTCTTTTTTTTTTATTTTTATTTTTTCCTTGACATCAGACACCACGATGGCAAAATTATCCATTATCTATATCACATATACCTATAATTTTGCAGAGTTTCTAGATTGAGGAACAGTGCTTTCATAAATACTTGCTATGAGAACATAGTAGTAAAAGAACTTATGATTGCTTGTAGGGAGACTGAATGATTGGAGGTACAATAGAACCATTTGTGACTGGAAATTACTCATCAAAAAAGAAACCAGAAGGAACCGAAACGAAGTAGGCAAGCACTCTTCATTAATGCCAATTGATATGTTCTTTCTTACAATTGAATGGGAAAAGAAGAGGGAAAAAAAAAAAAAAAGAGGAAAAAATAATAATGATAAAAAAGAAAAAGAAAAAAGAGGGGTGATATTCATTTTTGACCATCCAAATCTCTTTAAGTTGTATTTTTTAGATAAGGCAAGTGTTAAAAGTTAAATTAATAAATACATAGAGTCAATCTGGCACTCCAACCGAAGGCGCTAAACCAATTAAATAAACTTTCGTAATATCATCTAGACATTTGTCGAAAAAAAACATGATAATAATTTAAGTGAACTTTCATATAATACAATCTAGAACAATTAGATTATATCTTAACATTTAAGTAGATAGTAAATTAATTAAAATAGTGTTTTTTTTTTTTTTTTTTTTTTTTCATAACTAATGTTATTTATTTATTTATTTTCCTCCTTTTTCAATCCAGAAAAATTCTAGTATAATTTATGGGCCCCACATAGGCCTCACATCTCCACAATAACTTTCGACAAAACCTAGCCGTTCTAACGTCTCTCTCATACCGAACTGAAGCTATCTTTTTCCCTCTCAAACATCCCTCTCACTCTCACCATCCACATGGAGGCCACGACCGTTTGTTTTTTTGTTTTTTAACCAAAAGTCGAAGGAGCTCTACATCGCCGACAACAAAATCTATGAGGTACATGCTTTCAAACTCTTTTTTTTCCCACCGTTGAAGCTTTCATTACGCTTTTTTTTCACCGATTAAAGGTAGTTTTGTTTCAGATCTGAACAATTTTGCTCTGATTTTTGTTGCCCGATCAAAAGCAAATCTGAGCCTCACCATTTTTCGTTATATATATATATATATGTGGTATGCATTTTGATTTATGAGGATTTGTGAAAAGGGTCTCTTGTATGCATTTGATGGAATTTCTTTGTAGTAGGTATTATTTTACTTGTTCTCTGCTGAAGATATGATTGGTTAAAAACTGCTATAGTAGTTAGGTAGTTTGGAACATGTCAGAATTCCATTGATTTAAAACTGAATAATGTAATAGAAAGAACTATTTATGCACTTTGAGCTTGGTACCAATCACATGCAATGGTCTAATATTTCTGAGGTAAAAATTTTAGAATGGAAGCTACTTCATTTTTTTTTTTTTCAATTTATATGACCTAATCCAATATCTGTTCTGAAATAAATTATATTTAGTTTGGTAACATCAACCGTACACCCGCTCGTTTGAGAAATGTTATTTTTGATACTACCTTTTGGTGAACACTTATTGTTAGTATATCACGAGTCCTTACTTCATTGGGAGTAATTACCATTTTACATCATAAATGGACTTGTTTGATATTTAAAAAGTGTAAAAATTTCTAAATTAATCGACTAGCTCAATCTAATTATTCGATTGGAGTGTCTAGAATTTTCCACTTTTTGAGGTCTCTTCCCTCTAAAAAAGAATTAGAAAAGAAGAAAAAAATCAAGGGAAAAGCTAGGGGAATAAAGTCTTAACTTATAAGATATTTTGGTTGTTCCTACATTTTGAAGAGAAGAGTTGATTAAATGTTCTTATTAAGTGGATTGATGATGTAATTAAATATCTTGAATAATAACAGCTTCATGTACCTTAACTTCAAGAATGTGGAATATAATCATATTAAATAACTTGGCATGTTCGGCTTGGCCTGGCTCGCCATAGTCAGGGAAAAGATAGGAGATTAGGGTTTTTTTTTTTTTTTGAAAATGGGTTTCTAAGTTGGATCTTTAAAGAGAACATGGGCCATTTTTATTTGGACTTTTAATTTTGACAATAGTAATGTATTTTACATATGGGCTTATGTTTATATTATTTCAATGGATCTAACTTGTTTATATCAATGAGCTGGTCCAAATTCTTTACATATATGGGCTGGACCAAAAACTTATGTGTGGCTGGTATACGAGGTTGTTCACGAGCCTAACGAGCTAAGCCTAACAATTTCCAGACTCAGCTCTTTTACTAAACGGATCAAAAATCATGTTCAAGTTTGGCTTGTTTGCTAAATAAACGAGCCTGAGCTGAGCTTTTCACAAATCGGTTCTTTTGCAGCCCTATGCATAAGTAGCCAGAATATTCTGCATGTTTTCAACTTCTTCCACCTCGGCTTTGCGAAAAAGAATACAATCATCTGCAAAAAAATAAAAAAGTTGTGAGACTACTTGAGCTCTTTGGCAAATTTTTAGACCACTAATATTTCCAGCTGCTAAATCATTCATCAACAGAAAAGAAAAACCTTCAGCATAAGGAATAAAAAAATAAGGAGACAAGGTTCTCCTTATCTGAGACCTCTCGGAGGTTTAAAAGGCTAGAGGGGGATCCATTTATGACAACTGAGTAGCTAACTGAACTAGCACAAGTCATAATGAGAGAAACCCATCAAGGATGGAAACCTAATTTACGCAAAGGGTCTATCATGCCCATTCCACCCTATCATAAGCTTTTGACATATCTAGCTTTATAGCCACAAAATCATCATCCCCTTGAGCTTTAGTTCTCAGGTAATGCAACAATTCATGCGCACCAAAATACTATCACGAATGAGTCTGCTAAGAATAAAAGCACTTTAATGAACACTAATAAGATTGTCCGACAAAGGCTTCATTCTATTCGCCAAAACCCTAGAAAGCATTTTGTAAACTGCATTGCATAGAGCAATGGCCTATATTGGACAATTTTTGTGGCATTCTTCACCTTCGGAATCACTACAAATTTGTATGATTTAGACTCCTCAACAAATTGCCATCAGGCCTGGGAGCCTTCCAAGGGTCCATATAAAAGAGGGCAGATTTAAATTCCTCTTCAGAACCAGGTCTACGAAGACTATCAATCTGTTCCATTGAGATTTTTGGATTAAGTAGACTCACAACATAATCAACCTCAATAGGATTTGAAGTCTTGAACAGGTCTGAAACTATGCTTTAGCAATAGCTTGAATAGCATTATCATCCTCATGCCAAACCTCCTGCTCATCTTCTAACCCCATCATTGCATTCTTCCTCCTCCTCTGATGAGTCCGAGCATGAAAGTATTTAGAATTGTGATCCCCAGCTTTCAACCACTCTACTCTTTTTTTTTTTTTGACAAGTAACCACTCAACTCTACTCTACTCTACTCTTTAGATTCCAATAAATCTCCTCCTCCTCCCACAAATGGTTTAACTCTCCTTTGAGCTGCTTAAACTTATTAGCATCAAAATCATCTAAATTCTCACACTAACTTTAATTTGCTTTCCACTGACTCCATAGCCCTCTTAGAGTTAAATGTTGTAAGGCCTTTTTGCATCAAGTAATTTGGTCTTTAGTTGAAACATTGGCGTACCTGGGACAGAAGAATGACTCCAGGCTTCGTCAATCACGGCCTGCATTGCTCATGTTCCAACCACTGTGCATCAAACATAAACAACCGCTTCCACTTTTTTTTTTTTTTTAATTCCATCAGTATCCATCAACAGGGCCATGTTATCAGACCCAAGAACTTGAAAATGGTGCAGATGTGCCTTTTGATTTCCGGACAACCATCCTTGATTTCCCAGTGCACTGTCCAACCTCTCTATAATATTTTGAGACCCATATCTATAGTTCTTCCATAATTCCATTGAACGGAAAACCTCGAAAACCCAATTTCATCAAATTGCAGTCCTGAATGAAGTGATTGAAAGCTCTGATAGTTCGACAACTCAAGTGATGGGCTAGACAGACTCTCCTCCCTGCAACCCACACCGCCTTCACTTACATGTCAGCCCAGCCCATTCAACCCACAGAAACTGGACCTAGTAGTTTCCCACCTTTTCAAATTAAAAAATACCATAAAATCTGCACGAACCGGGATATCCGCCTGAGGATAATCCCCTTTTGCCTTATTTGAGACCTCCATAAACACCATATGTCCTTTTTTTTTTTTTTTGATAAGTAGAACACCATATGTCCTCCTTTACCGTCAATTACGCCAAGATTTACAGGACTGATGGCACCACTCTCGGCTCGTACCTTGTTACTTCCCAAACTGGGCTCCTCAACTCCCGATGAAGTTCCGACCACCGGAGTTTCAGTGAAAAATAATTTCTGAACCAACTTCCCCACCCTTCCTTCAAAATTCAGCCATTCAACACACTGTTTTATCTTGGCATCGTTCGCTGCAACAATGTGAGAACACTGTTTGGTGACATGACCGAAGAAGCCACAATTGAAGCACAAGCATGGAAGCCTTCCATAACTGAATGAGCCCAAAACTCCTCTCCACCATAATTCCTCCACGAATTGGGGAGTCTAATTTAACTGGAACTCTGAGTTTTAAATAACGGCCTCTATGCATATACCCCTATCTCTGACTTATACTCTCTCGGCCGATCCGAACACTCCTGCCACCTTCTTCCCCGCCTCTATTATCATTTATCACACAATCAAATGGGATATCAAACATATGAACCCAAAAGACTGACGAAGTAAACTCACCATTCTGCACCTTCGCACCAGGACTCCATTTTTTAAATGCCAATAGATGGTTGTCAAAACACCATCGACTGCCGGATAAAACTAAAACAATTGCGGAGGGACATGCAGAACGTGTAAATCCTTTGCACAATTCCACAATGACCCCGTAACCTTTTGTTATGCAAAAACATTCACCATTTTATCACCAAAATATCTCCCAACCAGACTCCGAACTCCCACCGAAAGGCCTGATTTCGTATCCTCCCTCTAAATCTTCAATGATTCCTCCTCATCTGTAGAAGCCTAAAGTTGCAAACTTCTGAAAAATATCCTCCTATCTTGACCATAGGCCAAAGGGGGAGACAAAGCTAAAAGAGCCTCAACACCTTACACTCCTCTCGTAGGAGATCTCACCAGCGAGAGAACTTCTTTTGAGAGTCTTAACGTATGAATCATTAATTCGATTAATTTAGTTAGGCTTATTATATTGTAGTACATTAAAGAAATTTAACCTATCTTTAGAATAGTGGAAGTGTTTCGGTTTTTTGACACTCGTAATGCTGTGGTTGGACCTAAGGAATTTGGTGGGATTTGGATTTGGAAATGGGATTTGTGTTGTTTGTAATGACGAAATTAAGAATGGGATTTGAAATTGATAGGATTTCAAATTCCATTTTTACCCATTTCAAATCCAGTCAAATAGGCAGAATTTGAGGGGTTTTTTTTTTTTTTTTGATAAGTAAGATTTCATAAAAGGCGCTCGCCTCTTGAGCACTCCCAAAATAAGATACAAGTCGCCAAAGGCGACAACTATAGCTTTAAGCTATCCACAAAATCCAAAAGATGCCCCCAGAGATTTACAATTACGCCCATTAACCCAAAAGAATATTCCATATATACCCTTATTTAAATATATTCTAACCTCTTCCTACTCTCTAATGTCTCCTACACTTGTCTCTAGTCTGTATATAATATAGCATTATAAACTAGATCCTGCAAAAAGGGTATTCAAAGTGCAAAATGAAAGAATTGTATCCAAATTAAAACAGTACATTATATTTGGTTTATTTGATTGTCAAACGAAAAGTGTGTCACTAATTTATTAAAATAAATTTGTATTTTTTATATGACATAATGGTTTTCGTTACCGATGGCTGTACCATATTGGGTCATATCACATGTTGCTTGGTTTGGAGCAAATGAGCTCCTACCCTTATTTACATCACTGACGACATATGCTCTTCTTTTTTTTTTTTTTCTTTTTTTTTTGGTAAGATGTGAATTAAAATGGTTTTAAATATTTAAGTCGAGTTTTAATATTTTTAAGAGGTTCCCTGACATGTTTAAATTTTGTCCTTTTATTGGATGTCCCTTCTTCAAAAGGGGGGTCTTTTCTTCTTATTTTGGTCTTCAATGAAGGATTGTAGACTTATTTTGGAAGAGGAGAAGGCTGTTTTAGGGGTTTTAAAAGGAGGTCTTTACGTGTCTCCTCTTATTTTGGGGGAGGGGGTATTTATAGAGGTCTAAGACCAGAATAATCAAGTCCTATTCAGATAAAATCATTGAATACTGGACTCCCCTTAAACTCCTTAATACTTATCACGATTAAATGACCCGCATGCCCTTTTTCGATTCTGCGGTGAAAGTAACCCAATCAGAGTGGAATTTGAGGGCTTTTACATAAAATCACCTGAATTTCATGATGGAATCATGAATTTTATTATTTGATGATGACAAGACAAAGATTTGAGAGTTTGGGAATATCTATCCACGATCAGATGAATCTTGGTGCTTGAATTCAATCCAACAGTGAAAGTAACTCGATCAAGAGGGGAACTTGAGGGCTTCTAGGTATAATAAACTAAAATTTCCATAGAAGGATCAATTTGAGTGTCATGATGGGATAGAGATTTGAAAAATTGGGCATGAACGAAGTGGGCCCAAAAGCCCTCTTTTTGTGATTTCTCAATATTGGCTCAATTGGGTGGGCTAATTTAAAATCGAATGTTGCAATTGGATGGATTATGATCTGAATTAATGATTTGAGCCACTTGATTAATTTTGATGAGGGATTATGACTTTCTAATGTTGGCCATAATCAAATTAGGGCAGTAAAAATCCTAATTTAAGCCAATTTCGGACTCAATTGTATTGTCTAACGTGAGAAAGGTCAAGTCCAAGAATATGAAAGAGTGAGGAAGGAAAAGGGGGTGAGGAGCGATTAAATTTCTAAATAGAGAGTGATGCAATACATTGTAGAGATGCAGAAAAATTGAGACAACCATGCGGTACAAACATCTATATTTATAAGTGAACCAACCCAAGGAGATCAGTCAACCTACCATTTCTACCGAACCATTCTTACCTAACGGTCAAACTCCAACATTTAAAAGTTTAACAAAACAATCAAAGCCATATTTTGAGACGTTGTGGGTTTATATCATGACAATCGGGTTTGGACTCAAAGTTATTTGGGCTGTGTAAAATTTATAGCTTCATGGGCTGCCCTTGTTCCCTTTTTCGGTTTGTTTGCCTCTTGAGTGTGACCTTGTAAATGTTACTACCATCTATCCAATTGTTTGAAAATGTTACTACCATCTATCCAATTGTAGTAAATGTTACTACCATCTATCCAATTGTTTGAATTTTTGAGGAGAAAAAGAATTGCAGACTAACATTCAAATGTTTAAAAAGCCGAATTAATAGATTTATGCATGTTAAATGGCCAAAGCCACTATAACACAATTTAAATGTGCTGGCATGACGTAGCAATAAAGGGGTGAGGTTTGGGGTTCAATTCTTATTAAACTTGAGAGCTGTCTAAGATGATGAGTGAGGCTGATCCAAATGGAGATGGTGTCATTAGCTTCAATGACTGTACTGGCATGACGTAACAGATTTATGCATGTTAAATGGCCAAAGCCACTATAACACGATTTAAATGTGCTGGCATGACGTAAAAATAAAGGGGTGAGGTTTGGGGTTCAATTCTTATTAAACTTGAGAGCTGTCTAAGATGATGAGTGAGGCTGATCCAAATGGAGATGGTGTCATTAGCTTCAATGAATTTGCATCAATTATGGGAAAATCCATGACAAATTTCCTTGGCCTCATCACTTAGCAGCTGGTGATCGTGTGGTATGTTAAGACTACTGTGTTCATCTTGCCATTTTCAACCATAATGATCGCTAATCCACTGTGATTATGGATGTTTAATTTTGACTTGATAGACTATTTTTCTTTATTTTTTATTTTTTGTTTTTCATTATTTTATTTTGTGATTTGGAGAAGTCATATAAGGCCTTAATATACATGATTAAAGGAGGAGAGCTGTAAGAAAATACATATATAACAATAAAATTGACATCTCAACTCCTTTCATTGGAAAAAAGATTTATAAACTCAACTTGTAGTTAATCTATTTGTGTATCGTGGGTTTGGTGCTATGCAAATGGCATTTTATATAATGGGGCATTTAGATGTCAATGATACTGGAATCAATTCATTTTTGTTGCTCTCATTTTTGTCAAATTAGAATTCACAATCTTAGTTTGTCAAAGTCTATTGTTAACCCTAACTACAGGTTTTCTTGCACGATATTAAGTATATGGATGATAGTAAGGTATTGATAATACCTCTATTTTTATTTTTTTATTTTTATCTTTTCTATATATACATTTTTTTTATTTATCTTTTTGTCTTTTATATTCCTTTTGCCTCCAGCAATCACCAAATTTAATATCCAGGATAAACTATTGCAAAGATCCTCCTGGCAACTTTAATTGATTTAATTAGGCCATGTTTGGTAACCATTTCTGTTTCTTGTTTCCTGCTGCCATTACCAGAAAGATTAAAAATGGTTGCAAAAAAAAAACCTGTTTGGTAGTCACATTTTGTTTTTGGTCATCTTAGAAAAAAAACTAACAGCGCTTTGTTTAGACTTGTGGAAGCATCAAAATGTTGCTTCAAATTGTTGTTGCAGTACTGGACTGGTGCTACAGTGCCATTAAAATTTACGTGCCTCTGTCTTGAACAACAGAGAAACCTAACCTTTGCTCTGTAACATCTCCCCATTGCTCTTTTAACATCTCTTTCTCTCCCTCAAACGAGAACCTAAGGGCGGGCAGCTACACGGCCATTTTCTTTTCCCTGAATGCTGAAGGAGCTCTACATTGCCGATGACCAAATCTGTGAGGTGCATGCTTTCAACTTGTTTTTTATTTTTTCATCGTTGAAGCTTTCATTACGTTTTTTTTTTTGGCTGATTGAAGGTACTTTTGTTTCAGATCTGATCATTTTTGCTGTGTTTGGTTGCTCTGTTTTTTGAGGCTCATTATTTTTCCTTATATACATACATACATGTAAATGTGTGGTATATAATTTGATTTATGAGGATTTGTGAAAAGCGTCTCTATATGCATTGATGGAATTTCTTTTGTTTGGGAACATAAGTAAAGGAACTATTTATGTGAAGTAAAAAATGGATATGAAATTTCTTTATAGTAGGCACTATTTAACGTGTTATCTGCTGAAGATATACAATTGGTTAGAAACTGCTATAATAGTTGGGTAGTCTCGTACATTTGTAACTTCAGCCCTAGGTAATTGTCAAAATTTCATTGATTCAAAACCGAATAATTTAATAGTAAGTTTTATTTATGCACCTTGACCTTGGTACCAAGTACATGCAACGGTTCAATATTTCTTGGGTAAAATTTTTAGGATGGAAGCTACTTCATTTTTTCAGTTTATATTACCTATCCAATATCTGTCCTGAAATCAGTTTTATTTAGTTTTGGTGACATCTACTGTACACCACGTGTTTGAGAAATGTTCTTTATGATACTAGCTTTCGGTGAACAGTCCTGTTAGTATATCATGAGTACAGGTTGGACAGATTGATTCCGTACTACAATGTCATGACGTGACGACTGCAGAACCAAAGCTAGCAGGAGGCTATACAGGCACAGCTTGATGGTCCCGGCCCTCCCACCGGTAACGGGTTTGAGTAGAACATCCTGTTCCCCCAATTTCGCATATATATACCTGAGTTTTGGCATGCCAAGTCACAAAGGAAATCTGTTTTATATAGTAATTTTAATGGGGGAGTAATTACCTTTTTTTTACTGTGATTGGAAATTACTACATTCTATCGTCAATTACTTGAATTCTAATGTGGCTATAAAATAATTTCAGTTGTGCAATAGAGCCTTAAATTATAGGTTGAGTTCACCCTTAATTGGTTGATAAAAAAATACATAATAAATGGACTTGTTTGATATTTCAGTTGTGCGGAAGGAGGTTCTAAATGCTGGATTTGAGGAAGAGGTGAAGAGTGAGAATATTGTTCAGTGGGCTCTGGGGAAGGCAGGTAAGGATCAGGTACACGTGGTCGTATCGGAAGAGCAACGGTGGCTGTTTGGGTTGTACAGACCTGACTGAATTTTTTATGGGTAATGAGGTAATCTATATAGAGCTGTGTATAATGAGTTAGTTAGAGGGCTTATTTTGGGATTCTGAGAAAGTAATTCAATAGATTGAAATTCATTAATCCATTAATGGAAATCATCAACTGAGAGACTTCTTCGTGTATATGTGTGTATTTACACATGAACATGTGTGTGTGTTTTTGTGTTGTTCAATCGGCTAGTTTCTCTTTATGGCTTCTGGTCTTTTATTGGATAGCAGCGGTGACCGCCGGCGTCGTGGTGGTGGTGGTGGTGGAGGTGACAGTGGAGGAGGATGGTGGGTTGGTTAGTGGTATTGAAGGTTTGCTGTGTGTGTATATATGTCTGGATCTGCAAGGTTTGGGGTGTGTGTATGTGTTTGTATGTATATATCTGGATCTGCATCTCCCCTCTTTAGTCTGGACATAATATAAACAATTGTTGTGTATATGTATGCAAGTGTATGTTATGTGGGGTTCACTGTGCTTGTAAATGGTGAGAAAAGGTGACAACTAGCCTAAAGCTTCGGAAATCTCCTTTGGAACACAAAAATCAACTCAGAGAGACTTGGACGTAATTATTCAGAGGCACAAAAAAATGGACTCAAACCGGCACTCCCAGTATGTCCAGCTGGCACAATCACCACCTTCTATTGTCCAACAAGAAATGATGCAACGACAGCAACTCCTATAGTAGCCACCAGTCCATCATGGTGAGACGAACTGTACCAGAGGCATTAACAGTGGAGCTTGGAGGACTTTTTCGCGGCCGATGTCTTCTACTCCTCCGGCGCCGGTGCTAGTGCCAGTGCCGGTGCTTTAGCTTTTGCCGGTGCCGGTGCCGGTGCCGCTGTTGGTACCGGAGTACCGAAAATGCTCCAAGGAAGAAGCGCACTATCCACCTGATACACAGCAAGACGGTTGGCCGTATAGATTGAGTCAGATATTGGAGTGTTCATAACGCCGGTGGACACGTTCACTATGTTGCCGGAGGTTGTCACGTTAAGCGAAACTGACTGGGATCGCTGCCTCTAGCTTGTGTCCGCAATGGGTTGGTTATCGCCCCAGCAATATAAGAAACTGCAAAAGCTGGATCTGCTGTTCATCAGTGAGAGAGTTGAGAGTGCCCTGTTTGAGGCTCGAAAACGAAGCGTCAGTGGGTGCAAATACAGTTAGGCCATTGTTCGAGTCTTTGAGCTGGGCATTGATCTGGAACCCACGCTGGTACTTTTCAGAAGCCGGAGAAACAGCGTAAAGCGGCCATCCTTTTCGAGGATTTTAATGATGTTGGGGCGACCGGCCGGTACCGGAGGCCCTGGCGTAAGGGGACCAGTACTCGGTACTGGGGGTGCTGCTACAACCGGGGATGCTGGAGTCGGTACTGGGAGCACTATCAGGGATGCTGCAGGGGACTGAGCTAGGGTTGTGCTGAAATGCATGAAGTGCAAGTGAGAGAGAAGAGAATTTGGTTCATCATTTTTCTTGATTTTTGGTGTGGGCTTGAAGGGTTGCTAAGAAATAGATATATAGAGATGAAGTAATTAAATGGAGGAGTGGACTTGAATGGTGTGGTGTGTTGTGTTGTGTTGGAGATGGAAAAGAGGAGGAGACATTGAGAGGCTTTATAGAGAGAGAATGGGAGGATCATGTTGCGTGGTGCTTCCATTTGAGCAGAAAACCAGTTAGCATCCAAATGTGGTACGGTGGATATCATACAAGGTTGCATGCTTTTTTCATTTGATATATTAAAGCATCAGTGCTAACAACTTCTTATTTTTAGGATGAAAATTTTGGTGGCAATCAAAATCTACATATTCGACCAGTTTTTTAATTTGTATAATATAATCCAAACACATCATTACTTGTTGGATAATGAATACAATTCTTGTCTACAATCTGTCTAACAAGGAATTACTTAATACAATATTACTCTAAATTAGAAACTTAATTACAATAGAAATTTGAGACATAATCCTAACAATCTTCACCTTGCCCCAAATTCTAGGAAGGCAATCAATCTTCACCTAATTGCCTCAAATTTTATGAAGTCAATCATGACTTTCCACGGCATTAATATGAAAAATTCTCTAATCTCTATAGCTTCAATCTTGTCCACCTATTAATCATGTATCAGGGAGGGCCGAGCTCACACACGTCAATCAAGCCTTTGTAATATTAAGGAAGCGAATTATTAAGTTTGATTTCAAGAAATTTTCCAGAATAACTTTGATCTTTACGTATAGCACCTAGCATAGTTAGACGGTAGGAGGACGGACTTTCATTATCTGAACAAATTGTATCAATGTACCCGTGTTAGTTTGCATTCTCTTTGCTATGCAAGTCCGCAACTTAAATCTCATCCTCGGGATTTGGCTAAAATAAAATATATATCAATAGTGCAATGCACTATATAACAATGCAATATGATATTATTGATTTAAAATTATTACATTACTGATTTAAAATTGTTGCATTGTCTATTTAAACGTACAACACAATGCTAGACATAAAATTGCACGGGAGAGGAACGTGATTAAACAAAAGTGAGTGAGAATTTAATAGGAAAAGAGATGTACTCTGTTTGGGCATTTCATGAGAAAAGAGATGTACTCTGTTTGGGCCTTGTTTGCCGTCAACATAGACCATTGTGACTGAACCACTTATATTCTTGTGAAGAAGAGATCTGTTGCTCTTGACCAATTTAAAAATATAGCATTTCAACTCTAGCAATGGTTGATCTCAACTTTAAAGAAACCATCCACTCAATAATTTATATGCACAAGGCTATTATGTTGCTTGTTCTATGAACATTCCCTTGGTCAGTACTCGATAGAATAAAAGGACTTGGAGAGCACCGAATCAAAACCGATTTAAATTTGGAATTCGAAGAAGTTTAGTTAAAATTTTGAGCTCGGATGCATAGAACTGGAGTTTTGGAATTGGAATTGGAATTGGTAGAATTGAAAAATATTTTTGTTCAACTTTTGAGTTGATTTTTTTTTTTTTTTCAATTTCAATTCCAATTCCAAGGCTCCAAATCTATGCAGCCGAACATAGCTTAAACTAAATTTCCTCCCATTCTAAATCCAAAAAATTGATTCGGTGCTCCCAAATGCAACATTGTTGATGTTGTAACTCAAAAGAAGAGTGTGCCATGCTAGAGAATGAAACCAGTTCCAAGACTTGTTCATGTTTTCTTAGCTGCTAATTTGTTATACCATGCCTATGCAAGTGAGTAACATAAGCCTGAACAACAAAACAGAGTTATTTGGCATAAACAACATATTATTCATAGAATTTTCAAACTCAATGTTCCTTAAATTTTCCTGGGAAGTTGAAGTTAGTCCATGAATCTTAGACAATTTGATAGTATAGCCAAATCAAAGAGTTGGTTATTGTAATCAAAACAACAGAGTAACTCAAATCACCTCAAAAATATGATTGTTAAATGGAAAACAAACTACATTCAGTTCATGAAGGCATGATAACAGGAGAAGCAATATATATATGTGTGTGTGTGTGTGTGTGTATCATGTTGCAATTGTTTGGGGTCATGTTAGAAGATTTAGATGATTATGAAAGACAAATTTGGCTCATGCACTAGTAAGAAGTTCAAACACATTGTTATCAAATGCAGAACACCAATTCAACAGCACTTGACAGTTTTAACCTTGAAAGTTGTAAGAGAAAAAAGGAAAATTGTGCCCAATTAGCCCCTCCAAAACTAGAACTTGAACCAAAAAAAGGGATCAAAGATCAAGCTCAAAATATTAATAATTTTCAAATACAGAACTACTATTGCAGTATTGAACTACTGAGGCTGTGCTATGCTTGAAGGATTGAATTTCTTCAACCAGTTGATCATATAGATTCAAATTCTACATGCAAAGCAAAATTCTTGAACTCTTCGAAGTTCGAAAGCGAAATTAATCTGTGATTAATTTTGCCAAAATTGGAGGTGGAAGTACTAGAGAAGAGTCCCTAGAATGAGAAGTGGAAGCTGGAGATCAAAAGCACTAGTTTTTGCATACTCTACATAAACTTCTATGTAGACCTAAGTGAATGAAGTCATGACAGATTTTTAAACAAGTACACATTGTAGCACAAAGTAAATAAACAAAACAGGAGGAGAAAACTGCTCTGAACTAGAATCTCAAACCCTAAAAAGTTGGAAACAGACCTCCGATTCTATCCGAGGACAATCGGAGCATTAAAGTAGGCCTGAAGTGAGTCCAACTTCATAGCAACACACAAGAGTTGCAAAAGAAACTTCAATGAGAACATTGGAAGCAAAAAAAATGAAGTAACATGAATCAACAAATGGTAGAGAATAAGTTGAATTGTAGAAGACCATAAAGCAGAACTAATTTTTTAACCAAACATGTCATAACAACACATAGTAATTGTTTAGATCTACAAAGAAATGAACTCCTCCTAAGCATTTTACAGTATTGAAATTATGTTAGAAGTGGCAAAATTCAAACTTGAAAAACATTCAAATAGAACTACCAAAAGTACAAAAATTTCAGGATTGCCTCTTCAAATCCAAGCTCTACCATTCTGAAAACAGAGAGATCTGAAACTAAATCCACCACCCAGTTGAAAATTTTCCAAATTTTGTCAAAGACAGAGAAAAAGAAAAGAAACATATATTGAATATAAGAACTGAAATAACAATCAAGTACAAGTTTTCTACTGAAAAGATATGATCACTATAAGATCAAAAAAAACAATATAAGATAAAAAAATAGCAAAAAAAACCCGAGGCTCCCCTGCTCGGGATTAGATGTTTGCAGCCTTACCTTCGCATAGAGAGGCGGTTTCTTTCATTTGAATCCGTGATTTCCAGGTCATAATGGAACAACCTTATCAATCTCGATCTATCAATATAACAAAAAATCGAAAAAGGATCACTACTAATTCAACCCATTACCGATCTCGATGGATCGCCGCCGGCGAGTTAGAGGCCTCCATGATTCAAGAACAGAATCTTGAAACTTGGTTGGCAATCCCATCACTCTCCTCTGCCTTTTCAACTCCAAATTCGCTGTGGGTTGTTGTTGCTCTTCTACTTCTTCTTCTTCTTCTTCTTCATCTTCTTGCTTGAACAATTCAGCCACGACGAGCTTATTGAATCGCAGAGCTCTTCTCCTCCTCCGGATGACTCTCCTCTGAATGTAGGGAACCGCCACTGCTGACCCTGAGGTGACGTGGTGGATTGCCTTCACAAGCAGATCGAGGCCGGTGCAACAGCGGGTCGCCGGAGACGATGAATTGGACGGCGATGAGGAGGATGAATCTGTGGATGAAGCAATGGTGATTGATGAATGAGATGATAGTGAAGAAGATGGAGTTGAAGTTGAAGAAGCAGAAACGGTGTTCATGGGGGATTTTCGACGAATCCTCATCTGGGTTGCAGCTGGTTTCGATGAAATCGAATCTGGTGAGGAGATCAGTGAGAGAGAGAATTGGAAGAGGAAATGGTTTAGGAAGAGAAGGAAGATCCAGAGAGAGAGGGAGAGAAAGAGAGGGCGGTTTGGAAATAATTTCTTGTCATGGTTTGTGTGGGCTTATAACTATGAGAGGTTTTGTGAAATTGCAGATATTCACCTTTAGATTGAGATATTGCAATGTTTTTCCTCATTTTCATTTTTGGTAACAATTTTGTCCTCCATTTTTGAACCTTTTTCCTTCGTTTCGGTGAAAGTGGGAAAATTGGAAGGAAAGAAATGTTAGAGGGAAAAAAAGGTATCTTAGATGAAGAAAGGAAATCCTTCTCATCTTTTCTTGTTCAATAGGAAGGAAATGAGAAAATAATACATAGATAAAAAAATAAAAATAAATAAAATAGTACAACATTACAAGTTAGTCATAATGTTAGAAGTGATCGTTTGCATACTTCACACTAAGCATTGTAACAGTTGAATATGATCTAAATGTAGGCTAAAGTAATTGTGTGTGTGTGTGTGTGTGTATATATAGCAATAATATTCCATGGTTACCCTAAGGCTTTGGCTCAAGTGGATAAAAATTTGTTATTAGTGTCTCATGAGGCATCAAATTTAAGGTTCGAATTCTCTTAAATGCAAACAATTTCTTGGGGGGATTGTGAGCTACTAAGATCAAATGGTCACTATAATTCACTTTCTATCTTTTTTTTTTTTTTTTTTTTTATTTCATAATTGATACTCATACACATGCCTCCATGGAAGCTTAAACCCTTAACTTTCCTTTGGAAAATAAGGGTCTGATACCGCTAAGTCACTGGCCCGTTAGTTTTTTTATGTATGTCATTGTCGGCTTCTAGTTATCATCTTGTTTTCCTCGGATCCTCGTACACATTCATTCACCAATCATCATTTGTGTTTCCGTTGTTCAGCGGTCGTCGCAAACATTTCGATAGAAGATTCGCTTTCTTATCCTAACCATTTGATCTCTTCTCTCTTTCCTTTAGGTATCATGATGTGGTTGCAGTGAATCTTTCTTATAAGAGTTCGAAACATCTTTCTGAAGCTAAATTGAAACATCTTTTTTCTTCTTTGGCGTACCTTCTCACGATTATCAGTCTCTAGTCCTAAGAGCTCTCAGAAGTCAAACAGAGTGGAAGCAAAGGCTGTGAAATGACTTAACTTGAAGAGGATGAAACTGGGTGTGTCTGGTGGCGAACTCTAGTTGGTGGTCTACCAAAGCATGTCCTAATCATGCGTCAAATCATTTCTGTTTACTACATTATTTTTGGCCCAATGGAAAGGCGACATGTGGCGAGTGTGATACCCCTGGATTTCCAGATGCGAGTTGGTCAGGCCCACGCCCGAATACCCGAGGATATCAAAACAAATGGCAATAATTGAACACAGAGTACAAAATAGATAAATAAGAATAATTAAATGATTGAAAGAAACTAAAATGATAATCCATTAATAAAACCTCAAAATAAATTTTCTTTAATAAATTCTTCTGATATAATCAATCCTCCAATTTATACAACTCGGGAATCCATACTATGTGGACCCCTAGAAAACCAAAACTAAACAGATGACAGCAATAACTGTCTACATCCAAAAACTGAACCATAAATGAACTCTTAAGTAAATAATCCGGAAGAGTGAAGTAGATGATCCATGCTCAGCACGAACAATCCCTATTTCTGACGAATACTTGAAAAATAAGGGTGGGTCAGACCCACAAACAAGTTATACTCTACTACAGTCCAAGTAAAGACCCGATACACAGATACATCCTAGATAGCTCAACAATAACTATATAGTCCGTAAATATATATATATATATATATATATATATCTACACTAAAGGACTCTCACTGAACTACAGGCCAGTCTCAACCTGACTAGTAGGAATCATGCAAAATGCACCTGAAGTGGGTATGAGTATCTAGACCTAGCAGGGTACATATCAAACCATCATAGCCAGCAATGCATCCAAATGCATATACGCTCCCTAACTATCGATCATGAGACTCAAGCTCATATCATGGTAACATAATTATATATTTAAAATATACTTCATCCTAATACAGAACATAAAACAAACATCAAGTATGTCATTCAACTGTTTTAGTTGAGCTGACATGAATCCATGTAGGATATAACTTTTTTAGTTAATCCATTCATTTATGTATGAATAGGTAGGAATTAGCGTTTTGATCTAATCTATCCCTAATATGTCACCGTCCCATATTGGTACATATAATCTACAAAATCCATAAATGATGTAACATCTAAAGTAATACATCAAATAAATCCACAAATCCAATAATTGATGCAATAAATGATAAATTTAAACATCAATTAAAATCCGCAAAATAGTCCAATAATTGATAAAACAGAAATAAGTAGTTCATCAATTATACTCCAAAATAAGCATAAATAAAGTCTAATATGTATATGACCATATTATGCATCCAATACAAGATTTAAAAATCATATTCCAGTCATTTAAATTGCTAAAAGAAGACTAGGCAATTAAATCATTTACATCCGTTAACAGCATGCAATCTTGTTTAAACTTTCATACTGTTCAATCCACTAGCATATAGGTATTAATTATGCAATATGGGGTTTTAATATAACATAAAATAATGTTTAGAATCCTTAATAATAACCCAGAACAGTCCGGGAATCCCAAAAATATCAAAATTGTGCTTAAAAACAGTTCCAGTATGTAATTAGGCAAGAGAGCTTGCTCCGCAAAAGTGGAGAGCAAGCTCCCACACATAGGGAGCCAGCTCCCCTAACCTTGGAGCCGGTTCTGTGACTTAGGGAGCCGGCTCCCTTAATCCATAGAGCCGGCTCTCTCTCTCACAGTGAGCTGCGGGCTGAAAAATAAAAGGAGCAGGCTCTTCCCCTTTGGAAGCCGACTCTGTCCCCGCTTCCTATCATTGTCTTTATCTTCGATGATGTTAAAAACCCTCTGTAATGTTTTGTTTAGGTTTCCAGAGGTCCGTCTATGTCCCAAAACTATCCCAGAAACTTTTAAAACACAATATGCATTAATGACAACAATTAAAATTCAAAATACTAAACAATTTATACAATAATTCAATCTCAATTAACAACATGTAACAATGGTTTAAACTTTGAATCACATGCATACTTAATTAATTTTAGTGTCCGTTTAGTTCCTAGAGACTATTTAGGCATGCACAGAACACAGGTCAAAAAGAAAGAGCAAGAAATAGAATTAACTTGCCTTTGGTTTCAGTTTTGAAACCTTAAACCGTCTTCTCTAATATTTCCGACGACTCCTTCATTGCCGTCTATTGCTCCTGGTTCAACCCCCAAGCAACCCTCTTCCTTCCTCCTTGGTCCGACCTTCAATCTACGGCCAAAACCCCAACTAATCCTCTCAGTTTCTCTCAAACCTCTCTGTATTTTACCCTGCCTCCACTTATTCAAAACGTAATTCTAATCTTACTTACACCCTAAGTCAGACGGAAAGAAAAAATATATATAATATAATTTAAAATAAATATTTATATAAGTTGGCTATCCCACGTGATTTCATAAAAGTAAATATAACCCTAAAACTATATTATACATATATAATGAATAATAATATTAATTTAATCATTAATAATAATTAATAATTAAACTAACCCTAAATACATATATACCCAGATATATATGTATAACCATCCATGGGTATTAATTTACCCCTTCAACCTCCTAGCCAAGTAGTCCATGTGACCCAAACGGTTGGTCTATTACTATTGTCCAAAGCCAACTCATTTTTAAAAATTAAAATTAAAATTAAACAATTAATCATTTAAACTAACAAATAAGTTACAAGAAATTCCACATAATTAAACCACATATTTCAAATAAACAACTTATAAAGAAAACATATAGCCACATAATCAATTAAAAATGCATAAGAAATAAAAACTTAAATTTCAATTATATCCTTTTGAAAATTAGGGGTATTATATCCAAAAGAAAAAACGTGATATGGAATTGCTGAAGTTTGATCTTGTGTCATCCACCAATAGGGAGGAAGTATATGGTGAGTTCCAATGGAACTTACCACGCTGGATCGCAATTCTTATTAATTATTATTGGAAGCTAACCACGACGTCATAAAGGTTAGCCTAAATGAAAAAGGCGTGGTCCATGGAAGGAAAGGGTATGGGATGATTTTTATCAACGGCCGAACTTTTCCTTTAGAACGGCTGAACCCTTTCCTTCAGAACGCTGAACATTTTCTTTCAGAACGGTCGACCCTTTCCTTCAGAACGCCGAACCGTTTCCTTCAGAACGGCCGACCCTTTCCTTCAGAACAGCTAAGCCATTCTGAAGGAGCCCTTACCTTCAAAACGGCCGACTAGTTCCTTCAGAACGGCCGAACCTTTCCTTCAGAATGGCTGAACCCTTTGGTTCAGAACGGTTGAACCGTTCCTTCAGAAGGGCCGAACCCTTTCCTTTAGAACGCCGAACCCTTTCCTTCAGAACGACGAACCAAGAGGCCGCGATATCTTGAATTCCAAAGCTCAGAAGGAAAGTCTGAAGAAAGGGAAGTTACCAAAGTTCAAGGGACGTGGGCAATTATATATTTCTGGTATATATATATATATATATATATATATATATATATATATATATATATATATGAAATATCACCCACGATAAGGAAGTCACTAAAAGTCAGAGACCACGTCACCATGAAAGGAAGATTCTATAAAAAGAAAAGATTACAAAGAACGTGGGACACTTGACCAAATATAAACACTTCAGTTGAAAGTGGTGGTACTTCATATAATAACTACCATTAACTGAGGAAACTGTCGAAGGTTATGGATGACAAGGGTTAAATTAGTGGAATCATGGTCTGAAATAAAGGAGAAGACCACGTATGAGGGAGAAGACTAAGGAAGACATGGGACACGTGGCATGATCTGGACCTTCCAAGTGGAATTTCTCAACTGCTACTGGAAACCGCCGACTTTCCATTTGGGCAGTTCCAGAATGTGGGTAAAGGTTTGCAAGCATGCATTCAACCACCAAGACCACTATTTATAATTATATTTATAGTTGGAACTCATTGCCGATTTACCTCATGGCTGTCGGTCCAAATTTATACCATTCTACCAACAAATGTCATCCTGTGAGTGTAACCCCTCTGACCTTCACCATCTACAAACTAACCAGACCCAAACTCTCCAAGCCCAAACACATACACACGTACACACATTTCGAGATCGTATAAGTTTTTAACATCATTTCTTCCCAAATGAATGAATAATCGTTGTCCAACAATGCGTCTACTGATAATACAATGTCTGCAATTTTAAAAGACTTTCCCTCCTTACCCAACAACAACAACAACAACAACAATAATAATTATAAATAAATAAATAAAAATGTCTTCCTTCCCTCATCCTTGGCTTCAATTTTTCCTCCTCCTAGCAACAATTGGTGATGCCATATGGCACTCCTCAAAATACCAATTTTACCACATTGAGCATGGTAAATTACTAAATTTACCCTTATATGCATCCTCGTCTCTTCATTTTTTATTTATTTATTTTTTTGTTTGAGATTCAGCAGCCTTAATAAGTGACTGTTACTTAATGTAAAGGTAAAAATTTAGATTAACAAGTATGAAAAATGCTTGAGTTTAATGCAAACACTCTGAATCTATATATATATATATATGTTCTTTATAAACCTTGATGAACCATCCCAAGACCCACTAGTTAAAAAATAAATGAAATGAATTAATATAATTATATTTATAGTTGGAACTCATTGCCGATTTACCTCATGGTTGTCGGTCCAAATTTATACCATTCTACCAACAAATGTCATCCTGTGAGTGTAACCCCTCTGACCTTCACCATCTACAAACTAACCAGGCCCAAACTCTCCAAGCCCAAATTCTACACCTTGCAGGTCTCTAAAACAAATACAACCTGGACCTTCACCATCTGCAAAATAACTAGGCCCAAAATCTCCAAGCCATTTTGAAGGAGCCCTTTCCTTTAGAACAGCTAAGCCATTCTGAAGGAGCCCTTACCTTCAGAACGGCCGAACCTTTCCTTCAGAACGGCTGAACCCTTTGGTTCAGAACGGTTGAACCGTTACTTTAGAAGGGTCGAACCCTTTCCTTTAGAACGCCGAATCCTTTCCTTCAGAATGACGAACCAGGAGGCCGCGATACCTTGAAATCCAAAGCTCAGAAGGAAAGTCTGAAGAAAGGGAAGTTACCAAAGTTCAAGGGACGTGGGCAATTATATATTTCTGGTATATATATATATGAAATATCACCCACGATAAGGAAGTCACTAAAAGTCAGAGACCACGTCACCATGAAAGGAAGATTCTGTAAAAAGAAAAGACTACAAAGAACGTGGGACACTTGACCAAATATAAACACTTCAGTTGAAAGTGGTGGTACTTCATATAGTAACTACTATTAACTGAGGAAACTGTCGAAGGTTATGGATGACAAGGGTTAAATTAGTGGAATCATGGTCTGAAATAAAGGAGAAGACCACGTATGAGGGAGAAGACTAAGGAAGACATGGGACACGTGGCATGATCTGGACCTTTCAAGTGGAATTTCTCAACTGCTACTGGAAACCGCCAACTTTCCATTTGGGCAGTTCCAGAATGTGGGTAAAGGTTTGTAAGCATGCATTCAACCACCAAGACCACTATTTATCACTTATAAATTATGGGAGAATATGATTTTATACTTGTCAACATTGAGATAAAGTTAGAAGATCATGGGACACTTGGCAGTCTAAGGAAATGCCACGTGAAAGCTACCAACGCTGCCACACATTAGTTTACATGCATGGAGGAGCACTATAAATAGAACACTTAGAGCTATCTTGCAAATCCTGTTCAAATCACACAGCCAAACAACATTTCAATTTCTTTACATTCATGTAATGCACTTTAAGTATGTTTAATTCAAGTCCTGCACTTATTATTCCTACTTTCCAGCACCTTACTTTGAAGTCCTGCACTTTCAATACCGCTTTCCTTTCCACTAGCCATAGATCAGTCCAAAAGTCCTTTTTCAAGGCAAAAAGAACCTTTGGAGGTGTAGGATATTCAGATATAACAAGATTCACCTTCTATGTGTATGGTGCTGTGTGTTTAGCACCTTGTGTTCATGTCAACTATAATATATATCTGGCCTACAAAAATAAATATGTTAAACTAGTAACAAAATTGATCCCAAAAAAATAAAATAATTAACTTACAAAATAGCACAAAACATAGAATAGTTATTTTTCTAACCAAATATCATGAAGAAAAAAAAAAAAAAATTTGAGATTACCGTATAAATTTAATCTTGCATCAATATTTCAAATTTTAATTGAGATTAACAATAAAAATAAATAAAAAACACAACCACAAAAGAACCAAAACATAACTCAATAATGTTAAATACGAACTTAGATAACATACATAAAACATTAACAGTGACCAGATTCAATTGCACAAATTATCGGGGGAGATCCACCCAAAACGGGTGTATGTGTGTGTGTGAGAGAGAGAGAGAGAAATTACCTCAAACCCTAGATTCGTCCTTGAATTCAATTGTGAAGGAGAGAGAGATATAACCTAGGTTTGGCTTCATTCACACCAAATAGAATCGGTCATCAGAGAGAAACAAAGTGGAGAAGACCTCCATGTTCGCTGATGTTGTGTGCCGAGATGTGTGGCCTGCCTTGACCTGTTACAGAGAGGGGGAGAGAGAGAGAGAGCATTTGAGCTTCATGAAGTGAGGGTTAGGGCAGAGAGAGAGAGAGCATTTGAGCTTCATGAAGTGAGGGTTAGGGCAGAGAGAGAGAACACTTGAGCTTCACGAGGCCGGCACGAATGGAATGTAAAAAGAGGCGTTAGGGCTTGAAAATAGATAGAGGGGTTTGTTAATCGCTGCTGTTTACAGAGAAGGGGGGATAGATAGGCCGGCATGAATGGAATGTGAAAAGAGGAATTAGGGCTTGAAAATAGGTAAGTGTACAAAAGGGTATTTTAGGCAACACATAAAATAGGAAGAAGGGTATATTAGGCAACAGAAATATGAAACAGTATTTTTTCATCACCTCAGCTTTTGGGTCAAACACATTTTAGAGAAACTTTGGGACTTTGACTCAGCCTCTAAGTAAATATGGTGCCCTAACCCCATTTATATGTAATAATCCCTTGTTTTTTTTCAGAGGTGCGTGTTTGGTATATATGTTTTTTTCGGAGAATCGGTATATATGTTGATAACAAGAAGATTTGCCAAAACCAATCCCTCCCTCCCACCTTTTTTTGTTGTAGAGAATGATGCATATTTCTATAAATTTAAAATTACTTTCCACCTAGATGATCCTTTAAAAAGAATTTAATAATAATAATATTGGTAATGTAAGTTAGTATAACCAACTGCCAAAATCAAGAGGTCAAACCTCCATAATGATGTGTATCAACTAAAAAAAAAAAAAAAAAAACTCAATATATTAATAAAAGATATACTGAGTATATGCCATGGGTGGAGCCAGCATAGGCCGAGGGGGACCATGCCTCCCTGGGCCCATGTTGGCCAATTAATTTTAATTACTAAATGGCCTATAATTTATAAAAGTATTTAAAATGTTTCCCATGAAATTTTTTTTTTTTTAAGAAAATGGCCATTAATTTTTATTACCCAAAGGCCAATAATTTATAAAAAATTGAAAAATACCCCCTGAAATAATTATTTACCCTTGGGCCTATTAGTTTTTATTGCAAATAGGCCTATAATTTATAAAATTTTACAAAAATACCCACAAAAATAATTATTTTTAAAAAATATCTTTAATTTTTCCTTTCTTTTCATTCTTACTCCTCCTCCTCCTCCTCCTCCTCCTCCTCTTCCTCTTCTTCTTCTTCTTCTTTATATTCTTTTTTAAAAAAAGTTGCATTTCTTTATTCAAACTATTTTTTTTTCTCTCTTCAATCGTCTGATCCCTACAATGTCCTACTGGATAGTTGCTCGAATATCCACTTTGGAACGACAGTAATTCCTGGCACGCCAGACATTCACCCTCCTTTCCGCACTTGGAAAGGACCTCGGTTTTTAGGAGCCGAACAATTCCTATCCTAATTCAACCGTCCAATCAAACCAATAACCGAATCAATTTTCAAAATAGGATATCATTTTTCCACAAGTAAGCCCAAACACATACACACGTACACACATTTCGAGATCGTATAAGTTTTCAACATCATTTCTTCCCAAATGAATGAATAATCGTTGTCCAACAATGCGTCTACTGATAATACAATGTCTGCAATTTTAAAAGACTTTCCCTCCTTACCCAACAACAACAACAACAACAACAACAACAACAACAACAATAATTATAAATAAATAAATAAAAATGTCTTCCTTCCCTCATCCTTGGCTTCAATTTTTCCTCCTCCTAGCAACAATTGGTGATTCCATATGGCACTCCTCAAAATACCAATTTTACCACATTGAGCATGGTAAATTACTAAATTTACCCTTATATGCATCCTCGTCTCTTCATTTTTTATTTATTTATTTTTTTGTTTGAGATTCAGCAGCCTTAATAAGTGACTGTTACTTGATGTAAAGGTAAAAATTTAGATTAACAAGTATGAAAAATGCTTGAGTTTAATGCAGACACTCTGAATCTATATATATATATATATGTTCTTTATAAACCTTGATGAACCATCCCAAGACCCACTAGTTAAAAAATAAATGAAATGAATTAATATAATTATATTTATAGTTGGAACTCATTGCCGATTTACCTCATGGTTGTCGGTCCAAATTTATACCATTCTACCAACAAATGTCATCCTGTGAGTGTAACCCCTCTGACCTTCACCATCTACAAACTAACCAGGCCCAAACTCTCCAAGCCCAAATTCTACACCTTGCAGGTCTCTAAAACAAATACAACCTGGACCTTCACCATCTGCAAAATAACTAGGCCCAAAATCTCCAAGCCCAAACTCTATCATCACCATATTGTAAAAAATAAATACTCAAAACCATGGACAATCAATCACATACTCAAAATCAAATTGCCAAAAAAAAAAAAAAAAGGTGCATTATCACTATTTTCCCCTTCTTTTTCCACCATAAAGATGGATTGCATTTAATTTTAAGTGTTTATATTACTGATTACTCTCATGATTCAAGTAATTAATATTTAGGTGGAAAAAAGTAACTAATCAAATATGCTTAAGATTTGAAAATAACGAAATAAACTTTTTCACCATATGCACTGAATTTAATTGGACTTAATGTTTGTCATGTTGGAATTTAGGTCGAAGATTCCAAATAATGAGGAATATCAAGAATTCAAGATGAACTATGTCCCAATACTCATGAATAGCAAGAGTTTCACCAATTCTCATAAATAGCAAGAGTTTCACCCCTATCATTCACCACACAACATCCAACCTGAGGCTCCTGCGGATGATGTCTGGGATTTCTTTTCACTCTGGAGGAGGTCGGGGTTTTCTTTTGTATTACGCTTGGTTTGATAGGAGGGATGGAAATATGGATGGAAGGGAGAGGGGGAGGTGACGGCTCAGGAGGGAGGGATAGATGAGGTATTATCGGCGTCAAGTTTTGATTTAACACTTCGAGTGTATTATTGTGAAGCTTTGGCCACATTGGGTCATCATGTCACGTGGTTGATATTGTACCTACAAAAGGTTTAAAGATTTAATATAAAAATAATTTTATGTTTTCTAAAATAAGAAAAACAAAATACGGAGTACTATCTAAAAATTTATGTTCTACCACTAATTTAAAAAGCACATAATTCTAAAAATATTTTGTAATTTTCTTCAAAATTCTTGAAATCCATTGAAGATAACGAACCAAAATTGTTAATTTCATTAATTTATCATTTACTTCTTTTTGCATTTATATAATCCTCTAAACTTGAATTATCTTTGTGGTAAAATATTAAGGTAATCTCAATGGCCCTACTAACATGTACCTATGTGTTATTTAACCCTGTGACACTATGCATTGTAAAGAATCCTGATAAATAAGTTTATCTTACAAATTAACTTAAAATTGTACACAACTTTATATAAACTTACCTTACAAATTAAATAAGTTGTACATAATATTATACCTTGAACAATGAAGAACGATCTTGATAAACACTTCAAGTGATCTCCACTCTTCACCTCTGAACATGGAATAAAATCCTAATTTGTGGACAAGCAAGTGTGAATTCAAAGTACTCCACAAGATAAAAGAAGTGATATGAGATGTCATATTCCTATAATTTTCTATGAGATGTCATATTCTTATATTAATTACTTACTCCGTCCAATGGCATGTATTCTTGCGTGCATCCCATCCCATAAATTCCATACCTCATGACTTGAATGTGCATGCATATACATATATATATATATATATATATATATATATATAACTATATATCTATCTATTACACCAAAAAGTTTATTATTACAATCCAATAAAAAAATAATAATAATATATCCTTCTGTCGGGTTTAACCACGACCGCTATATATACACACACTCTCACTTCACACAGAATCTTACCTCTCTCTCTCCTCTTTCTCTCTCTAGACTCGCGATGGTGGTGGTGGAAACTCTTCGACTCGGAATGCGCCACGGCGGTGAGAACTGTAAGCCGCCGCCGGCGGAGCCGCACTACAGGGGCGTACGGAAGAGGCCGTGGGGGCGGTACGCGGCGGAGATACGAGACCCCATGAAGAAGGCCAGGAAGTGGCTCGGCACCTTCGACACCGCCGAGGAGGCCGCCCTGGCCTACGACAACGCCGCCCGGAGCCTCCGTGGCCCCAAGGCCAAGACCAACTTCGCCGTCGCGGCCGCCGCGCCGCCGTATCCTTACGGCGGCGGGATCTTGAATCAGCTGCAGCGCTGGTGCACGGTTTACGCTGCACCGGCGGGATGGAACCTGAGGTTTCCCGCTAGTTCCGGAGCTCCGGCGATGCAGGGTTTTCCGCCTTTTGGGTACGACGTCGTTGGGATGGTGAGGAGGGGCGAGGAAGAGAAGGGCCAAGAGGAGGAAAGAAAGGAGGATAAAAAGCCGCTACCGTTTGATCTGAATTTGCCGGCACCGCTCTACTAATCAGACGGCTCTGATTTGATGAAAATGGTCTGTGATCATAGGGGCTGGACAACTAATTTTCTCTTTCCATTTTTGCCCTCTAATTTTATTTTGTTTTTTTGTTTTTTTGTTTTTACTG
This sequence comes from Cornus florida, assembly GCF_030987335.1. Taxonomy (NCBI): domain Eukaryota; kingdom Viridiplantae; phylum Streptophyta; class Magnoliopsida; order Cornales; family Cornaceae; genus Cornus; species Cornus florida. The sequence continues at coordinate 22,729,599 of NW_026775573.1, forward strand.
GCAAGTATTTGCCATCTAGTGTTTAATATGTTATATATATATATAATTTCTAGATTTATGCTTTGCTTTTGTGTATATATACTTCTTGTTGATGGCAACTTTGGACGGTGTTATTAGATATCGATGTTTGAATCGAGCGGCCCAATCTTTGCTTCATTTATGTCCTATTTTGCTGTTTTTGACTCGTTGAAACGGACGTCCAAGTCCAACCGCGTAAAATGTATTGGATATTGGAAATAAGATAAATTTTTTTTTTTTTTTTTCAAGGAAATAAGATAATGAACATTGAATAGTTAGTACTATGAAGTTTACTTGAAGTTTATACAAAACACCCAATATGATCTTATTTTTAATTAACATTACAGTAATATTTCATCAAACCAATAGAAGGTAAAATTTTATTATTAAAAGAATAATAATAATAATAAATATTGTACCCAAATTAGACATTTGGTCCACCTAGCATGATGTTACGAAGAGTGGGATTTAGTTCAGTAGAAAGGTGAAAGAGGCATGACCAAAGATAGTAATGAAATAGAATTTTTCAATAAACAACAATGACTTTGGGGTGTATAAAAGAATCAAGGGTCACACGCACCTGATGATTAGCAATGGGTAAAGTCACCTACTTCTACCTCATAAACAAATAGTCTTATCGAACGAAACGAATGACTTTAACAAAACAACACTAGAGTGTTTGCACCAATCTTATTGAGCGAAGTGACCTTAACGAAGCAACACTCAAGTGTCTCCACTAGGATAAAGTATTCCCAACCGATCGCATTGGTTGCAAGCAAACCTAAAAGGTCACATTTGCGCCAATCCAATGGTGACGTATGCCTTGCGGAGATAACCTTTACAATGAAATCATTTTGGCCATCCACACAGCACACACATTTAACCGTGGACCAAGGATTTCAAACACTATACGTAGAAAGTCCTACACCAACACAACTATTTTTCGTATGCTATACTTAGCTTTACACTCTTTTGTAACTTAACTTTGCACTTCAATACATCTACATGTTTTCTATGTGTAGCTTGTTATCCTAGGTTTGCCCTATTTTACCTTTACTCGCTTTCATAATGTAGCTTACACTTCTTCACTTAGGTTTACATTTCAAGCTTATAATAGGTAATCAATGGCTCAACTAGTGAATCCTTTAGAATGTAACTAAATCTTTCTGCATTGTACCGTCTAAGAACTCGCGATTCATCCTCGTTGAAGTGTCCAAAGTTAATGAAGAGAAGATTATATTTTTTAAAAAGATATTTGTTGTTTGCTTGTGCTTCACATTTGTAACTCTCTTCTAACACATTTTAGGCTTAGCATAACTCTTTCGCGCCAAAGTGATACGGACCTAAAGAAAGAGTCTTTAATGTTCCTCAATTGCTAAGTGAGATTACACACGAGTGCACACATTCTAACGGTTGCAACAACTATAAAACAATTAAAAATATTTTTGGATTCCCTATGGCCGCAAATACAAATCTACGATCCGGGCACACCCGTGCACTGAAAAATTACAAGCATAGCCCTAAAGGCACACTTGAAGAAAAAATTGCCACAATTGACCTCTAATTTTCTATATATGGCGAGTTTCAAATAAAATTTATTTGTCTATCTCGTAACATCATCATGACACCAATCCTCTAACAAAACCTTGATTTCCCGACAATTAGGTAACCGCTTGAAATAGAAGCTCTAAAGTCGTTATTCCCCCAAAAAGAGAAAAAATAAGAAGAAGAAACAAAGAAAAAAAAAAAGTCAATATGATCTTATTTCAATTAAAAATTTGCAATGATCTTTTTATTAAACCAATAGATGATAAAAGTATATTAAAATAAAAATAATAATATTGTTACCACTGACCTCTAATTTTATAAATATGGCAAGATTCAAATATAATTAATGAGGGTTACAAGAATTAGAGAGTTAATGTTTTTTTTTTTTTTTTTTTCAATAATCTCAATATCATATCTCAAAGATATATGATGATTTAGGTCTTAGTGATTGTTAGTCAATCATTCATTTAATTTGACTGGACGCTATATAGATTTTAGAAGATCATTTTGACCCATGCTTAAAAAATTAATAACATCTGTGATAATATGTAGGGATGGCAATTTGTTCTGCAGGGACAGGTATCCGCCCTACCTCGTTTCGTTTATAGTAGTTTTAGAGATTGTTTAATTTATTTGGACGGTGATGATTTTTATTAATGAAAACCTACGCAGGTTCGAGGTAGGGAGGTCACCCCACCCCGCCTCGCCCCGTTTAGACAAGTAAATTACTAAATTACCCTTATTTTATTAATATATATAGTTAGCTCTAGAAACCTTAAGTCATATTCACTCACTTTTTCAACCGTTCTAGTGAGCGGTAGAGCCCTACAAACTAAGAACGCTCATACCATTGAATTTTATGTTAAATTATTGATTACCCATTTTTTATGATTTTTTTCAATAGTTATATAATTGTATTTAAGGAAAAAAAAATTAAAAAAGAGGAGAAATTTTGGAACTAAACGGGACGAGGCGGGTGCCCACGAGGGTAAAAAAGTTAAATAGGACGGAAATGGGATAGAAATGTCCCCCGTTTAAGTGTTTTGGGTAGGAACGGGACGAAAGTTTCTAAACGATTGAAGAAGCAAGAGAGGGCACACCCGCCCAAAATTGCCCTTGTTGCCATCCCTTGTGAATAATATTGGTCTTGAGCAAATTAGTTTTTAAAATCTAGCCGATGATTACAACTAGGGATGGCAATGGGGCGGTTTGGGGTGGGTTTTCCATTCCTCATCCCCACCCCCGTTTAATTTTGGTACCCCCAAAATCACTCCATAACCGATTAATTTTTTCCTTCTAATCCCCATAACCGCCCCCGCCCCATAACCGATGAGGGCAAATCATTGTAGCCTCCCCAATCGCCTCCATCTCTATTCTCGTTCTCAACTCTGAACTTGCCCTCTCTCTCTCTCTCTGCAACTGCAAATATATTTCAGCCTCCCCAATCGCCTCCATCTCTATTCTCGTTCTCAATTCTGAACTTGCCCCCCCCCCCCCCCCCCCCTCTCTCTCTACAACTGCAAACTACAAAATCTACAAGAATCAGAAGATCAAAACCCATATATTTCAGTTTATCTATCTGGTTGTTGTTTTCGTCAGATTGTCACGACTGCCACCTCATTATCAGAATATAGAGTTTGAAAGGAAAATCTGAAAGTGAAGTCTAGGGTTTACAATATATATATATATAGTGAAGGTTAATTTGATAAATATATTAATTTAACATATTAATCGAGGGCGGTTTCGGGGCGGGGATCTGAGTCCCTCGTCCCTACCCCAAAACTGGTCGGTTTTTTTTTTAAACCCCTATCCCCACCCCATTTAAGTAAACAGTTCTCCAAACCCGCTTTAAATGGGACGGGGGCAGGGCGATTCCCTGTCGGGTTGGGGATTTTTGCCACCCCTAATTACAACCCAAACGAGGTGTTGTAGGTAGCAACGAAATTAAATGCTCCCTCCAACAATTTTTATTTTTATTTTTTTTGTCTTTTTTTCAATTTTGTCTATATCAAAATCCACTGTAACATTTAAAAAGTCAATGTTCTTAAAATATTCTTGTAACTTTTGAAATTTTGTTCCAACTCAAAGCATAAATTTTTAAAGTTTAAATCCATAGTTTTTTAGAATTTTATGAGAGAATAATGCATTAAATGTGTCCCATTAAAGAGTTGGATTCTCTAAAAAGAATAAATAGTAAAAAAAAAATGCAAAATTTTAAGGTCAGATTGTGAGAGAGTTGCTATAAAACTCTTAAATTAAACACAAGAAATATTTGCTTTGAAATCTCATTAAGTAGGGATGAATTCGTTAAAATTCTCTCTCTATTATTCCACCATTATACTTTATCCCAAAATTTATCATATTTAACAAAGAGTTATGCAATATAGCCGTATAAGTCCAACATTTCAATCTAAACGATGGATTTATCACATGGCTGTCATGAGAATGCAAGAGAAAGGAATCTCTACGGGTAAAGTTTGTTTGGTTGAGCGTTACGATTGAAATGATTTGCTAATAGTTATTTTTCTTTAACAAATGGACAATTTTAGATGGATATGGCCATTTTCACTAAATTTAGTGTAGAAATTTAAAAACAAAAAATTTTTTAAAAAAATGTCTATCAAGAATGGTGTATTATTAATCACCACTCTTAATGCAAGACTAATATTAATTTCAAATAAGGGGAAAAAAAAAAATCTTAATTTCAAATAAAAAAAGTGAAAAGATGACCTGAAATAAATGGGAAAAAGTGGGGAAGAGGTGATAAAGCGCCGTACAAAGGCAAAAATGTGAGTAGTAGTAGTACCAGAAAAGGACTGCAGGTAGAGGCAGGGTGGTCATTAGTGGGTAGTGGGCCCCAATAAAAAAGAAGCTGACATTTCGGCGCCCGCCAGCCGTAACATTGTTTCGGCTTAGCCCGCGTTCATTGACGGCTTTTTTTAATACTACTACTACTTCTTTCTCTTCTTTTCTGATCACGCGCACATATTTCAAACGTTCCCTTGTTTGCTTACACCTTAGTTGATTACCAACAGGTGTTTGCGTTTAATTGGATCGTGTTTAGCACGCGATGTTGAGTCGTATGGAATTCCGTTTTACCTGCGTTGCATGGGTCGATGTGAAATATTTTATTTTTTAAACCGGAGCGTGAATGTACGAACTCTTAGGACCCCTCAATAACCAAATTAATCTCTGAGAATTTAGAATGACACATTTTCACCCGGCCAGACTAAGTCACTGCAAGAACAGTAAAAGATAGTCACAAAAAATATTCAGTAGAATTCGAACTCCAAATCTTGAACGTGCTAACCTCTAAAGTCTAGTGAGTAAATCCGGCGATATCCCATGTGGATCATGTGAGATGTTTTTGCTATCATGTAAGGCAATGGTAAATGGTGGTAGTAATTTCACAACTCACTTTACAGTTGTACATCTTTTTTTTCATATTTATATACTTTGCTTAACCTTTATTGAAAAAAAAAAAAAAAAAATTTATAGTTGTAAAAATGAGGTCATGGTAATTTTACTTTTGATTGAACACAATAATTCAATACAAAAAATTTATAGATTGAAACAACATTATTTCAGTGAAAATTTTGCTCCGCATAAGAGAAGATCCTGATTTGTTTATCAAATAATAAAGGTTATGAAAAAAATCTTAATCATAGATTCTTATTACTATATCTTTTTTCAAATATATATAAATAAATAAATAATTCAAAGAACACTTATAATAAGTTAATAAAAAGAATTTAAAACTTGTCATGAAAGAGTGCTTATAGCACCTTTTCAATCAAATTTATTCCTAAATCCAATCATTTGTCTTTTTTCTTTTATAATGTTTTAGGAGACTTGAATTCTCCCTCTATCTTTGAAAGAAGAGGACAAGAGTATAGGTTGTCTTAACCAAACTAAGTCAAATGGTTCCATAATGATTTTGAACTTTTCATTTTTACAAATTTACTAAATTTAAATTTTTTTTTTTTTTAATAATAACCAGGTATATTCCAAATCAAGCCTCAGAACATCTCCAATGCAAAATATATATTTTTTTTTATACTAAAGTTATATTTTGAGAAGAATTACAATGTTAAAATGTTATATTTTAGCAATTCTGCTCTAATAATACATTTCATTTTAAATACTATTTGAAGTGTATTATTTTAATCTACCTGCTATATTTTGAAAAACGATACCGTATGGCAATACTTTTGACAATCTCAAAATATGAGAGGCCTTTTGAGAGCTTATTGGAGTGTATTATTTTCATCCACCTGTTATATTTTGACTTTGAGAGAGCATTGGAGATGCTCTTAGCAATTAAAAAATATAGTTGCAACTTAGCCAATAAGACAATGGTAGTTTTATTATATGCTAGAGTGAATTTTCATATCGTAAAACAACTGCCAGTTAGCAAGGTAGAAAAGGTCAGTTCGTAAGGTAGTCAAGGTTCACTCTTAGTAAGTTCTGTGATTAGTGTAATTGACAATGGACTAATGTTACAAATGGATATTTATCCCACATCGGATCTGGACGGGAGAGTGATTGGGTATAAATGAGTGGGTATGCAGTATTACCTAACAATTTGAGTTTTTGAGTAAATGAGGAAGGACCTACCCGTTACAGTTAGTATCAACGTCATACTCAGTCCTTTATCCAGTGTCATGCCAAGTATCCGGCTCGAAAGGCGTTCGAATGAGCCACCCTGAGTAGGCAGAGTGATTCGACAGTAACAAGGGTGTTGCGAGTACGAATAAAAAAGAATGTCACAAGGCAGAGAACCATTCAATTCCGCATATATATTTGTGCTGAATTTGGGATTAAAAATAATAATAATTATTCTTATTAAAAAAAAACGAAACCTAATAAATATAGATGGTGTTGAGGAACCCTATCCACTCAGGTACCTGGAAGGGTCGGTAGTAACCCTATGTTTCATTAAATAGGACATATTTTGAGAGGGCAAAAAAAGTAGTCCCAGTCGGAAATTTACCGACAGCTTGCTTAGTATCAGTCAAATGGCGTGCTATTCATTTGTTTCAAGGGAGGTAGGTGGCTCTCACGCGCTACAATCGATGTTGAGGTGCCCCAACCCTCTTGTACTACACGCTCACAGGCCATTGTACCCTACAATTTGCAGGGCTCGATCTGTGAACGTCCACATATATATATATATATATATATATACACTTACACATATACTTAGTATGTAATATGTATACATAAGATACTACTATGTTATAACAACTCCAACACGCCAATGCATGTTTGACTGTGCACGTGTGAGGCTGTTTCTGGACGTGTCTCCGTCTAGGCCGAGCGGAAATCTGCTAAGGGACCCACATATCACGTGGGGATCTGTTTTAGTGTTGTCAGTTCTCAGTATATATATATATATGTTTGTGTGTGTGTGCGCGCGCGCACTTTTCATGTAATGTGCATGTATGTAGTGTATGTGCATGCATTCGTGTATCATACAAATGACATGCCATCCGATGTCATGCCATGTCTCACAAGCTAACATTTCCACCATGGTATTCTAGGGTTTACTAATTTCATAAAAACCTCAACAAACCAAATTGATTTTAACGGTTTCATAACTATTGAAAACAATTTTAACTATGTTTATCACAAATACAATTTTACTTTTTTTTTTTTTTTTTTAGAGCATGTATTAACCCATAACACACGCACTATTCAAGTTAGGAATGTGATTCGAAAACAAGATTTTAAGGACTTACCTCTTAGAGCGTGTATTGATCCTGCCATTCAAGTCAAGAATGTAATTCCAAAGCGAAACCTCTAGAACTTACCTCCCGAATCCCTACATCAATTAATGCCCATGGGGGCTTTTTTTTGTCTATTAAATAGTGCTATTTCTAGTTTTTTAAATAATCTAGTGACTAAAAATAATGTAATATGCTAAGAAGGATATAATATAGTTTTACTAATAATTTTTTGTAAATAAGTTTAAGGTTTGAGAAGGTAAAAACACAGGCTCCGTTTGTTTGGATATAAAATATTTTTCAAAAAATATTTTTTTATTTTCTGATGTTTGGTTGTCGTAACATATTACGAGAGAAAAAAAAAAAAAAAAAAAAAAAAAAAAAAAAAAATTACAATATAAGAAAAATAACTTACCCATCAATTTTAGACAAGTTATATACGTCCCGCCCGATGGGCTCGACTTGAACCTTAACCAACACTTTTGTCAAACACTTAAAAAGCAAAAATAAATAAAATATTATACCTGAAAAAAAAAAATTAAAAAAATATTTTACATCGAAACAAACAAAACACGTCACAACAAAGTTCCTATCAAGTGAAGAAGGTTTGAAAAAGTGCAAATACCTCAATTTACAGATTTGGAACAAAATGGCATATTCTTTACAGCAAAAACAAAATGAAAACGACATCAATTTTTGGTTTGACAATTAGTGTTTACTTGCCCGCATCAAGAATCGGAAGAGTTTTTGGTTTGACAATTGGCGTTTACTTGCCCATCAAGAATCGGAAGAGTCATCGGGTGATAGTTGTTCTCTCTACCATTTGGAATTTATCCAAACCCTCTTGAGTTTCAGTGTCAAACTTTAGGGAAGGGTCCCTTGATCTCAGCATTTCCTCTAATGAGCGCCACGGGATTCAGTCCCAGAGCCACAGAGTCCAGAACTTCAATCCCATACATCTCCGCCTTGCCCTTCCCCATACAGAGTGGACCAAAAGTTAGCGCCACAAAATCCCTCCAAACCTGTTCTAGCTAGACACAGCGAAACAGAGAGATCTCGGAGAGAGATTGTGTTTGTTGATGGGCAGTGCTGGAGGAATATTTTTTCGTAACGAGGAACTCTTATAATATACTAGATAATTTCAGATATGTGCAATCATCTGCAAACCGACTTCCCATATTAACCCCCTTTTCAACTGTGAGTTGCATGTAACAGAAGTTAGCCATTTGCTACTTCTATGTGTATCTTATATACAAAACTCATAATCAAAGGACCAAATGGCCCAGCAATATCACTCCTTCCTCCCCAAAGAGGAGGTCGGGGGTTCGAACCTCGGTGGAGGTAAGGTGTGTGCGTTGCTTTAACTTCCAAAAAAATATATGCAAAACTCATAGCTTAGATATTTTTGCACAATATTTACATTACAAAGGATTGTTGCATTATATGTTCTTATTCAACTAAACAAAATTCCAGCTCCTAATAAAAACCAGCGCAACCCAAAAAAGTCATGGTCGCCAAAATATGCTTAAAAGCTCATCAACCATCTCAAGCAAAATTAGATATCTTTTCAGAAACTAGCACTTTTTTCTCAAATTATAACGAAACAAATCCATTATCTAATCAAATTTTATGAAGAAAATATTTATTCCTCAAGAAAGGTAAAAAATAATATGCTAAAAGACTCGTGAAATGATTTCACTTTAGAGGAATGAACCTGGATGAGAGGGTGGCACCAAATACCAGGCCATCCATGCTTCACTGCCTTGTACGAGATGGATAATTCAGCCAGATAATGATTTATCATTTCAGGTTTGATTTCAATCTGGTTGAAGATCTTCCCTTTGTAAACTCCGATGATGCTTCCAATCATCTCAGGCACTATTATCACGTTTCGAAGGTGGGTTTTTAACCTGCTCTGGCTTCTCAACGGGTGGTGACACCCTTTTCTGGTCCAAATCACAAGATTAATATCATAAATAAATACCAGCACACAATATTTTCTTATTTGATAAAAATCCACTGGATTAAACAAAGCAAAAATAAAAAAAGACTAATCCCCTTGAAGGATTTAACTTTGCAGCGTTTAGTACAATTGAAGTTAAAAAAAATAATAGATGACAAGCAATTAATGAAGAAGTTACAGTTTGACATAATTCTGCTTGCTTAAAATAGAAAATCTTACCGCCAAGGGCTTAAGCCCATGTGGTACCATCTCTTCCTTCCAAATGGAAGGTTGAGGGTCCAAGTCCATTATCTAATCAAATTTTACAAAGAAAATATTTATTCCTCAAGAAAGGTAAAAAATAATATGCTAAAAGACTCGTGAAATGATTTCACTTTAGAGGAATGAACCTGGGTGAGAGGGTGGCACCAAATACCAGGCCATCCATGCTTCACTGCCTTATACGAGATGGAGAATTCAGCCGGATAATGATTTATCATTTCAGGCTTGATTTCAATCTGGTTGAAGATCTTCCCATTGTAAACTCCGATGATGCTTCCAATCATCTCAGGCACTATTATCACGTTTCGAAGGTGGGTTTTTAACCTGCTCTGGCTTCTCAACGGGTGGTGACACCCTTTTCTGGTCCAAATCACAAGATTAATATCATAAATAAATACCAGCACACAATATTTTCTTATTTGACAAAAATCCACTGGATTAAACAAAGCAAAAATAAAAAAAAAGACTAATCCCCTTGAAGGATTTAACTTTGCAGCGTTTAGTACAATTGAAGTCAAAAAAAATAATAGATGACAAGCATTTAATGAAGAAGTTACGGTTTGACATAATACTGCTTACTTAAAATAGAAAATCTTACCGCCAAGGGCTTAAGCCCATGTGGTACCATCTCTTCCTTCCAAATGGAAGGTTGAGGGTCCAAGTCCATTATCTAATCAAATTTTACAAAGAAAATATTTATTCCTCAAGAAAGGTAAAAAATAGTATGCTAAAAGACTCGTGAAATGATTTCACTTTAGAGGAATGAACCTGGGTGAGAGGGTGGCACCAAATACCAGGCCATCCATGCTTCACTGCCTTATACGAGATGGAGAATTCAGCCGGATAATGATTTATCATTTCAGGCTTGATTTCAATCTGGTTGAAGATCTTCCCATTGTAAACTCCGATGATACTTCCAATCATCTCAGGCACTATTATCACGTTTCGAAGGTGGGTTTTTAACCTGCTCTGGCTTCTCAACGGGTGGTGACACCCTTTTCTGGTCCAAATCACAAGATTAATATCATAAATAAATACCAGCACACAATATTTTCTTATTTGACAAAAATCCACTGGATTAAACATAGCAAAAATAAAAAAAAAAAGACTAATCCCCTTGAAGGATTTAACTTTGCAGCGTTTAGTACAATTGAAGTTAAAAAAAATAATAGATGACAAGCAATTAATGAAGAAGTTACGGTTTGACATAATTCTGCTTACTTAAAATAGAAAATCTTACCGCCAAGGGCTTAAGCCCATGTGGTACCATCTCTTCCTTCCAAATGGAAGGTTGAGGGTCCAAGTCCATTATCTAATCAAATTTTACAAAGAAAATATTTATTCCCCAAGAAAGGTAAAAAATAATATGCTAAAAGACTCGTGAAATGATTTCACTTTAGAGGAATGAACCTGGGTGAGAGGGTGGCACCAAATACCAGGCCATCCATGCTTCACTGCCTTATACGAGATGGAGAATTCAGCCGGATAATGATTTATTATATCAGGCTTGATTTCAATCTGGTTGAAGATCTTCCCATTGTAAACTCCGATGATGCTTCCAATCATCTCAGGCACTATTATCATGTTTCGAAGGTGGGTTTTTAACCTGCTCTGGCTTCTCAACGGGTGGTGACACCCTTTTCTGGTCCAAATCACAAGATTAATATCATAAATAAATACCAGCACACAATATTTTCTTATTTGACAAAAATCCACTGGATTAAACAAAGCAAAAATAAAAAAAAAAAGACTAATCCCCTTGAAGGATTTAACTTTGCAGCGTTTAGTACAATTGAAGTTAAAAAAAATAATAGATGACAAGCAATTAATGAAGAAGTTACGGTTTGACATAATTCTGCTTACTTAAAATAGAAAATCTTGCCGCCAAGGGCTTAAGCCCATGTGGTACCATCTCTTCCTTCCAAATGGAAGGTTGAGGGTCCAAGTCCATTATCTAATCAAAGACTCGTGAAATGATTTCACTTTAGAGGAATGAACCTGGATGAGAGGGTGGCACCAAATACCAGGCCATCCATGCTTCACTGCCTCGTACGAGATGGATAATTCAGCCGGATAGTGATTTATCATTTCAGGCTTGATTTCAATCTGGTTGAAGATCTTCCCTTTGTAAACTCCGATGATGCTTCCAATCATCTCAGGCACTATTATCACGTTTCGAAGGTGGGTTTTTAACCTGCTCTGGCTTCTCAACTGGTGGTGACACCCTTTTCTGGTCCAAATCACAAGATTAATATCATAAATAAATACCAGCACACAATATTTTCTTATTTGACAAAAATCCACTGGATTAAACAAAGCAAAAATAAAAAAAAGACTAATCCCCTTGAAGGATTTAACTTTGCAGCGTTTAGTAAAATTGATGTTAAAAAAAATAATAGATGACAAGCAATTAATGAAGAAGTTACGGTTTGACATAATTCTGCTTACTTAAAATAGAAAATCTTACCGCCAAGGGCTTAAGCCCATGTGGTACCATCTCTTCCTTCCAAATGGAAGGTTGAGGGTCCAAGTCCATTATCTAATCAAATTTTACGAAGAAAATATTTATTCCTCAAGAAAGGTAAAAAATAATATGCTAAAAGACTCGTGAAATGATTTCACTTTAGAGGAATGAACCTGGGTGAGAGGGTGGCACCAAATACCAGGCCATCCATGCTTCACTGCCTTATACGAGATGGAGAATTCAGCCGGATAATGATTTATCATTTCAGGCTTGATTTCAATCTGGTTGAAGATCTTCCCATTGTAAACTCCGATGATGCTTCCAATCATCTCAGGCACTATTATCACATTTCAAAGGTGGGTTTTTAACCTGCTCTGGCTTCTCAACGGGTGGTGACACCCTTTTCTGGTCCAAATCACAAGATTAATATCATAAATAAATCCCAGCACACAATATTTTCTTATTTGACAAAAATCCACTGGATTAAACATAGCAAAAATAAAAAAAGACTAATCCCCTTGAAGGATTTAACTTTGCAGCGTTTAGTACAATTGAAGTTAAAAAAAATAATAGATGACAAGCATTTAATGAAGAAGTTACGGTTTGACATAATACTGCTTACTTAAAATAGAAAATCTTACCGCCAAGGGCTTAAGCCCATGTGGTACCATCTCTTCCTTCCAAATGGAAGGTTGAGGGGCCAAGTCCACATTAATGTGTGTGTGATTTACCTATTGAAAAAATGAAAACAGGAGAAAATCTGAGTGTAAATGAATATTGTTCTTTTATAGAATGCTATCAGGATATACAATATTACCAAACTCATTTTACTTTGCCAGATGATATTCACATGCAACCACTGGCAGATTCAGCAATGTACTCTCTATAGAGGGGCGACTTTTGATTTGCAATAAAAATCTCACAATTTTTCAAACACAAAACCATCCATGCTACTTCACTAGCGTCAATGAAAAAGTTAATTAGGCTTCAAGTTTTGAGAATGTATATTTCGGCTGGGGGGGCTAAAGACAATAACCATGGTGAAGAACGAAAAGAGATTTGAAAACTGAGGGGGAGAACTGGAATTATCGAAGAATATAAATACAAAATCAAATTTTTAATTATATAATCAAAATGACCTTATGTAATATCTACAGTGGTAAAATCTTACCAGGTCAAAAATAGTAAACGGTAGTCACCTATATTGACTTGTTATTTTTTAATGAGTAGTCAACTAAGTTCACATACTTAATAAATATGCTTGAGAATCTTGTATCTAGTTGTGCTTTCTTAAAATTCTAACAGTTCGGAGTTTCCGGGCGTACATCAAGTATAGTTCACTTCACAATAAACTAAAACCATGACAGGTAGTGATAAAGTTCAAAGGCAATACAAGGAAGAAGCATTTCACTTAAAATGCATAAAAAGGATAAGAATACCTAAAATATATAATAAATACACCCAAAAAAAGGGTAAAAACAAACTATTTTTTTTTTAAATTACCTCCCTAAATTATTAAATTGGCAAAAGAACCCCTAAATTTACTCAAATTGTTACCTTGTTGCCAGTTTGTTGTTTAAAAAGAACAAGAAATGCAGTTAATATTATGACAAGTGGTTTCGCACATTTACTCAAATCACCTGCATGCATCACCCTTATGAGACCCAAAACATATGCTTGCATAACCAATTCAGTGTTGGAAAACATACCCCAAGAACTCTCCATAACCACCACCACAAGATCCATGACTACTAATCCAAAAATATTCACTCCCATTCCCCTCTTCAAAGTTGCCACTGGCCAATTCAACAAAGAGCCTTCGTCAAGCCACCAACCACATGTTACATGAACTCTTCAAAAGTACATGAAGTACCCATGTCAGGGACACAACACTAAAACAAGTGTATGGAACATAACAAGTGTACGGGATATGTGTCCGACACATTTGGTTGGACATATATACCTAAAAAGCATATTGAATCATTCAATTTGATTAGATTATTACTTCAAAACGAGTTAAATGTCAAATTTTAACACTGTTTAATAAAAATGTTATTTTACTCTAAGGCTCCGTTTGTTTCGACATAAAACATTTTCCGAAAAAGTGTTTGGTTGCATATATGATCGTGTAAAAAATTTTCCAAGTAAAATACTTTAAATCCTTTTTACAAAAATAACTTATGGATAAAAGTGCCATAAGTTGTTTTACATCTTTCGATCCATTAAGGAAGCAAATTGGCTCTGTTTCTCTCCCTCCTAGACCAATATGAAGCAAATTAGCTCTGTTTCTCTCTCAACTTCCATCCCTAGCAAATCCTTGAAATTGCATGACCTGTAAACAGATTACTCAATACAATTTGAACAATTGTTTTCATTTGCCTCCATTGGTCTATGAAATCGCATGATCGAAACCCTAATTTTCTCTCCTATATATGCACCTTCAACCATTGTATAGAAAATTTTGATCAGTGAAATCAGATGAAACAAAAGTACTCGTCAAGAGTATAACCACGCAATCTTCTAAGACTTCAGATCAGAAGTTTGATTCTTATGTGAAATTAATATCTTGTTACTACTGGACCTCTCAAAAGAATTAAAAAGTCAAAAATTAATGAAAGGACATCAACACATAAAGTGGAAAAGATTTGAAAGGTAAGAAAGGGATAACTTTTAGGGGAAAAAAATATTACAAAAAACACAACAGGAAGCAAAACTTAAATAACTTGTGCTCCAAAATGGCGGGTTGTACGAGGGACGGAGCAAAAGAAATTTTAGGAGAAATTAAGGGAAAGAAATTTATTAAAAAAGAAATATGGTGGTGGAATGATTACATTAAGAATAAAAAATAAAATAAAAGAACGAGGTTTAAAGAATGGCAAAAAAGCAAGAAACAAGAGGAGTTGGAGAAATAAAAGAAAATTAAATATGAAGCTAAAAAATGGTAGCTAAGGCTAAAAAAAATGCATTAAATAATGTACATGAAAATTAGGACCAAAAGAAGGAGAAATAGCTATTTACAAATTGGCAAAGAATAGAGAGGTTGATGCGAGACATGGATCAAGTTAGGTGTATAAAGTATAAGATCAAACAATAATAATTTAAGATAAAGATATATTAGAAAGATGGAAAAATTACTCTCTTTTTTTTTTTTTTTGGTAAGTAAGAAATAAATTAAAAGCCGTTCAAAAGGGAAACACGTCCCTTATACAAAAGTGGATTCGGGGCTAAGGCCCCAGAGAATCCAAAAAAATAATTAAATCATCAGAAGAGGAGCAAGAGCTCCTCTTCACATAATTGAAGAGAGAACGAATACTATAGAGTTTTAGCGTCGCCGTAGACGACTCCTTCCCTTCGAACATTCTACTATTTCTCTACTTCTAAATGCACCACCAAACACAATGTGGGACAATTCTCCAGTAATCGCGTACACCCCTTCTCACACGACATCCTCTCCAAGCATGAATCAAATCCTTAGAAGAACATGACATTACCCAACACATGCCAAATAATCCAAGAATTAGATTCCAACAATCATGCACCACGGGACAATGCATAAGGATATGATCAACTGACTCACCATCTTGCTTGCATAGGCAACACCTATTAACAAAACAATTTACCCTCTTCCTCAAATTATCAATCGTCAGTATCTTACTCCATACAACCATCCATACAAAGAATGCCACCCTAGTTGGAGCAATATAACGCCAAATGGTCTTCCACGGAAAGTCAAGGCTATCAAAATTAGACAGACATAAGAACAATGATCTTACTTCGAAACGACTGTGGGAAGAGGGAATCCATGTCAGATCGTCATAACCTCTGCCAACTCCCTCCAGCCGATACGATTGGTCCAGAAAAACACATACCTTGTCCATCTCCCAATCCTGAAATGAACGTCAAAAATGCACGTCCCACGTAATCCCACTACTATCGAGCCGATAATAGTCAGCTACGTAGGCGTGTCTGTCAACTGCAATACTGTATAATCTAGGAAATGTACGAGATAATGGCTAATCACCACACCAAAGATCTTCCCAAAAACGAACGCATCTGCCGTCGCGAACTTTGAATCTGATATGAGAGGAAAAGACATCACATCCCTTCCGAATGGATTTCCACACCCCGACTCCTCCTACAAAAGAAACCGGACGTGTAGACCAGCCGCCAATCTTTTCCCCAAACCAACATGAGAATAACCTTCGCCAAGGACGATGTCTTTCCCTCCCGTATCTCCACAGCCATTTACCCAGGAGAGCTTGATTAAAAGGAATCAATCTTCTAATACCAAGACCACCCAACTTCATGGGCTTGCAAACTTGCTCCCATCTGACAAGGTGATATTTAAACTCTTCTCCCCTTCCGCCTTAAAGGAAATCCCTTTGAATTTTTTCAATCCTATCAGCAACGGAGCATGGAATTTGGAACATAGATAGAAAATATATGGGGAGGCTCGATAAAGTGCTCTTAATAATAGTAACTTTACCCCCCTTAGATAAGTATTGCTTCTTCCATCCTGTCAATCTCTTCGCATACCTGTCAATCACGGGATCCCAACTCCCCACTCTCCTGGAAGAGACCCCTAGCGGCAAACCCAAATAAGGAATAGGAAAAGAACTCACCCTACACCCAAGGACTGCAGCTAAAGAAGAAATATCCTGGAAATTCCCTACCGGGACAAGCACACTCTTAGCTACGTTTACCTTTAGCTTGGAAATCGCCTGAAAAAAACCATAATGCACCTCAAATATCTAAGTTGAGACACATCAGCATCATAGAAAACCAGGGTATCATCTGCAAAAAGTAAATGAGAGATCTCCACTTGATGGACTAAATCTCTTCCCACCTTAAAGCGCTTAATAAGACCAAGATCCTCTGCCCTGCGCATAAGTCTGCTTGAGCCCTCCATAACGATTAGAAAAAGGAAAGATGACAAAGGATCACCTTATCTTATACCCTGAGTACACCCAAAACAACCAGCGGGAGATCCATTCACAAGAACTGAGAACTTGACAGACGTAAGACATGTCTCAATCCATTTCCTCCATCTACTTCCAAACCCCGTTCTTTATAACAAATAAAGTAGGAAATTCCAGTTCACGTGATCATACGCTTTCTCAATATCAAGTTTGCATAAAACTCCAGGAACACCACTTCGCAATCTGGAATCCACACATTCGCCTGCAATAAGAACTAAAACAAGAATTTGCCGTCCTCTAACAAAAGCATTCTGGAATCCGAGATAATCTCATCCATTACTTCCCTTATCCTTAGAGCAAGCACCTTAGCTATGTGTTTGTAAATACAACCCACTAAGCTAATTGGTCGAAAATCCTTTATGTCAGAAGCGCCTCCCTTCCTAGGGATAAGGGCAATGAATGAGGCATTTAGCGACTTCTCAAAGACGCCAGTAGAATGAAACTCCTGAAATGTACCCATCACCTCATTTCTCACTATCACCCAACTTTCTATCAGAAAAGGCATAGTAAACCCATCAGGCCCCGGAGTTTTGTCCCCATTACAACTTGACAAAGCCTTTAGAACTTCGTCTTCAGTAAAAAGAATCTCAAGCCCATCTCTATCTAACTCAGAAATAGCCTCAAAATGGAAACAGTTAAGTTTGGGTCTCCAAGCTCATGGCTCGGTGTAAAGCTTCTAATAAAAAGAAACGATCCAATTACGCACCTCTTCCTCCCTCCACAACTCCACACCTTCCACCCGAATTCGTCCTATGTGATTACTCCTTCTGTGAGCATTAGCTAGTCTGTGAAAAAAAATTGTGTTACGATCTCCCTCTTTTAACCAAATATCCCGGGATTGTCGCCACGAAATCTCCTCCATACTAGCAATCTCAGCAAGAATTGCCTGACAGGAAGCTATCCTAGAACGTAGAAACTCCACATCCCCGCCCGCCTCCTCAAGACAATCAATCTCGGAAAATTTAGCAAGGACTCTATTCTTCCTCCATTCAAGATTCCCAAAAACATCCTTATTCCACCGCTTAAGATTGAATTTGAGAGCTCTTAACTTCTTAGTTAACGTGAAGTTGGGCGAACCTGTAACTATTACTAAATGGGGAATATACTAGAGAAGAAGTCGTAAGTAATGAACCTTAGGCAAGGTAAATGAATTTCATAATAAGGAAGTAGAGGACACATTTAAGAAAATGGGAAATAATAAGGTCATAGGACTGGATAACATACATGTAGAGGCTTAGAGAATTTTAGGAAGGTAGGCATTGAATGGATAACAAAGTTGTTTAACAATTTTAAGAGAAGAAAGGATGCCAAGTGAGTGGAGAAAAATCACAATAGTACCAATTTATAAGAATAAAGGTGACACACAAAATTGTGAAAATTATAGAGGAATTAAATTAATGAGTCGCACAATGATATTATGAGAAAGAATAATAGAGCAAAGACTAAGGAAAGAAACATCAATATTCGATAACCAATTCAGATTCATGCCAGGTAGATCCACTATGGAAGCCATATACTTGACAAGACAACTAAAAGAAGAGTATAGGAGCAAACAAAAAGACTTGCACATGGTTTTCATAGATTTAGAGAAGGCATATGATAGAGTGCAAAGGGACATAATTTGGAGGGTTCTACAAAGAAAACAAGTACCTATAAAGAAACGCCAAGGATCGGTGTTGAGTCCATACCTATTTGCGATAATATTAGATGAAATAATGAAAGATATTCAAGAAAACATTCCATCGTGTATGTTATTTGCGGATGACAAAATTACTAATAAATATTTTTAAGAGAGCCTCATCAACAAAATTAGAAACATGGAGAAAAGCATTAAAGTCAAAGGGCCTAAGAATGAATAAAACTAAAACGAAATATATGGCATGAAAAATTGATAAAGTAGACAACGATGACAAATAAATATTACACTTCAAGACCAAATAATTACTCAAAAGAACTATTTTCGTTACCTAGGATCAATACTACAAAGAGATGGAGAGAGAGAGATGGTCATGCAGTAAGTCAGATTGGGGCTGGGTGGACAAACAAGCTAGTGGTATCCTTTGTGGCAAGCGAATACCAAATAAACTAAAGGAAAATCTATAGAATGGATACTAGGCCAGCAATATTGTATGGAGCGGAGTGTTGGGCGTTGAGAAAAACACAAATACAATGCATCCATGTAGAAATAAGAATGCTACATTGGATGATAGGAATCACTAGAAGAGATAAAATAAATAACAAACGTGTGAGGGGAACATTACGTATAGCGCCTATAAATGATAAAATTAGGGAAAGTAAACTTATGTGGTATGGTCATATTCGATGTAGGCCTGATAATGCACCTATAAAAAGAGGTAGAGTTGTTTGCTTAGAAGGTCAGTGACAAAGAGACTGGCCAAAACTCGTGGGATGAAGTAATTAAAAACGACTTATAAAATCTAAATTTAAGAGAGGACATAGTGTATAACAAGAAAGAATGGAAAAAAGAGAATTCATGTGGCCGACCCCCTCTCTATGGGATAAAGGCAAGGATGACCATGATAATTAGAAGAAACTGATTTATTCTGGAAAGTTTATCCAAAGATTAATCTTTGTATGTTATATGTGTGTGCATATATATATATATATACATATATATATGTATGTATACATAACTAGGAAAAATATTTATGCATACACATGGATTGTTTTTTGTTATATAAACTGAGAATAAAAAAGAACTTTTTTCTTTCGGGATTTTGTTCTTTATATGGTTTGATTCTGAACTATCAATTTCGAAAGAAATTATATTTTGGTTTTCTGAAGTTACTTTCACGTTTAAGCCAAACACCAGAAAGTGTTTTTCGAAAAATCTTTTACATGTAAAACATTTTACATGAAAAATGTTTTAAGATGGAAAATATTTTACATTGAAAACAAACAGAGCCTTAAAAATAAAAGAAAATATTAAAAAATATGAATGTTCAGCAGTGTTCCTATATCCTTTTATCTCAAACACATACCTGTACTGGAGTCCTTGTAACACAGCTAACAACCACTTCACCATCCCTGACCTCCTTATCTATCCTTAACTCTCCATCCAGAGCATCCTGAAGGCCCTCACCACCGACTAGCTTTCCACCTCCTTCCCCCACAATCAAGTAGTCATTTCTAAAAAAAGAATTGAAAATGTGGCTACTACTACTTCAAAATCAATGAAGGAGAAAGACAGCCATCTGAATTTTGTATCAAGCATGTAGTATGCTTCAGCTTTCTCATAATTCTCATTTTTTATATACATTTACATATAAATATTGAACTGGGGAATAGACTAGAGGACAAGAGAATGGACACAAGCTCTTACATTTAGTTGTTTCATTCTTTTAGATTTTGCTTTGTTGCTGTCTTTCTAGATTTCTCTCGATGTGCTAGCAACTTAACCAATTTCTGGCTACTAGAAATGCAGAGATGAACCACTTCCTATTAAAGCCAATGGCCACCGGAAAGCCTGTATATTGTAGTGGGGGTTTCAAGTGCACAGTACACCAACCATTGCATGAAACAATTGAAGCTATAGATAGAGAGAGAAACTCGTAGAGAGACAAGTAGTAGATGATTAGAGATCTGAAGGTTGGATGTAGAGAGGGTCAAGAGGCTTACACTGTTAAAAGGGGATAAGATGATCTGATCGTGGTGTTGGAATCTTCTGAGGGTCTTTGTTGGAGTGGGTACCGATTATTAGTTTTTTCATGTTCGACATTGCTATGTCTGCTGTTGGTAATAATTAGTTTTTGCATGTGGCCCAAGCACTTTTGCCTTTTTGTCAATTGCCAGTTTTCCTTTTAGTTACGTTCTTCAAGTGAAATATCAGTGTGGGTGCAAACCAATGCATTCCTGCATCTTTCTTTCTATCCAGCCTTCATATGCCCCCGTGGTCCATTGAATAGAGGTCTCTCGATCCTTTTACACGGCTCACTAACTTTGTTGGCCCTTCTCTCTTCCCTTCTTATTTCCCATTGTCCCCTAAGCAAGTCCAATTGGTACGACTAATAAATTTTTGTTACCGCGAGACATATCACCAAGTAGCTGGCAACTTAACCAATTTCTGGCTACTAGAAATGCAGAGATGGGCAACTTCCTATTAAAGCCAATGGCCACCGGAAAGCATGTATGTTGTAGTGGGGGTTTCAAGTGCACAATACACCAATCATTGCATGAGACAATTGAAGCTATTTACAGAGAGAGTGTGAGATGGGTAGTATATGATTAGAGATCTGAAGGATGGATGTTTATGGAGAGGGTCAAGAGGGCTTTCGCTGTTAAAAAGGGAAGAGATGATCTGATCGAGGAGTTGGAATCTTCTGAGGGTCTTTATTGGAGTGGGTTTCCATAATTAGTTTTTGCATGGTAAGCATTACTATTCTTTAAGCACAAAAGTTTCTTCCCAATTAAAAAAAAAATGGCTGCTGTTGGTGATAATTGTTGGGAGAGTGGTGCAGCGACAAGAAGATCCTTTTAGTGTTGTCGATTTTTTGAAACAGACAGTAATGCATAGATATTTTCTTTTTCATTTTACAATATTATGGATGCATGGTGAGATTTTTATTGGATAGATAACTTCTAAAAGACAATTTAACAAAAAATATGTTTTTTAATAATGAGTATTTTAGTAATTTTTCATTGCTTTTAATGGTAACTTGTGGTTATCTGAGTTGCAAAATGGGTTTTTTGTGACGTCAAGAGGTATCTGCAAAAAATTGATAGTTCTAAGTAGATTTTGCACTTTGTCCCAAAGAAAAAAAAGGTTAATGTGTATAATAAAGATTGATCAGACATTACCTATCCAAAAAAAAAAAAGATCAGATATTAAACCTATAAATTGAATTGGAACAAGGTGCATAAATTTTCCAGAATTGTAATTTTTTAAAGACATACAAGGTCCAAATTTTTTTCTAGGGAAAAGTTTTTGCAGAATAGAAACTAGGCTACACAAGCAATTAAAAATTATGGTAAATTACTCTGAGCCTCCCCTGAGGTTTGCTCAAGTCACTCAGGTTAAACTTTTGAAGAAAAAAAATTTGTATCAACCTCCACTGAGGTTTTGACAAAATAAATTTCAGACCCTTATGTTAGGCAACCGTTAGGCAAGTCAGAAAAACAAGTATGGAATACCAAAATTACCCTTGTGTGAGCCAAATGACAAATTTAACCAATTTGCATAATGAAATTATCATTTTAATCATTTAGGAAAAAAAAAAAAATCATTTTACGTTTTTAACCAAAATTAATGGTCCAACAATATTACGATTTTGTCCTCTCATTCACTTTATTTCATTTTATATGCATTTTATTTGTCTTTCTAAATTCATAGCTGAGAGAGATTTGTACTAATGTTTTGATTCTTGCAATGAAATTGTCTTTAATCTTTTCCATGAAAAAAAAAAAACCCACCACGATACCACCGTCAACTCTCTGCCTGAAAGCACATACTGTTTCTCACTCTAGAAATACAAGAATACTCTATATATATAGCAAAGCCGTTTTAAGCCTAAATCCAACACCAGAACTGCCACAATCTCTCTGTTCTATGTTCGATTTTCTCTCTCTTCTCGATTGTGGAATGAATTTCAAGGCATCGAAGTCATTGTCGTATTGAGATTTGAGAGGTGATACAGCGTTCGGGAAAGACGACGATAGCTGAGAAGGCAACAAAGGTGGGGATTCCTGCAGCCAATCGGTGGCAGAAGTTTTAGGGCAATCAGCCACCATGGAGTGTGGTGGTTTTTGTGGTTTCACAGGTGGTGGCAGAACCAGAGGTTACAGGAGGAATCAAGGGTGAGGTTGTAGAAGGTGGTGGAGGGAGGGGATTTTTGGTCGAAAATGTTTGGCAGGGGGGTTGCTACAATGGTAGAGAGAGAGAGAGGGGGCGGAGCTAGCGCTGGCAGTGAGGTGGCGGTTGTGGTGCTGTTGGCAACAAGTGTGGACATGTACGTTGGTGACGTGTGTATACGATGTTTCCATATGTATATAAATAAATATATAATATATGTATACATTTTTTTGCTTACATCAGCAACGAAGAAAGCATTATGTTTACTAAAACTAAGGGCATTTTTGTACTTCAATAAGGAATTTTAAAAGTCCTAACAGTCCTAATTCTGACAAGGGGTATCAGAGTGATTTTGCAGAAAGTTTCATCTGAGAGTGGCTTGAGCAAACCTCAGGGATTAGATTGATTGCTGATTGTTGTAAATTCGACCAAGATTGTAGGACAGATTGATTGCTTTAAATTAGGAGCAGATTGTAGGGATATTTTTTATTCTTTACCTTGTATAGCTTTCCCTCTTTCTTATATATACTTGTACAATATGTTAATATATCTAGGAGAAATCTTTACAGAGAATGTCTCTCTAAAATTTCTACAATTAGAGTAATTTACCCTAAAAATTAATTAGAAAGAAAAATTGAATAAATGATTGATTTGAATGAAAGCAGTTATTGAAAGGCCTTGATCTCTCTAATTAAAAATGTTTCTTCCCTTCTATGAGTAATCTAATAACTGATATCTTCCTGCTTAAGCTCTCTGACGACAATCAAATGCACTCTAGCATCAGAGTTCACCAAGAATAGAATACCATGGTTGCATACATATGAATCTGTATATGTATATTCATAAATACCTTTCAATACATGTGGTTAAAACTCCAATTACAGAGGGAAGCAAGGGATAAACTCAACTCAACTCAATTCAACAAAGCATTGTTTCCAACCACTTGAGGCCGGCCACATAAATCACGTTTCATCATTCCGCTCTACTAAGACCATAGCCTCAGCTAAACCACAGGCTAATCTTTCCTAGTTATCTAAACTCAGCTAGTTTCGGGCTTCCCCTTCCCTAGCATTACGCTCCCTGTTTTAGTCTTCCCCTTCTGATAGCATTAAGTTCAACAAGGACAAGGTCAATTTTTCTAATCCGTGTAGATCGCTACACATGGTCAAACCATCTTGATCACTTTTCTCTAATTTTGTCTCCAATTGGTACTATTTCAACCATCTCATCAATGTACTCATGGAGGGAAGCAAGGAATGAAAATTTTAAAATTTAACATTATAAATAAAAAAATCCATCGAGCAGAGAGATAAGGCCTTCCTGTCACTAACTTCCTTTAGAGTCAGTCGTCAGAGTCAACTTATATGGTTAACTAGCCCAAAAGATATCAGATACAAGCCAATCTCCAAGGAGTCCAAAGGAGATTTGAAATCCTCCATAACACTCCATTTGAAAACCTCTGGATTAATCAAGTGGATGTACAGCCAAAGCTTCAATGTTGCAAGATGGATGTTATATTAGTTTATAAAAACTTTGAAATATTAGTTTGTAAATAGTTTGAAGCTTTTACTCACTTGAATTTATTTTATCCTAATGCCAATCAACACCATTATTGACTAAAGAAATTTCTTCTTCATGTTCCTTCTCCTTCTAGTCAAATTCTTGAAGCGAGAAAGTTGAATTTTCCACCAGTCCATCACCTTCTTCATCAACCATTCTACCCATACAGTTCGTTCATCCCAAGCTGATGTGGCATCCACAAAATCAACATAATTTCAAACGTCTTCCTCATTGAAGAGTTGTTTTGCGTTCAAAATGCAATTATCAAAAACTATTGAACATTTGGCAGACTTGTATCACAACTCCTCGTGTGGGTTTTGGTAAACTCTTTGGTATGGTTCACCATTGCCATCCAAGTGCTTTGTAGTTATTCAACCACGCCGTTTTACACTTTCGAACCTTTGTGCTGCTGAATTCTTTGTCTAGTAGGCTGTTCTGTCCAATTTTCACATTGATATGCATCTATCCGTTGATCCCTTAGTCTCCTAATGTCTAGATTAGCAGGAGAAATGATTCCATTGTTCTAATATAATTCTCAATCAAGAAATTTGATGTTGCAGCGTAATACCTCAAAAAAAAAAAGGACATATATTTATATATGTAATTATTTAGACATGTTGATATATATATATAGATACATTTATATATAAACACACACACAGCATGAGGGCACACATGTATATTCTGTAGATATGCAATTCTAGATTACTAAGATTGAAAAGGCGTCAAACAGTAGTTATTCTGTGTACATGTGGTATACTGATTCTGGAAAGCTAATCTACATATAGTCAATAATTAGAACTGATCAAAATGAGTTGATCTATTAAAGGTTATATAAAGGATAAAATATGAAACCTTTTTTTTTTTTTAAAAGTAAAAATTAAATAAAAAGGCGTTCAACAGGAGAACACGTCCCAATTACAAGATTGGAATCAAGGCTAAGGCCCCAAAGAATCCAAGAAAGTAATTAAATCATCGGAAGAGGAGCAAGAACTCCTCTTGACATAATTAAAAAGAGAGCGAATAATAAAAAGTTTCAGCGTCGCCATAGACGACTCCTTCCCTTCGAACATTCTGTTATTTCTCTCCTTCCATATGCAACACCAAACGCAATGTGGAACGACTCTCCAGTAATCACGTACATCTCTCCGCACACGACATCCTCTCCAAGCATGAATCAACTCCTTAGTAGAACGTGGCATTACCCAACGCATGCCGAACAACCCAAGAATAAGATTCCAGCAGTCGTGCGCCACGGGACAATGCACGAGGATATGATCAATTGACTCACCATCTTGCTTGCATAGGCAGCACCAATTGACAAGACAGTTTCCCCTTTTCCTCAAATTATCTATCGTCAGAATCTTACCCCAAATAGTGGTCCATACAAAAAATGCAACCTGAGTTGGAGCAACAGAGCGCCAAATGGTTTTCCACGGAAAGTCAAGGCTATCAAAATTAGATAAACATAGGAATAAAGATCGCACTTCAAAGCGACCATGGGAAGAAGGAGTCCAAATCAGATCGTCACTTCCTCTGCCTACTCCTTCCTGCCGATACAACTGATCCAGGAAGACACAAACCTCATTCAACTCCCAATCCTGAAAGGAACATCGAAAGTGCACATTCCACAATCCCACTACTATCAAGTCGATAAACAGTCAGTTACGTAGGCATGCCTATCAACTGCAATACTATATAGTCTAGGAAATGAATGAGATAATGGTTCATCACCACACCAAAGATCTTCCCAAAAACGTACACATCTGCCATCACGGACTTTGAATCTAATATGAGAAGAGAAGACGTCCCATCCCTTCTGATGGATTTCCACATACCAACTCCTCCCGCAAGGGTAACCGGACTAGTAGACCAGCCACCAATCTCTTCCCCAAACCGGCATGAGACCAACCTTCGCCAAGGACGATGTCTAAAGGTTGATTCGTTGATTTCAGAATGTTGATTATTTAGAGTTTTTGTAACTTGACAGGCATATATAGGAATACACTATAATCTGAATGTTGATTTGTTGATTTTAGAGGTAATTGTTTAACGGCCTAACGTAAGCATTTAATAAAGTGAACCTTAGATTCTTGATGTTGTGTATGTGTTAAACATAGATGGTCATGTTATGGAATTAATCCAGACTGCAATCTATTTTAAAAAATTGATAACACACTGACTGCATATATGCCTATATTGTATATAAATTGTTTAAACCAACGAATCACATAAAGTATTGGTATATTAATTGGGTTGTTTGATCTGAAAGTTGTCTCTCAAGTACACATTCCTGTATATATAGCAATAACTGGGTATATGTACGCCATGGTCTTATGAGTCCGAACTAAGGAATTGTAAGTTCCAATAAAGAAACTTCGAACCGGTACTAGTGATTAAGATTATTGAATCTTTGGTAATTAGTAGAGATTATCGGATGGTAGTCCAGGACTAACCCAATGATGATTTTGGTTAGGCGTGGTCAAGGACCTGCCTATAGACGAGCACTACCCTTTTGTTGCACCCAAAATGGCTGAGTGTGCCCTTATTACATAGACGTGGTCTCTGCGTAAGTAGACGTACAAACTCAGCCACGTGTGTTCTCTGGGACTATGCGATGCACACCACCTTATTGGCTGAGCAAACCACCTGTTTGAGGGGAGTCTGGGGCTCATGTGAGATAGTGGCTCTGAGAGTGATCCCCTGTTTAAGGGGAGCCCAAGGCTCATGTGAGATAAGTGAAAATTTAACAAAAGTTGATCGAGATGGTTAACAAGTTTACGGTGTGTATTTGAGAAAATTGTGGTGTGGGAAAATTTGCACTCTAATATAATAATTAATGAGGTATTAATTATCATATGAGGCCGAATATTATAGTAAGTTGGATACTAATTATTGTGTGTTAAATTGAGAGATAATTTAAAACTCTATGAATTGAGGTTGAGAAAGAATTATAGTTGGGCTCGATTCGGTTGAAATCTATAATAATTAATTAGATATTAATTATTATGTAATACCGACAGTGATAATAAATGGGAATTGAGGAGATGACCTGAGATTAGTTATATATGAATATTACACTTTAAATGAGTTGTGTATGTATATATATATATATTTATGGGAGCACATGGTAAGGTTGAGTTACTTATCAAAAAAAAAAAATTGGTAAGTTTAAGTTGCTGAATAATGATTGTGTTAGCAATTTCTTGCTGAGCTTATGGGTTCACCCCTTTATCATATTTCAGGTACTCGTTCATTAGACACGTGATGGAGGCACGTGATGAAGATGGAGACTAGCTCGTTTATTTCTTATTTATTTGTTAGTTCAATATTTATTTATTGAGAACTATTGTAATACGAATGACATTAATTGGTGGATCTTATTTAGTTGGTCTTGATGTGATGGACTTGTGCTGAACAAATGGAATTTGTTGGATGGAGATTTATTTCTATTTAATGACATAAATAAGCAATAAATGAGCTAGTCTCCATTTCCATCACGTGCTCCATCACGTGTCTAATCAATGAGTACCCGAAATATAATAAAGGGGTGATCTCACAACCTCAGCAAGAAATGCTAAACACAATCCTCCTTCACCAAGTCAATCTTAGCTTGTATTCCTATATATGTCGGCAACTCAAATAATGTACATTAATTATGTATAACTTAGCTCATGCCATATGATTAATTTCCATTGTCGATTTCATATAATAATTAATACCTCATTGAATATTATACTAAATCACAAGGTGCACCATTTTCTTAATTACAACTCATAAAATAGTTAACCACTCAATTAACTTCTTATTAATTTTCTCTCATCTCACATGAGCTCGAGGCTCCCCTAAAACAGGTGACTCGCTCTCAAAGCCACTATCTCACATCAGCCCTAGGCTCCCCTCAAACAAGTGGCTGACTCAACCAATAAGGTGGTGTGCATCGTATAGTCCCGAACTACCGAAAACATACAAGTGGTTGGGCTTGCACATCTACTCACTCAGACAGTCTTGGATCACGTCCACGTAATAAGGGCACGCTTAACCCAATGGCCACAACAAAAGGTAGCACTCCTATAGGCATGTCCATCATACGGTTAATCCCGGGCTACCCCTCTGATTAATCCGATAATCTCTATTAATTATTAATAATATTGATTTATTAAATCTCTCTAACATTTAATAATTTTAACTCATAATTTAACGTGCTCTTTGTACACTTAAATTGCTATTCAAGACTACCAGTCCCAACCAATGCCCACCACACACCCTATTCTGTCATTGACCAGAAAATAGGTGGGTTGGAAAACAGAATAGATAAAAGAAGAAGAGGTTTGTAAGTTTTATAGTGACAGTGTAAAAAGTGAATAAAAAAAAAAAAATGTGTCAAACAAATAAAACAGATGCATGACACATGTTGCAATGCTAGAGTGGTTTGCAAACAAAATGCCATGCGCATAGCTTCTCCTAGAAGCCTTTGAGATTAGTGTATATATATATAATACATAAGCAGAGAGAGAGAGAGAGAATGCACGTGTTGCTGTGCATTTGAATCTACATCTGGGTTTACAACTCATTATATAGGCGCTGCCACAATAAGTATTATGTACATGGGATGCCCTCTCATTCTCTCTCTCTATATATATATAAAACCTTCTTAACTTGTGTCTAATATAATAAAAGGAGGAATAAGCAAAAAGAAGAAAGAAAGAGTCACATCAGAGTAGAAAGAAAGAAAGAAAGAAAGAAAGAAAGAAAGAAAGAAGAGAGAGAGAGAGAGAAGAGGAGAGAAAAAGAATGAGAAAGTGGGAGATAAATTGGGGTAAAGCTCAAAGAGGGAGGTTTCCTAACTTCTTCAATTTTAAAAATATTGTTTTCAATTATTAAAAATAGAATTTTGCATGAATGTTTCTTCACAAATGTGGATTATATTGTCAAGCTATTTTGTCGAGCATGAAATTAGTTGAAGGTTTGTTGGATTTTTTAATTAAATTCTTGTTCTGAAAAAACTGAACAAAACAGTACGGAGTATGGTTTTAGGCTGAAATTCCTATACTTTGACTGGTTAATTGTAATTGAAAATTTGAGATATTAAAGTACTCCTTTTCAGGAGTTGACAGGTTTTAATTTTGCTCAAAATAGTTAAGTTGCGAATTTATGGTGGATTATTGAAGTTGAAAGTATTTTGCTGTGAAAACTCTTTAAAAATCAGAATTTTTCTTACTGTATTCTTCAAAATTTGACTGAATCAATAAAAGAATTTATTAAAGTAAATTGATAATGTCAAAATTTAGTCTTTAAGCTTTCAATTGATTCTGATTTCATGCAAATTGAGTTAGAATTCTATTTTTGGTGAATTTTTTAAAAAGAAAACATGTTTCTGCTGAAAAATTTTATAAGTTTTAGGTAGCAGTACCCTTAATTAATTTTATTTCATATTTACCGCTGGCTTTTGAGGATGAAATTTTGAGAAATCACCTTCCGAAAAAAAAAATTGAGAAATTAAAATAGACACGTTGAATTTCTTTCTTCGGAATTTTATTTATCAAGAAATATGAGATATTTGATTTATAGTGAATTTTCAAACATGAGTTGCTGAGAGAAACAGTTTGGTAGTGAATTTTGAATACCATATCCTTACATTGGATATGGACTTAGTCACTCAAATGTGTGTGTGTCTGGCATTAAATAGGTAGCATAAGAGTTTCCTTTGGGTTAAAAGACCCCAAACAGCCTAGGTTTTAGCGAGGGGGTGTTCACTATCCCCGGGTGTGAGTCCCTGAAGCCGAAGGAAGGGGGCGGCAAAACCTGGGTAAAGGTCCCTAAAGATGCACAGGGTAGGCATTGATTGACTGGCTATGGTGTTGGTTATTTTCTCAAATTTCTTATACTAGATAAATTGTTCGATTACTCTCTTTATGAATCCATTTTATAACTTGTGACAGATTGAACTAGAAAATGAAGTTTAGATAATATGCTAGTTGAAATGCTATTATTTACTTTTTTTTTTGCTATTATTTACTTGATTATGGTTTGTTTTTTAATTCCAATAATTCAGTTCATTTTTTCTGCATTTGCTAAAATAAGTTCATTTTTCTACACTATTAAAGAAAAAATCAGTATTTTATCAAATCTTGGAAACTTACTGGGCTTTTTGGGTTCCTACAAAATATTTTCATGTGCTAAACACGGTGAGCCAGCTACGAAGAAGATACGAGGTGTGGACATGAAATGTTTTGGGAACTTAACTTGTATTTGGACTAGTTAGATAACTGAATTGTGCAACCACGAGACAAGTTTTATGGTCTCTTATGTGTTACCATCTAATAATATGAAGGTGTTAAGACTCTGAAAGTCAAAAGGTTCTGGGTATTTTTATTGACATTGTAGAATCAAATCAAGTTTGATTTTATTATATTTGGACTTGGTAATATAAGGAATTGACTCGTCCGTAAAGTTCTCTATTCTCGTGAATGGGTCTTCTGCTGGTTTCTTCGGGTGTTCTCGGTGAGACTAGGAGATCCCTTGTCGTCTTTTCTTTTTCTCGTTGTCATGGAGGGCTTGAGCAAACTCATGAGGAGGGCAGATGATCTCGGTCTTATCAAGGGCTTTAGGGTGGGCAGAGATCTAGCTCATCAGATGGAGATCTCTCATCTTCTGTTCGCGGATGATACCTTGGTCTTTTGTGATGCTGATGTGTCTCAACTTAGATATTTGAGGTGCATTCTGGTCTGTTTTCAGGTGGTTTCTAGGCTGAAGGTCAATGTGGCTAAGAGCGTGCTTGTCCGGGTTGAGGATGTTCAGGATATTTCCTTGGGTGTAGGGTGAGTTCTTTCCCTATTCCTTATTTCGGTTTGCCTTTGGGGGTCTCCTCTAGGAGGGTGGAGAACTGGGATCCTGTGATTGATAGGTATGTTAAGAGGTTAGCAGGGTGGAAGAAGCAATATCTGTTGAAGAAGGGGAAAGTTACTCTCATAAAGAGTACTCTCTCGAGCCTGCCTACTTATTGTTTATCTGTGTTCCAAATTCCATGCTCTGTTGCTTAAAGGATTGAAAAGATCCAAAGGGATATCCTCTTGGGGAAGGGGCGAAGAGTTTAAGTATCATCTTGTCAGGTGGGAGCAAATTTGCAAGCCCATCAAGTCGGGTGGTCTGGATATCCGGAGGTTGGTTCCCTTTAATCAAGCTCTCTTAGGCAAATGGTTATAGAGATTCGGCAGGGAAAGGCAATGCCCTTAGAGAAGGCTTGTTTCATATCGTTTTGGGGAAGAGAGTGATGGCTGGTCTACTCGTCTAGTCTCTATTGCAGGAGGAGTTGATGTGTGGAAATTCATTCGGAAGGACTGGGATGTTTTCTCTTCCCATATTAGATTCAAAGTTTGTGACGGTAGATATATTTGATTTTGGAAGGATTTATGGTGTGGTGATCAGCCGTTATCTTGCCCCTTTCCCAGTTTGTACAGCATCGCCGCTGACAGACATGCCTGCGTAGTTGACTGTTATCGGCTTGATAGTAGTGGGATTACGTGGGACGTGCGCTTTCGGCGTTCTTTTCAGGATTGGGAGATAGACGAGGTATGTGTTTTTCTGGATTTGTTGTATCAGCAGGAGGTAGTTGGCAAAGGTAGTGATGATATTAGGTGGATCCCCTCTTCCTGTGGTCGATTCGAAGTACGATCCATGTTTCTATGCCTCTCCAACTTCGTCGGCCTTGATTTTCCATGGAAGACGATATGGCACTCTAAGGCTCCACCCAGAGTAGCATTCTTTGTTTGGACTACCGTATAAGGTAAGATCTTGACGATTGACAATCTGAAGAAGAGAGGCAACAGTATTGTTAATTGGTGCTGCCTTTGCAAACAAGATGGTGAGTCAGTGGATCATATCCTCCTGCATTGCCAAGTGGCGTATGACTGTTGGAACCTTTTATTTGGCTTATTCAGTATTTTTGGGTAATGCCCGATCTTCTAAGCGTCTGATTAACGTATGGAGGGTATGTCGTGTGAGAAGTAGTGTTTGCGACTGTTGGAGGACAGTTCCGCATTGCGTTTGGTGGTGCTTCTGGAAGGAGAGGAATAGCAAAATATTCGAAGGGAAGGAGTCGTTCATGGCGACGCTGAAACTTCATATTATTCGCTCTATCTTTAGTTACGTGAAAAGGAGTTCTTGTTCCTCTTCCAATGACTTAGTTAATTTTTTGGATTCTTTGGGTCCTTTGATCCCGGTTCCACTTTTGTTTAAGGGATGTGTTCCCCTTTCGAACGCTTTTTAATCGATTATTATTTATCAAAAAAATATAAGGAAATGACTCATAAGATGAAGAAGATAAACATGATTCTCTTGAGAATGGTTTGAGATGTGATTTTCACTTTCAGAGTTTGTAGTTATCTCACGCTCTCAGGAATCGAGGCGTGACAACGCTTATTCCAAAGAAGGGTGAAGCCATCGATGTCAGGGAATTTAGGCCTATTAGCTTGGTGGGTGGTATGTACAAGCTTATAGCCAAAGTCCTAGCGGCGAGATTGAAGACAGTGTTTGACGAGATCATCTTAAAGCATTTGTGGGGTTTGTCAGATTCTGGATTCTATTTCGTAGCCAGTAAGTGAATGGATGCCAACTGCCAAGGTCAGTAGTGAAGAGCTGGGGGTGGTTTGTAAGCTTGATGTGGAGAAAGTTTATGACCACGTGAGTTGGGACTTCCTGATATATGTTCTAAAGAGAATGGGATTTGGGGAGAGGTGGAGGGTATGGATCCAATTTTGTATCTCCACAGTGAAATTCTCAATCCTGGTGAATGGAGTTCATACGAGCTTTTTTGGCAATTCGAGAGGTTTAAGGTAGGGACCTTTTACCTCCTTTTCTTTTTATCATAGTAATGGAGGCCTTTAGTAGATTGATGAGGAAGGCAAGGGGGTTGGATTATTTCAAGGGTTTCAGGGTTGGTAGGGAACACTCTAGCCAGATGGAGATTACTCATTTGCTATTTGTGTTTGACACTACTGTCCCCGGCAATGTAGACGAGAGTTGACTGAGGTTTTTGAGAAGGGGCTTGATGTGCCTCCAAGTGGTCTCAAGGTTAAAAATTAACCTTGGGAAGAGTGAGCTTGTGTTGGTGGGGGACGTAGAGGAGATTGCTCAACTGGCAAGCATTCTAAACTCAGGTTTTTCAGAGGGGTCTTGGTGTACTTCCAGGTGGTCCCAAAGTTAACAATTGACCTTAGGGAGAGTGAGATTGTGTTGGTGGGGGATATGGAGAAGATTGCTCATCTGGCTAGAATTCTGGACTACGATGTTGGGTCATTTTTGCTAGTCTACTTGGGCAAGCTGTTGGGAGTTCAGTCATGGAGAGTTTCGTTGTGGGATCCAATGGATTAGCGTTTTGAGAGGCGGTTGGTTGGCTAGCTAGAAGATAGAGCATTTATCGAAAGGGGGGCACCCTTTTAAGTCTCCCTACTTACTTCGTGTCATTGTTTTCGATTTCGTTTGCGGTGGTGCGGAGGATTTGGAGGCTGCAGAGGAATTTTCTTTGGGGAGGAATGGGAGGTAAATTCAAGTAATCATCTGGTGGGATGGAAGCAGATTTGCAGGCGTATTCAAGTTGGTGGGCTAGGAGTGAGGAGGTTAGACTTGCTCAACAAGGCTTTGTTGGGCAAGTGGTTGTGGAGATTCGGGGTGGAGAGACACAGGCTATGGAGGAGACTCATTTGTTGTAGATACGGAGAGTTTAGAGGTAGGTGGTGCTCTATAAAAGGTAGGCTTGTGGAAGAGCATCCCAAAGAGGTGGGATGAATTCTCCATGCATATTCACTTTAAGGTGAGGGATGGCAGCTCATTAGCTTCTAGGGGGATCTTTGAAGTGGTGATTGGCAGGGATTGCGATTGATAGGAATGTACTGGTGGCTCATAGCTATTTCCTTGATAGCGGGAGACTAACTTGGGACGTGTAGTTTGAGAGACTTCCATTATTGGGAGGTGGATGATGTGGTTGAGTTCTTGGCTTTGATTTACTGTCAGCCGTCTCTGGGAAGGGGACGGATGAGGGGTTTGGATGGGGTCGAGCCATGAAAGATTTGAGGTGCATTCTTTTTATTACCATGGAGGTTCAGGGGATGTCTTTTCCATGGAAAGGAATGTGGCACTCTAAGATATAGCACTTATCGAAAGGGGGGCGCCTAACTCTACTGAAGAGCACCCTTTTAAGTCTCCCTACTTACTTCGTGTCATTGTTTTCGATTTTGTCTGCGGTGGTGCGGAGGATTGGGAGGCTGCAAAGGAATTTTCTTTGGGGAGGAATGGGAGGTAAATTCAAGTAATCATCTGGTGGGATGGAAGCAGATTTGCAGGCGTATTCAAGTTGGTGGGCTAGGAGTGAGGAGGTTAGACTTGGTCAACAAGGCTTTGTTGGGCAAATGGTTGTGGAGATTCGGGGTGGAGAGACACAGGCTATGGAGGAGACTAATTTGTTGTAGATACGGAGAGTTTAGAGTAGGTGGTGCTATATAAAGGGTAGGCTTGTCGAAGAGCATCCCGAAGAGGTGGGATGAATTCTCCATGCATATTCACTTTAAGGTGAGGGATGGGCAGCTCATTAGCTTCTAGGGGGATGTTTTAAGTGGTGATTGGCAGGGATTGCGATTGATAGGAATGTACTAGTGGCTCATAGCTATTTCCTTGATAGCGGGAGACTAACTTGGGACGTGTAGTTTGAGAGACTTCCATTATTGGGAGGTGGATGATATGGTTGAGTTCTCGGCTTTGATTTACTGTCAGCCGTCTCTGGGAAAGGGACGGATGAGGGGTTTGGATGGGGTCGAGCCATGGGAGATTTGAGGTGCAATCTTTTTATTACCATGGAGGTTCAGGGGATGTCTTTTCCATGGAAAGGAATGTGGCACTCTAAATCCCCCCCCCCCCCCCCCCCCCCCCCTCCTGAAGGGGGCATTTTTTGGTTGAACAGGTATTTTGGGGAGAATCCAAACGATTGGGGCCAGTTTGGCAATTGCTTTTGCTTCGTATTTTTTGCTTTTGCTAATATACTGTAGTGAAGCAAAAGCACAAAGCATGTTTGGTAACATTTGTTGTCATTTGAATAGACTGAAGCGCTTCCAAAAAAGAGGCCAAAATCGAAAGCATATAAATTATGCTTTTGGTTGCTTCCGCACTATAACAAAGCATTGTTAAAAATAATAATAATAATAACATTTTTAACTACCCATTCAAATTTTCAAACTTGCAACAGTTTTTACCAAACATGCTTTAATGTTTTTGCTTCCAAAAATCTTGCAACAAATTTACGTTACCAAACAAGCTTCGAAATAGTGTTGAACACACTCTAAAGCAGAAACACTACTTCTACAGCGGGTCAAAGCAAAAGCGGTTGGCAAACAGGTTCTTGACAATCTGAGAAGGAGGCATCAGATTATTGTCAATTGGTGTTTTGTATGTAAGAGGGATGAAATTGTATGTGTAAGAGGGATGAAATTGTATGTGTAAGAGGGATGAGGAGATGGTAGATCATCTCTTCTTACACTGACCCAGGGGAGGGACATGTTAGGTGTAGTTTTCGTTATCTGCTAGGTCATGCCAATCTCTATGCTGAGATTAATTGATACTTACAGAAGGTGTTCAGTGTGGGCCCAAGTTAAAAATGCGTGGAGGACGGGCCGCTCTTCATGGTAAGCCCTGTGAAGGGAAAGGAATAGAAGATCCTTTGATGCGGTGGAGTCTTCTTAGGGTTCTTTAGATTTTATGTTCTTAGTTCTCTATTCTTTTAGGTTCAGGGGTCAAATTGTAAATCTATGGAGATTCTTTTTTTGTGTGTGTGTGGATAACGTGAGGCTATAGATTTTTGTTATGCAATTGTTCTGGGCAGTGTCCCCCATTTAGACGCTCTTTTATGAATGCTTACTTATATATAAAATAATATTCAAGTAATTAACACAAGCTCATGAGTTTTAAGCGATAACTAAAATGTAAAAAGAAAAAAAGAAATTTGTAATCAATTTAGATTTAAAGGCACGCCTTTCTAGCTTCCAACATATGTTGAGTTTTATGTGTATCTGAATGAATGAGTATTCTGTAGTAGGAAGAGGTGCTTTGGTTGAGTCTTGACGAGTCTAAAATTTTTGTGGGGTCAAGACGAGCCATTACCAATTATAATTGACATAATTACATACCCCAAAATCCCACTTTATGTGGCGACCTTGTGGGCAGGTGCGAGGCACTAGCCAGCTACCATGGTAACAGGCTACGAGACCACGATCCCACATCGCCTGGGTAAGGTAAAGGTGAAGTGTTTATATATACTCATTCGATCTCCAAATGGTATGAGACCTTTTGGGGTAAAATCCAAGAGCAAAACCGTGCAAGCTCAGCCCAAAGCAGACAATATCATATCATGTGGTGGAATGGCTTGTTACAAATGGTATCAAAGCCTGACCAAGCCGAAAGTGCGCCGATGGGGACGGTGGGCCTCTTAGGGGGGTTGATTGTGGCGACCTTGTGAGCGGGTGCGAGGCATTGGCAGGCTACCATGCTAGCAAGAAACAGGTGCACGATCCTACATCGCAAAGGGAAAATGCTATGTATGTAGGATTGTTACACTCCAAATGATATGAGGCCATTTAGGGTAAAACCTAAGAACAAAACCGTACAGGATCAGGCCCAAAATGGACAATATCCAAAGAGAACATTGGCCCCTAAGGGGGGTGATTGTGGCGACCTTCTAGGTGGGTGTGCATCAGCAGGTGTGAGGCACTAGCAAGCTACGGATGAGTTAACCCACATTGCCTGAGTAAGGTGAAGGTGACGTGTTTGTATGATTTGGTTCAATCTCCAAATGGTATGAGACCTTTTGGGGTAAAACCCAAGAGCAAAACCGTACGGGCTCGACCTAAAGCGGGCGATATCATACCATGTGGTGGAGTGGGTTGTTGCACCTTATGACTTGAATAGACCCCTTTGGCCAAATTTAGAGTGGCCCCTTTGCCAAAATTTCTTCGTTGAGCCATTCTTGGGTTAAGTAACGTAAGCAATCAAATCCAATTTACCTCATCAAAAGCAACTTTGTTGTGGTTTCAATCTCTTCATCCACAAAATTTACTTAATACATAATAGCATCGCTCTACTAGTCCACAAAAACTATATATATACATATCTTGTAGAAAAAATTCCACCTCCACATATAAAAGCAATAACGAAGGATAGGTTTGATAAAGAGCCATGGTGGTTTGTAATTGGAAATTTCATAAACTACAAATCTATCGAGCTAACTAGAGAAATCATTTGACCAGTACATCCGATGAATAAATCTATTCAAAAGAAACACAATATTCAACCTCATAGGAGTCACAACCCAGTCCATTTAGCAATGTCATTCAACTACGATCATTGAAATCCTTCGGACCTTCCATCATAAAAGTGAATGCCACTCCTTCCTAATTTGCTTGCTTTCTCTTAAGGTCTCTTGCTTAGCCAAAAAGTGCTAGATGATGACAATCATCGACCTGTGGTCAATTCATGCTACAACAAACAAAACAAGAGGCTCTTGACCGAAACAATAATCCCACTAGCCCATTAAATAGTACGTGTTTATCTCAACTTTAACGCCAGAAGAGACCTACCATACTTCTAAAAATACACTCATATACATCTCTAAATTGATAAGAAAACCATTAGAATGCAAAATTCTCTCTAATATATATTCCTTACCAAATTTTTTTCAGGGTGGCATTTACCTATATAGAGGCAACTTGAACAAAGTAGTAATCATATGAATTGACTTGTACACATGAAATTGTGAAAACCAATAGGACCTTTCTCATTGAACAATCATTCGGATGAAACGCTGATTCTCTTTATCAAATGATAAAGGAACCCAACATAGAAAATTATGAGAGGAAAAGTGTGAAAAAACAAAAGAGAGGCAACTAAAAAATCACTCCCTGAATTAAATCAGAGACGAATCACAAAAGTAAAACAAATAAATAAATTTCAATTGTCCTCCAGAATGTAATACCCTCAACAACATGAATGAATTCACCAACTTGCAACACATACGTATGTAAAAACATAAATACTTCAGATAGTAAATTGATAAAGAGACAAATTGAGAGAGAGAAATTTACAGATTTGTGCAATTTCTTGATCAAAGCCATTGGCTTTCGCTTCAAACCTCGTAGGAACCTACAATTAGATCAACATAACCAAATTCGTGAACTAAATTAAAATCTTATCATGAACTATTTTTTCATTTATTTTAATGAAAAAAAAAAAAAAAAAAAAAAAAAAAAAGGGAAAAAAAAAAGAAGAAGAAATATAAGAACACATCCATATATGTGTATAGATTAGATATTTGGAGAGAACAAATATAATAAAAATTAAAATATTTGGGGCTTCACCGCCAATAGTAGGTTCACGGTTGGATCGGCATATCATTTGGCAAAACATTTGCTTATTGAGACAAATAATCAGCAAAGTGCAAGGTGAATGGAGCGCAACTCAAAGTTTTGATTGATATTGGAAGGTGTTATGGAAGGACAAGATTAAAGATAAGGTTAAACACTTTTTATGGAAGTGTTGTGTGGAGAGGCTTCCTGCTTTGGCTAAGCTTCGGCAACTTAATATAGTGGAGGACGACATTTGTAAAAGCTGCGTTTTTAGAAATTGAAACAGTGGAACATCTTCTATGCTGCTGCCCGGTAGGCTGTAGCCCACTGGTTTGGTGTCTTAGTCCACTACGAATTCGATTTGAAAAGGAACATTGTGTAAACTGGTTGCAACGGTGGACTAATAAGATTAGATTACGCATTGAAGATCGAGATAAGGACAGATTTGGGTTGGCATATTCTATTTGTTGGCAACTATGGAAATCCCGCAACAATAGGTATTTCCAGAATGAGGAGTGGAATACAGCAGCGATTGTGGCCAGAGCTACTTTGCAATGTTATGTGCTTGCTACTACAATGGAAGTGAGCAACACTACTCATCTACTGACTACTGGTGGTTTGTAATGGTGCCTCTGGCTCCATAGAGCGGTGGTTGTCATGTAGATGCTTCATGGTTTTTCAGAATAGGGATTCCGAAGGAAAAATCCAAAGAGCTGAATCGTTCAGCTATTCAACAGTTTCAACATTGGCATTTTACTTGGGTAATATTTGAATTAGATTCCTTCTATGCAACTGGAAGAGGATCCATCCTTCACCTCAAAGCAGTTGATATTGAAGATATTCTGGACTTGATCCAACAGCAGCAGGAATTTTCTTTAGGATGGGTGCCAAGACAGTGCAACTGTCACGACCCGAAGCCGTAGGACCCGGTCCGTGAACAGGAAGGGAATAGACCCAGACCTTAGGCACCCAATTGGATGGTCACCTAAAATATCCCAAAGGCCTTTACTAAGTCATCATATAAACAATATACCAGCTTTGGACCATAGAACCAAAATAAATATCTACAAGAGCTAAGCTTGGTTGGCCAGCATGACCTTAGTTACATGATTTACAATTTACACCACATATTATAGAAGTTGTTTCCAAAATGACTATACACATCAAAATGTTACAAGTCTTGCGTCAAAACATACACCACTTCAAGTATAGCATCGTGATTCCATCAAAAGCTATGGTAACTAGCAAGAGCAAAACACATCCATAGCATCACAAGAGCTACTTCAAGATTGGGATTGAGGTGTCTCCTCCTCCATTTGTCCTATGTTATCTTGCTTAAACTATGTTGTTGTACGAGCATGTCTTAGTATTATGCAACTCTTTGAAACCCATGGTATCTTGTGTATCTACTTGTTCTCTATTCCCTAAAGCATGATTTTCCCCCTTCTTGGTTTCCCTTACATGTCTTATGAGTAGGACTTACGTGGCCATGGGAAATATTATTTAGCCACTCTCTACTGAGCAACTTTAAGCTCGCCCGTTGTCACCCATCCTAGTACTACTCCAAGTTAAGCACGCTTAACTTCAGAGTTCTGATGGGTTCACGACTATCACGGCTTTAAAACGTGTTGTGTCATAAAAGGGTGATGAACATTCATATAGCACTTCACCTTTTCACAAGCAGTGTAGGACTTGTGAGCACACGTAGCTCGCAACAAAGCCTTACCTCTCACAAGCCTGCTCCGTCCCACCGACCCTCACAGTTCCACCCCCCTTGGGGGCCCGACTTCTCCTTCGACACACTTCCGGCTAGGTCTACCATTTGTAACGGCTCTCACCCCACCAAACACAATATTGTCCGCTTTTGGCTCCCCCGAACCAGAGACTTCTCAGGAGGTCACCCATCATGGTACTAATAACTTCGGAGTTCTAATGGGTTCACGGAAATCACAGCATTAATGCGTTGTGTCGTAGAAGGGTGATGAACTTACATATAGCACTTCACATTTCCACACCCAGGCAATGTGGGACTTGTGAGCACATGTAACTCGCACCAGAGCCTTGCCTCTCACGGGCCTGCTCCCGCCCACCGAGCCTCACAGCTTTGCAAAGTAAGAACTTTTTGCACAATGGCCTTCTGCAATGGGTATGAACTTCTTTTTTATTTTTTATTCTCAGAGTAAGAGTGATCCATCATTTGTAAACAGTTTCCACTTTCCATCATCATCCTTGCCATATGTAAGCAGTTTCCCACCGTGGTTAATAGAAGTAGTTGCTCAGGATGTATTATGAATTGATTTCTAATGAATTTTTACACTACAGGGAAACAAAATTTTAAAAAATATCCCAGAGTTAAATCGAGAGTGTGAGAACAGAGATGGAAACCAAGAGGGTAAAAATAAAACACTCACATACTGTCTACCATTAAATCACCATAACCAATCTAAGTCATAATGAATTACTATCTTGCACATTTTTTACTGATATACATATATGTGTACATGTACAGAAAGAAAACGAGAATTATAGATTCAGATCAAAAATTACTTCTCATTTCCTTCGATAAATCAAGAAATCAGTGAGGGAGAGAAAGCATAGAGAGAGAAAGTGTTGATCATCCCACCATCTGCGAGCTCTGGCTTGGAAGAGCTTGACGAGCTAATCGGTAGACATATCAAGCAGAGCATCCAAATCAACCCCTCTGAAACTGGACTTCTTGAAGGTCCTCTTCTTTGGCTGTCTGTTACTTCCGTTTCGACATCCGCCTGAGAACGACAAATCAAAAAAAAAAAAAGAGCCATGCATACAAATATAATTACATATGTGTATATAATATATATATATATATATATATATATAGGTAGAGAGAGCTCTAGTTCAACAATGGATGTATGAACACAGAAATGTTGAGAACTAACCATGATTTTCCGGGATGCTAAACAGAAACCCTAAATTGCAGAGATTCAATTACCGGTCGAAATTAGGTTTTTCAAGGAGGACAGTATCAGCATATTTATAGGTTACGCGACAGGTAGTACGTCCCACTTTAACTGGCTCAATACCCGAACCAGTTGTTTTTGGGTCTATTTGTTTTTGTTTTGGTTTTTGTTTTATTTTTGAATTTAAGGACTTCATTTTTAAAACTTCAAATTATGTAAAATTGGCACCATTGTATATTACTAATTTACTACGAAAGAACAACAAGTGAGTAAATATGTATAAATATAAATATAACTTTTATACTATGAATGTTAGGCTTTGATAAACATCTATACTGATTTCGTATTCATAAATAACTTAACATGTCATAAATAATTAAGAGAAAAAAAAAAAATTTGAGAAAAAGTTCCTGTTACTCTAAAAACTATAAAGTAATTAGCAGGTGGAAAATTTATTTTCCATACGAGTTTCTTCTTGAACAACAAATTTTATATTACTAATTATTTTTGAAAATGAAAAAAAATTACTTTAACGAATTTGTTACATTAATAGCATTTATTTTTATTTAAAAATAAAAAGTAAATTTCCAATGCAACTAGAGAAGTGATTTAATTTAATTAGGTAATATTTATAGTTAGCTTATTTTAGTACAAATAGAATTTACCAACAATGTTTACACTCAACTTATATAGTACCAAGTATGAGAGGAATTTGGTAATCATCATCCTTACATTTATCCCAAATGGATGGGGCCACATGAACCACATTTTTTTCATTTCCAACTATGACAATTTATCTTATCCTTAAGCTTTTTTTAAATCAGTATAGTTTAATCATACAAACTAATTAACCTTTTCTTATGGGCATATCTATAGGTCTTTATTGTATTTGCACATCTATATGTCTTTATTGTACTTGTTTGTAGGGGTTCTTTACTATTACACAAATGGAATAACGATAAAGGAGATATCAACACACACATGTCAGGGACACGTAGAAGGAACTTAAACGAAGGAGGAAGAGGAGACTAGCCAAAGGAAATTAATTATGGAGATAGGAATATTTTCCTTTTCACTTAGACACAATCCTTCTTATTATACCTTTAATGCTAAGCTAAACGACGATATTTATAGCTTGGAAACATTATGTATTACCCACTGGT
Source organism: Cornus florida (assembly GCF_030987335.1). Lineage (NCBI taxonomy): Eukaryota > Viridiplantae > Streptophyta > Magnoliopsida > Cornales > Cornaceae > Cornus > Cornus florida. Next base: position 22,772,413 of record NW_026775573.1, read on the forward strand.
CCTCGCATTGTTGGTCAACTAGGCTATGATGAGCTTAAATACCTAAAGGGTCTAATCCCATCTTGAATCATGCCTCTGATTAGTCGTGTACTGTTAGTTTTAATTCAAGCATTAAATGCATTCAACGTTTCGACAACGGTGGTGGTAAGTGATTGTAAGTGTCTTTGTCAAGGCACGTGACCCACAATTAATTTAACTAGGCCTATGCTTGTCTTTGTGCATGTTCTAACTCTCTAACCTCCAATCAAAAAGTCTTCCAAGTGTCCCAAAAAGTTGTGAAAGCTCAAGATGATTGTACTCCCGTCTTGTTTTCCTTTATCTAAAGTTTGAAATAAGATGTTATGTGTTAACTTGGCCTTTTGCTATGCATTGGTTCTTACTCAAGGATTTATGGCCTCAAGGTTTTCGTGACCAAGTCATATATAGGGCTTGGGTTGTACTCGAGGATTGTATTTTCGAGGTTTGATAACCTAGTTCTCCGTTAGGGTTTATTTTGCACTTGAGAGATGCGCTCTCGAGATTTGGGAACCTAACTAATTGTTAAGGCTTTATTTGGGCTCAAGGTTCCTGATCTCGAGGCTTGGTGACCTGGCATTGTGTTAGGGTTCAATTACATTCTAGAATTTCTAGGAGATCTTGATGACTTGACTTTGACATCATGTGATACCCTCGAATTTTCGAGTGTGAGTTGGTCAGACTCATGCCAGAAGACCCGGGGATATCAGAAACAATATGGCAATAAACGAACACAGAGTACAAAAGAATAAATAAATAATAAATAAAACGTTGAAAAGATAACTAAAATAATAATTAAATTCTCAAAATAAATTTCATTAAATAATAATCACCTCTGATAACAATAATTTTCCAAAATATAACTCGGGAATCCATACTATATGATTCCTTATAAAATCCCAAACTGAAATAAATAACAATAATAACTGTCTATATCTAAATACTGAAAATATAAACTAGAATCTTACATAGATGACTAGAAGAGTGATGATAACTGGTCTCCGCTCTGCACGAACAAAATTTACACCTAATATTGACATGGACTTGAAAAATAAATAGTGGGTAAGACCCACAAACAAGTTCTTTCTACTACATTTCACAGAGACTTAATAAACGAATACATTCTAGTCAACTCATGCAATAACTACATAGTCAATATACATATAGAAACACGCTAAAGACTCTCACTGGACTATAGGGCAGACTCATCCTGATATTAGGCATCATGCAAAACCCGTCAATAGTCATGAGTACCCTCATCTACCAAGGCATACTCATATCCTCTATATCCAGATACACATCCTAGAGGCAATATAGTCTTCCTAACCATCGATCCTAAGGACTCATACTCATGTCATGGTACATATATATATATATATATATATATATATATATATATATATATATATAAGTTTAAACTCATTCCTTGTCATGCCATTGTCAGGATATGGACGACGAATATGGATTTTGCCATTGTCAGGATATGACTATATTCGTCGTCCATATCCTGACAATGGCATGACAAGGAATGAGTTTAAACTTATTAGCCATCTTACCCTTAATATACAACCATATCCTGACAATGGTGTATAAATCCGAAACCATATCCTGACAATGGTTCCCACACAATCCAACAAATAACAGATAAAGATCAAATGTATATAAGATCACATAATACTGTCATAATCATAATTATAATCATTAAAATACCTATTGCAGTTGTAATAACAATTAAAGCAATATATATCATCACATAAACAACTTATAATCCAATATATTATCCATAAAACACATTATAATTAACATCATTTATAATATGATCAATATCATTTATCAAAATATCCAATAATAACAATGATATAATAAATATCATTTATCAACGAGAATGAATAATTATACTTAAAACATTTATCATACCACATCATATACTCCAACTACAATTATTATATTTTAATACCATACCCAGTATGTGTTTCAATATGATTAATATTATTTATCAAACATACACCCTATAATTTACTTGCCATTTAAAATTTATCAAGTTTTAATACAACGGACGCAATTCCGAAAATAAGCCTAAAAATAGAGTATCTCTAAAATTTTTGTAAAAATAGAATAAGAAGCATAATTAACAAAAACAACCAAATTTAAAATATGAGGGCAATCGGACTTCATTTTAGCCTCCAACAAAAATCACTAAAATACTGCAATGCCTTATAACAATTACAAAACGCGATTTCGGAACCCTAAACGATGGTTTTTTGTCAAAACGCGATTTCAAAACCCTAAACAATGATTTTCAGCCATAAACTGACATGGCCTACAAGCTTTGGCTTATGAGTTTTTCTCAATCAATTGTTTCCACCCAAAAAAACACTATTATCTGGTCGAAAACAGAATTATCAAACTGTTGTCCAGACAAATAGAATTATATTTTAGATCGTCTAAAGATTATTTCCTAATAATTATATAAAATATTTTAATAATTTAATTACAGTAAGTAGGCATGTAAGGATCAAGTTATAACAACAATTAATGCATCAAATTACAAAATCATATAAAGCATGCAAACATATATTTAAACATATAAACTCTCTATTTTAATCCGATTTAAACATGCAAACAAGTTTATTAATTTTGTTTAATCATCCTAAAGTCATCATAGACATGTACTGCATACTAGATCAAAGGAGAAGAGTAGAACATAGAACTTGCCTCGAGGGTTTTGAATTAAAACCTCAATCTCCTTCTCCGATCTGCTCCTCAACGCCAGCTGCCTCTGGTTGTCGCCATTCTTCCTTCTACTGCTCTTGATCTATCCAGCAAATAAGCCTCCTTCTAAAACTCACGCAAATAAAACAGCCTCCTCTAGCATATCCTTACATATATATATAAACTACATAATAACATAATCATAATCCTAATATAACTCACGTATACTTAGGAAAAAAGAAAAGGAAATAATAATACTAACCTTAATAAAAATCATAATAATAATAGTAATAATAATAATAATAATAATAATAATAATAGTAATAGTATGCATATACCATATATATATATATATAAACACACACACTAATATATATATATATAATAAAATAAAAATACTTTTAAATTTATTTTTTGTTTTCAAGTGGACTCAGCCTCTGTGTATGAGCTTCACTGAACTCCAATCCATCAAATAATACACATGGTTCTTATTATTAAGAACACGATAATTGCACTACACATAGGTTATATTTAACAACAACTTAATCTACCCAATATTTAGGGTAATTTACACAAACCTCCCATATGGTTTGCCATAATTACAGGGACCTCCTCTCCTGTTTGGAAAATTACTTAGACCTCCCTTATTTTTGAAAATATCCTACATGAACTTCCCTTATGTGTGACGGACCGTTAAATACACTAACGGACTGTCAAAATTACTAAAATACCCTATCCTTGGCATATGAAATTACTAAACTACCCCCATAAGTTATTGAGTAGGCATGACATCAGCTTGTTACACACAGTGTCAGTTATCGCCTCTCTCTCTATCTTCACTTTCTCTCTCTAGGCAACCATGGACTCATAATCCATTTGCCTCTCACGGTGTCAAAGCCACCATACTCGCAATCCCAAACAATGCCGTCGTTTTCCACAAGGTCATCAACTTCGATAAAAGCTCCGGCCACGACATCCACCTCCACACCCTCCAACCACCACCCGGCGAGCAGCTTACCACCATCTCCTCCGTCGACATGTCGGCGCCGCCCTTCACCGACACCTCCATATATCCGTTAATCAGAAACCAATATAGAGCTTTCTAACCAAATATATCCGTCAATCAGAAACCCCTCAATATATATATATATATAAACAATTTGACTTATATGTGACTATTAATTTATAAGTTCTCTTTAATTAAATAAAAATTTCATATGGCTTTGAACAATTCATATATATGAAGATTATAAAACAAACCAATCCTCCTCCTGCTGCTTCTGTTTTTTTACTTGGTGCTTAATGATGTAATTCTTTATTACCAAGGCATCTGATGCCTCGTCACAGACACGTTCCACTGCCCTTGGAGATTAAATAAACAAATAATAGTATAATAATGTATTAGTTGATGATTATTAAAAAAAAATAAAAAAAATTGGGGTATGTGTTTTGGATTATACCCAGAAAGGGAATTTGATTGCATAAGCAGGGGATGATGAAGATGATGATGGTAGAAATTGATAATTCGGATCGAAATAGATCAGATTGTGTGGTGAATGGATGTGAGATTGAAAACAAAAGTGATGATCAGATGAGGGTTTCTGAGATCAATGGTGGTTTTAGTGTTAAAGAAGTGGAAACAGAGGAGGATTGGTCTGTTTTTGTGTCTAACTCTGGATTCAAAGAATTGGGAGGTGATGAAGATATAATCATAGAAGATGATAAATTTCGTGTGGTTTTAGGAGAAGAGAAAACACCCAATTTAGATATGATTATTGAAGATCCATCATCTGATGAAACCATGATCCAAGTTTGTTGTTCGAAAATAGATGAATAAAATGAAATCCCTACTCAACATCTGAAGTTCTTTGTTGGTCAAGTTGGTTATGGATTGATTCCAATTGAATTATTTGATTCGCCAACCGAGGAAAATCAGAGTTCATACAGGTTTAAGGTTATATATGTGTATTATATACATATTATATAATATCAGGTATATATATATATATATATATATATATATCTTTTAAATATAATATGAAATTATATAGACAAGGGTATTTTAGGAATTTTAGAAAAAATAGTAGATGACGTCATCAATTTTCGTCGTTGACTGGCGTTGACCACAACGAAAGAGAGGTCCGTGTAGGATATTTTCAAAAGTAGAGGAGGTCCGCGTAATTTTCGAAACAGGAAGGGTGCTCCCTGTAATTAGGGCAAACCATAGAGGAGGTCTGTGTAATATTTATACAAGGGTACTATCCACATTTCTACAAGTTTCCATAACATACATGCACAAAACTTCTATGCATCCAGCGCTAACGATTTAATAACACTAATCTATAGGCTACTGCCTTAATTGATAAACAAAATTCACAAAAGGTCAATGTAATAAATAGAAATCGCCCTACATCCAAAAATCGCATTGCTTCCTACATGGAAGACATTATAAGCAAACTACTTCTTGTTACACCACTCTAATATACAAGTTTAACTATGTACAAAATTCCTCTACCGCTTCCAAACAGCTTACAAACAATCACAAAGAAGAGTAGCTATCTTCAACGTGCCTTCAATGAAATCAAAATTTGATTATTCAGCTCTCACTCCAACTTCGAACCAACAAATGAGAAGTCTACATAGACTATTATACAAAACTGCAAGTGTTGCCACATGTAATACCCCTAATTTTAAAAGGATAGTCTCGGTATTTATTTATTTGTTTTAATTGTATTTTTTAATTATTTAATTGATTATTTGACTAATTGCTTATGTGTTTAATTGAATTAGGTATTTCTTGATTATTTGATTATGTGTCTATATATTATTTGTATTTGTCTATGTGTTAATTGTGTAATTAGATTATGTGCTTAAATGGTATTTTGATTACTTGTAAATTAAATATTTTCTTTTCTTTTATTATTTTATTTTATTTTTCTTTTATGATTATGATTAGTAGTAGTGGGCCAACCAATTGGGTCCCATGGATTACTTGGATAGGAGGTTGGATGTGTATGGATTATTACCCATGGATAGTTGTGTATGTATATATATAGATATATATTATATACATATATAAAAAGGAAAGTAATTTATTAATTACTTTTATAGTAACTTGGGTAATAATATTTAATCTGATGTATATGTTTGATATTTAAATAATAAAAACATACGTAGATTTGATACGTGTTATATTTTAAGTTACTTTATAATATTATGGTAACTTAAGTATTATTGGATAATCCATTAATAAATAATGGAATGTGTATAATTTATTTATTTAATAAACATATACATAAATTATATACGTAACATATTTTACTTACCTTTTTAATATATATAAAAGGGAAAGTACTTTTATGGTAACTTGGTTAGTAATATTTAATCTGATGTATATATTTTATATTTAAATAATAAAAATATACATAGTTTTGATACGTGTTATGTTTTAAGTTACTTTATAATATTATGGTAATTTAGGTATTATTAGATATTCCATTAATAAATAATGGGATGCGTATAATTTATTTATTTAATAAAGATATACATAAATTATATACGTAACATATTTTACTTACCTTTTTAATATTTTAATATTTTTTTTTTTTTTAAGTTGACTTGGATTGGGAAAAGGGTTAGGATTATTTTATTTAGCCTATAAATATATAGCTATAGGTTATAAAAGGGGGTTAGAAATATTCATGTGATATATTCTAGAGAGAAAGAGTTAGAGAGGGAAGGAGGAAAAGGAATGAAGGAGGAGAAAAACCATGTAGAGAGAAGATTAAGGAAGAAGAAGTTTAACTTTCGATCCGAAAGTTTAAGGCAAGTTCTTCTTCTATCTCTTTCTCTTTGATTCGTGTTTCTGTACATGCCTAGGAAATTCCAGAATTTATTAAACACATAAAATTAAATAATTATGCATGTTTAATTGGATTAGAACATAGGTTTTATGAAATTGGTTCATATCTGTTCTTGTGTTATGAATTGATAAATGCATGATTTTGATTTGATTTTCGGTGTGAATTTTTATATGTTTACATTATGTATTTTTCATATTTATGGAATGATGGAACGTAGAAACATGTCTAGGATTCCTGAACATTAAATAGGAATTAGGTTTGGGTTTAAATAAATTTAAATAGACTCAATCATAATGATGTTTGCTATTTGAATGTTTTAAACAAACGAATGAATTTAATCTTTTAATATGTTTTAGCAATTGAGATTAAATGTGTAGGATGAATTGGATATGGAGAATGCTTATTTGATGGTATAATAAAATATCATCATATGTATAAGATTCAGTTTATGTAGGATATATGATATAGGAAGCTTAAAGAAATAATAAGTCATTCCTATTATGTGATAACTTGATATCATATTTATCATAGTTATTTATGAAATGTTTGATGTATTTCCTTAATTGTTACATCAATTGTTGAATTATGTGGTTTAATGCACCGGTATGGGACGGTGGCATTTTAGGGATGGATTAACTTATCAGTTAAGTCCTACCAATTTTATATAATGGAATGGATTAACTAAAATGTTAAGTCCTACTTATATTTAAGTCAGGTCAGCTGAACAAGTTGAATGACTTATGGAGGATTAATTTATTATATAAGGGAATGGATTAACTAAAATGTTAAGTCCTACTTATATTCAAGTCAGGTCAGCTGAACAAGTTGAATGACTTATGGAGGATTAATTTATACTGGATATGATGGTTACTAGATTATATATATATAAGTATGGTGCCATGATATGAGCTTGAGTCTCAGGATCAATGGTTAGGGCGCGTATATCGCCAGGGATGTATAGCTAGATATAGTGTAGTTGTGTACCCTGGTAGGTCTAGGTACTCATGCCCACTATATGTGCATTTTGCATGTTGCCTACTATTCAGGTTGAGATAACCCTATAGTCTAGTGAGGTTCCTTTGGTGTGTATATATATATATACGGACTACTAGTTACTGTTTGATTGACTAAGATGTATACGTGTATCGAATCTCTGCTTGGACTGTAGTAGAGTAGAACTTGTTTGTGGGCCTGACCCACCATTATTTTTCAGGTGTTCGTCACGAGTAGAGGATTGTTCGTGCTGAGCGGGGATCAGTCTACTTCATTCTTCCGATGCTACATAGGAGTTCCTTTATGATTCAGTTTCCTGTTTTAGATTACTGTCATTTGTTTAGTTTGGATTTTCTAGGGGTCCACACAGTATGGATTCCCGAGTTGTATTTTGGAGGATCAGTTGTATCAGAAGAGTTTATTAATTAATAGAAATATATTATGAGGTTTATTATTAGATTATCATTTTAGTTTCTTGTCAGCATTTTATTTATTCTTCTTTATTCTTTTGTACTCTGTGTTCGTTTATTATCAATTTGTTTTGATATTCTCGGGTATTCGGGCGTGGGCCTGGCCAACCCGCATTCGGGAATCCGGGGGTATCACACCACACCAATATTCTTGTGCCAGCATCACCACTGACAACTCTGAAAAGAGAAGTTAATGCTTCCAATTATCCGTAAACTTTAGAATATATACTTTAAGTATACCTTTCCAAAACCTGATTAAATCTCTTAATTAATCCCTGCCTTTAAGGATATAATGAAGTGCGTAATATATTCCGCACCCAAGATCTTCGAGGAACCTTCCCAAAATAGAAATTCTTATTTATTATAAGGGAAAATACCATGGTATAGCCTATTGCCTCCGCAATGGGGAACTAATATAAACTTCCAAAGCAGCTGCTGTTACTCAAACTAGCATCAACAAGTGAACTTGGTAAATTCATCAACCATGACCCATATGGAATTACAATTCCTGATCTGATGCAAATAATCTCACACCATCCACGCATGCTTGTTCCCATATCTACTATTTGATAAGCGCTGAATATTGCATATTCGAGCCTTTAAACGTGCATATGTTAAGACCTTAAGTAATACTTTTATCAGGTTTTATACTTATTTTAGTGTATTTGTTTTTTGTAGGTAATTTCCCAAAGAACGGGACAAAACCATGATTTTGGAGCTCAAATAAATGTTTCCGAAGCGTATAGAGATGTATCGGACCATCCGGGGTCAATCTGGAGTTAAGTAGGGGATTACAAAGAAATTCAAGTGTTAATGCTTGAGTACAAAATGGATTGCAGAAGAAAAAATGATTAAGGCAAAAATGCTCAAACACTAGATTTTGTGCTCAAGCACAAAATATTTAGGCTCAAGCATTTCTTAAAAAGCTCAAGCACAAATTCTCCTTGGAAGATGAAAAGACGCTTCGGAAGTTCAGGTTCCAGAGCTCGAGCATTTCTCAAAATGCCCGAGCACAAGTTTAAAATGCTCGAGCACAATTTCAAGAAAGTTCAGAAAAATTCTAAGTGTTGAAGAAAAAAATGTTTCAGAAATATTTAATGGAAATTTAGCTAAGTATAGAATTAATGCTCGAGCATTTTTCAAAATGTTCGAGCATAAGCTGCAGAGCTCGAGCACTCGCCAAAATGCTCAAGCATTATCAATTCAGGAAATTTTTATTAATGCGAGATTAATCTTAAAAGCATTATTTTAAGTTTTAGACGGGCCTAGATGACCTCAGAAATCCTAAAGTCCATCCAAGAAAGAATAGAAGTCACTTGCTTCTATAAAATAAGGTGAAAGGTGATGTGTTCAGTTTATTACCACTCGTAATAACACGAATCTTTGTAGGATAGTACTATATAGAGGATGTCGATCCCACAGGAAGACGAGTGTTCTTTGCTTTGTTCTTAACTAATCTGATTTATTTATTTATTGGTTTATAGGTAACTGGTTAAATTGATTGATTGGTTGGTTGTCACGAATATAAAATAAAATTAAACTGAATTTAAACTAAAAAGATCAAAGAGAGAAAGTCTTAGGGCTTTGACTTCACCACAACCTTCATACTATGGTTAACTGTTTAACTCTGGGGATTTAACAATTTATATTTCAAATGAATTGAAGTCAATAACATTAATTCAATTTGGTTTTTAAAGAAATATATTTTATAAATTGCAGTTAACTATAACATATATGCAGTTAGTATGGACTATCTACCTACCTACTTTAACTAATTTTGTAAACAATCCATCTTTCCTAAGCATAGATTATGAAAACATTTATTTATAAAAAATATTAGAACACTATCACATGATCTCCATTCTTATGTCCGGCAGGGCTCTGCCAGATACCGTCTAATAAAAATGGGGTAAGAATAGCCTAAGAACAGTTATATCTAAAACTTTGAAATCCAATTGCGTTGTCTCAATTGCTCATAATCATATAATCAGAAATATACTATATTAAAAAGATCCCAGAGTTAAAACAATCAAAACATAGTACTTAGACTGGCTTACATCAGTGTCCTAAGAAAGGAATTAGCTATTCATGACGATGCAGAATATCATCTATGTTATTGTCGTCTTTATCGTCACGGACGGCAATTCTCTTATCAGGATCTTCACCTTTTAAGGTTCTGGAAACCCTAAAAGCTACCACCATAATATCAGCCTTCTCAATAATATGAAAATAATGAACGTCTTTTATCAAGGACTGTGCCTTAATTTATAGAATAAATAAAGATTTGGTGGGCTTTTAGGTCTTCTGGCTCATCTGGAGTGAAATAAAATTTGGAAAAGAATAATCCCCATAACTTATAAATCCATTTTGTCCTGGAAGGCTTGAGCTTAAGGAGTAGAGGTTGAGTTATTGGGCTCAGGCTCGAGCTTTCTTAAAATATGGCTCGAGCTTTAAGGAATGGTGCTCGATCTTCATTTTTGTACTTAGTCAAATTTCTTCAACTATTTTCTGAAGCGTCTTTTCCATCAACACTTAGAATATTTTGGGGTTTTCTTCTTTTAACATTGCTCGATCCTAGCTTCATAGGGGTCGAGCTTTTGGGGCTCAGGGCTCGAGCTCTGAATAACAGTGTTCGATTTGAGGTCTGGCACGAGGCCCTGGGAGCTTGGTTTTCTTTAAAATCAACTCTTCAAATTCCAACGCCTCAAGCTCGAGCTTGAAGGCTAAGGTTCGAGCACCATTGGGTAAGGTTCGAGCACCACTGTGTAAGGCTCGAGCTCTGGAGGTACAAGGTTCGAGCTTTAATGCCTTGTTGATTTTTCTTCTTCTTCTTGCTGGGCTCGAGCCTCAGAACTTAGGCTCGAGCTTTGGTACTTGGATTCTTCCAAACTTCACCATTTAAGCTCTTGGCTTGCTTTGGATGACTGGCAATGACTCTGTAAGCTTCGATATCAGTCTTTTCATCATAAAGTCCCGATTTTAACCGTCTTTCTGAGAAAGTACCTTTAAACACACAATAAACATAAATCAGTCTGACAACAGATAGAAGTATTACTTTAAGTCTTAACATACGTATATTTAAGGGCTCGAATATGCAATATTCAGCACTAATCAAAAGGCCACAAGGAAGCCTCTCTTGCAATTTTTCAAATCTAGCGGCGGCTTTTATTGTTTTCGGAATTTCTGTGTGAAGATTGAAAAAGAAAATCCCAGGAAAAGGAGTTGCAGTTCATAAAGATGTTTTTTACTAACAAAGATGATATTTTCCATCTTTATGAGTAGTTAAATCCCCTCTTAGGGCATTGATGTAATCCAAATTTGATTAATATGGTTTTATTGTTCTTAACTTTGGAAATTTTTCAGTATTTATGTATATTTACTGTATGATTATGAGTAATTGACTTAGATCTTCTAAGCAATTGGGTATTTAATGGAATAAACTTGTTTTTGATAAATTAATATCTTGTCTTAAAATTAATTCTTCATTAATCAAATTCAAACTATTTTTATTGTTTGAGATTGGTAACTAAGGGTTTCTCATGACAATAAGAATAGTAATCGTGCAATGGTGCTTAAACCGTTTTTATAAATGAACGTTTTGATAGTGTATGCTTAACGAAGATGAATTATTTTGCAAATTAGTTTAAAGTAGGTAGGTAGATAATTTATGTCAACCGAAGATAGGTTATTTTTAGCAAACATTCATGATTTATCTTCTTAAAAATTGAATTGAATAGAATGTTAATTCTTTTAATTCCTGGTTATACATAAATATTGAAATCCCTAAGGTTGAATCAGTTTACCATATTAAGAGGTTCGTGGTGAAATCAAGCTCTAATTACTTCTCTATTTTTATCTCAGTTTATTTTATTTTGCTTATTTTCTTTTCATGTTATTGAATATTTTAATGCCCCTAATTTTAAAAGGATAGTCTCAATATTTTAATTATTGTTTTTTTTTTTTTCATTTTATTTGATTATTTGGCATTTTTATTTGATTAATTGCTTAATTGTTTTAATTGTGGTGATTTAATTGAATTAATTGTATTATTTGTTTTATTTATTTGAGTTAATGTTTTAAATTGTCTTATTTATTTATTTAAATGACTTAGTTGATTGTATTCGTTGTATTAGTTTTATTAATTATTAAAATATAGTTAGGGTTTTATTTTTCTGTTTAGGTAATTAAGTTTTAGCCGACTTAGATATTGAATGAGTGTTTTCTTTCCCGTCTCTAAATTAAATGGGATTTAGGGTTGGTATTATTTCTTAAGCCTGTAAATAAAATAGTAGGTCTGCCAAGGGTTTTTGAGACCCCTATTCACGTACTGGAGGCAGAATGAAACAGAGAGAGACTTGAGAGAAACAGAGAGGGAACCTAGGGTTTGGCAAAGGGGTGTTGTTCACGGGTTGAACCAAGGAAGAACAACAAGGAGTTTAAACAGTGAAGGATCGCCGGATAATTTAGAAAGACGACGTTGAGATTTTGAACCAAAATCTCAAAAGGTAAGTTCTATTCCTAACTCTCTCCATTTGACTCGTGTTCTTTACATGCGTAACACAATTTCAGGAATAAATAATCATTAAAATTAATCTGGTTTGCATGTTTGATTTGCTTTAAACAGTACGTGTTCATAAATTGTTAATTGCTCGTTTTAAATTCTTCTTGCATAATTCATGGTTTTATTGACGTCGATTAATGAATAAGAATTTATTTGGTTCTGGAACACACTGGAACATAGTTCAGATACCTAAGAACTCTAGGAATGGAGGACAGATGATCGGGAAGTCGCCGAAGGCGAAGCAGGTGAGGGAAACGGGTGAGAGTCGGCTCCCAGTTGAAGGGAGTAAGCTCTCCTTCACAAAGAGGCAGCTCCCTCATTGAGGGAGCCGGCTCTAGGGGCCTTGGAGGCGGCTCCCTCTTCAAGGGAGCCTGCTCCATCAGTTATTTATTTATTTATTTTTATTTTTATTTTTGTGTTCCAGCGACTATTTTTGCTTCAGGGCTTAGATCTTGAAGGTTACAGGTTCAGTTAGAAGCTGTATTGGGGGTAGTCAGAGATGTCTTAAGCCATATTAAAACTTCCGAGAGAAGATTAATGCAAAACAAATCAACTGATGTTTATACTTCGACAGTAGACAATGTTTAAATAAATTAGTTTACTGTTTCTGGATGGAAATGATTTTAAATTGCTTAATCTTAGAATAGCAATCCTCAATGATAATTTTTCAGTTAATCATGTTCCAGTGTTATAAAATAAGCATGTAAATTTATATATATTCTATTATGCTTATTTGGATTTAATTGGCTTGCTGTTTCGGGATGGAAATGATTTTAAATTGCTTAATCTTAGGATAGCCATTCTCATTGATGATTTTTCAGTTAATCATGTTCCAGTGTTATAAAATAAGCATATGAAGTTATATGTTCTATTATGCTTATTTGGAATTAATTGGTTTACATGTATGATCTCTATTATCAATTATTGGACTTTGCGGAGTAGTATCAAGTAAGCCTGTTAATTTACAAAATTTTATCATACTCAGTATGGAACAATTGATGTTTATATTTAATATTTTATTATCGATTGTTAAATATATGGATTAGTTGATAGTTACATTTATTATTTGTATTATCAACTACTGGATGTATGAATTTTATACACCGGAATGGGACGGTGGTATATTAGGGATGGATTAACTCAAAACGCTAAGTCCTACCTATACTGGAATAAGGGAACAGATTATAAAAATAAAATCCTACATATATGTAAGTCAGTGCAGCTGAACAAGCTGAACGGCTAACTGGATTTCTTATGGATGGATATAATAGGACTTTAAATATATATTTATGGTACCGCGATATAAGCTTGAGTCTCAGAGTCGACAGTTAAGGAGCGTATATGCAGTAGGATGCATAGTTGGATATGATAGGTTGAGGTATACCCTGTTAGGCTTAGGTACTAATGTCCATTCAGGTGCGTTTTGCATGTTGCCTTTTGTTCAGGTTGAGACCCTCTTCATAGTCCAGTGAGAGTTCTGTAGTGTGGATATATATATGTACGGACTACATAGCTATTGTGGAGTTGTTTAGGATATACATGCGTATCGGGTCTCTGTTTGGATTGTAGTAACTTGACCCACTTCTATTTTTCAGGTGTTTGTCAGTTCTAGGCGTAGAGATTGTTCGTGCTGAGCAGAGATAGTCACTCATTCCTCCGACGACGTAGGATCTCATTTCATGTCTTAGCTTTGGATTTTAGTTCAGTTGCTATTTTGTTTTCCTGTTTGGGATATTATTAGGGATCCACTAGATGGATTCCCGAGTTGTTAAATTATTGGAGGTTTTGGATTTTTGGATTTTAAGTATTTAATTTTAAAGGATTATATTTTAGAATTTTTTTAGCTTTTAATTATTTATTTCTTAATTCATTTTGAAATCTGTGTTCATTTAAATATTAATTGTTTGATATTCCCTCGGATTTGGGCTTGAGCCTGGGCCTGATCAACCCATGTCTTGGAGTCGAGGGGTATCACAAATACCATCACAACAAACACAATCTTTCTTTAAATTAAAATAGCAATTAATTTTAGGCTTGATAAACCACCACAGTCCCTGAGGTTCGACACCCTCAAAGTAGTCCTATCCTACAAAGGATTCATTTTATTGCGAGTGGTCATTTATAATTGAAAAATAAACACATCACTTTTGATATAGGAAGTGACTATAAAATTTCAATGATCTCTGATGATCATCTTTTCACCCTTCCAACAGGTGTCATATATAGAGACAATTATGAATATGCCCTATCCGTACATGTTCACCAAAATCAATGTTTGATGCCCTGGTGCACCTTGTAAACTTCTAAGTGCACCAAAAATTATAAAATTTTACATCCCAGTCACTCCAACCTCCATAACATAATTTACAGGACCTATTAATCTTCTTCTAGTACCTTAAACTCTGTCTAAGTAAGGTAACACCTACTCTATGGTCAACTCCAATATTCTAAGTTGACCTCATTAATTACCTTGGTAGTAGTAAGTGTCATTATTACACATGCTATAAATTCAACTGATAACTCAACAATTATCCGAAAGATTAAATACTATATCGGTTATTGAAAGCATCTACTCCCACATTTGCTTCCACCGGATGAAACTTAATGCAAAACGTAAATCTTCCACCACTTTTATCCATTTAGGCTGTCTCGTGATCAGTTCTATTTGTATAAACTGATATCTTGAACTAAGGTAGACACTAAACTACCTGCAAACGTTTCTTAAAATAACTTTCCTTACTACATAAGGCGATACCACTACTGTGGGCCCCAAAATTTTATAATTAGTTCATTAAGCTGATGAATCACAAGCTTATGGTAAAATAGACCACAATATGCCATATATCTTTACAATCTATGCAATGTAAAGCTCCGCTAACTTTACTGATGTAATATTATTGTGAATGAGTAAGAAATATGCTGATTTAGTTAATCAGCCAACCAATAACCCAAACAGAATTGCGACCCTTGTACGAAGTCCGAAATCCCTCAACAAAATTTGTGAAAAATGCTCTCTCATTTCCACTTCGATATAGGGAATGGTTGTAAAGGATCTGGTGATCTCTAATGATTAATCTTAACCGTCTAATAAATATTACACTTGGAGACAAAAATAATATGTCATTCTTTATGCTATCCACCAAACTTCAGCTTCATAACTCGATGCGTCGTATCTCCACGTGGATGGATAGAGAACTGAGAATTGTGAACCTTGGTTCGTACATCCTTCTTCAAATCGTTTGCAGAAAGTACCATTAGTTATTCCTGGTACCGTAAACCTTCGTCTGCGCCCATTGTTTAACTTAGAAGCATCTTAAAAAGCTAACTTTATAATTGTATCCATGCACCACTAGTCTGTAATAGACTTACTGATAATGAAAGTCAACTGGTATTTCAACTCATCATAGGTCAAATAACTACGATCATTTCATACAAACCGTGCACCTCTTCTTGTTATATAAATGATAGGTCTCCTAATTTTGTCTTTGACACATTCTGTTTCTTTAATACAAGTAAGTGTCAATCAGACTTCTTATCTAACTTTAACAGAATATGGAATCTTTCCATCCATCACACAAGTCATCAATTTCCTAACAATAGCTATTTATTGCGAATTGTGACCTTTAACAACTCTATATTATTTATGTAAGTGAAGAAACTCAGTTTCCTCCACTATGTGTAACACCGATAATTCCTCTTAATGACATGCTCTTGTGAATGAATTCTTAATTAATAATAGGCTGATAAAAAAAATATTTTTTCAGTCTCCCATCTTCACTTGGCGTCATTCTAGTAGTTACTGAACAATAAAAGAGATACCTAAACTAAACCACTACAAAGTATTCATTCCGACTTAGTAACAACTCTGGAATTTCCAAACCGATGTGTTGTAAATCATTCACCTCTAATAAATCATCGTGGCGTTACAGTGGTCTTTATTTAAACCATACCTTCACGAATTCAGAAACATTACCACCATTATATCATGGCATTGCAATAAGATACTTATTCTGACCTGGCATAAAAATATATCAAACAAATCATACCAGATTATTTGACTCATAGTGATGGCTTAACTATTCAATCCCAGATAACATATCATACTAATGTATGTCCAGGTCCAATAGATAGGCTAGAATTATATATATCTACCAAATTCATATGACCACATGCTCATAATTGCTAACACTATAGGGTGTAGAAATATTAAGTGGCTGATCACATACTTGTGTCACCAAATAAATTACATACCAAAATCCTGAATACCAAGAAAAATAAAATACATATAAACACACAAAATACCACGTAATGTACTCATACTTAAGACACATTCTTTTTAGGGAAAATCTCTTCTGAAATCAAACTTACAAAAATTATTTCACACAATTTCATTTAATAGTTTCGTAGGTAATCATCTAACCTCGAAACATAACCTTTAAACATAGTTTAAAAGCAAAATATGTTTGCCTAACCAAATACCAATGGCTCAATCTTATGTCTCTTTATACGAGGAATGTAAATTATCCAATGTGGCTTTATAAAGCAAATTATAGAAATGTCACAACATAAGACCAATGCTCTTTTGAATGTAATATATATAAAATCAAACGTTTTGTTCTAATAAGAACTCCGTCAGATCCCCAAACTCTTAGAGAATACTTTCCATACATCTCTTTAAGATATGAACGTGGTTATATGTAGGTTTAACAACACCAATTCTTCTAATATCATTCGCTATACTACCAGTAAATAATATCACTTTCGCGTGATCATTCATTTTCTAGATTTAGTACCCTCTTTCTTGAATGTTCTGAAATCTCCTCTATTAGGATCCTCTTCGGGCTCCTTCTATTCGCTTTTCTCCTTATAAATAACAAAAATTGTTATTTTGATTTTTGAGGAACTATTTTGTCATGAATTATAATATTTATATTTTATTTTATCAACAATACATATCTTATGCTCCATTTGGATGAAGTGATGAAAAAATGAATGAACGGGATGGGGAGGGATGGATAAGGCATCTCTTGGAAATGAGAGGGGGGTGGCTCAATACAATTGGAGGCCTGAGGTGAAAAATATAAAAGTGACCTTCTAACAAGTAATTAATTTATTAAAATACCACTATGTCACTCATGTATATATATTTTTATCAAGTCACTAATTTTTTTTAGATGATTTGGTTGTTCATTTGTTGAATTTTTACCCTTTTTTTAAAAAATTGTTTTGATTATTAGTTGTAACAAATTTATCAAGAGCTCATCTTTAAAATTTAATTAGTCTATCTATTCTCCTCTTTTTTGTAATTTTTTCGTACCTCGTTTCATACTTTCTAGTAGATATTCAGCAAGATAAAAAAAATGGGCACAAAATAATTTAAGTTGCATAATAATCGAATCCAGTGGTTCAATTGTCCAACAAATTATTCAATACTTTTATTGTTATTTTGTAACTTCCAATAAACTTATGGCATCCAAGTAAAAAAGATTGTCGTGAGTGGATAAGAGAAAAAAATATTGCAATGAGAGAGGAGGGTGATGGAGAATATGTATTATAAGTGGATGATAAGGTGGAAAAATGTCGTAATGAGAACGTGAGGAATAGTAGAAAATAAAAAAGAAAAAAATAATACGAGAATAGGGAAGGTTTTATCAATTCTCATAATTATGAGTTAGATATATATTCAATATTAATACTACACTATAAAAGAGGAAAAGAAAGTGGTACGAGGAAAGAAAGGAAAAAAAAAAATAAAAAGGAGGTGAGAGAAATAAATTAGGAGTTTTAATTGTAAGTGAAATAAAAAGTTTTAGAATGAATGAAATTATTTAGGCTTACCATTAAATGTTCTCTATTGGATAAGGTGTAATAATGTAAGGAAATAGTTTTTTATTTTATTTATTTATTTATTTTTAAACTAATAATACAAGAAAATAAAACTTTTAGGGGCCTTCCTATTGGGTGGGGCTTAGGCGACGGCCTAAATTGCCTAAGGCTCTAGTCGACCCTGGGAAATGGAATGTGTCTCCCTTACTTTTTTTGTTTGGGTTAATGGAATAGATAGTGAAAATGATGAATGGAGTAACAAATTTTTTTTATTATTTATTTATTTTTTTTTATGGTTAGAAGGAAAGGAACAAGAAATTTATTCATTTTTACCAATACACCCTTGTTATATAAAGTTAAAAAAACAAATTTTTTGAAAGGTCAAAATTGGTATGTTATATATTTTGATAGTTATTCACTATTTTCTTCCTCTCTTCTGCCCAATTTTGGACGGATAAGAAAACTTAAAGCAAAGATGGATGCTTATCCCTCATTGTTTCCTTCCTCTCTTTTTTTCCTTCCCAAAAAAAATAAAACAAAAAATGAGCAGTCTCATCTATCTCTACTATTTTCCATCATTCTTCAATCCATTCCTCCAACCATTAAAACCTTTTGCTTCTAAAGATTTTCTCCATTTCCGTAATTTTGTTACTAAGGCTTCCTTAGATGTATCTAGTAAAACTACGTAATCTGCAAACAACAAACACCATAAAATGTCTTATTGGATATCTTTTATTATTCCATCCAATAGAATCGTAAATAGGCATGGACTTAACACCAATCCTTGATATAGTCCTTCTTTTACGGAGAATATTTAGTTTCTCCACATGTAGATGAACTCCGGTCAACATTTCACTATACATATCGTGAATAAGATATATTAGTTCCTAGGGACTTATTTACTTTGTAGAGTCCACCAAATTGTGTCCCTTCTCTAAGTCAATCAAAACATGGTTTTGATATATATTTTTTATTTGCTCCTATATTATTCTATTAAGACTGCGTTTGGCATAACGAGATAAGATGATGAAAGATAATAATAGTTATGAGAGGAAAATTTAAAAAGAAAGGAAATGATAGTGCGCGTTAACCTTTCATTGAGTTAGGTAGATTAATAAGGAAAAAGAAAGAAAATGATAGTCTTAGAACTTAATCATGTTTGGGAAAAGAAAAAAAATAAAAATATTTTAATGAATATATACATTTTCACATCTGAAAACAAATATATATGAAAGAGTGATAAGACAAGTATAAAGATTAAGCGACGCATCGCTGAGTCAAAGTGACAATTTGAAAATAAAGAAATGGCTATATGAGAAGATAAAATAATAATTGAATTAAGGTTCCTTTTTTTAAAGGCCAAATTGAATTTCAAATAATAGGCCCAAGCCCAAGATTTTAAAGTTGGGCTTTGGTTGGCCCACCCAAGTTGTAGCCTTATTTGTGATGTGACTCGACCAATTAATTAAATTCGGAGAGTTTGGTTAGCCTATAGTCTCCATATTTGTATGAGTAGTGATTTAGGGACCAAATTCGGCCGTTACCGAATTCAAATTATATGAGAGGAATGGTGGACCACATCACATGATGTCATGATGATATCATATAGTGGGGTCCACCACCACACTTACATAAATTGAATTCGATAACTATTGAATTCGGTCCTTAAATCATTATTCTATTTATATTATTATATAAAGAATGAGTCCATCAATAATAATAGGGCAATGGACCAAATTATTTAAGGACCACATCACATGACGTCATAATGATATCATATAATGGGGTCCACCACCACACTTACATAAATTGAATTCGATAATTACTGAATTTTTTCCTTAAATCATTATTCTATTTATATTATTATATAAAGAATGAGTCCATCATCAATAGGGCAATGGACCAAATTGTTTTGTGTGAGAATAAATTAAATGTATTATTGAAACAACTTACCATATTTACCCTTGTTAACCATAATTGATATATTAAATGAATAATTAATGCTTGTGGTGTCAATATTAAGGTATGAAATTTATATATAATTTGGTAACTTAAGGAGAATAGTATAATGACAAAACTTTCACATCATCATTTTTTGGAGGTTGGGAGTTTAAATCTCTTCGAGGGCACTTTTTCAGAATTTTCATTTTCAAGTGCACATCATACTTTACATACTTAATGATTACGCGGTGCTTTAAGAGACTCAACACTGCTATTGTCAATATTTATAAAACAAAATGATTTGATATCTCATCATAAAGAACCCTTTTTTTTTTTGTTGGAATTTTTCATAATTATGAGTGCGATGATATGAACATGCAAAATATTGGCACAATGGACTAACAATATCTTGGTGAAATGAGCATTATTATTTTTTTCCTAGTTGGTATTCACACACGCATGCCTCCATCGAAATTCGAACTCCTTACCTCCCTTTGAAAAGTAGGAGCCTGATACCGCTAGGCCATTGACCCGTTGGTGAAATGAGCATTATACGTGATAGAATCATTGAATCAATATGAGAAACAACTAGATAAATTAGTTGTTATTGTTTTTCATTAGTTCATATTAGGATATAATTTATTTTCATTTTATCTTTTACTACTTGCCCTTTCTTATTTGATTTAGTAGTTAAAATCTAGTTACAATTGACATGTTTAAAATATATCATCAAGTGTTTAAAAAAAAAAAAATTTAAAAATTTATATATTTATTGTTCGGTAGGTAATTTATACATATTCGAGCCATGTAGATGACACAATTAGGAGGAATGATGTTAATTTCCTTCACATTAACACTTTTTATATGGTTTAAATTAAATCCATTTCCATGAAACGAAATAAAAGTAGCAACTGATAATAAAGAGTAAAATTGTAACGTCGAAATTGCTTTACTCGTAAAAGGACTTCTTGAATTTTGTCACGAAAGACATGAATTTTTTTTTGACTTAAAAGGACATATCAAAATTTATTTTAGCCAAACATTTTTTTTTTCTAAATTAAAGGACTTCCTCCAATCTGATTCATGTAAAAGCCTTATTTGGTATTAAAAAGCTCCTCAAATGCTAGCCAAATAAATGGCCATCCCATTATTTTCATTGCCATTTGATCCACATACACATAGGTATTACAAATAAGCTAGCTAGAAATCTTTGTACATTCATGCACCCTACTTTCCTTTATAGATGGATTACTTCCACACACAGCTTTGATATTTTGTAAGGACAGCCAGGCTTGGAATCCAAATATTGCATAAAAGGATCATTCCTTACTGAACTCTAATTTTTGAAAGCTTCCATGGTTGCTAGGTTGTAGAATAAGTATGAAAGAAAAGTTGCAAAATGCAATATTGATGCAGTGTTTGAAGCCACTAGCCACAATGGATTAGTTGCATGGTTGATTAAGGTAAATTATAAATAGAATCATCATTTTCACAAGTTCAAATCATCTTAATAATGGTAAAATTTTTAAAAGAACTCATAAAGGAGCCAAACCCTAATATTTTCATGTACCAAAGAATATACACTTGTTTGAAGAGTGAAAGTATTTGACCCACACATAAATTTTACTATTTACTTTGTATTTAACAATATAAATTGTAATCTAACACCCTATAAGAGCATATATCATACTCACATAAATGTGAATTAGTACATTAAATGAGATTTGCAAAGTTCAATACTTACCTTATATTCTACATACCAAACTATTATTTTCACTTGAGCTTGTTCAACTTTAACGATATTTCGGTTGAGATTTAAACGGTCATTTCTTATTGAAATTTCACGATTCTTGATCTAGTAGATTCCTTTATAGTTCTACTATCACACATAAAAAAAATATCATGCATCGGCTTAATGGATTCTTCTAAATTCCTTTCCGACCCTAACGAACTCATGAGAAACCCTAATCCAAACCTCGATGGCTTCGAATTTGAAATTCTCCCAACTTAGAAAACCAAACAAGGCAAATGAGCACTTTTTAGAAACCTTAAGTCCTAATCTAGAAGTACATCCAAACCTTGCTAAAATGCAAGAAGTATAGCCAGAGTTATGCCCATTTGAATCAAGGTGAGAAACACACCTCAAGTGTTCAAAACTCCCACCCTAGGTGACAAAACATTTCAAGAGCCCCATCCTTTTCCTTATTAGAGGCCAATGTGAGCCGTCGATAAAACTCAAATCCAAAGGTCTAGATTTAAAAATTCGAGAGTGAGTTGATCCTGTCTCGTGGCTTTGGACCAATCACTGCTCAGCATTTGCTCTTCGTCCCCGTTTGGAGAGCTATTTAAACCGTCCTCCAACCGTCAACTCATCGCTATCTCTCTCTACATCTCTCTCTCTCTACATTTCAGCTGTGTAGCTTCTGACTGCTGAGTCGACCCGCTGAGCTAACTCAATGGCTGCTGTTGAAGTAACCGACATCGCCGTCGAAGTCGTCGTTGATCCGACGGCGACTGGGGAGCCGGATAATAAGCCGGCGGAGGAGACCCCGAAACCGAAGAAAGGCAATGCTCCCAAAGAGCCCAAAGCTAAGAAACCAGCTGCTCCGAGGAAGCCTAAGGGGCCGCCGTCTCATCCTCCTTTTCTCGAGGTCTGAAATCCTCTCCCCCTCTCTCTATATATATCTGTATGTGTCTGTGTCTGTGTGTGTGGTGATTCTGTGTTCAGATCTGATGTCATTGTGTGTTTGATTGTTGTATCGAAACCCTAGATGATAACGGAGGCGATTGTGACGCTGAAAGAGAAGACTGGCTCGAGTCAGTACGCGATAACGAAGTTCATCGAAGAGAAGCACAAGAACTTGCCGGCGAGCTTCAAGAAAATGCTGTTGTATCACTTGAAGAAGCTCGTCGCTGCTAGCAAGCTCGTGAAGGTCAAGAACTCGTACAAGCTCCCTCCGGCGTCTAAATCGGCTTCTGCTGCGCCGGCCAAGAAGAAAGCTCCTGCCGCAAAGCCGAAGGCCGCGGCCAAGCCTTCCAAGGCAAAAGCTCCGGCGAAGCCCAAAGCTGCTGCTAAACCGAAGCCCAAAGCTGCTGCGAAACCAAAGCCAAAGCCTGTTGTGAAATCGAAGCCGGCGGCGAAGCCGAAGGCTAAGGCTGCGACCAAGCCTAAGCCAAAGCCGAAGGCGGCTGCGAAACCGAAACCTGCTGCGGCGAAGCCAAAACCGAAGCCAGCTGCGAAACCGAAGGCTGTGGCCAAGCCAAAGGCGGCAGCGAAGCCGAAAGCCAAGCCGGCGGCTAGACCTGCGAAGGCAGCAAGGACGTCGACGAGGTCGACGCCAGGGAAGAAACCTGCAGCACCGGCGAAGGCGAAGAAAGCTCCGGCGAAAAGTGGAAAGAGTGTGAAATCCCCGTCGAGGAAGACTCCCGCGAGAAAGGCTAAGAAGTGATTCAGTTTAAAAAATGTAGTTTTTGTGTAGGGTTTTCTCAGGAGTGGTAGTTCTGTAAATTTATGTTTGGATTGGGTGCTTTTCAGATCCACAGGAAGCAATTTAGAACACAGATGTAATCGTTTCATTTTAATTGCATTTTCATATCAATTTTAGTTAGATGAACTCTGTGTTGAATCTCTCTCTATATCTATAACCTCAGTTTCTTTAATGGTGTTTTCTCTGCACTTTATCGGCGCATTTTTGTACGCTATCATTTCAGTTTCAAGCCCTAGCTTCAATGCCGTTCATTCTAAGGTACACTGACATGTCGGCGCATGTTAGCATTTCATTTGCAAGCCTGGAGGGGTGTTTTGTACGCGATGATCTAGAAGCGTAAGTTAGCATTGTTTCTTACGCAAGTTGTGCTCGCTGGGAATAATATATTTAATTAATATGTTAAAAGTATATGTTTGGTCAAGAAGGGTTCGTATTCGTTTGTGAATTGTGATGCTAAACATGCGCTCCTCATTCTTTCTGAGATTCTTTTTTGATTGGTTTTGAGATTCTCTGTTTGTATAAACATGTTCGTGTTATGGAAAAAAAGCCCTAGGGTTTTTGTTGTTTGGTTGCTCATAGCCAGAAACCCTAATTGGTGTTTGATAAATATTGCTCCAGAGAAGTAATGGTGTCGTTTGGTTGCAGGGAAAGTGGAGGAAAGGGAATGGAAATTCGGGGTCTGAGCAATTGGAAACCTCATATTCCAACTTTTGGCGGTGGTGATGATTCCGGTGGGTTCTCTTTACAAGTTATAGCTTTTAAAATCCAGGTACCACGAAACAAAACCAACACCTTGGCAATCCACACTATTTTAACACAAATACTTGTTCCTCATGTGTGTGTGTGTGTGTTCAAGAAGCTGTTCTGCAACTCCATTTTATCTTCTCTTTCTTTTGTTTGTGCTGTGTTTTGCTCTTGTATTTGCAATTTGAAAAAGGCATTTGTTTATTTCAAAATTTTAGTACAGATTTCACTTGTTTCTGTTCTGCATTGTGTTATAAATTGAAGAGTACAAGCAATTTACTCTTGACAGTAATTCAAGTTTACTGAATTGGTAGTAATGTAAGTAGCATCTGAAGCAAAACTATGATCTCATTGTCAATATCCAAATGCAATTTCCAAGGTATCTGTGTGTGGGTGAATGGTTGTTCTATGTGTAATCATTGTGTTGGCTTCCTTGATAAGTAGAGATAAATAAGTTATCATTCTCACTCAATATGCATTTATTGTAAGTGCAACTTGCAGAAGCATGATCTATATAGTAATGAAGATGGTGATAAGTTGATTGTAAATGCTACTCGATCTCTTTACAACGTCCGTTAAATTGTTGTTGCCCACTTTAATTACTATGTCCGTTAAATTGTTGTTGTCCACTTTAATTACATTAGGTGCTCGAAGTGGAGATAATTTATCAAACAGTTTCTATGTTAAACTATTAGCTGTTTAATCCTAGGCTCAGTTACAATGTTCACTCGTGTCTCATGGTATGGAAATGATTAATACGTAGTATTTCTTAATACAGCTCAACTCAATTTCAGAACGCTTTATCCAGATTTTCATTGAACCTTTTTCATAATTCTGCTCCGTATAGGATCCTTTTCTCATAATAGCATTTAATGATTTTCTTTTTTGGATATTGTGCGATAATCATTGAATGTAGCGTTGACATGGAATGCACGGTTCAGTTGTTGCTATTTTGAGATATATTATAAAGCTAAAGTTGGTTGCAGTTGCTTTGCAGTCTAGATACTGCTTGATTATTGATACTGACAAAAACAACATGCTGCACACAGGTAAGTTATTTTGCCTAAGAACCAACTGGTTAGATAATGCTTAATGTTATATGGAGAACCCTCTATGTTGGCTTGTACTTCGATCTCTTGAATTCTGGGAAAAAAAAAAAATACTTCGATCTCTTGCTTATTTATTTGACATTTATCTAAAAGGCAAGGACGTTATATGAAGCGTCTTTAAGTTGAGTTTAGCTATATTAGGAAATATTCTGCTCCGCATAGGATTCTTTCTTATACTAGCATTTAATGATTTTCTTTTTTGATATTATGCGGTAATCACTGAACAGTGTGTCAACATGGAATGCGTGGTTCAGTTGTTGATCACTAAGGACATGAAATGTTGCCATTGTGAGATCTATTATTAGCTAAAGTTGGTTCCAGTTGCCTTGCGATCTAGATACTGCTTGATTATTGATACTAACAAAAACAACATGCTACACACAGGTAATTTTTATTTGCCCAAGTACCAACAGGTAAGATAATGCTTAATGTTGGATGGAGAACCCCCATGTTGGCTTTTACTTTGATCTCTTGCTTATTTATTTGACATTTATCTGAAGGCAAGGATGTCAATTCCTATGTTTTGTTCTGTTGATGTTTTGACGTGGGTTGATTGGAGAAATCCTTTCAAAAAATGATTTTAGCTTCTGATTTGAACATGTTAAATTTTCTGCTCACTAGCACTCAATATGTATTATGCCATGCTAAACCAATTACGTTGCATTGACGATATATGTTTTGTACTAATTCGAAGTCATTATTATTTTTTTTTTTGGGGGGGGGGGGGGGGGGGGGGGTTGAAGCTGATGAATGTAAAGCTATAGTGATTTAAAATCATATGCCTGAGTAAAGATAGCATTTGGCAATTTGATATGGTGAAGTAGGGCTAGTGTTTTAAATCCCATATAGAACAAGCGCCATGGGTTGCTCGATTTCTTTGGTAAATATGTGGTCAGTGGTTCTGAATGACTCAACAAGAACACTCTTTTGGTTTTGTTTAAATTTTTGTAGGTAATTTTTTTGTTATGTTTTATTTACGAATGAAACAAGAATATTTTGGTAGTGTTACCTATCAAGGACCAACGCCTAAGACGAGAGACGCAAGTGTCGGAGAACCAATTTGGGTTCATGCCGGGTAGGTCAATGATGGAGGCTATTTACTTATTGAGGAGACAAATGGAAAGATATAGAGAGAAGAAGAGAATCTCCATATGCTTTTTATTGATTTAGAGAAAGCCTATGATAGATATCTAGAGACCTAATATGGAGGGTTTTAGAAAAGAAAGGAGTCACAAAGGGATACATTGACACAATAAAGGACATGTATGATGGTTGTGTGACTATAATTACAATGCCTGAAGGGGAAACAAGTGAATTCCCAATTACTGTAGAAGCTTACACCTAGGGTCAACATTAAGTCCGTATCTTTTTTGCCTTGGTTATGGATGAGTTGAGAAGACACATCCAAGATGAGATTCCGTGGTGTATGTTATTTGCCAATGATATTGTTTTAGTTGATGAGACTAGAGAAGAAGTTAATGCCAAATTGGAGGTTTGGAGAGAAGCTTTAGAACTAAGGGTTTAAGATAAGTCAAAATAAAACTGAATTTATGTAGTGTAACTTTAGTAAATCTAGAAAGACAAATGAGGATGTAGTGAGGATAGAGAATCAAGAGGTAGAACATTTTCGTTATTTAGGCTCAATTATTCGCAATGAGGGAAAAATTGGAGATGACGTTAATCATAGAATCAAGGCAGGATGGGCTAAATGGAGTAGTGCATCTAGTATAGTATGTGATCGGAGTAGCTCCTTATGACTGAAAGGGGATTTCTATTGAATAGCTATTAGACTAGCCATACTTTACTTATATATAAAAAAAAAGACTAGAAGGGATAGAATAAGAAATGATCACATTTGGGAGATGGTTGGAGTAGCACCAACTAGAGATAAAATGAGAGAAATCTTTAAAGATGGTTTGGACATGTGCAAAGAAGACTTTTAAGTGTGCCGGTCAAGAAAAGTGATATAGTCCACATTGAGAGTTATACTAGGGGAAGATGAAGACCAAAGTTTATTTTTATTTTTTTTGCATAAATGAAGACCAAAGTTAACGTGGGTAGATTTAGTGAAGAAAGATATGATTGCATGTGGATTGAGTGAGGTTATAACCTTAAATAGAGTGGAATGGAAACATGGGATTCATGTAGCTGACCCCAACCAATTGGGAAAAGGCTTGGTTGTTGTAGTCTTCTCTGTCAAGGAACAAATGTTTTCAAGTACTTCTCGAGTTAATGAAAAATAGATTATTAATGGAATTGGTTTTATCTATGTATTTCCTTTTTTAGAATGGATTTAATTTTCATATATCTTTACTTATGTTTTTCTTAGTCAAATAACACACACACACACACACACACACACACATATATATATTTATGTATGTATTAATATCACAATTGATTGCGTCAATTAGATATTATCTAAGAAGCACGGACACGGATACGGGACACGGATACGACACGACACAGACACGGCGACACGGCAAATCCAAAAAAATTAGAACACGGACACGGCGAATAGTGTGTGTATATATATATATATATATATATATCAGCATTAATAATTTAAAAAAAAAAAACACTGATATGTTTAGGTTGGAATATATATATATATCACTGATATGTTAGTATATATATATATCAGCATCTTTAGGACACGGACACGGCGAATTGTGGCATCTTTAGGTTAGTATATATATATATATCAACATCTTTAGGGTAGTACAAAACAAAAAATAGAACATATCAGCATTAAAAATTAAAAAAAAAAAAAAAAAAAAATTAACATATCAGAATTAAAAATTAAAAAAAAAAAAAAAATTCCAGAAAAGTGTGTCCGAGCCGTGTCTGAGCCGTGTCCGAGCCGTGTCCGAGCTGTCTAAGCCGTGTCCGAGCCGTGTCTGAGCTGTCTGAGCCGTGTCCGTGGCGTGTCCCAGCCGTGTCCGAAAATTAAAAAAAAAAAAAAAAATTCCAGACACGTTTTTTGGCGTGTCCGACACGTGTCGGGGCGTGTCCGACGCGTGTCCGTGTCCGACACGTGTCGGACACGGATTCTTCGCCCATTTTGGAGTTTCCGTGCTTCCTAGGATATTATCTCACTTCAGTAATAGCTGGAGGGTAATTAATGCTAATCTTTGTAAGGGTCCTTTACTAGAACAATAATAAAATATGATAAAAGAGAGATATTGATCACAAGTTGAGGGACCCAGAGAGTTGATCTGGAAGAAGGAGAAGTAGACAAACTAGAGGGACCAATGGTGAAGGTAAGAATGTTTGTGCCTCTGACATAGTACATGAGCTTCAGTTATGATGGTTTTTGGTTGCTCATGATGCAGGTATTTATAGTCTGAGGTTCTCCGGATAATACCCAAAGGTTCGATACGTTGTTGGAATATTACCCGGAAACTATGGTCTTGGATCATGATTACCTTAGATCTCTTCTTTTTAGCTATTAGGTCAAATCACCCGTCTGTTCCACTTAGTTTAGCAGTGGTGCATTAAATAGCTACTGTGACATTAAATGTAGTTGGCTATTTACCAGCGACAGCAGTTGAGCATTAATTGGTCAGGACATAGCATTAAACAATTTTCTGGCGTGATGGATAGTGTCCCCGTCGCATCACGTGATCACCGTTCCTTTGGTCAAGCCCAGTATTCGGACAAGTTCTGACTTCTCATCCACCATTCCAAGATCCTTGTGAGTGTCCCATTAAGCAATTGCACGCATGTGAGGGGCCCTACCTGCGCCCTTCTCAATTCTTGTCAATTATACCTGAAGAGTGATATCTTTGAGGTTCAGAGTGACCTGACATGAGGTTTCAAACCTGAGCATTGTTTTCTTGGGGTTTTGGGGGGTCAGTGTTCAGACCCTTGTTGTTTCCTAAAGGTTTTGAGAGGACCTGACATGGTGTCAGGATTTCAGACTTGAGTGTTGTTTCCTCGAGGTTTTGAGGGGACCCGACACGGCGTCAGGTTTTTGGACTCGAGGTTTGTGGTGACCTGAGTTGTGACTCAGGGTTTGGGACTCGAGGGTTGTATCTTCAAGGTTTGGGGTGATTTTAGGTGGTGACTCAAGGTTTGGTTGGCCACGTGGGCAGCGTACTTTTTGACTCTGCAGTTTGTGAATTTGGCCATGTGGGTGGCACATGCTAGGTACCTACAATCATCAAGCAATGCACGTATAGAAATTCTTTAGATTTTCTTTTTCCAGGGAAATATTTTGTGCAGATGAAATATGAAAAAAGGATTTACTTGGGCAGTCTGATAGCTTATTCACTGCGTTTCAACAGACATTCCTTCCAAACTCTATTTTCTGGCTGAACTGCAGCATGTCATTATTGATATTAACTATTCTAAATGGTACTTAGCGTGGATGAACATTTATTGAGTCCAGTGAAAACAAAATCCTGTGACACTGAGAATATGTGATTTTTTTGTTTGTTTGTTTCGCAATGGAAGTTGTTGCATGGTGGGAGGATAAGACATAAAGAATAATCCGGTCAATGTAAATTTAAGAACACGGGTATTGACAAGTGTAGTGTTGAGGTTTCTCCTGACTTACTATGATTAGTCTCAGTAGTGACCGACTTTACTACCTGTATTATTACTGGTCTGTTAGCTGTCAACTTGTCACCCAACAGGGTTCCTCCGCCTTAGGGCCATCATAGTTATGCTGCCTCTCAAAGGGCTTCCATTGCCAGCTTTCTGGTCATAAGGTCATCAACTTTCTGACGACCAAAGAAATGGCTAATGAAGTGTTGGCACGATGTTTAAAAGGAAGCATGAGCTTGGAGTATAATTTGTTTGCTGAGAAGTGGTTATTAAAAAGTTTGAAACGGCAGGGTGGTATTTTCCCAAGTGGATTTAAATAATGCTTTGTTGCTTGATGGATTGAATTAATGTAAGATGTAATAAATTCTTAGTTTTATGGTTGAAGTTAATTTATTATATTTTGAATGGCTTAACGACAACTGCATGATATTTGAATTTATTTGGTTTTATTGTTGACTTTCCATTTCAAATAGTATTTCCTCCTTTTAGTTTATTGAATTAGATGCTTTCTTTGTCTCACGTAGTAAAAGCATGATTTATTAATCTGATAACTATTATGTCCAGTTATTATTTAGGGTTTGAACGTGCATTGCACACACACTGAATCAAATAGTATTTCCTCCTTTTTGTTTATTGAATTAGATGCTTTCTTTGTCTCACGCAGTAAAAGCATTATTTTTTAATCTGATAACTCTTATGTCCAGTTATTATATAGGGTCAAAAAGTATTCCCTCCTTTTAGTTTATTGAATTAGATGCTTTCTTTGTCTCACGTAGTAAAAGCATGATTTATTAATTTGATAACTATTATGTCCAGTTATTATTTAGGGTTTGAATGTGCATTGCACACACACTGAATTAAATGTGATACCTACTTGGTATGAAAATAAACAGTTTCCTGATGTAACTCAACTTAACTCAGCAATGCCTAGGTCTGCTCTTTGAAACTTCCTTTACAATTTTGCTCTAATAAAAAATGATGAAGAATATACTTGGAATATACTGAATTTGAACTTTTAATGAATTTTCTTGGGAAGTTTAGTTAGTTGCCGAGGACAAGAAATTTTACCTTCGCAAGAAAGACGCTGATGAGTTGGTGATACAAAGTTATTGTGCACATTTTAAATACATCACGAGAAGTATGGGACTGTTACCCAAGGCTCTGATTGTGTCAGAATGCACAGACGTAGTATACCTAGAGAAGGGTGGGGATTGAATAGGTCTTATGGATATTAAATTATTTGTTAACTTACTTTTTAAATTCTTTTGTTTGTGGTTTTGAATTATAGTTGATTAGATTAATTTTTTACTTTTAATATATAAAAAGAGGACACTTAATTTTATGTGGAAAACTCAAATAGGAAAAACCATGGGACCTCATCCAGTAATGAACAATCCACTATTAGAGAGATTCAACTCAAACAAGTTTAAAACATAAATTTGAGTCAACTCAAGATCAAAACTAGGTCAACTTATGTCTTCTAAGGTTTACCTATTTGATGCCCTAGATATGTGATTGAGTCATGCGGGTTTTTCTCCGTGTTTTTTGTGAATCTTTATCTCCACGGTCTTCAAAGGTTGTAGACAACTGACTAACAATTTGACACACTACAACGCAAGTTTTGAGTAGTAAATTGTCAACACATGACTCATATTCCTAATGCATCTCCATAATTTTTTTTTTTGCCTTGAGATCTTAGCTTGGGTGGAGTTCTAAATCTTGATTTCCTTTAACTTCCACATGTGGTTCCCTGCTTTTTGTTTTTGTCGGTTTACTATAAACAGTGGTTGCATCCTCTGATGGTATTCTTTGTAGCTCAGTTGTGCTTGGTTGGAGGGTGTTTGTCTTACCTTGAACTGGACATAATATATACTGCTGTACTAGTGATTCTAACATTAAAACAGTTGTTGATTAAAATCACTGCCACAATAGCAATACTGCAGGAGTATGTGATTACTGTTATGAGTTCAAAAGTTTGGGACTTGCGTTTTCTTTTAACTACTCAAGTTTTGAGTAGTAGATACTGCTTGATTATTGATACTAACAAAAACAACATGCTACACACAGTAAATTTATTTGCCCAAGTACCAAAAGGTTAGATAATGCTTAGTGTTATATGGAGAACCCCCTATGTTGGATCTTACTTCAATCTC
Source organism: Cornus florida (assembly GCF_030987335.1). NCBI lineage: Eukaryota > Viridiplantae > Streptophyta > Magnoliopsida > Cornales > Cornaceae > Cornus > Cornus florida. Next base: position 22,804,839 of record NW_026775573.1, read on the forward strand.
TTGCTTATTTATTTAGCATTTATCTAAAAGGAAAGGATGTCATATGAAGCATTTCTTAAGTTGAGTTAAGCTGTATTAAGAAATATTAATCATTTCCATATCACGGTGACAGGAGTGAACATTAAAAATGAGCATTGATCCATTTTCACAATTATGCTCCGTATAGGATCCTTTCTCGTACTAGCATTTAATGATTATTTATTTATTTATTTATATTGTGTGCTAATCACTGAACGGAGCGTTGACATGGAATGTGCGGTTCACTTGTTGATCACTAAGGACAAGAAATGTTGCCATTGTGAGATCTATTATAAGCTAAAGTTGGTTGCAGAGACTGCTTGAGATCTATTACGATCTAGATACTGCTTGATTATTGATACTAACAAAAACAACATGCTACACTCAGGTAAGTTTATTTGCCTAAGTACCAAGAAGTTAGATAATGCTTTATGTTGGATGGAGAACCCCCTATGTTGCCTTTTACTTTGATCTCTTGCTTATTTATCTGACTTTTATCTGAAGGCAAGGATGTCCGTTCCTATGTTCTGTTTGACATGGAGTGATTGAAGAAATCCTTTCAAATAATGATTTTTGGCTAATGATTTGAACGTGTTAATTTTTCTGCTTTGCCTCTAGCACTTAATATGTGTTGTGTCCAAGGCTAAACCAATTACAGTTGCATTGAGGATATATGTTTTGTTCTAATTTGAAGTCAGTTTAAGGGGGGAATGGAGGCTGAAGCTGATGAATGAAAGGTATAGAGTTTTAAAATCACATGCCTGAGTAGAGATAGCATTTAGCAATTTGATAATCCCATATAGAACAAGCGCCATGGGTTGCTGGATTTCTTTGGTAATTATGTGGTCAGTGGTTCTGAATGGCTCAACAGTTATACTCTTTTGGTTGTGTTTACATTTTTTTGGGTAATTATTTGGGTAATTTTCTTTTGTTCTGTTTTATTTACCAATGAAACAAGAATATTTTGGTAGTGTTCTCTATCAAGGACGCTATGATAGGGTACCTAGAGACCTAATATGGAGGGTTTTAGAAAAGAAAGGAGTCACAAAGGAATACATTGACAAAATAAAGGTATGATGGTGGTGTGACTATATTTAGAACATCAGTAAGGGAAACAAGTGAATTCCCAATTACTGTTGGCTTACAAAAAGGGTCAACACTAGGTCCTCAACTTTTTGCCTTGGTTATAGATGAGCTGACAAGACACATCCAAGATGAGATTCCATTTTGTATCTTATTTGCCAATGATATTGTTTTAGTTGATTAGACTAAAGAAGAAGTTAATGCCAAATGGGAGGTTTGGAGAGAAGCTTTAGAACTAAAAGGGTTTAAGTTAAGTCAAAATAAAACTGGATATATGGAGTGTAACTTTAGTAAATCTAGAAAGACAAATGAGGATGTAGCGAGGCTTGAGAATCAAGAGGTAGAAAAAAGTGAACATTTTTCGTTATTTAGGCTCTAGTATATTGAAGATGACGCTAATCATAGAATCAAGGCAGGATGAGTTAAATGGAGGAGTGCATTTAGTATATTGTGGGATAGGTGTATCCCCTTACGATTGAAAGGAGAGTTCTATTGAACAACTATTAGACCAGCCATACTTTATGGTACCGAATGTTGGCAGCCAGGAAACAACATTTACATAAAGTGAGTTTGGCAGAATTGCGAATGTTGAGATGGATGTGCAGTACGAGTAGAAAAGGATAGAATTACAAATGCTCACATTCGGGAGATGGTTGGGTAGCACCAATTGGAGATAAAATGAGAGAAAATTGGTTAAGATGGTTTAGACATTTGCAAAGAAGACCTTTAAATGCGCTTGCTAGAAAAAATGACATATTCCACATTGAGGGTAATACTAGGGGAAGAGGAAGCCCAAAGTTAACATGGGTAGAGTTAGTGAAGAAAGATATGATAACATGTGGATTGACTGAGGCTATGGCCTTAAATAGAGTGGAATGGAAACATTGGATTGATGTAGCAGACCCCAAGCAATTGGGAAAAGGTTTGGTTGTTGTTGTTGTCACCGTCATCATCGTCATTGTCATCATCGTCTCCATCAAGGACCAAATGTTTTCAAGTACTTACTCAAGTTGATAAAAATGGATTATTAATGGAAGTGGTTTTATGTATATATTTCCTTTCTTAGAATGGATTAATTTACATATATCGTTTACTTATGTTTTTCTTAGTTAAACAACACACACACACACACATATATATATTTATGCATGTATTAATATCACCTTTGATTGCGTCAATTAGATATTATCTCACTTCAGTAATAGCTGGAGGGTAACTAATGCTAATCTTTGCAAGGGTCCTTTACTAGAACAATAATAAAATATGATAAAAGCGAGATATTGATCACAAGTTGAGGGACCCAGAGAGCTGATGTGTAAGAAGGAGAAGAAGTAGACAATTCAGAGGAATTAATGGTGAAGGTTGGACTTGACAAAGAGTACACAAGCTTCAGTTATGGTGGTTTTTGGTTGCTAATGTTCAACGATGCCGGTATTTATAGTCTATAATACCCAAAGGTTTGAGACGTCGTTGGAATATTACCGGGCACCTATCGTCTTGGATAATGATTACCTTCTGTTCCGCTTAGTTTGATAGTGTCACCTTAAATAGCTAATGCGACATTAACTGTATTCCACTACTTAGCGGCGGCACTAGTTGAGCATTAATTGGTCAGGAAATAGCATTAAACGCTTTTCCGGTGTGATGGCTGCTAGTCTATCTGTCGCATCATGTGATCACCATCCCTTTGGTGGGGCCCAATATGTGGACTAGTTCTGATTTCTCATCCACCATTCCATGATCCTTGTGAGGGACCCTACCTGCGCCCTTGTCCATCCTTGTCAATTTTGCCTCAGTGTTATATCTTCCAGGTTCAGAGTGACCTGACATGGTGTCGGTTTTGAGAGGACCTGACGTGGTGTCAAGGTTTCAGACTCGAGTGTTGTTTCCTCAAGGTTTTGAGTGGACCTGGCAGGATATCAGGGTTACTCAAGGGTTGTATTCTCGAGGTTTGAGGTGACCTGAATTGTGACTTAGGGTTTGGGACTTGAGGGTTGTATCTTTGAGGCTTGTGGTGACTTGAGGTGGTGACTCAAGGTTTGGTTTGGCCATGTGGGTGGCATACTTTTTGGCTTTTCAGTTTGTGAATTTGGCCATGTGGGTAGCACGTGCTAGATACCTACAATCTTGAAGCAATGCATGTATAGAAATTCTTTAGATTTTCTTTTTCCAGTGAAATATTTTGTGCACATGAAATATGAAACTTGAAAGGATTTACTTGGTCAGTCTGATAGCTTATTCACTGCGTTTCAAACAGTCATTCCTTCCAAACTCTTTTTCTGGCTGAACTGGAGCATATCATTATTGATATTAATTATTCTAAATGTTACTTAACATGGATGAACATTTGTTGTGTCCAGTGAAAACGAAATCCTGTGACGATGAGTAGATGTGAATTTTTTGTTTGTTTGTTTCATAATGGAAGTTGCTGCACGGTGGGAGGATGAGAAATAAAGAATAATATTTGTCAATGTAAATTTAAGAACACGTGCATTGATAAGTGTAGCGTTGAGGTTTCTCCTGAGAGAAGCTTATGCGGGAATGGGGTAAAACGACTTACTATGATTAGTCTCAGTAATGACCAACTTCACTACCTGTCTTATTTGTGGTCTGTTAGCTGTTAGCTTGTCACCCAACAAGGTTCCTCCACCTTAGGGCCATCATCACCAGCTTTCTGGTCATAAGGTCACCAACTTTCTGACAACCACAGTAATGACTAATGAAGTGTTCGCATGATGTCTAAATGGAAGCATGAGCTAGGAGTTTAATTCGTCTTCTATGTTAAAGAGAAGTGGTTATTAAAAAGTCTGAAACGACAGAGTGGTCTTTTCCTGGATTTAAATAATGCTCTGTTGCTTGATGGATTGAATTAATCGAAGATGTAATTAAATTCTAAGTGTTATGGTTGAAGTTAGTGTATTATATTTTGAATGGCTTAATGACAACTGCATAATATTTGAACTTATTTGGTTTGATTGTTGACTTTCCATTTCAAATAGTATTTCCTCCTTTTAGTTTATTGAATTAGATGCTTTCTTTGTCTCACGTAGTAAAATCATGATTTACTAATCTGATAACTATTATGTCGAGTTGTTATTCAGGGTTTGAATGTGTATTGCACACACACTGAATTTAGTGTGATACCTACTTGGTATGAAAATAAACAGTTCCTATGATGTAAATCAATTTAACTCGACAATGCCTAGGTCTGCTCTTTGAAACTTCCTTTACAATGTTGCTCTTATAAAAGATGATGAAGAATATACTTGGAATATACTGAATTTGAACTTCAAATGAATTTTCTTGGGAAGTTTAGTTGTTAGTTGCTGAGGAGAAGTAATTTTACCTTCGTAAGAAAGACGCTGATGAGCTGGTGATACAAATTTATTGTGCACATTTTAAATACATCATGAGAAGTATGGGACCGTTACTGAAAGCTTTGATTGTGTTGGAGTGCATAGACGTAGTATACCTAGAGAGGAGAGGAAGGAGGGGGGGTGAATAGGACTTATGGCTATTAAATTAAATTGTAACTTACTTTAAAAATTTCCGTTGATTGTGGTTTTGAATTATAGTTAATTAGATTAATTTTTACTTTTAACATGCAACTATAGAATCATCCAAGCATAAAAGTACATATAAAAACAGGACACGTAATTTTATATGGAAAAATAGGAAAAAACATGGGACCTCATCCAGTAATGAACAATCAGAGAAATAGATTCAACTCAAACAAGTTTAAAACATAATTTTGGGTCAACTTAAGATCAAGTCTAGGTCAAGTTATGCCTTCTAAGGTCTTACTTATCTGATGCCCAGATATATGATTGAGTCATGTGGATTTTGCTCTGTGTTTTCTGTAAATCTTTATCTCCACGGTCTTCAAAGGTTGTAGACAATGGACTAACACTTTGACACACTACAACCCATGTTTTGGGTAGTAAATTGCCAACACATGAATCATATTCCTTATGCATATTCATAAATTTATTTATTTATTTAATTTTGCCTTGAGATCTTAGCATGTATGGAGTTCTAAATATTGATTTCCTTTAACTTCCATATGTGGTTCCCTGCTTTTCGTTTTTTTTTTTTTTGTTTTTGTTGGTTTACTATAAACAGTAGTTGCATCCTCTGATGGTATTGTTTGTAGCTCAGTATTGCTTGGTTGGAGGGTGTTTGTCTTGGCTTGAACTGGACATAATATATACTGCTTTACTAGTGATTCTAACATTAAGACATTTGTTGATTAAAATCACTGCAGCAATGGCAATAATGCAGGAGAATGTGATTACTATTATGAGTTCAAAAGTTTGGGACTTGCGTTTTCTTTTAACATTTTGCATTTATTACTAATTCTGGTGAAACTACTACATTCTGGTTTCCACTAGTGTATGTGTATCAACATGAAACTAATACGTTCTGGTTTCCACTACTGTTACAATTTCAAATTTACACATTTTGAAAGTTTTTATCTTATCACTTCGGGCTTTTGTTTTCTATTTTCATTCCCGTAAAATTTGTCTACCTGTTGAATTAAGTATTTTTACATTTATATAGTGAAATTAACTGTGGCAAACTGACTACACGGCCAATCGGTCCCCTAAATATTGTGCTAAGAGGAAAATAGTAATTTCACTGACAGTATATAGTTGTAATCTTCTTTCTGTGATGACCTTGTGGGCGGGTGTGCCGTGGGCGGGTGTAAGACACTGGCAGGCTACTACACTGGGCGAGTTATGGGTGCACAATCCCACATTGCCTGGGAAAGGGAAAGGTGAAGTGCTTATATGTGGTGGTGTTATCTCCAATTGGTATGAAGCCTTTTGGGGTAAAACCCAAGATCAAAACTGTGCGGGTTCAGGCCCAAAGCAGACAATATCATACCATGTGGTGGAGTGGGTCGTTACAAATGGTATCAGAGTCTGACCCAGCCGGAAGTGTGGCCAACGAGGACGTTGGGCCCTAAAGGGGGGTGATTGTGGTACCTTGTGGGCAGGTGTGCCGTGGGGGGGGGGGTGCGAGGCAGTGGCAGGCTACCACACTGAGCGAGCTACGGGTGCATAATCCCACACCGCCTGGGAAAGGGAAAGGTGAAGTGCTTATATGTAGTGGTGTTATTTCTAATTGGTATGAGGCCTTTTAGGGTAAAGCCCAAGAACAAAACCATGCGGGCTCGGGTCTAAAGCGGACAATATTATACCATGTGGTGGAGTACGTTGTTACAAATGGTATCAGAGCCTGACTAGCCCAGAAGTGTGCCGACGGGGACGTCGGGCCTTCAAGGGGGGTGGATTTTGATGACCTTGTGGGCGGGTGTGCTGTGGGCGGGTGCAAGACACTAGCAGGTTATCACATTGGGCGAACTACGAGTGCATAATCCCACATCGACTGGGAAAGGGAAAGGTGAAGTGCTTATATGTGGTGGTGTTATCTCCAATTGGTATGAAGCCTTTTGGGGTAAAACCCAAAAGCAAAACTGTGCGGGCTCAGGCTCAAAGCGGACAATATCATACCATGTGGTGGAGTGGGTCGTTACACTTTCCTTTACTGGATCTCATTTAAAACAGTGGAATAAAGGAGTTTAAATCTTTCAAGGTTTGAGGAATTTGTCATTTCCTTGCCCATTAGTGCGACTTGGAGTCGAGGCCATAGATTTTAGATACCATATTCTAATGATGTTTGTTCTTTTTCAGAAGAGTTTTGATACACTTCAGGGGTATAGTACCTTTGTTGGTTACAATGCATTCTCAAACACAATCTTGCCGATGCCTTTTGTAAGAATGTCTGTAAGCTACTGAGAGCTTGTGACAAATGGAGTGCAAATTTGACCAGAGATGATCTTCTCTCGAAAGAAGTGACGGTCCACCTTTATTTGCTTAGTTGTGTCATACTGAACGGGATTTGCTATTATGCTAATGGTAGACTTGTTGTCGCAGTAAAGTGAGAATGGAAGCGACACTGGAAGGCACAAGTCTGTCATCAAGGTTTTCAGCCATAACAACTCACATACCCTAAGAGCCATAGTCCTATACTCTGCCTCTGCACTAGATCGAGAGACAACATCCTGCTTCTTACTGGCGCAACCAAGTTGCCACCAATAGTGGTACAATACCCCGAAGTTGACCTCCTATCTGAAATTGATCTTGCATAATCAGCATCTGTCCAAGCCTTAACGCATAAGTGACCATGATTGGCAAACAAAATACCACAACCTGGACACCCTTTTTTAAGTAGTGAAGGATCCGAATAGCTGCATCAAGGTGAGGGGTACGAGGAGAGTGCATGAATTAACTCACAACACTCACGGCATAAGCTATGTCAGGTCGAGTGATGGATAAATAGATGAGCTTCCCAACAAGTTGTTAATACCGACCAACATCTGACAACTCCCCCTCAGAATTAGCCAACTGATCATTCTGCTCAATCGGAGCATCAGAAGGACGATTGCCAATGTCATGACCCAGATCTAAAAGATTCCAGTCATGAATGGGGACCTATGAAGCACGTACACCCCTCCCAGGGGTCCCGTAGCAGTGTCGGACACGGACACGGACACGCGTGTTCGACACTTCTGTAAAGTGTCCAAAAATTATTTTTTATTGGATATGGAGTGGACAAGGATGGGACACGCGGGGGACACGTACTGGACACGGCGGGGTATATTTTGTAATTTCTTTTAAGAAAAACGGGGTACCTAATGTAATTTTAAATGTTTAAAAGTAAAATTTTGAAAAATTTAGAAAACAACTACACAGGCAATGAACTGATGAATGAAGAATGTTAAACATGTTGGAAATGTACTTCATCTTAATTATTTGTCTAATTTTGTTGATAACTTTGCTTAGTTCTTAATTGTTTAGATGATGAATTAAAGTATTTCTGGCAATATTTTTTTGGGGAGGCTAGATTTATGGCATTGTGGATTTTGAATATATATATATATATATATATATATATATATATATATATATATATATAATTTCACAGGCGTATCCATGCCGTGTCTTATTTTTTTTAAATTTACCGTGTCGACGTATCGTGTCGTGTCGTACCCGTGTCCCTTGTCCGTATCCGTGCTTCATAGATGGGGACGAATACAAACCGGACTCTTCCCCAAGTCCGACTATTAAACTAGGGGTATCATAATTATGTGTGTTAAAATTGGATGCGGAAATAAAAAATACAAATAGGAAAAGGGAAGAGAGAAATATGAAAAATACAGGCATATACATGGTTCGACACTAAGGCCTACATCCATGGACAAAGAGCCACTAAGGGCTACATTTTTATTATTCAGATCTATATATTGCTTGAGTACAAGAAGCCTATATATAGGCATGGTAAATATAAGAATATATGGAAGGTGTACAATAGTCAAAAGAGGTACCATGGAGGATTTTGATTCACCGTTATATAGAAATATTTATATATTTTAACAATGTGAAATGTCAATAATCTATCCCAACCATCCTAACACAACACCTAAATCACATAATATACATATACACATGAATTTGCCAAAAGAAAACCCTTTTTACGTCCATTGATATCCCCACATCCCATATACATACAAGGGATACAAAATAAGAAAGTTGTCCAAAAATATACATGTTAATTGAACACAAGTCCCTCCAAAAGAAATTTAGTTACATCATTGACAACTAGATTGCCAAAGATTACATTAAGGTCAAGTACTACTAGCCACATGGAACACCTAGCAAAAAGCATGGGAATAGACTAGACATGACAAAATACAATCCAAAAGCTGCAATAGGATTCTTTAAGCTTGTGGTTGTGGGTTCCCATCCACTTCCTTTTCGTTACCTGAAAAATGTTAATAATAGAGTGAGCACAATGGCTTAGTAGGTGATGCCTAAGACGCACTCCTTATAATTCCGTGAGTCACACCCAAAGAAGAGTAGAAGGGAGTGGGATCATGCAAGTTTGGGAAAGATAAAGGGAGTAAACGTAAAATTCATTTTCATAACTACAATTGGTGTAATGCAAGGCAATGCAGTGCTATACAAATGTCCACCCCAATGTTCCCACACACTTAACACAACACACACCAAGCCTGTTAATACAACCTGGCACGAGGCGACTCCTAGCCACCATGAGGGAAGGATTGGTTAAGTATCCCTGACCTAGGGCAACTCCTTAGCGTCATTTGGGGCCTAGGTAACTCAACCACGCATAGAGAAATCTCCTTATGTTCCCTCTAGGTTGCATTAACATCACGGACACAAGACGACTCCTTGTCGTCTTGTTTTCACAAACATTTTTTAAAACCTTTAGAAATCAAGTTTCCACTTTTCCTCTCAACCCATGTACTCACTCAATGCCAATGGTGTGAATGCCATATGCTAATTCATCATCTCAATATATAAGTAGGATCATACTACATTCCATGGTCATGCTCACAATTCAAGTGTTCAATTCTTATGTTCACATAAGCAATATAACAAACACCTTGCATACATTTCTACAATGAAATACATGATTGATATATTCAAGACTTTAATAACAATTTTGAATGGTGACATCCACATATAAAGTATCACAATCATGACATTCCAAGGGTTTAAATCATACCATGTCATCACATAAGCACATAAGAACATATTTGTTCATGTAGGCATACAAATTCACACCTTTTTAGCTAACTAGAGCATGAACATCATTCTTAAAAATTATACAACATATCTACCATGAACAAAACATAAATATATATACATTAGCATGTTATTACAATGAAAAACTCACAAAAATTAAGGGTCGTGAGGCGTAGAAATCCCTACCTTAAAGAGAAGAGCAATCCTTAGTTTTTACCAAGTATGAGAGTACACTGATTTGAAAGCCACCTCCACCATTGGAGAGAGAGGGACAATGAGATCAAACTTTGCTCTTGAAGACTACCCAAAATCCACCAAACATGCAAGACCCGAAATCCCAAGGTGGTCTAATGGGCTTAATTTTGGTACCAAAAGAAAGGTCTTGGAATGTAGATTCAATATCCCTTTAGGCTTAGGGTCAAAATCCAGCTACAAAGGTGCCATATGTGAGCTTCAAAGTGTGCATCAACGGAGGAATATAGGAGGAGGAAGAAGAAAGAAAAAGAAGGAGCATGGGTCAAGAATGGGGTGAGGAATCTGCAGAAATGTGTAACCCATGTCCCTCACATGTGAGTTGGTCAAAGGTTGGCCCACCTTTGAAAATCAAAATGACCTAAATGCCCCCACATGCACACTAAACTACAAATGAGCCACTAATATTCAAAATTCCACATGTACCCACATATATATATCAAATAATATATATAACATGTAAATAATTCCAGAAAATAAATCCCAAGCACGCAATTCCAGGCGTGGGGCCCACGCAGGACCTCTCGGTCCGAAAACCTGAAATTTTCTAAAATGCTTCAAAATACATTTCTAAGAGTTCTAAACAACAAGAAATGTCCTAAATGACTCTCGGAACCCACACGGTATGCTAATCGATGTACGACACGCAAAACGATGCATAAAAATAAAATAATTCATAAAAAAATAATATAAAAATGCTAAAAATTCGAGAAGAAAAATGAAACATCGTGGCTAAGCTAACCAGAAGCAGAAAACAAGTCAAGAACATACTTGCGTTGAGAGATGAAAATACCAGCCTTGGAGCGAGCCACCTCAATGCCCAAAAAGTACTGAAGGGGACCAAGATCCTTAATCTCAAACTGACGGCTAAGATAGCTCTTAACCTTAGTAATTTCGGCAGTATCATCTCCAGTAAGAACAATATCATCGACATACACAATGAGAGCAACTGTCTTACCGCCTGAATGACATAAGAACAAGTATGATCAGCTGCACTTTGATGGAAACCAAACTTTAGCATGACAGTGCCAAAGACCAGACCAAGCTCGAGGAGACTTTTTGAGGCCATACAGGGAGCAACAAAGACGGCAGACCATACCAGAATGAGTAGGAGAGCGAAAGCCCGGAGGGGGAACCATATACACCTCCTCCTGTAAATCACCATTGAGAAAGACATTCTGGACATCTAACTGAAATAGAAGCCAAGATCGAATCGCAACAACGGAAAATAATACATGGATGGTATTCATCTTGGCAACAGGGGCAAAAGTCTCTTAATAATCTATGCCATAAGTATGAACATAACCCTTGGCAACTAATTGGGCCTTGTAACGAGCAATTGACCTATTTGGATTATGCTTAACTGTTGTTTAAAATCAAAAGAGAAAGAGAGAGAGCAAAGGCGTATTCTCTGTGTATATAAAAACAACTTACAAAACCTAATAAGCCTGTGTAGACTTATATATGTTACAAGGTTTACATAATAACACAAACAACCTATTAACTAAACATAATTACATAATGACTCATTATTATATATATAACTTCTAACACTCCCCCTCAAGTTGGAGAATATACATCAAATAATCCCAGCTTGGAACAGATAGTTCTTAATCGATTATGACCCAATGCTTTGGTAAACATATCAGCTAATTGATCTTCAGACTTCACGAATGGAGTAGAGATGCTCCCACGTAATATTTTTTCTCGAATAAAGTGACAATCAACTTCAATATGTTTGGTCCTCTCATGAAACACAGGATTTGATGCAATGTGAACTGCTGCTTGATTATCACAGAACAATGGAGTAGGAGCTTCAACTGTCAAACCAAGTTCTTTTAGAAAATGTTGTATCCATGTCAACTCACTAGTGGTATGGGCCATTGCCCTATATTCAGCTTCAGCACTAGATCAAGCTACCACCGTTTGCTTTTTACTTCGCCATGTAACTAGATTTCCTCCTACAAATGTGCAGTAGCCGGTAGTAGATCTCCTATCTGAAGGAGAACCGGCCCAGTCGGCATCTGTAAAACCTTCCACCCTGAGATGACCATTTGGTTTATATAGTAACCCAAAACCTGGAGCTTGCTTGAGATATCGGAGAATCCGAAGAACAGCAATCCAGTGTGGCATTCTAGGGGCTCCCATGAACTGACTTACAACACTAACAGCATATGAAATATCAGGTCGAGTGATAGTGAGATAAATTAATTTCCCAACAAGGCGATGAAATTTGCCCGGGTCACTAAATAGATCACCCACATCAGCTACAAGTTTTGTATTTGAATCCATAGGAGTATCAACCGGACGACCACCTAACATACCTGTTTCTTCTAATAAGTCCAACACATACTTTCGTTGGGATAAACTTATACCTGTCTTGGATCTAGCTACTTCAATACCTAAGAAATACCTAAGTTTACCTAAGTCTTTAGTGTGGAATCGATATTACAGAAACAACTTCAACTTAGCAATGCCTTCAGAATCATCACCTGTGATCACAATATCATCAACATACACCACAAGAATTATAAAACCAGCTTTAGTGCACTGGTGAAATACCGAATGATCAGTCTGACACCTCTGAAGACCAAACTTTAATGCCGCCTCAGAGAATTTTCCAAACCAAGCCCGTGGAGATTGTTTAAAGCCATATAGGGCCTTTTTAAGGCGACAAACAGTGTGAAGATACTCCCCCTGAGCAATAAACCCAGGTGGTTGCTCCATATAAACCTCTTCTGCTAAGTCACCATGCAAAAAGGCATTTTTAACATCTAACTGAAATAGAGGCCAATGTCTATTAGCAGCAAGAGAAATCAAAACACGAATAGAGGAACTCTTAGCAATAGGTGCAAACGTCTCATCATAGTCAATACCATAAGTCTGGGTATAACCTTTGGCAACAAGACTTGCTTTTAAATGCTCAACGGACCCATCCGGAAGATACTTCACAGTATATACCCAGCGACAACCAATAGGTTTGACACCTGGAGGTAATGGAACAAGAGTTCACATACCATTCGTATGCAAAGCATCCATTTCATCGTGCATTGCTTTCCTCCAACCCGAATCAGACAAAGCATCTTGCACAGTCTTAGGAACAAATGTAGTAGACAACTGAGAGGAAAAACATGAGAATGATGGTGACAAGGAATTATAAGAAACATAATGAGCAATGGGATGTTTAGTAGCACACGAGCGAGGAGCTTTACGAAGTGCAATCGGCAAGGAATCAGACACAGTGGAATTTGTCGGATCCAAAGACTCTGAAGATGATGGAGGAGGCACGACAGCAGATGGCTTTGGTCTTCGAGTGTACACCTTCTCCTGTGGCTCTTCAGTCTTCTCTGTCTCCATTCCAGTGGCACTGTCGCCTTGGTCACCCGTCACTTCAAGTTTTGAAGCGTAAGTTCCTAGTCTTAGTTATTTGAAATTCTTGTCATGTGAAGTTTGTCAACTTAGTAAGCACCATCGCGTGTCTTTCAAGTCTAGGGTTAATAATCGTGTTTCTAGTCCTTTTCATTTGGTTCATTCAGATGTATGGGGTCCAATAAAATATTCTTCAATCAATAAATTTCATTATTTTGTGACATTTGTGGATGATTATTCTCGCCTGACTTGGTTGTTTCTAATGAAAGATCGTTCTGAGTTATTTTTAATTTTTCAAAAATTTCGTAAAGAAATTAAAACTCAGTTTGGATGTCCAATTCGTATTCTACGTTCTGATAATGCTAAGGAATATTCTTCAACTCCCTTTGATAGTGATAAAGGAATTATTCATCAAAATTTTGATCCTGAAATGGGTCGGGTCCTGGTACGGGTCGGGTTCTGATAAGGGTCGGATCTTGGAACCGGACTGGATCTGGACTATCCCTGGTTTAGTAAACCGGGATTGGAATAACTATCCCAAGTTTAGTAAACCGGGGTTGGAGTAGCACAACCGTGTAGCCAAACACGGGTCTTCTTCTTCACTCCATCACAAACTCTGGTAAACAATACGGCGGAAGCGACGGCGACCCAACCACGAGCAGCGGCCGAATCAACTTCCAGCCGAAAACCAATCTCACCTCTGCAAATCGAGACGAAGAAGCTTCTGCCAGCGACGACGAAGAAGCTTCTGCCGGCGACAACGAAGAAGGCAGAGACGACGACCACCAAAGAGGAGCTACCGGTGACGATGAAGAAGGCAGAAACGACAACGAACACACTTCAGATCTGATTACAGTGAACAAGAAATTGCCGATAGAGACATCAAAACCACAATCACGATTCCAATCGTGATTCAAATCGTGATTCAGATCGTGGTTCACCACCAGCCCACCTACTAACTCTCACACTCATGATCATTGTGCTCTGATACCATGTTTAAAATCAAAAGAGAAAGAGAGAGAGCAAAGGCGTATTCTCTGTGTATATAAAAACAACTTACAAAACCTAATAAGCTTATGTAGACTTATATATGTTACAAGGTTTACATAATAACACAAACAGCCTATTAACTAAACATATTTATATAATGACCCATTATTATATATATAACTTCTAACAACTGTAAACACCCAATGACATCCCACAACCTTTTGTCCAATAGGAAGTGGAACCATGTCCCAAGTCTGATTTTTCTCAAGTGCTTGTAGTTCTTTTGTTATAGCATCACGCCATTGAGGTTGTGCTAGTGCATCTGCAACACTGGAAGGAAGAGGAACCGAGGCAACAGAAACAAGAAAACTCCGATAGGAGGGTGAAAGAGCACAATCAGAATCAAAATTAGAAATAGGGTAAGTACAAGAACGTTTACCCTTCCGAAGAGCAATGGGGCGATCAACAAGCGAAACAATAGCTTAAGAAAGCGGAGCTGGTGCCGAAGGAACAAGGCAGTCAATCGTGGGAGTAGAAGCTTATACCTGTTGTCTCCGACTATAAACCTGTGGAAAAGGAACAATTCCCCTTGTTAGAGGGGTATCACGAGAAGGAATAATAGAAGACGAAATAGGTAAAAGGTAGAGGAGGTGAAGACGGAAGAAGGTGATCATCAATTGTATTCAATAGCAACCATTTACTTTGAGAACCAATTGAACCTCTATAGTATGGTGTATGCTCCAAGAAAGGAACATCCATGGATATAAACCGCCGACGACTGGGAGGATGGTAACACCTATAACCTTTTTGAGAGTGAGAATAGCCCAAAAACACACACTTTAAAGCCTTGGGGTCAAGCTTTGTACGAGTTTGCCCTAACTGCTGAACAAGCACACACACCGGAAGACTCGCGGAGGAATAAAAAAAAAAGAGATGAATTGGGATGTAAGATCGAGAGTGGGCCTACAGAGTTAAAAACCCTAGAAGGAGTTCTATTAATGATGTAGACAGCTGTAAGAACTGCATCTATTCATGCCAATGCAGATTGCTTTGGCTAAGTCAAGGATGTGGCGATTTCTTTCTCTTAGAACAACCATTCTGTTGAGGGGTTTTAACATTAGACATTTGATGCTCAATCCCAAATTCTGTACATAACCATTGTACCTCCCCCATAAGTGTACTCGGTACCCTGGTCAGATTTGAATTTTTTAATGGTATAACCATATTAAGTTTGAACCATTGTTATAAAATTTTGTAAAAATGGTGTACACCTCATTTTTTATTTTCATAAGATAAACCCATGTAACATGACTATGATCATCAATGAACAACACAAAATATCGAAATCCAAGGCTAGAAGTAACTGAGCAAGGACCACACACATTTGAATAAACAAGATCAAAATGTGTTAAAACAGATTTATTACTACTAGCAGGATAATTGGAACGAACATGTTTAGCCAGGTGACACGTCTCACAGGATAAATCTGAGACTGCCACGTTATAAAAAGGAAGGAAACAAATGTTTTAAATAACTGAAAGAAATATGTCCTAAACGCATGTGCCAACGCATAAGCTGAGCTTTATTAGATGAAACAAAATTAGATAATGAAGTTGAATATGCTTGAGGTGACAAAGGAGCATCCAACAGGTATAGGCCATCCACTTCACACCCACTACTAATCGTCCGTTTCGACACTAGATCCTGAAAGTATAGTGAGAGGGAAAGAACGTTACACTGCAATTTAATTGTTTAGTAATGCTACTAACAGAAATAAGATTTGTAGTCAACTGTGGAACATGAAGTGTATCTGACAAAGTTAATGAAGGAGTAGCTGATATGTGACCCTTCCCAACAATAGAAGATGGAGAGCCATCCACAAGGCGTACCTTGCCATGACCAGAGCAGGTACTATAAGATTGGAAGAATGAGGACATACTAGTCATATTGTCTGAAGCACCAGAATCAATGATCCATGTGTCGAAGATGTAGATATGCTATGTGCAGACACAATAGTACCTGAGTGGGCATAAGTGGAGGTCGGCTGAGATGGTGCCTTCATTTGATTGAAGAATTGTTTGAACTTGTCCAAATCAGCTTAAGTCAAGGTAACTGTGGCAGAAGATGTACAGGTAGAGTTATTAGGAGTTGACAACAAGACTAGTTGTGTAACAGAATGTGCAGAGGATCGAGGCTGTTGTTTTTGTTGCGGTGGGCGTCCATGTAGTGCATAACAACGAGATTTGATGTGACCAATTTTTCCACAATGGTCACATCTCCCACGTTGTCGTCCCAGAGGACGACTTGTGGTAGAACTCTGAACTGACTGGGATGGTGTAGTTTCTGAAAGGTTGGGAATCCGAACTGCCATAGCAGAATGATCAACAGAAGCAACACCTAATAGATGAGTCCGACGACTCTCATCTGATAATACATAGGAGTATGCATTCTCAAGAGTAGGGTATGAAGATAAACCCAATAAATGAACACGAGCATACTAAAACTCGTCCTTTAATCCTGCAAGAAACTGAAATACTCGATTCTTCTCCACAATCCCTGTATATAAAACTGCGTCATCTGGATCCTTCCAAAAGTGGAAGGAATCATAAAATGACATCTCCTCCCAAATAGCACGAAGCTTGGCGATATAAGCTGAAACTGTCAAGTCACCCTGAGAAATCCTGGTAATGTCTCACCCCAACTGGAAAATCCGTGCATTATTCTGCCTCTGAGAATAAGTGTGTTGAACTGAATCCCAAATCTACTTAGTAGTCTTCATAAACATATAACCAATGACTATGTTTAGCTGCATCGAATTGACTAGCCAAGACATAACCATAGCGTTATCTGCAAACCACTGTGAATATGCATTCTCTGACTTAGCTGGCTCTTTCTCAGAACCAGTAATATAGCTGTTGGAAATCATATCTATAAGTTGACTCAATGATTGTGGTAGATTTATTGGGTCTTCATTATAGGCTAATGTTTAGGGATTTTATTTTTATTCTGATTTGATTTTATTCTCTTTCCATATTTGTAATTTTTCTCTTGTATATAATGATAGTTAGGCTCTCAAATTGAGTACGCCAATTTTACCAAGTTACTTTTTGGTATCAGAGCCTCAAACCTACGCCTCTTTTGATCTCTCTATCTTTCACCGCCTCTTTTGATCTCTCTCTCTATCTTGTCACAACCCCTTCCCTATATTTTTTTTTCCTTTTCTTCACAGACCCTCTCTCTTCTTCAGGCCGCTGTTGCGACAGTCCTAGGGGGAGCCAATCTCCTATAGGTTCGACCCCTGTAGGGGTATTCCCTTAGTTTTTTTCATGCACTAAGGGTCAGAAGACGTGTTTGTAATTTTTTGGGGTTGCCGGGATATTCGACAGCATTTTCGGATTAGACTGTCGTGTCTCCGGCTTCTTGGTTTGATCAAAATCAGGTTTATTCCTCCTTTATTTGAAATTATTGGTGATTTGTTGAATTGTTCTATTTAATCTTATGGCTGATTCAAGTAATAGTAAAGAAACTCTCTCTTCGGCGTAATACACACCGGCTCAATGAGTTACTAGTGTGCTATTGAATGGCCATAATTTTGCATCCTGGGCTCGTTCCCTCCGCCTCTATGTTGGTGGAAAAAGGCAAATTAGGGTGGATTTTGGGTACTGAAAAGATGCCAGATATTAAAGATCCTAAATATGCTCAGTGGGATAGGGACAATTGCACCATTTTGGGATGGATGTTTAATTCTATGGAGGAACGCATTTATAATATATTCATGTTTTATGACTCTGTTAATGACTTGTGTGGACTGCTTTGAATCAAATGTATGCTCATTCTAGGAGTGATGCTGGTATTTTTGAATTATACCAAGATATTGCTAAGGCCTCGCAGGAAGGCCTGAATATGTCTGTAGCTGATTACTTTGGGTATTTGAGATCTCGTTAGGAAAAACTAGCTCAATATGAGCCTCTCAGTGAATTTCCTCCCGAGACAGCCTCTCTTCTTGTCAAACGGCTTGATCGTCAGCATACCTATCAGTTTTTGATGGGATTACGCCCAGAATTTGAACCACTAAAATCTTAAATCTTGAATGCATCACCAATGCCATCCCTGTTGGAAGCCTTTGCTACTGTTGATGGTGAAGAACGCAAGCACCGTTTAATTCAGCCCTCACTTGTCCTCTACCAATGTCTAAGCCTGCTGGGGATAATATGGCTTTTGCAGCCAACTTTGGATCACGTGCTTCTGGAGGTCAGATTATTTGTCACCATTGTGGAGAGGTTGGACATGTTAAGGCTCGTTGCTTCTAACTTTATCTTGAACTGGTTTTTTCTTCCAATGTCATACCTGTTACCCAATCTGTGTATCTTACGGATGGCTTTACATCTTACATTCTCAGTAAGGGTGATGTTTGTCTGTCTCTTGATATTACTCTTTCATCTGTCCTTCATGTACCTAAATTTGCCTTTAACCTTTTATTTGTTAGCCGGCTTGCAAAAAACCTCCAATGTGCAGTTATATTCTTACCAGATCACTATTTGTTGTAGGACCTTTGTTCGAAGAGGATTTTTGGCAGGGGATATGAGCGTGATAGGCTTTACTACTTTAGGGAACCACCAGGAACGAGTCTTCAAGCTTTTGTTCTACCTACTTTTAGTGTTTATGATGTTTCTTTTCGCACTTCTAGTCTGTGGCATGCACGTTTAGGGCATGTAAACTTTTAGTATCTATGTTTATTGTTTCCTTCATTAAATAAAGCATGTAAGGACCATAAGTTTCAATGTGAAGTTTATGAGCTTTCTAAACATACTAGAACTAGCTATATTTCTCATATGAGTCGTGCTCCTATTATGTTTGATCTTATTTATTCTGATGTCTGGGCCCTTCCCCAGCTACTGCTTTCTCTGGGCATCGATATTATGTGACATTTATTGATGATTATTCTCGTTGTACTTGGGTTTATTTATTGAAAAAGAAATCTGATGTGTTTCTTTTATTTACCCAGTTTCTTCAAATGATCAAAACCCAGTATAACACTGTTGTCCGGAATATTCGTTCTAATAATGGACGTGAACGTGTTTTCGAATGAGTTCCGGACTGAACTTAATAAAAAGGGGATTTTACATCAACTCACTTGTCCCTCCACTCCTGAGCAAAATGGCGTGGCTGAACGCAAAAACCGTCATCTTATGTATGTGGTCCGATGTCTTCTAAGTGGTATGCATGTGCCTAAATTCTATTGGCATATGGTTGTTCTTACAGCTGCTTTTCTGATTAATCATACTCCTAGTCGAGTTTTAGGTGGTAAGGCCATACTTCAGATTCTCCAGCCTGATTATACATTGTTTCACCTTCTGCCTTGTGTTTTCGGCTGTACTTGTTTTGTTCATAACCGTAGTCCTTCTCGTCATAAACTTGATGATAAATCTATTAGGTGTATTTTCTTGGGGTATTCTGCTATGTCAAAGGGCTATCGTTGTTATGATCCTGTGACCAAACATATGTATTATTCTATTGATGTGACATTTCATGAAACTGTTCTTTTTTATAGTACTAATTTTGTGGTATAAGATTCTCTCTCTTGTGGTCTGGAGAAGGAGATTACTCCTATTGCCCGTCCAGTTCCTCTCTTTGAAAATCACATTATCCTGAAATCTCCTTCTCCATCCATGCAGGGTTCCCTTCCACCTTTGCAGGTCTACTCTCGTCGCCATCGCACTCAACCTCCCCTGCCAGAATCATCTTCAGAACCAGGTCCAAGTAACTCTCCTTCTCCTGTGGCTCCTACCATTCCTGAGCATACATCCCGTTATCCTACCCGTGACCGTCACCCTCCTAATTGGTATGGTTTCTCTAGTAGCACTAACCACCGTATTTCCCAGTATGTCTCCTATGATGGTCTTTTAGGTGCATATAAATCCTTCCTGGGCAAGATTAGGACCGTTTCTATTCCTCGATTAGTGTCAGAGGCCCTCCAGGATCCCAATTGGGTGTCTGCCATGACAACAGAAATGGATGCTTTATAACATAATAATACATGGGAACTTGTTGTTTTACCTGCTGGGAGGAAAATGGTTGGCAGCAAATAGGTCTTTAATGTGAAGTACTTAGCTGATGGTTCTATTGATCAGTATAAGGCTCGGTTGGTGGCAAAAGGCTTTACTCAGATTTTGGGCAAAGACTTTGGTGCTACCTTTGCTCCTGTGGCAAAGTTGACATCTATGCGACTACTTATCTCCTTGTTTGTTTCCCATTCAGGGCCTCTGCATCAGTTAGATGTCAAGAATGCATTTCTTAATGGAGACTTACTTGAGACTATATATATGGATCCACCCCCTGGATTTCGGGCTAAGGGGGAGTATGCTGGGAAAGTCTGTCGGCTGCAGAAGTCTCTTTATGGTCTGAAGCAATCTCCTAGAGCTTGGTTTAGTCGTTTCAGCGATGTTGTTCTATCCATGGGCTTTATGTGCTGCCACTCAAACCATACTTGCTTTATTCGATGTCGCTATGATGGTCGTTGCATTATATTATTGGTATATGTGGATGATATCATTATCACAGGTGATGATGTTTCAGGGATTGCTCAGGCAAAACTTCATCTTCAAAAGTCCTTTGATGTGAAGAACTTAGGTCCTCTTCGATATTTTCTTGGAATCGAGGTTGTTAGA
Organism: Cornus florida; assembly: GCF_030987335.1. Lineage (NCBI taxonomy): Eukaryota > Viridiplantae > Streptophyta > Magnoliopsida > Cornales > Cornaceae > Cornus > Cornus florida. The sequence continues at coordinate 22,825,834 of NW_026775573.1, forward strand.
TCCCATCGTGGAATTTCTTTATCTCAAAGGAAATATATTTTGGATCTTCTTCAAGATACTGGCATGCTTGGGTGTCGACCCGCTTCCACTCCTATGGACCCTAATCTCAAACTCTCTGTTGAGTCAATGGAATTACTTCCAGATCCGTCCGTGTATCAACGTTTTGTAGGTCGTCTTATTTACCTGACTAACACAAGGCTTGATTTGACATTTGCTGTTAGTGTGGTTAGTCAATTCATGCATGCCCCTCGCTCAGCTCATATGGATGCAGTCTACCATATTTTGAGGTATCTTAAGTCGGGCCCTGGTTTTGGTTTGTTCTATGCCTCAGGAAATCAGTCTGGACTCTCATGCTTTACTGATGTAGACTATGCTGGATGTAAGACAGATAGACGTTCTACCTCTGGCTTCTGTACTTTCTATGGTAATCATCTCATATCATGGAAGAGTAAGAAGCAAGCTGTTGTCTTCAGATCCTCTGCTGAAGCTGAATACCGAGCTATGGCTCAAGGTACTTGTGAGTTCCTTTGGGTTCAATCAATTTTGGGAGAGTTGGGTCTTGCAGAGAAAGGTTCTTCAAGGCTGTTTTGTGACAATAAACCAGCCATTATGCTTGCTTCCGATTTTGTTTTACATGAAAGGTCGAAACATATTGAGGTAGACATTCACTTTATTCGAGAGAAGGTTCGATCAGGTATCATTAATCCTATTTTCGTTCCCTCTTCAGAACAGACTGCAGATGTGTTCACAAAGTCTGTTGGGCCTTCTCTTCTCCAGTCTTCTATAGTCAAGCTGGGCTTGGTCAACATATTTGCTCCAACTTGAGGGGGAGTGTTGGAAATCATATCTATAAGTTGACTCAATGATTGTGGCAGATTTATTGGGTCTTCATTATATGCTAATGTTTACGGATTTTATTTTTATTCTGATTTTATTTTATTCTCTTTATTCTGATTTGATTTTATTCTCTTTCCATATTTGTAATTTTCCTCTTGTATATAATGATAGTCAGGCTCTTAAATTGAGTACGCCAATTTTACCAAGTTACTTTTATAGCCAATTTTGCCTTTGCCACCAATGAACATCTTGGCAGACTGTGCCCAAATCAAATAGTTGGAGCCATCCAACTTCACTGTGGTGATTTAAATTAACAGTCGAGGACCCTAAATCTACCATAATCTGTCACACAACAATAAACAACTCCAAAAACATCACAAACTCTCTTAATAAATCAAAGGGTCTCCTCAGATAATAAACAATAACTATGTCTCCTCAGACCATTCCCAAAAAGTCCAAATACAGACTTTTTTAAAGAGCCCTGCCCGCTTACATATAGCCGGACAACCTCCTTCTTAATATCCGAAACCTCTCTGTAAATTTTTTACCCAATCCCTTTTAGGTGTTGGAGACCAACTATCCCAGTTTACCCAACCCTAGAAAAGTAAAAAAAGAAATTGTAAAACTTATAAACACTTGTTTTCGATCACAAAACAACAACACAGAAAAACATGTGTAGGCAACGTCACACTATGTCATAGACAGCCTAAGGTGGTTGTCTCACAAGTAGCAAGGCTGCTGAAAGGTGTGGAAAGGTGCTGGCTTTGATACCAAGAAGAAATATAAAACGAAAAAAAATGAGAGAATTATGTAAAGGTTTAAATAACATAAATAACTCATTCACAACTTTAGTATTTATAGATAAAAAGAGCACATGCTCATATTACAAGAAAGGAAATCAAATGAAATCTAATTCAAATCACATCATATTCTATTGCATATTTTGTAGCATAACCAAATCTCTACTAATACGGTAAGTCATTCCATAAATCGTGGCTATCATATCTGCTAACAGTAACTATAACAATGCAATACTTTGTATTGAGCTCTTACTTACGAGACTTGATCCAATTTTGCTGATGTAGAAGTTCATGATTTTAAATCCTGGTATGACAATATGTAATGGTCACGGTCATAGTGGAACAGTATTGGAAGTACCGATCAATGGATAACTAGAATCGAATGTTGATATCGTAATCTTCTTTTAATCACAAGCAAACCCCTAAAAACTTATTGATACACATGCTTTCGTGCCAGCTTTTCATATACATTTTTTTTTTTTTTAGGTGTAATGTAATGAGTAATTAAAATGTTGTCAATGTCCCAAATACAGATTCCGTTCCAAGGTAACTGTGTGTGAGTAAATGGGTATTTTATTTGTTAATTTTGTTATGTTGGTTTTCATCTGATATGACTCGAGGCATTTTCAACTTAAATGATCATTTCTCATTAAATAGTCAAATTGTAGTAAGTGCTACTTTATGCATAACTTGTAAAATAATGAATATGATGATCCTTAACTATGTTGGGAGTTGTTATTGTCAACTTCAGTAACATTCTATATCTTCCTTTTGTTCTGGCTACCGTCGGATGTTGAGGCTTTATGGGTTCTGGATTTGGGGAAGAAGAAATGGGGAGACGCCACTTTAGCTATCGATGTTTGGTATTTCGCAGTGGGATGTTCGACAGTGAAAAACCGTGAAATCAGAAGGGTGGCGATTAACGGATTGCCTTTACATCTTTGGTGTCATAAATTGTTCGAAGCCATAGGTGGTTTGTGTGGTGGTTTTAGAGGTGTGGAGGCGGATGACATGGGGGGATTTGAGAAAGTCCTCCTCTACGTCTCTGTCGGTGGTAGGGTGTCGGAGTTCGTATTTGTTGAAGATCAGTGTGTGGCCTTTAAGGTCAATTTGTTGGAGGAAGTCTCACTTGGTATCCTCTCGAAGTCCTATTATGGGATTGATAAGGGCTCCCATCTCATGTTCGATGAAACTAATAAAGGTGGATATCGCCGGAAGTTGCAGATCCGCCTGAGCTCTCAAGGACAGAGACGGGCGCTCTTTCACGCGCCGGCTACGACTAAGGAAAGTAAGATCCCGAGAGGTGCGCATAACTCCCTTAAACATCGCCCATCAAATCTTTGGTTTGATAGCCTAGCTGGCCACCAACCACGTAGGAGGGCACATGGCATCACAGGAGCTTTTCAAGCTAAAGCCTTTTATGGGCCTAAGTTTGGGCCTGTTTTGAATTCTGCCTCGTCTTTGGTTGGGTTAACACATTATGGGCCATTGAGTTCTAAAGGGCTTAAGAGGAATGTAGCTCGGGGGCCAGTAATAATTTAACCATTTCTTTTTAAAATGACTAGCCCAACCCACAACAATTGTTTAAGCCCAGTCACGTTGCTTCTTCAGATTTTGCTCCATGGCGTTGTCGTCTCAGCAGAGAATGGTCTTCGACAGAGAAGAGAAAGTGGATGAAGTTAAGTGCCGACGAGTTGAATGTGGAAGAGAGGACTTTCGACACAACATGTGTTGTTTTCCTGCAGCGTTTCCTCCATCAGGTCCTGATTTACCATCTGATAGAAGATTCAGTACTAAGGGCTCTCATAAGGGAAGTCGCAGTCACAGGTGGTCTCGTAATGACAAACAAAAGTGGGTACACATTTATTCAGGTATGTATTTAGACCATCATCATCTCAGGAACCCTTCCTACGCTCCCTCTTCTTTTTTTGTTCCTTCTTTTGGGGTGTTGAGGAGTGAAATGGAGTTGACAACAGAGAAGTGCAATGAGCTTACGGTTATGCCTTTGATACCTGAAGCTGAGTCGGGTTTGAATATGGAAAGGAAGGTTACCTACAGGTTTGTTATTTAGAGTACGCTATTCCAGTGGACTGTGCAGTTAAAGATTAGACTGAGGGGGTTACGGTTTGTGTTGGAAAAGCTTTCCAATTACAGTTATCCAGTGATAAGGCCTTGGCTCTTCTCAAAGAGCTACGCCTGCGTGTAGCCTTGAAAGGCTTTAATTGTTTGCCTTTTGAAGGGAGAGAAATGAACGAGTTTGTTTGTTTGGGTGACTATGTTACAGATTCTGACTCAATGACTGAGAATGGAAGGGATTTTGAAGTTGAGGTGTCTGATGATTTGGGTCCACTCTAACAGGCTTGTTCTACAGAGCTCGCCCCTTTGCTTGAGAATGTTTGTTCAGATGTGGAACCATTGGTTGTTATGCGACCTGGTTCATCTGGAATAGCTGACGTTATGGGAAAAGATTGGGTAGCTAAAAATATAAGAGCCACTAGTGAGCTATTAGGTGTATTATCAGAAGGTAACAACGACCAGACATTATCTATTCTTCAAGCAATAGTGGAAGGGAGAGAGGTAGTGGTGGCTAATGAGGTTATGAACACGAGGCCCTTATCGTCCTGGAAAAGGGCACAGGAGATTAAGAACCTTATCTCTGAAGTCAATTGTGAATGGAAGAAAAAGGTGGTGAGGGAGAGGGGAAGGACTAGGAGTAGGAGTTTAAGAAAGGTAGGAGGGGAGATTGTCTTATCTGGTTTTTAATGAAACACAAATTATTACATGGAATGTTCGAGGTCTCAACGACCCGAATAAGAGGAGGGTGGTAAAGGTGGCTTTAAGGAAATGGGGGCCCAGATTGTTTGTTTGCAAGAAACCAAGTTGGCTTCAATTTCTGATGTGGTGGTTAGGAGTTTATGGGGTGGAAGGTTTGTGGAATGGGAGGCTTTGAATGCTATATGTACTTCGGGCGGAATTTTAATTATGTGGGATAGCAGATGGTTATCTAGAATAGACGAGTGGATGGGGAGATTTATTGTATCCTGCGAGTTTAAAATGGAAGAGGATAACTTCAGATGGGACTTTTCTGGGGTCTATGGACCGGTTATAGATAATGATCGACCTATTTTTTGGGAGGAGCTTTGCCATGTTCAAGAATTGTGGTCTCTCCCTTGGTGTCTGGGCGGTGATTTCAACTCTGTCAGATCCCCGACAGAGAGGTCTACAGGGGGAAGGAGGTCTTCAGAAATGGATCAATTTTCTGACTTTATTGAAGAACATGTTCTCTTTGATTTACCAATGGAAGGTGCATCCTTTACCTGGTCAAATGGCAGGGATCCAGTCACTTTTTCAAGATTGGATCGATTTTTGATTTCTGGAGATTGGGAAGAGAAATTCCCGGATGTTGTTCAGGCGGTTTTAGCAAGGGTTACCTCTAATCATGTTCCTCTGGTTCTGGATTGTGGGGGTTTGTGTTCCCGAAGATCCCCATTTCGATTTGAGAATATGTGGTTGAGAGCGGAGGATTTCCAAGGGAATATCCGTTCTTAGTGGGAGGGAGTTATAGTTACAGGTTCGCCCAGCTTTATGTTAACAAAGAAGTTAAGAGCTCTCAAATTTGATCTTATTAAGTGGAATAAGGATGTTTTTGGGAATCTTGAATGGAGGAAGAATAGAATCCTTGTGGAATTTTCCAAAATTGATTGTCTTGAGGAGGCGGGCGGGGATGTGGAGTCTCTACGTTCTAGGAGAGCTTCCTATCAGGTCGTTTTTGCTGAAATTGCTAGTATGGAGGAGACTTTGTGGCAACAAAAATCCCGGGCTCTTTGGCTAAAAAAGGGAGATCGTAACACAAAGTTTTTTCACAGACTTGCTAATGCTCACAGAAGGAGTAATCACATAGGTCGTATTTGGGTGGAAGGTGTGGGGTTGTGGAGGGAGGAAGAGATACGTAATGGGATCGCCTCTTTTTATCAGAAGCTTTACACTGAACCGCTAGTTTAGAGACCCAAACTAGACGGTCTCCATTTTGAGGCTATCTTTGAGTTGGATAGAAATGGGCTTGAGGCTCCTTTCACTGAAGACGAAGTTTTTAAAGCTCTATTTAGTTGTAATAGGGACAAAGCTCTAGGACTTGATGGGTTTACAATGCGTTTTCTAATAGAAAGTTGGGCGGTAGTGGAAAACGAGGTAATGGGTACATTTTAGGAGTTCTATGCTACTGGCGTCTTTGAAAAGTTGCTAAATGCCTCATTTATTGCCCTTATCCCTAAGAAGGGAGGTGCCTCTGACATCAAGGATTTTAGACCAATTAGTTTAGTGGGTTGTATTTACAAGCTCATGGCTAAGGTGCTTGCTCTAAGGATAAGGGAAGTAATGGATGGGATTATTTCTGATTCCCATAATGCTTTTGTAGGAGGTTGACAAATTCTTGATTCTGTTCTTATTGCAGGAGAATGTGTGGATTCCAGATTGCGTAGTGGCTTTCCTAGAGTTTTGTGCAAACTTGATATTGAGAAAGCCTACGATCATATGAATTGGAAGTTCCTTCTTTATTAGCTGCAAAGAATGGGGTTTGGCAGTAGATGGAGGAAATGGATTAAGACTTGTCGTTCATCAGTCAAGTTCTCAGTTCTTGTGAATGGATCTTCCGCTGGTTTTTTTGGTTGTTCTCGAGGTTTAAGACAAGGAGATCCTTTGTCGTCTTTCCTTTTTCTCATTGTTATGGAGGGCTTAAGCAGACTTATGCGAAGGGCTGAGGATCTCGGTTTTATTAAGGGTTTTAAGGTGGGAAAAGATTTAGTCTATCAAGTAGAGATTTCTCACTTACTTTTTCCGGACGATGCCCTGGTTTTCTATGATGCTGATGTGTCTCAACTTAGATATCTGAGGTGCATCCTAGCTTATTTCTAGGCAATTTCTGGGTTGAAGGTTAACGTGGCTAAGAGTGTGCTTGTCCCGATAGGGAATGTTCAGGATATTTCTTCTTTAGCTGCAGTTCTTGGTTGTAAGGTGAGCTTTTTTCCCATTCCTTATTTGGGTTTGCCTTTAAGGGTTTCTTCCAGGAGGGTGGGCAGTTGGGACCCTGTGATTGATAAGTGTGTGAAGAGATTGACAGGTTGGAAGAAGCAATATTTGTCTAAAGGGGGTAAAGTTACTTTTATTAAGAGCACTTTATCGAGCCTTCCCATATACTTCTTATCCATATTCCAGATTCCATGCTCCGTTGCTGATAGGATTGAAAAAATTCAAAGGGATTTCCTTTGGGGCGGAAGAGGCGATGAGTTTAAGTACCACCTTGTCAAATGAGAGCAAGTTTGCAAGCCTATGAAGTTAGGGGGTCTTGGTATTAGAAGACTGATACCTTTTAATCAAGCTCTTTTGGGCAAATGGTTGTGGAGATTTGGAAGGGAAAGACATCGTCCTTGGCGAAGGTTGGTATCTTATTGGTTTGGGGACGAGATTGGAGGCGGGTCTACCAGACCGGTTAGCCTTGTGGGAGGAGTTGGTATATGGAAATCCATTCAGAAGGGATAGGATGTCTTTTCTTCTCATATTAGATTCAAAGTCCGTGATGGTAGATGTGTTCGTTTTTGGGAAGATCTTTGGTGTGGAGATCAACCATTATCTCATACTTTTCGTAGACTATTTAGTATTGCAATTGATAGGCATGCTTACGTAGCTGATTGTTATCGACTTCATAGCAGTGGGATTACGTGGAATGTGCATTTTCGACGTTCTTTTCAGGATTGGGAGTTGAATGAGGTTTGTGTCTTCCTGTATCAGTTGCATCGACAAGAAGGAGTAGGCAGTGGTTGTGACGACTTGATATGGATTCCCTCTTCCCATGGTCGTTTTGAAGTGAGATCTTTATTCCTTTGCTTATCTAATTTTGATCGCCTTAATTTTCCATGGAAGACCATTTGGCGTTCTATGGCTCCAACTCGGGTGGCATTTTTTGTATGGACCGTTGTTTGGGTAAGATTTTGACGATTGATAATTTAAGGAAAAGGGGAAATTGTCTTGTCAATTGGTGCTGCCTATGCAAGCAAAATGGTGAGTCAATTGATCATAACCTCGTGCATTGTCCCGTGGCGCATGACTATTGGACTCTCATTTTTGGGTTGTCTGGCATGCGTTGGGTAATGCCACGTTCTTCTAAGGAGTTGATTCATGCTTGGAGAGGATGTTGTGTGCGGAGAGATGTACGTGATTATTGGAGGGTCATTCCACATTGCGTGTGGTGGTGCATCTAGAAGGAAAGAAACAACAGAATGTTCGAAGGAAAGGAGTCGTCTACGGCGACGCTAAAACTTTTTATTATTCGCTCTCTTTTTAATTATGTCAAGAGGAGTTCTTACTCCTCTTCTGATGATTTAATTACTTTCTTGGATTCTTTGAAGATTTAGTCTCGTTTTCAATCTTGTAATTGGGATGCGTTCCCCTTTTGAATGCCTTTTTATTTAATTTTTACTTATAAAAAAAATAGCAGAGATTTGACTATACATATGTTAGCATATATGATAGCCACGATTTATAGAATGACTTACCATATTAGTAGAGATTTGATTATGCTATAGAATATGCCATATAATATGCTTTAGAATATGTTGTGATTTGATTTAGTTTTCTTTCTTGTAATATGAGCATGTGCTCTTTTTATCTATAAATACTAGAGCTATGAATGAGTGATTCATCTCATTTAAGCCTTTACACAATTCTCTCATTTTTCTTCTTTTTATATTTCTACTTGGTATTAGAGCCAACACCTTTCAGCAGCCTTGTTATTTGTGCGACAACTACCTTAGGCTGTTTGTGACATCGTGTGATGTTACCTACACATGTTTTTATGTGTTGCTGTTTTGTGATCTAAAACAGGTAATTTTAAGTTTTACAATTTCTTTTTTTATTCTTCTAGGGTTGGGTAAATTGGGATAGTTGGTTTTCAACACTGTGGAGGGAAAAAAACTCCCTCCAATAAAAAACACACACGTCACCACTACCCATATCTACAGGCCAAGGACATATAAGGCCCATCATGCTCAAGCCCAAGTTGAGGGTATTTACAGCCCAAGATCATTCCATCAAGGCCGAATCAAGAAGCTATCAGCCCAGCTTGTCGTCAGCCCAGATATGAGTATTTAACATCCGGCCCGTTACCCAAGCCCAGCCGGATCAAAATATATTCAGCCCAAGAATGCACAAATCCTACCATTTGAAGAATTTACCATAGAAGGAAAATTCGGATAGGAAGTTCTGTACAAGGCAAATTCTATGTATGGAAAATTCAACAATGGAAAGAACTCTATTAGAAAAGAATGATTATATAGAAAGAATTGGAGGGCAAGCAACGCGAGTCCTACCATAATTCTGCAATCTTTTGTATATAAATAGAGGCTAAGACCTCCAATAAAGGATCAAGTAATTCCACACTTCTCTATACATTGTTCTTATTTATTTTTATTGTTTTTGAGTGAGTTGTTTTATTTTTCTCAGTCATTATTGGTTGAGCGAAATTTTGCACCTACACTTTGGCGCCGTCTGTGGGAATCGTATAGAAATATACTCCCACTTGTTCTTCCTTTAATCGTGTCTGGAATGTCAAACGGAGAGTCAGTAATGAGTCAACAGATAGAATTGATGCAAAAGATGCGAGAAGAGTTCTTGCACCAATTTGAGACACTCCGGCAAGCGAACGATACGAGTGTCGCCCAGATAGCTACGCTCCAGCAGCAGACTCATACGCTGCACACGGCCATGGCCAAGCTAACGCCACAACCACCACCAGGTGATGCTGCGGCACCACCTCCCACCCGGAATTTACCTCCGGTTCACGAGCCTCCAGCCAACGAGACACCACCCAACGGGGCTCGACCTAGTGAGGTTCAGCAAAAGCAAGGGACGAGGTCCGAGGCGGTTGCTTCGGACAATCTCCCGCATCGCACTCAGGACGAACAGGCCGAGTCTAGCCATAGGCTTACGGTATGGTCCAATGGCGTTCCGGATGGCGCACGTGTACAAGATGCCTTCGACGAAAAGAAGCTCTTGAGAGTCCAGACACCAGCCGAGATGGCCAGAGAGCACAAGAATTCCTTGGTCAAGACCCCCTTTACTGACGAGGTGTACCTTGTGGAGAGGCCGAAGAAGTTCACTATGCCATCCTTCACCCAGTTCGATGGGGCAGGAGACCCCTCTCGGCATCTCGATCATTATGCGCAAAAGATGGCACTGGACGATCATAACGATCCGTGGATGTGTAAGGTTTTTCCTACCAGTTTAACCGGAGCAGCATTAGAATGGTTCAGGAATAGGCCACACAAGTCTATCCCTGACTATGAGACCTTGTGCACCATGTTCTTAGCCCAGTATTGCGGAAATAAGAAGCAGAAGAAAAGTATCGCCAGCCTTTTCACCATAAGGCAAAGGAAGGGAGAAACTTTGCAAGATTTCTTATCCAGGTTTAACATGGAGGCTTCGGAGATAGCAGATTGCCATCCTGCCACGGCAATCGAAACGTTTAAGTTGGCGATGATCCAGGGAACCAAGTTTCACACATCCTTAGTCAAATATTCCCCCCCGGATATGCAGACTTTGAACGCTAGGGCACAAATCTACATCCGGTTGGAGGAAAACGTAGCCCACCGTGCACAGCACGCTACCCTCGTCACGGTGGAAAACAAGTCTCGAGAGAAAGCTGCGAGCACAAGGATGCAGAAGGTCCCTCATACCGCCACACAAGTCACCCAAGCGTCTGAGAAAAGGCGAAGGACAGAGGACAGGCTTACCCCTCTCCGTACTACCTTGGCGCGCCTCTTCCAAGAGAATAAGACGAGGTTCGCGACTCCTCAGCCCATGAAGCAACCCTTGGAGCAGAGGGACAAAAGCAAACATTGCGCCTACCATAGAGATTATGGGCATACCACCAATGACTGCAGGTCCCTACAGCGACAAGTAGAAAGCATGATAGCGAGAGGAGAATTGGTGGAGTATCTCGCCACAAAGGAGCACGTAAGACCTCGGGAGGTTAACCCTCGACGGGTAGAAAGCGGTCAGGTAAAGGTTATCCATGCCATACACGGAAGATCAGAGGATGATGAAGAATCTGAAGAATTGTACAGATCCAGGCTGCGAGAGGCTCATAAGTTACGCAGGTTGTCTTCGGTAAACACAGTTGCACCAGGCAGCATCAACATTGGATTCGGTAACAATGACCTTTCTAGAGTCCAGCGCCCGCATGAGGACCCCTTGGTCATCAGCCTCCTGGTAGCGAATTACATGATCAGGAGAGTACTGGTAGATCCGGGAAGTAGCGCCAACATCATTACAAAAACAGCTTTTGATCAGTTGGGGATTTCGCCATCTTCCATCAGGCCAACTTCCGGCCCCCTAATGGGATTTGATGGTACTAAGGTGAATCCGCTTGGGGTGGTCGATCTATCCGTTACTGCAGCAAAGAGAACTCTAAAGGAAAACTTTGTCGTGACAGAGATTCATCCATCTTATAACCTCATTATGGGAAGAGGTTGGATCCATCGTATGAATGGAGTCCCTTCTACACTTCATCAAGTAATGAGGTGTTTATCCCCAGATGGCAGGGAGGTCATCGACCTCTGGGGAGACCAGGTTGCTGCCAAAGAATGTTACATGCTAACGCTACACGAAGCAAAGAAAGCGTCGAAATCACCTCAGTCAGAGGCGAATCCCAAAGACGCAATCAAATAGCAGCTACAGTATCCTCTGCCCAAGTATCTCAAGGCAGAGGAAGAAGCCGAAGTTGAGGCACCTACCGAGGAGTCCCTCGAAGCTGTAGAGGTAGTCCTCAGAGACCCTCAGAAGACCACCTACATTGGCTCATCTTGCTGGGCCGAAGAGAAGGAAGCATTGATCAGGGTCATTCGGTGCAATTCGGATGTCTTTGCCTGGGATCACTCAGATATGGTGGGGATCAATCCTACAGTCTCATGCCATAGTCTGAGGGTTAACCCAGAATTCAGGCCGGTCAAACAGAGGCACCGACGGTTCGCACCTGAACGCAATCGCATAATAGCCGAGGAAGTGAATAAACTGTTACGAGCAGGATTCATACGAGAGGTGCAATACCCACAATGGCTCTCGAATGTAGTAGTCGTTCAAAAGAAGAATGGGAAATGGAGGGTGTGCGTAGATTATACCAACCTTAACAAAGCTTGCCCAAAAGATAGCTATCCTCTGCCCAAGATTGATCAAATGGTGGATGCTACGACGGGGTATGAAAGGCTCACATTCCTCGACGCATATTCTGGCTATAATTAGATTCCCATGAATCCTGAAGATGAGGAGAAAACTGCTTTCATCACAGAAACGGGCACTTACTGCTACAGAGTGATGCCCTTCGGTCTAAAGAATGCCGGAGCCATCTACCAGCGACTGGTCAATAAAATTTTCAGTAATCTACTGGGCAATACAGTTGAAGCCTATATCGATGATATGGTGGTTAAAAGTATACGGAAAGAGGACCACCCGAAGCACCTCCAGGAGGTCTTTGATACTCTCAAGAGATACAATATGAAGCTGAACCCCACCAAGTGCTCCTTCGCCGTTTCGTTAGGACAGTTCCTTGGGCACGTCGTAAATAAAAGAGGAATAGAAGTAAGCCCAGCACAGGCAAAGGCACTCACACAGAACCAGGAACCGAAAACTCGCAGGGAAGTGCAAGTTCTAACCGGCCGAATTGCGGCTCTTAGCCGGTTCATATCCCGATTATCTGATAAGTATAAACCTTTCTTCGATGCTATTCGATCCAAAAACAAAGATATGTGGGGATCTCAGCAGCAGGAAGCTCTCAATCAATTGAAAAGCTACATGGCAAAACCCCCAATCCTTTCCGCTCCAACGCCCGGAGACACTCTCATCCTGTACCTGGCAGTATCAGCTGTAGCAACAAGTGCAGTGTTGATCAAAGAAGAAGACAAGGTTCAGCACCCAATCTTTTACACCAGCAAATCTATGACGGATGCCGAGACACGGTACAGCAAGACAGAAAAGGTAATCCTGGCGTTAATTTATGCCAAGAGGAAACTTCGACATTACTTCGAGTCTCACAGCATAGTGGTACTTACAAATTACCCTATACGGGCTATCCTAGCTAAACCAGACCTGTCTGGTCGAATTACAAAATGGGCTATTGAACTTAGCTCTTTTGACATCACCTATGCACCGAAGGTATCTCACAAGGGGCAGTCGGTAGCGGATTTCCTACTAGAGTACGAAGATCAACCTGAGGAACCGACACTTCCAGAGCCATACTGGGAATTACGAGTTGATGGCTCGTCCAACCGGAAGAGGGCAGGGGCTGGTATTGACATCACAACACCCGAGGGTACCAAGCTGCAGCAGTCAATTCTGCTAGATTTCCCATCTACTAATAACGAGGCCGAGTATGAGGCAATGCTCGCCGGACTTCGGCTAGCTAAACAGCTACAGGTACGATGTTTAAAAGTTTTTAGTGATTCACAGCTTGTGATCAATCAAGTGACAGGGCAATATTCTCCCAAGGAGGACCGTATGAAGTCATACAAAGATGCTGTAGAAAGTGCTATCCGAGAGTTCGATCAAATCGAGTTCCATCAGGTACCACGAGATGAAAATGCCAAAGCAGATCGATTGGCCGCAGCCGCATCGTCTTCAGATGAAGAATTGGTTCGGCTTGTTCCAATCGATGTTCTCGAAGGACCTAGCATTAATCCCCGGCAAGAGGTGATGACGATCCCGGAAGTACCACGCGAGCCCTGCTGGATTGATCCAATCGAAGCCTACCTCAAGGAAGGGGTTCTCCCGAATCAGAAAGCTGAGGCAAGGAAGCTTAGGCTTACCGCGGCTAAGTATGCCATCATCAATAACCAATTGTACCGAAGGTCATTCTCCGGTCCCTATCTCAAGTGTGTAACCCCTACTGAGGCTCTCACAATTCTAAAACAAGTTCATGAAGGAGACTGTGGGAACCACTCCGGAGGAAGATCCCTTGCACACAAAATTCTGACCCAAGGTTATTTCTGGCCATATTTGGCCCGGAATGCCGAGGAGTACTCAAGACGATGTGACAAGTGTCAGCGTCATGGTCCAGTAAAGCACCAACCTGCCGAGGGTTTGCACGCCATGGCTAATCCATGGCCGTTCGCCCAATGGGGGATTGATATAGTAGGACCATTGCCCAAAACCATGGACAAAAAGGAGCATGTGCTTCTGGCTACGGATTACTTCACCAAGTGGGTAGAAGCTGAAGCCTTCTCTAGCATCACCCACGAAGAAGTAGAGCATTTCATTTGGAGCAACATTATTTGCCGGTTTGGGGTACCAAAAGTCATCGTAATGGACAATGGTAAGAACCTCGATAACAGAAGTACAAGGAAATTCTTTAGCGAACATGGAATCTTGCAAAAGTTGGCTGCAGTTAGTCATCCACAAGGCAATGGGCAAGCTGAAATAACTAATCACACGATATTCGGGTGCTTAAAGAAAAAATTGGAGAAACTGAAGACAAAGTGGTACGAGAATCTCCCTCAAGTGCTTTGGGCCTATCGAACCACTCCAAGACGACGCACAGGAGAAAGCCCATTTGCTATGGCATATGGGTCCGAAGCTGTCATTCCTACCGAGTCCATAATCCCAACCCTTCGGACATCCTTGGTACTGGAGGGGAACAATGAGCAACAACTCGAACATAGCCTTGATTTGGTGGACGAAAGGAGAGATGCAGCAGCAATTCGACTCGCGGCCTACCAACAACAGGTGTGTAACAGTTATAACAAACGCCTCAGGATCAGGAGTTTTGTGGTAGGCGATTGGGTGTTGAAGCAGGAGACAGCTCATGTAAAGAAACTGGAACCTCATTGGACCGGACCCTACAGAGTTACTGAAGTAGTGGGGAAAGGAGCATATCGTTTGGCCGAAGCTGGCGGATGCCCTATTGCGCGTCCTTGGAACGCAATACACCTGAAAAGGTATTTCCATTAGTTAAGTTTGTCAATTTTGCTATAAGTTCTTCACAAATAAGGCTGAATATGTCCGCCGTTAGCCAAACTTTTCTTTATTTTGCTTCTCTATTCAATATCACTCTCCTTTGTTTTTGTTTCTTTTTATAAAAATGGGGAGTCATACCCTATGATTACGCAGTTTTTATGCATTACGCAATTTTTATGCATGCCAAGTCGCACAAAACAATGATTTTTACAAAAAAAAAAAACAAAAACAAAACACAAACACAAAACCCAACAAGCACACAAGACACAAAACACATGAATTATGGCCTGTGCTTAAAACTTCCTATCCCACATCGATAAAACAGTATATGCTACATTCTGTTATATATGGGAATATTCAAACAGTTAATTACGGTGTAAGGAGGGCCTACTGGTATTTAAAGCTGTCAAGCTCAATACCAGAGGCATTCCTTACACCAACTTTTTTGACAAAATTTAGTCTATGTCCCACATCGGATAGAGATAGAGAATAAATGCGGTTCATATATGCGCGGTCCACAACATTTGGCTGCCAAGAAGGGAGTATCAGTGGAGGCAGGTCTCTAAAGTCGACAAATAGAGAACTTCACAGCCACTGTTACTCGCTTTCTTGGCCTCCTATCATTTTTGAGTCTTCAGCCTCATAATAACTGATGTGAGGAAAAATATGAAATAAACCCCCCCTCAGGCTCAACGCTGGGGAGTAATCCATTCGCCTCGGACCCTAAGTGTCCGGCTTGGCAAAACCTCCCCTCTGGCTCAGCGCCGGGGAGGGATTCATTTAAGCCTCCCCTCGAGCTCAGCGCCGGGGAGCAATTCATTCGCCTCGGACCTCAAGTGTTCGGTTCGGCACAACCTCCCCTCAGGCTCAGCGTCGGGGAGTAATTCATTCGCCTCGGACCTCAAGTGTTCGGTTCGGCACAACCTCCCCTCAGGCTCAGCGCCGGGGAGTAGTTCTCTCGCCTAAGTGTTCGGGACCCTAAGTATCCGGCTTGGCAAAACCTCCCCTCTGGCTCAGCGCCGGGGAGGGATTCATTTAAGCCTCCCCTCGAGCTCAGCGCCGGGGAGTAGTTCTCTCGCCTCGGACCCTAAGTGTACGGCTCGGCAAAACCGCCTCGGACCCTAAGTGTTCGGCCCGGCGAAAATCTCGCCTCGGACCCTACGCGTTCGGTTCGGCTTCCACGCCAGGGAATGTATAATTCGCCTCGGATCCTGAGTATCCGAGGAAGCTTCGGACCCTAAGTGTCCTATTCAGATCAGAACTCTTTCCTCTGGACTCCAAGTGTTTAATACCTTGTGTATGCGGATATGTCGTAAGTTCATCATATTCCACCCCACATTAGGAACACATGAGAAGGAAAGAGTATGTATACTGAAGGCAAGTAGAAGGAGAGGAAGGTTCATTTAACAGTTAAATCATTGTCCATACGACTCATCCTGGGATATCAACTAAACTGTTAAAAGGATCTCCTTCTTCCCAATCCTTGCATTTTCACGGATAACATAAATCCGAAGTATAAAGATAATGTTTAGTGTTTAAACATATTACCAGTCAGAGAAATATATCAAGAGCATACAGCAAAAACAGGTCAGGCAAGCCTAAAACGAAAAGTTATATTCATTGTCCCAAAATAGGCTGTTCACAAAAAAAAAAAAAAGAAAAAAAAAAAAAAAATACATAGTTCTACTTCCTCTTCGGATCGAAGGGAGTAGATTCAAAAGCATCCACTACATTAGGACTTGAGGTAGCCGCAGGAGCAGGGGAGCTAGGAGTACCCTTCAGATGTGCCTTCACCATCTCGGCGAAGCGAATTTCAGCTTCCAAAGCCTCTGGCCCTTCATCATATGGGAAGTGCACCCCTACCTGCTTGTCAAAGGCGTCCGGATCCATCGTCTTAGGGCCTGAGCCCTGATTATAGCCAGACCGGAACGCCTTCGCACTAGCCAGGTGCGCCAGACAGGAGTAACGCCCCTGCATTTGCTTCCCCGCCTTGAAGCAAGTAGTAAGAGCCTCGGTCAGGCGTTGAACCTCGGCCTGAAGAGAATCCACCTTAGCCTCAGAGGCTGACAACTGCCTCTTATACGCATCCTTGGCTTCAGACGCTATCTTCAGATTGGTAGAGGCAGTAGTGGCTCTCTTCTCTGCGCTGTCAAGATCCTTTTCCAACTTCTTAATGGAGAGGGATTGAGCTTCAGCAGTGGCGCAGAGGGCCATGGTGTGGTATAGACTCTGTTTAACAGGGAAGCGAATATAAGCATAAATAGAAACACAAGCAGGCAAGAATAGCATAATTCTGAAGGTGCAATGCAAACCTCTATGGCCCGGACTGGGGCAGAGGGGAGAAGTTGCTCCAACCCCATTTGGCTGATGGCTTCCTCGTCCTTTGGGAGCCACATTCCTCGAGCCACCGCCAGTGCAGCTGAAGGGTCTGTAACCACAGAATCCCCTGAGTGTAGGACTGACCTGTCAGCCCTGGTGAAGGAAGGAGTCCAAGGAGCTCCGGACTCAGCAAGAACAAAGGCCCTGACTTCATCTTCAGGTTCAGCCTCCCCAGCCTTTTTCCCTCTGCTTTTAGAGGGGACTTTGCCCTTGCCAGAGGAAGAGGGGTTGAGGCGAGATTTCTTCAATGGTGGTTCCTCAACCTCTACCTCATCCTCGGCTGATCCAATAACGACCAAGGGCTGGGCATCTCCGGCTTTCTTTTTTAAAGCCTCAGCCCGCCGTATCTCCTCCTCGGTCATAGGGAAACTGTCAAAGGATGGTAAAGCCAGGTCCATGAGGTCTGCAGCAACGGCACTAGAGGCAATGTCCTTAAGGTTGGAGGAAGTTAGCAGGTCCTCGATAGGCGAGGGGTTACTACAGACTCGTTCCTCAAGAAAAGAAAGCCTGTTCCTTGCTGTGGAGGCCGGGAATGTAGCTGAAAAAACACCAAGAAATTCATAAATACGGCGAAATATTAAGACTTGGCAAGGAAAACAGCCAGAACACTTGGTATGAAGGGAGGTTAAATATTCTATACCTAATTTCCCGAATTTGCGCGGAATGGGAAGCGCAATTGATTGGGACACGAACCATTTCCCTTTAACTACAACCATCCTTTCTTTCCATTTCTTTTCGGATGAAGGAAGGTTCGTGCATATCCTTTGGTGAAGGGGAGAGGTAAAAAAGAAGCGACCAGGCTCGGTCCCATGCTTAGATATATTGTATGTAAGCAGAAGGTCAGCAAGGGTCAAATCCAGAGCCTCTAATTTCCGGCGCACCAACAACGCCGAAAGGATGCGAAAGAAATTGGGATTTACTTGAAGGGGGGCAAGACCTAGCTTATTGAAAACTAAATGATAGAAGGGATGAAGAGGGAATCGGAGGGCGTTAAGGTGCCCTACAGAAAGAAGCAACTCATCCTCTTCAATTCCCTCGCCGGAGGTGAAATCGGCACCCTCGGGATATTCTGCAATGTCTACTCCTTCAGGAACATCAAATTCTTCCATTACCGAAGCAATAGAGAATTTGATGCGGCGAATAGAGATGATTGCTTTCTTCTCTTCATGGGTAAGAACGTAATTAGAGCCTGAGGTGGTTGTTTCGGTTAGAAGAGGGGAAGTACCTGACGAATTCAACGAAGGGCGATCTGTAGAAACCCTAGGAGGGGGAGCCCTAATGCGAATGGGGGAAGACGAAGGTGTGGATTCAGAATCCCCGATATCTACACGTTCGGGAGTAGATGAAGTACTCATAATGAAAGATTGAAGAGAAAGATGCGAGACTAACCTGACAAAGTGAAGGAAGCGATGAAACGAAGGACGCAGAAGTGCAGCAAGGGCAAATGTAACTCTGGCAAAATCTTGTGCGAAGGAAGTAATAACGAAAGGCCACGAACCGTTTCTGAAGCAAAGTGAAAACCGGTTTCAATTCCCTCTTTAATAGGAGCCGTCACTCAATTAAAAATGGAATTTGGGGCAAAGTGTGGAGGGAAAAAAACTCCCTCCAATAAAAAACACACACGTCACCACTACCCATATCTACAGGCCAAGGACATATAAGGCCCATCATGCTCAAGCCCAAGTTGAGGGTATTTACAGCCCAAGATCATTCCATCAAGGCCGAATCAAGAAGCTATCAGCCCAGCTTGTCGTCAGCCCAGATATGAGTATTTAACATCCGGCCCGTTACCCAAGCCCAGCCGGATCAAAATATATTCAGCCCAAGAATGCACAAATCCTACCATTTGAAGAATTTACCATAGAAGGAAAATTCGGATAGGAAGTTCTGTACAAGGCAAATTCTATGTATGGAAAATTCAACAATGGAAAGAACTCTATTAGAAAAGAATGATTATATAGAAAGAATTGGAGGGCAAGCAACGCGAGTCCTACCATAATTCTGCAATCTTTTGTATATAAATAGAGGCTAAGACCTCCAATAAAGGATCAAGTAATTCCACACTTCTCTATACATTGTTCTTATTTATTTTTATTGTTTTTGAGTGAGTTGTTTTATTTTTCTCAGTCATTATTGGTTGAGCGAAATTTTGCACCTACAAACACCTAGAAGGGTTTGGGTAAAAAAAAAAAAAAAACAGTCTACAAAAAGGTTCCGGATATTAAGAAGGAGGTTGTCTGGCTATATGTAGCGGGCATCGCTCCTTAAAAAAAGTATGTATTTGGATTTTTCGGGAATGGTCTGAGGAGACATTGTTATTGTTTATGGTATGAGGAGACCCTTTGATTTATTAGCAGAATTTGTGGAGTTTTTTGTTGTCGTGTGACAGATTATGACAGATTCAAGGTCCTCGACTGTTAATTCTGGGTGGTGGTGCCATTTTTCCCACCAACTCATCAGAAAATCCAGGACTTCAAATCACCACAGTGAAGTTGGATGGTTCCAACTATTTGATTTGGGCACAGTCTGTCAAGATGTTCATTGGTGGCAGAGGCATGATTGGCTATATTACTGGTTCCAAGAAAGAGCCAGCTGAGTCAGAGAAGGCATATCCACAGTGGTTTGCAGATAACGCTATGGTTATGTCTTGGCTAGTCAAATCTCTGCTATTATGGTAAGTCATTCCATAAATCGTGGATATCATATATGCTAACACTCCCCCTTAAGTTGGTGTGTGGATATCTGAAATGCCCAACTTGAGGGGGAGTGTTAGCATATATGATATCCACGATTTATGGAATGACTTACCATAATAGCAGAGATTTGACTATGCATATGTTAGCATATATGACAGCCACGATTTATGGAATGACTTACCATATTAGCAGAGATTTGATTATGCTATAGAATATGCCATAGAATATGTTTTAGAATATGTTGTGATTTGATTTAGATTTGATTTAGTTTCCTTTCTTGTAATATGAGCATGTGCTCTTTTTATCTATAAATACTAGAGCTATGAATTAGTGATTCATCTCATTCGATTACACAATTCTCTCCTTTTTCTTCTTTTTATATTTCTACTAATACCATCTGTCATGACCCGCCCTGCTGCGTGGATATTGTCCGCTTTACACTCTTCGTGCTTACAGTTTTTAAAACTTATCTACACAATTAGGAGATGTCCACACATATAAGTGCCAACAACTCTCCCCTAAGGCAATGTTGGATCTTCTGCATCAAATCAAAAGCTACATCATAGTTGTGCATGCATGCATGTGTATTGTTCCATTTGCTACTAACTTGGTAAAGTTTCATATCTACTATCATTATTTGATATGATATTATACCATGCTCTGTTGGGAAGAGGCTTCATTTGTTGAGTATACTATGCCTGTCATAATGTTCTTTCATGTGATATGATATGAAAATTGATTAAAATTTCTTAATACGGATTAACTCAAACCAACAATGTTATTTCTTAATTGGCTGAGTTCAATTCCAATGATCTTTTATTTCCCCCCATAATTCTGCTATGTACAGGATCCTCATCTCACAGCCTCGCATTTAATGATTTTCTTTTTTGATATTATGCTAGGTAATCATTGAGTCGAGCTTGGCATGAACTTCAATGGGCACTTCAGTTCTTGATCACTGAGGACAATGAATGTTGACTTGGAATCTTGATACTGCATGATTATTGATACTGGCAAAAACAACATGACTTGGTAAGGTAAGTTTATTTGCCTAATAACCAAACAGGTTATGTAATGCTTAATGTTGGATGTTAAACCCCCTATCTTGGTTTTCACATCAATGTCCCACTTAATGTGGGTGAATTTTTGGATTGGTTAATGAGATAGCTGGTTTCTTGTCCAAAAGTGTATCAGCTTCTTTAGAATATTTCATGAGTCCACTTTCATCCTCCTCATGCTTTTGGGGAGTGTCCTTGTTGAGTGGGGAGGTGGTTTGTTTAGTAAAGGTCATTCTTTGTTTTTGCTTTTTAGAAGTATCTATCATCCCCTCTTCATGTTGTATTATCTCATTTGTAACAGTATTCCTCATTTTCTAATAAAAATATCATAATCTGTTTTGGTATTTGGTTTCTTTTCGCTGTTAAAAGATGAAGAAGCTGTATTGGAGTTTAAATATAAAATTTTGAATGCTTTATTAGAGTTTTATTGAATCAATTTCTTTTCACCCATATTTGGCTTGTGGCTTCTGAGGAATCAAATAATCATGTTTTGTATATTTGAATTTGATCTGACTATTTTTAATAATGAGTTTATTATGTATTATCTATATTATCTTAGGTTTCATAGAGTTACCTGGTTTAATGATTTGATTTGGTCATGTTTTTTTTTATGTTTGCAACTCTGTAATATTCTATCTCCATCGGATGTTCAATTGCCTGCTAAGTTCTATTTTTAACTTATTCTGACCTTTTCATTTCTTTATCATAATCAACTTGATAAGAAATATATGGAAGACACGCTTGCAATTGCTAAAGATGTTAGTGAAGTAAGTTTTAATATGAGGCTTCACTACTGATTTCAGCCTTCTGTCACTATATTTCTTGCTTTCCCGATGCACAGGTAATAGGAGATATCCCAATGGTTAATGTTAACAACATTGTGGGTGGTTGTCTAGCCCGCACTGCCAAGTTAGAGATGAATCAGATGATGGAACCTTGCTCCAGTGTGAAAGACAGGTATTAATCTTTTTTTTTTTTTTTTTTTTTTTTTTTTTTTTTTTTTTTTTTTTCCCTAATTGGTGGTACTCACACACCTCCCTCCAAGGAATTGTTTGCACCCAAGAGGAGTCAACTTAGACCTGATGTTTCCTGAGGCACCAGGGTCGAGTGACTTACCCACTTGAGCCAATCCCTTGGGGTTAATATTATTTTTCTTTTGGAACTTATTATTTGTCAGTTTAGTAATTTGCTTTACAATGGGATTATGTTACAATCATGGAAATGCAATCACATAATACAGATATTTCAAAATTTTGCTATATGCAAGTGTGGAAATACAGGTATTTCAAAATTTTGCAATATGCAAATGAACATCTTTCTTGCATGTAGGATTGCATTTAGTATGATCAAAAGATGCAAAAGAGAAAGGCCTGATAAATCCTGGGAAGATTAGTTGATTCCTTTTATTGGGTATTTTCTGATAAGATTCTTAAGCACATGTTATACCCGTTTTGTAAGAATTATAGCAAATTGTAGTTGGCTTCAAATAATGTTACGCTTCCTACATGCTTGGATGTGACTTTCTGTAACTCCATGGATTTGTTTTAGAGTGGTTGATGATCAAACGTAGGTTCAATGTTTCAAGAGAAACCAACCTGGGTTTTACAAGGGCAGTTTTCACAGGAAATAATCTGGATTATTATAATTTTGAACTGAATTATCTAAACATTTTCAAAATATGCTAAAATACCGTTGGCTGAGGACGGTCCTTAATAAGGCTACCAGTGGTAGTACCGGCGTTGGTTTGTCATGCATGCAGCTGCTAAGGGTTATAAACTTATCCTAGTTATGTTGTATTTATGTAGTATTGAGAGAAGGAATGTTCTTCAAGCATTTGGAGCAGACTGTACATCACACACATAGCCAAGGGCTGATGGGGTTCTTCAAAAGGCGCGCAAGTATGTACTAGAAAAGATACCCAATAGTTATTTTCTTAAGCAATTTAAAAATCCTGCCAATCCAAATGTATTCTTGCATTGATATCTTGTAATGTGAAAAGATGGTCAGAAAGTTTTAATGGGTTTGTCATTGTGTAGATTCATTGTGAAACTTGTTGTAAAGCACAAAACGGAAGCGAAGAGAGAAATGAAACACGAAAAACACAAGGATATTACGTGATTCAGCCACTAGGGCCTACATCCACGGCCTAAAGAGCCCAAAGGGCTACATCACTTTATAATATATTCTCTTTTAATCTTTGTATACAATGATCACCTTTATTTATAGGTGAAAGAATAGAGGTGATAAATATGGAAAACACATGAATGGAAGATTCCTAAAATCAATATCATAAATCACTCCAATCATATTCTATTATAGGCTAGAATCTCTCCTATGATATGCTCGTATTAAATATTCTGTCAAGGAGTAATTTAAGGGTTCTATAATAATATTTTCCAAATATAACATCTTCTAACACTCCCCCTCAAGCTGAAGGCCAGCTTGCATATTAAATCATGAAACAGATCCTTTTCCAACGATTTGGAAAAAGACAATAAAACTGCTAGAGACACGGTAAAGGCGAAGAACAATGCTACCGAACACATTGGCAACCCAAATAAGTCCACATGGCACCGAACACATGGCGAAGGTGACGAACAATGCTATCGAACACACCGACAACCCAAACAAGTCAATAAAAATTGCCAGAGGCATGGCAAAGGCGAAAAGATTACCGCCGAACAAACTGGCAGCCCAAACAAGGAACAAGTAACACCGAGAAACCCTTAGCAACATTTCGGATGCTAAAGGAATACCCCAAAATAGGGGTCTGCAAGGGAATACCCCAAAATAGGGGTCCGCAAAATAGGGGTCAGAACCTAGGAAGAAAATTAGGCTCTGATAGCATGTTGTAAAGCACAAAACGGAAGCGAAGAGAGAAATGAAACACGAAGAACACAAGGATATTACGTGATTCAGCCACTAGGGCCTACATCCACGGCACAAAGAGCCCAAATGGCTACATCACTTTATAATATATTCTCTCTTAATCTTTGTATACAATAATCACCTTTATTTATAGGTGAAAGAATAGAGGTGATAAGTATGGAAAATACATTAACAGAAGATTCCTAAAATTAATATCATAAATCACTCCAATCATATTCTATTACAGGCTAGAATCTCTCCTATGATACTCTCGTATCAAATATTTTGTCAAGGAGTAATTTAAGGGTTCCTATAATAATATTTTCCAAATATAACATCTTCTAACAAAACTAATGGACCAGAGATTTGGAAAAGCTCTGAAGGGAAACTAGGTGGACGGTAATGGGTGCAGGGAAGTTCCTCAAGAACAAAAATTCAGCGATAAAGGTTGACTCGTGTGCGTGTGTGCGCGCACGAGCGCGCGCGTGTGAGAGAGAGAGAGATCATCTTTTCTTTTTTCTTATGTCGTTGGGCTCTTCTTTTGATTACATCTAGGTGTATGGTGTGGAACCAGGGCTGAAAGTGCTGTTCTGGATGGAGGAAAGCCTGGTTAGTAATGATATCTTTCGTGCCTTGGTTCACTTTTCTCTTTGCTGTTTTTTAATTGAGTATTGGGTAGTTGCAATATTGTTTCGTGGTTACAAGACACATTGGTATCTAGGAACTTGGTGCATGCTGATATTGGGTTTCATTATACCAAAGTGTCATCCTTTTAAAACATGTTGTCACGCATTACATTAATGTATTGTATAATATAACTAATAGGAGGAGAAAAAAATGTAAGATAAAGAAACAAACCACTTCATATTTCCTTGAAAAAGATCCAATCTCTTTTTTCTCAGTACATAATTCGTAATAATGAATTATTGGTTGTCCATATTAAGTGGTATTATTCATTTTGCCAACTTTTGATGGGAGTGTCGTTAGCTTTTGCAAAGAGTTCCTACGTTTAAATTTTTAGGTGTTTTTACTTTCTTTTTGTGATAGTAAGACACACCCTTCCATTTGGGAGTTGAACCTTTCACCCCTTCTTCCGTGGCGGCAGGACATGCCTCTTAAGCTAACAAAATGTTGGCAAGATTCTATTATTAGTTCTTGTCCAAGTTTTCTAAAAAAAAAACCAATACTTGTTTGATCAAGCTTGTCTTTTTAATTAATATATTCACACTTGTTCACATGCTTGGACTAGCCTTTTTTGAATAGTTCTTGGGCGTGGTTGCAAGTCATGAGATGAGTGACGTCTCTCTCCATCGTTATAGTTTTTACAGAAAACTGTAAATCCGGTCAAATCCATAGTTAGAGCCAGTACCTAGTGTGGTCCGGGGTTGACCTGTCAAATTCAGGTGCTTGTCAAATTTATGGATTTAGGTGGATTCTACTCCATTTTTTCCAATCCATAGATTAGAGGGGAAATACGGCTCTCTTATAAAAGGTTTAAGATGCACTATTGCAATAATGACTGTAGTATGCTATAATAATCATCAAAGAAGCACGGACACTTCAAAATGGGCGAAGAATCCGTGTCCGACACATGTTGGACACGGACACGCGTCGGACACGCCCCGACACGTGTTAGACACGCCAAAAAGCGTGTCTGGAATTTTTTTTTTTTTTAATTTTCGGACGCGCCACAGACACTCCGCGGACACTTTTGGAAATTTTTTTTTTTTTTTTTTGAATGCTGATATGTTCTTTTTTTTGTTTTGTACTACCCTTTTGGTATTGTAAATGGTAAAAGTCCTAGGTCAAATGATGGATGGGAATAGATGATAGTACACTGACTTGTTTTTGTATTTTTTTTTGGGACTAGCCTTTAGGTTTTTGTGAATGTTAAGTGCTAACAGTAAAGTCCTGAATGTTAAACAGTCATGAATGTTAATAGTCCTTCTGTCTATGCTTTTGTATTTGTAGTAAAGTTGCAATGATGATTAAATGATACTAGTTATTATTCTAATGTCTTGTTTTTTATTTGGTTTTATAACTCTGCAACATTGTTCTTTTATAGTTTATTAGTTATGAGTTATGATTTGTGTTTTTTTTTTCATTGTGAGGTTGATGAAAAATAGCAACAGTCAGTAATTTTTAAAGTACTACATCTATATATATACTATTCGCTGTGTCCCTGCCGTGTCCATGTCCTAATTTGTTTGGATTTGCCGTGTCGTCGTGTCGGTGTCGTATCGTATCTGTGCCCCGTATCCGTGTCTGTGCTTCTTAGATAATCATTATGTAATGGAGTTTTTTTATTAAATACTGATGCTTTTGTAACTTTACACAAGCAAAGAAGCTTTGTAAAGCATCTCCAATGCAAAATGCTATATTTTCATGCCAAATATATATTTTGAGAGGAGCTACAGTGTCAAAATGCTATATTTTTGCAATTCTGCTCCAATGGTGCATTTTATCCAAAATGCTATTTTTTGACATAACAACCATTCCATGTTTTGAGAGCCCATTGGAGTGCCTTATTTTCATTTTAGTAACTTTTGACAATCTCAAAATATGAGAGGTCTTTTGGGAGAGCACATTGGAGTGCCTATTTTCATCCACTTGCTATATTTTGAGTTTGAGAGGCCATTTGAGAGCTGCTATATTTGAGAATCTCAAAATACGAGAGTCTTTTGAGAGGTCATTGGAGTGCCTTATTTTCATCCACCTGCTTTATTTTGAGTTTGAGAGCCCATTTGAGTGGCCATTGGAGATGCTCGCTTCTTGCTTTGGAAGAAGATTTGCTGGTATGTTGTCAGTTAGTTAAGATCTCTTCTAATGGTCTCACGTGCATCTCTAAAACTTTCTCTTGCTTATCACATCTCCAAATTCCTAACCCTATATATATATATATATATATATATATATTTATATATTTATATAATGCTATTATGTTGTTTCTATCTTTAACTTTTCCCATTTTTTATCATGTTTGTGGCGACATTTTTTGCAGGTAGGATTTCTTCTGAGGCTACAGCAACTGCAGTGATGGGAAGAGGCCTGAAAATGCTGCGAAAACTATTATTGTAAGTTAAATTTCTTTAATACAACCGTTATGTGTGTGTGTGTGTGTGTGTGTGTGTGTATATTATCTCAATGTTCATCTTTTATCCTCTTAAATTCTCATTATGGGTTGTCCTAATAAATAATAAATAAAAAAAAAACTCATTATGGGTTGATTTTGTTGAGTTACTCTTCAGAATTCTTTTATGATGGTTCAAATCATTTTTATGCCATGTACACAGCTTATTGTGGGCTTCTTTTTTCCTCATTGCATCATCCATCCATTGCCAAGTAAGATTTCAGGCATTGAATTTTTTAAAATATTTGAAGAATGATAAAAGAGTTGGAACTTTCAAGTGCATTATCAAATTTACATTTATGCACTAAAGAGTGTTTTCTTTTGGTGAATCCTTGGTCAATATGATATTATTCAATTATTGATACCGCATTATGTAGCCTAAGGACATTAAAATTGGGTCCTTGCGTGTTATCAGCTAAATAAGAGGAGGGAAAGAGGAGATGTTAAAAATGTAAGTCGTTTTGCTCTCTAACAGTTACATCTTGAAGTTTGAGGTTCAATTATTCTTCAAGTGATACATTACCAAGAATTACAATGTTGAATGGAAGCGAGAAGTTGGAAAACCTTCAACCATGGATATGTCTTTCTGGAGAGAGACAAAATACTATTAAATACGTTCAATAGGCATCAACCCTTAGGGAACAAGGACAACTGAAAGTGTTTTGCCTCGTACACCTGAAGGTAATACGAGAATTCCTCTCATTTGTGGTTTTCGGCCACTGGATGATGCCTTGCCTTGTGGCACACCCAGATGGTTATTACTTTAAGGATCATTATCACATAAATCTGTCAGGTCCTTATTGATCGAATAGACGTTGAGTGAATGTATTAGATCAAGCTTCACAATTTGTTTTGAGTTAAAAAAAAAAAAAAAAAAAAAAAAAAAAAAATGCAACTTGGTTTCAATTCTGGTTTGAAGGCATAATATCTTGGTACCATTGCTTAGTCGAAGATCAGTTCTAAGAATGTTACATGGTATACGAGGAGGTGTGATTGTGTTCCAGGGACGGAGTCAGGAAATTGTGTGAGAGGGGGCGATAGTGTAATTTTTAGTAATTTTAGTGGGGGGACGGTTGTATAATTTTATAAGTATATATATCAAAATAAATAAAATAATAGGGTATATTACTAAAAGTAAAAAAATTCAGTGGGGGCAATTGTCCCCACTGACTTGTACATAGATCCTTCGCTGATTGTAACACATACATAATGTTAGTAAAGGCTAATTGCGGCGAATTCATAATCTAAATTAGATTGCGTTGGCATGCTCCACATAGTTGTCATGCCTTTCTCCACCATTTAACTTTATTTTTTTGCTATCCTTAGGTGTTTCTACACTGCTGGTACCAAGCTTGAACCAAGCGTTGAATTGTGGACTGTGCACAGCTAAATGACTGGTAATCTTTAGTACAAGTTATATGAACTTGATTTTCTTGATCTTTTATATGCGAGTCATCTTTCTTACTGGTTCATTTCCCCAGCTTTAGAGGGCATTATTTTGTCTGCTATGTTGTTTGATTCCTTGCGGCATGAGGCCGAAAACGTGAATTTTGAGCAAGGTGCTACCCAATTTAAAGAAGCATAACTTCTTGTTTCTGCTACCTCCGGTAATGTAGTTTGAGTTGGACCTCAAATTCTAAAGATTAAAAAATGGCAGTTCTCTGTTTGTTTTGACATTTCATTTTTTAGGTAAAATATTCTTTTATTTTTTACTTTTTCGGTGTTTGGCAAAGGTTTATGTCGAGGTTGAGGTCGAATCCATTAGGCAGGACATGTAAAATGACTTGCCGAAAATTGATGGATAAGTTATTTTTGTTAGATTTTAATACTTTTTTTTCTTCCTAAATATTTTAGGACAACCAAACACCAAAAAATAAAAAAAATATATATATTTTTTGAAAAATATTTTACATCCAAACAAACAGAGCCTTAATGTAATCTCTTTTTCCTGAAATAACTTAATATGGATCTGAAATGAGTTTTCAAGGACATGCTTTGATCTGCCATGACTTTGAACTTCTTGTGCTTTGCCTAGCTTTGTGCTTAATGAGTATTGATTCAATAAACATAAAAAAGAAACTCCATATCAGATGTAAACTAGACTTTCAGTAGCTTTATATCAGAAAGTGTTTTTGTTTGTGTGTGTGTGTGTGTGTGTGTGAGAGAGAGAGAGAGAGAGAGATTGAATCCAGAAATTAGAGCTGTTATTTCTCCCTTAAATCCCCTTTGCGAGCTCAACACAATCTGTAAATTTCCCAATTATTCACTAATTACTGGCATACAAAAATCAAATAGTTCTGTTCTAGGGTTTGTCATTGTGCAAGTCTTTTCTTTGCTTTCATCTTTTATCTTGTTTTCGTTTGGGGATTTGAACCCTCATTTTTTACTTTGAAAGGCGAGAAAAACCATTGAGCTACGACCTTTGGTCTTAAAATTTTTTTAAAAAAAAACATTGTGCCAAGTTTATTTATAAATTTGTGCGTTTTTGTTCGAAAGAGAAGTCAAATTGAATTTTCAACCAATCGTGCACTCTTAAATTTTATGAATTATTTTATATGTCTCCGTAAAGAAAATGAATGTTTTTAAGATCACGTGAGAAAAAGTTGGGCAATACTAGCTATGCAACATCTGGGATTTATTATTATTATTATTATTATTATTATTATTTTCTTCTCTCTCGAGTTTTTTAATTGAATAATTTTTTTTGGAATTTCTACTTATTTTAAGCTAATATATACTGTGCATATTTTAACATCAGCTTGAAATTTATATGAGATACCAACTACTTGAGACACAAACTAATGTTGAAAAGGGGCCTAAATGTCATGACATAAATAAATTTGTAATGTGTTTTATTTTGAAAGGTTAAGCAACCGACATAAATAAATAATAATTATAGAATGGGGCTTTGGTCAGACAGCCCAGGGACAATAAGAAAGCCCGAAAAGGGCAAACAAGGGACAAGCCCTTACAATTGACAAAGCAAATAACCGCAATTAATGGCTTGATTAACAGCAAGTAACGACTTGATTAATTGTTAATGGTGGTTATTTGTGTAACTTTTTAGTGATGAACCCTAGCCCGTAAGGAGAACGACTAAGCTCAGTCTAGCGGACTCGGTGGTGGACAACATCAAGACAGAGAGAGATCCCAGTCACTTAGAATTCATCGTGAAATTGTGCAATCTTTGCTAAATGTCTTCTCATGTTATTTTGGGTATTTTTTAGTTTTGCAATGGTTATGCAAGGAATTGAAATTGTGGTTAAAAAAGAAATCCTTCAATTGCATGCTGTGATAATTAAAAAAATTAAATTATATGTAATCAATATAATATAAAATCAATTAAAATAAAAATATATCTTGTGGATAAATTATTTATATTAACTTTTTTGTGCTATACATGGTATAAATGTTGCTCGTATGATTTATAAGAAAGCGTCTCTAGCCCAACGTGATACTCTCCAAGCCCGACGAGGTGTTAGTAGTTGTATTAGGGCTTTTTGGGCTTCGGTTGAAAATAATTTATGTTTGTGATAATTGGGCCCACTTATCGTCATTGCTTAAAAAAAACTTTTCTTCTTATCTCAGGGATTGAGGCCTTTTGTGGCCCCAAATAAAACCGTGTGGTATAAAATGTTTTTTGCGTAATATGTTTTTCATTAACAAAATTTTATTTGCAAAATGATTTATTTTTTATTTTTTAGCGTTTGGTTTCAATCCCAAAAATATTTTTTGGGATGTTTTATTTATTATTATTATTTATGCAGTTCACTATTTTAGTATTTTACAAGTGATGTTGATAATTTTTATATTTTGATTCTTATAATCTCATTAATTTATTTTAAAGTAAAAAATTAAAGGTTTAAAGTATCAAATGGGAACTGGGAAGGGTATATAGATTTAACCTTCTTTTTTTTTTTTTTTTCATTTTGTTCTATTACAAGCAACCTTTGATAGAATAAAAATAAATAAATAGAATTATTTTATGTAAAAAAAAAAAGGTGTGATTGGCACAGTTTGATACTTTATTTATCTTCAAAAATTCATGACCCAAAATATAAAATTACACGTATAACATAAGCATATACATCACATTCGGATGCATAAAGTGAAGAGGTGTATGCTTTTTCAAGATGGACCCTACCAACTTCTCTTCTCTCTCTCTCTTCTATAGAGAATCAGATTTCAGAAAGTCATCGCACAGCTATTATGGACGTCAAAGGTAAAGCTATTGCATCGCTTCACTATTCTATTGGGTGATTTTTTTTTACGTACAAATAACATGACATGTCTCGTTCATTAATACTTTTTTCTTAAGTAAAGTTGTCAAAATTATTCGATAAATATCACTATGGTAATCAATACCATCTAATCGGAGTGTCTTACAAAATATGGAATCAACGTTACAATAGTTGTCGTGGGTCCGTGAGATATTCCGGTGTCGTCAAATTTTTTTTTTTCCGGGTGTCGTCAATTTTATTATTATTTTAAATATTTGAAGAATGGCAAGTAAAAGTAAGCCATTTTTGGTGATTTGCTGAAAAATGTTTTAAAATTTGTTTGATTAAAAGAAAGCCATTTTTGTTGAGTTGTTGAAAAATGTTCTATAAGTGAAAGTTAAAAAAATATATTTGTAGAAAATATTTTTACTCAAAATAAATGGAGCATTCATGTTTTAAAGTGCCGGTCAGATTTTTTATCATCGACTTATTTTAAGTCATTGGTCGTTGTTGGCACACTCATTGGTAATCTAGGGCTTCTAGACTACTGTTAGCCCCTTGACGGTTGTCCAAGGGAAGACATGGGCATTTCAAGGTCATGCCATGTCTTAGGAATACTTTGGCTTTGATTAGACAGCCATGAGGGTGCTCAGTGGGTTGTCAGCGTGCACAAGATGCTCAGAGTGCACACAAGATGCTTAAAAGGATGCTCGGCGTGCACTGGGGGTGCCCAGTGGCACTTTCGTAAATATGGCGAAAAGTGAAACTTGGAGTTTTGACTCAGGATCTTTATGGGAGATACCTTGAGTCCATAGAAGCTGGTTGGCGCAGACGGCACTCAATTTGGATGTCGGGAAAGGTCTGAAAGGCCATTATGACTCCTCAAGCATGGGTGATGTTTACTCCTGTCAGAGTGCTGGATTTCCTTAAGACTATATTAGGGGGGGGTCTGTTGAGCGCATCGGTTGGGCTATGGCATGGCTTGCTTAGAGGGCTTAGCCAACGTGCATGGGCACGTATTGCACCACTCCAAGATGGTTGCACAAGTGGGGAGCATCCAAGATATTGAAGGGCAAACAAGTGTGCACCGACACGCGCGCTGGGGTGCAGCGGCGAGCGTGCGGGCGTGCAGGTGGGCGCGCGGGTAGGCGTCCAACCTAGTGTGCGCGAGCATCTAGCTCGGCGTGCACATGGGCGTCTAGGTGGGCGTATAGCCACGGGCGCATGAGGGTACAAACATGGCGCGTGAAGAAGGGCACTAGTGTGTGCGTCGGCGTGCATCCGAGCGTGCGCACGGGCGTGCATGGCTTGGCACGCCGTGCACTCAGAGACATATGTATGTGGGTGCAGATTGGTGGACTTGGGCTAGGTTCACAAGGTTGACTCAGATGTGGCTAGAGCATGGATAACACAAAGTCATGGCTTGCGGTTACAAGAGGTGGTGGCTTAGTGGGCTGGATTGGTTGGGGGAAGTTACTAGCATTTCCCACTCATCATGGGAAGTGGGGGAGTGCTGAGTAACCTCCCAAACATGTGGCACAATTCTGAGAGGACCAACACACAGGCGGTTAAGGGTGGTTTCCTCCACCATGCAGAATCTAACTTCTTGTGGTTATGTGGCATGAGCAGAACATGCCAACAAGTCTAGCAGTTGGGCTTGTCAACTGCATTATAGTGCTGGCTCATTTAGAGTGTGCCAGCACGACCCTAGGTGGATGGGGGTGTCATCCATCATCTTAGTGGGCAGTTATGGGCGGTTTTGAGAGTGGCCTATATAATGCTAAGGTGGGCTTTGTAGAGGGACAGAGAAGAGGGTGTGAGCCTTGGTTGTTCCTTGTACGAACTCATGTTCCTTTGTAATATGTTTAATATGAGCGAAGGTTGGGGCTTGTCCCTGTAAACTGTGTGTGTTTTCTTTATATTTCTATACTGGGTGTATTGTGTTGTTGTGTTGGCTGAGACTTGGTGGCCCCAAGTGCCATCGCAGAGGCAAAAAAATTCGTGGTGTGATTTAGCCCTGTGACAACTACCATTGTCTTTGTTTCCATGTTTGACCTGGGCTTTGTCTTGGCTGTTTGGTAGATGTTGACTGGGCTTTGGCCTTGTTTCACATCAATCCCTCTGTATGTATCTTTTCTTTCAATATATTTTACCTTCCCAAAAAAAAATAAAAAATAAAAGAATAATAATAATAGATATAGATTATTCTGTTCTTGCTGTGTGGTAATGCAGAAAAATATTGATTACCCTATCATGTAGTAATAGGTACCTGGTCAAATATATATTTGATTATTTTTAATTATCATAGAAAATAATAACAATTTTTTTTCTTAATTTAAATAAAAAACAATTAATTATTAGCCTGATATTACATTCTCCGTACTCTGGTCACTAAATACATTTTCTAATCCTCTTCATGTTCATTGGTGAACAAGAGAAGCATTACCTTGTGTGTGTGCATGTATATATATATATATATATATATATATAGAGAGAGAGAGAGAGAGAGAGAGAGAGAGATTAAAAAGTTATTCCTATTACTTTTTAAAGTTTTTTCCATCTTTTGTCCCACCACAAAGTCCAATAAGAAATAGTGACACCCTTTAAAGTGAGGTGATATTTCCTAAGGTGCTTCAAAGAAAATGATATTACTTCCAGAAAAATCCTTTTCAAGTTTGAATTTGTTCATTTAGAATTTGGATTCTTCTACGTCTCCAAAAAAAAATGTTATTAATAAAAAATAGTGTTAATTTAATTTGTGAAAGTGACGACTTTTTAAAAATGAGACTTTCATGGAATGGAGGGAATATAGGGTAATCCAAAATACTAGCTTTACTTGGTCCATCAGTCCACATTAGGGGTGTAACATATAGGACTTTTCTCTTTGATAACATTTGACCACCACTTTAGAAAAGAAAGAACATCTTATCGGGTTGGGGGTCATTTTCTAATTTAAGATTAGATCTGTTTTCCAACAACTTAGTCGATAGAGCCTCTAATTTTTTAAATAATTAAAAAAAACTACCAGACTTTTTCTATGTGCTGGTCTTTGTTAATTTATTTTTACGGTTGATTAATTTTGAACTTAATATGAGAAAGCTGGTCGGTCAATTATTATTATTATTTTTTTGCTCCACTTAATTAAGCCTGCCTATTGTTTGTAGTTTTGTTGTTTTGTGTCGGGTCCATGAACAGCACCATTGTTGTGTGACTGTGTGTGTATGGAATCCAACAAACTTTTCATGATGTTGTCAGAGGTCAGTAATCCAAAGTAGCTTTAATTAATTAATTAATTAATATTTTTTTGTAAAATAAAGTAGCTTTACTTATTTGCACTTTACTTGATCCTTCCTAACCAGAATATTGAACATTAAACAACTGGCTTATCACTTCTTCCTCTGAAGAAGAAACAAACAGCTAGTGTCTCTCTTCAGCTTTCTCTCTCTAAAGGCTCTTCACAGTGTCCTCTGTCTCTCAGTGGAAGAAAAGAAAAGAACATGGCTGAAGGTATAGTGTGTGGAGCACTTCTCTCGGCTTCCTTTCAAGTATTGTTTAGTAAGTTGCTTTCTCGTGAGTTCATAAGCTTCGTTTCCAAACGAAAGTGCGATGATGGACTCATAGACAAGCTCAAGACTAATTTTCTCGCCCTCCAAGCAGTGCTGGATGACGCCGAGGACAAGCAGATCACCAACCAGCATGTGAAAGCTTGGCTTGACGAGCTCCAACATGTCGTCTACCAAGCTGATGACTTGCTGGACGAGATCGCTACGAAAGCCTTGAGGGTCAAATTAGAAGCTGATTACGACCAGTCCCAGTCCCAAAGCAGCACAACTCAGGTTGGTTTCACTCGATTTCTTCGTTTGATCAAGAATTCTCTGTTGCGCATTAATAAATTCGTCGTCTCGAATTCTGTTTATCTCTCTGATGAAGAGATAGAGTCTAGGATGAAAGAAATCATTAGCAAGTTAGAGTATTTTGTTGAGCAAAAAAAAACTCTTCAATTGAGGGAATTTGTTGGAAGGAAACCATCACAGAGACTGCCAACTGCATCTTTGGTATATGAAGATGAGGTCTGTGGTAGGAAGGACGACAGAGAGAAGATAATTAAATTGTTGTTGTCCGGCAACGCAGTTGAAAATGAGATGTGTGTGATCCCCATTGTAGGTATGGGTGGGGTGGGCAAGACAACCCTTGCCCAGTTGGTATACAACGATGCTCGAGTCAATGAGCATTTTCATATGAAATCGTGGGTTTGCGTTTCTGATGCATTTGATATTTCCATGATAACAAAGAAAATTTTGGATGGTGTCACCTCATCAAACAATAACATCAACGACCTCGATGACCTTCAAATCAAGTTGAAAGAGAGCTTGGCAGGGAAGAGATTCCTAATTGTTTTAGACGATGTCTGGAATGACAATTACATTGATTGGGACCTCTTGAGAAGACCTTTCAGAGCTGGAGCACAGGAGAGTAGGATCATTGTGACGACGCGCAATGACAATGTCGCATCAATGATGGGCACAATTACTAGTCATCCCGTGGAGCAATTGCCTATTGAAGATTGTTGGTCATTATTTGCAAAACATGCATTTGTGAATGGAGATTATATGGCTTATCCAGAGCTACAGAGTATTGGCAGAGAAATTGTGAAGAAATGTGGAGGCCTTCCTTTAGCAGTAAAATCACTTGGAGGTCTCTTGCGGTCTAAATTGGAAATTGAGGAATGGAAAAATATATTAAAAAGCGAGATATGGGATTTGGATCAAAACATTCCTCCAGCTCTAAAATTGAGTTATCATTATCTTCCTCCGCATTTAAAGAGATGCTTTGCATACTGCTCGATATTTCCGAAGGATTACAAATTTGAAAAGGAGAAGTTAGTCCAGTTATGGATAGCTTTAGATCTTGTGCAGCAACCCAAAACCAACAAATCAATGGAAGATGAAGGTAATGACTACTTTCGTGAACTATTATCAAGGTCTTTCTTTCAAATATTTAGTCATGACAACGATTCTGATTTTCTAATGCATGACTTGATCCATAACTTAGCTCAAGTTATATCTGGAGAATTTTGTTTTAGGCTAGACAAGCCACTTGATTATATCTGTGAAAAAGTTTGTCATTTCTCATATGTTCGCGGCAACTACGACGCATCTGAGAAATTCAAGGCTGTTAATGAGGTTAAGTGTTTAAGGACATTCATATCATTTTCAAGAGATCAACGGCGTTGTTACTTAGGCAATAAGGTACTACATGATATGTTGCCAATCCTGAGATGCTTAAGGGTTCTATCTCTGTCAAACTATCATATTTCTGAATTGCCTCAATCAATCGAAAATTTGATACATTTACGCTATTTGGATCTCTCTAAGACGAGAATCAAGAAGTTACCTGATTCGGTTACAACCTTGTGCAATTTACAGATATTAGATTTGTCATACTGTGAATGTCTCACTGAGTTGCCTGAGAACATGGGAAAACTAACAAACTTGCGTCATCTTGATATAAAAGGAACTAGATTGACTGAAATGCCAACACAAATGAGCAGGCTGAAAGATCTCCAACATTTAACATATTTTGTAGTTGGCACAAATGTTGAGTCAAGCATAAGTGGGTTGAAGGAACTCTGCCATCTTAGGGGTAACCTCGATATTTTAGGGTTGGAAAATGTAGTAAGTGGTCAAGATGCATCAGAGGCCAATATGAAGGAAAAGAAAAATCTTGAAGGATTAGTGTTGAAATGGGGTGGTGATACAGACGATTCAATAAAGGAAAGAGATGTACTTGACAAGTTACAGCCTCATGAAGGCTTGAAGACTCTCAGCATCTTCAACTATGGGAGCACAAAATTTCCCGAGTGGTTAGAGGGAGCTCATTCACTTCATAACATGGTTTCCTTAGAACTTATAAGCTGTGCAAATTGCTATTCCTTGCCGTCAATTGGTCAGCTACCATCTCTAAAAGATCTAAGAATTAGAGGAATGAAAGCAATAACAAAAGTGGGTGGAGAGTTCTATAGGGATGCTTCTTCTTCGATCAAACCATTTCAATCTTTGGAGACACTAAGCTTTGAAAGAATGCCAGAGTGGAAGGAATGGCATGCACTAGGGGCTGGAGAGTTCTCTCGCCTTTTAAAGCTTCGTATGTTCAATTGTCCTAAGTTGACTGGTGAATTACCTAACCATTTCCCATCTCTAAGGAAACTTGAAATTTTCGGATGCCATGGGCTCGTGTCCAGTCAAATTGGGTTCTTGCTGCAAGGTCTGCCTTATCTTCAAGAATTGAAGATGTCAGATATGACAAACTTGACGAAATTGCCGCAGCAGCTGCAACACCTGTCTTCCCTTCAGGAATTGGTAATCTCAAATATGCCAAACTTGATGGAATTGCCACTGCAGCTGCAACACCTGTCTTCCCTTCAAGAATTGATGGTCTCAAATATGCCAAACCTGAAGAAATTGCCACAGCAGTTGCAATACCTTTCTTCTCTTCGGAAATTGAAGATTTCAAGGATGCCAAACTTGAAGGAGTTGCCTCTGGGATTGTGCAGATTAATAAAACTTGAACGGTTGAATATAGAGAAATGCCGGAGCCTTGTGTCATTTCCGGACGTGGGATTGCTGCCAATGCTTAAAGCTCTGGAGATTGATGAATGTGAAGCTCTGCAGTCCCTAACAATAGCATCAGCAAAGAGAATGAATGTGAATATGATGGACATCAACAATATTTGCCTTGAAGAGTTGCGCATCTCTCACTGTTCATCTCTTCTTCAGTTGTTTTTCCCGAATGGTGGTCTACCTCCTCTTACATTGAAAGAACTTGAGATCAACAACTGTAGAAGTTTAGAGTTTCCCCTGCCGAAGGAGATGAAGCATAATTACCACACATGTTCCATTAAAGTTCTTAAGATAAATGACTGTGATCTTCTCAAATCGTTGTGGTTAGGTTTCTCCCCAAGGCTTCGTTCTCTCAAAATCAGGGGGTGTATAAATTTTGAAAAGCTTTCAATTCCAGACAACGAGCTTCAAAATCTGATGGAGCTTAGAATAGAGAATTGCCCTACAATGGTATCCTTTGCTCATGGAGGACTGCCCGCTCCCAATCTGACCTCTTTTACAATTTCGAATTGCAAGAAATTGAAGTCGCTGCCGCAACGAATGCACACCTTCCTCCCATCTCTTCAATCATTGCGTATACAAAACTGTCCAGAAGTTGAATCATTTCCAGATGGAGGTTTGCCATCCAACTTAACTACACTTTGCATCTTGTATTGTGAGAAACTCATGAAGGGCCGGATGGGGTGGGGTTTGCAAAGCCTCTCATCTCTTCGAAACATCTGGTTTTTAGGTGGTAAATATGAAGAAGAAGCGCTGGAGTCATTTCCCGAGGAGTTGCTATTGCCCACCACTCTTACCTATCTTTGTATCTGTGACCTTCCAAATCTGAAATCACTGAACAACAAGGGCATTCAATGCCTCACCTCTCTTGAAATATTACGCATCCACCATTGTCTTAAGCTCCACTCCTTGCCAGCAGAGGGGCTGCCAAACTCCCTCTCTTACCTGTGGATATCCAAATGTCCATTGCTGAAACTACGTTGCCAAAGGGAAACAGGAGAAGATTGGCCCAAGATTTGTCAAATCCGCCACATAGAGCTTGATGGTGAAGACATTGTAAACTTAGAGTGACACTCATGCAGCAAAACCCACCTAATTCCTTCCACTTAGGTACTTATTCTACACTCTCTACAAAATTGTCACTTTCCTTGCACTTTCGATGCTAGTGGTGTGTGTTTCTTGGAGCACCGAAAATATTGATGACCAAAACACATTATGGCCATGCTTAGATGAATTCTCAGCCATCTCAATGTTGATGGTTACAGAGAAACTTCAATTTCAGTCAACGCCTCCACATTTTGGCGGATACACTCTTAATTAATGTCAATTCTAAAACATACAAGATGATGATTCTAACAAATTTATCATCGGTGGCTACATGTATAATAAATATGGTTTAATTTTTCCATTACGAGTTACAACCAAACAAGACAAAATAATGAAAACCCTTATTAACTTTATTTTCAGATTTTCAATGGCCAAAGAGGTGCTTAACATCCAGTTTTCTTGAAACTTGCACTGTTACCTGAGGGGAATATTGATCTCAGGCAAGTCACATTTTTCAATTAACATCAATAGCTGGATTTTTCAACCTCTCTCAATTTATCTTATATGAGCAACTCAAGCACATGTTGTAGTTCTAGTTTGCATGAGTTATAAAATACTTTTATTTATTTGATACAATTCTTGACATGCCTGCAAATCTTGGTATCTTCCAACAGCACTATAGTTGCCGATGATAGATACAGCACACATATCCATTCTGTTTGAATCTTTAAAGCCAGCAAATCCCTCAATGTTCTATTAGTTACAGACTTGCAGCCTATAATATATGCATCCTGGAAGAGAACCAACATAAGGTTCATGTGTCCAACTAGCCCCATGCACCATGTGCAATGACATCACAGGTCTTGAAATGAGAGATTAGTGCAAGAGATTTATGTTTTAATTTTTTTTATTATGCTATTCAGGGGTTATGGTTATATAATTCATGCTTATACAATTTTAATTTGAGAAAAAATAAGTCTGCCTCTTTAAGGTATTTAGCAATATTGAAGTTTTCATTAGTTACCATCCCTAGAGTGATGTGGTTGTCATTGCTCACAATTGACATTATTGATTGGGCAATTATTCTAGCGTTCCAGTAAAATATTTTTATACAAAAGCTATAGTAAGAGATTACGAATATGTTCGTACTGTCTTTAAATGGTTGATGGCATGAGTTCTCTTACCCTGAATTAGTTATACATCAATGATGCAGGGGTCACTTTTTTGATGCAACTGTCTCATAATTTTTGCAACTAAGATTGTTTATGGGAAAACTACTTACTATTAGTGGTTGGATTATATTAGAGGAGCTGCTTCAATTTTCTTCTGAGGTAGTACCATGTAAATTGATACTCTTCATGGTTTTTCTTTGAATGAGAATTTTTAGTATGCTGCAGCTGAAGGAAAATGTTGGCTTCTCACTTTGTTTCTTTATGTCTATTGATTCTGATATAATATAAAATGATTTAAAAACCATATGTATGGTTTCTTGTTGTGTTGAGCATTACATTTTGTTTCTGGGAGATAAGTTACACCAACTTCCTTTGAGGTTTGTGTTTAATTTCTGATTATTCCGACATATTTTAAAAAGTTGTTTGTCACCCAGAAGAGTTTAGACAATGAATTGGTGTGTGGATGGTTAACTAATTTTTATGTTTCTAAAAAGCATTAAATATATGCTGTTTTTTATTTTTAATTTCATGAAATTTTATTTCTTGACTAACTAAACAAGTATTTGCTAGAGAATGGATCTGTTAAGATCTACCAAAACATAAGATACAACTGCCAGAAACTCAGCAGATAAAAGTACGAATATGTGGCCATTTAGATCATAATATTTTTGCTGCATCATCATTACGAATATTGTTGTAATTAATTCATTATCATTTTGTTCTTTATATATTTTTTGTGTTGATTCATTTATTTTTCCCTATTTGCAGTCACAACTAAAACAACTTGCTGCAAATCACCTCTCTTGAAATGTACTTCATCCACAATTGCCGTAAGCTCCAGTCCTTGCCAGAAGAGGGGTTGCCCAACTCCGTCTCTTACCTGAGTATATGGGGTTGTCCATTGCTGAAACCACGATACCAAAGGGAGAAAGGGGAAGATTGTTGCAAGATTTCCCGAATCCGCCACATATATCCTCATTGTACAGAAATCGTAAACTTAAGAGAGTGAGAAAAATCATTCATGCTCGTATTGGATTCCTCTGGTTTCTATTCTTGCAGGAATCCCTTCCACTCAGGTACTTAAATGTTCTACACATTATACCCATATTATTTTACTTTCTCTATCTATTGATTTTTTGCTCCCCCCTCACTTCCCTTGCACTGTCAACGCCGGTAGTGTGCATTTCTTGGAGCAATGGAAACCTTGCTTGTGACCAAATCAAATCACATTATGACCATGTCCAGATGAAATTCTCAACTTCTGACGCTTGCCAAGAAACTTCAACTCTCACTCAGGTATGTGCGTCCACATTTGGCCGATCCAATCTTAATTAATGTCAATTCTAAAGCATACAAGATGATGATGATTCTAACAAGTTTTTAATAGGCCACGACCTCTATAATAAATCTGGTTTAATTTGATGGACTATTGTAGACTAGTAAGTATTATATTCTTTTGCAGATATAGACTCTTAGGTCTCCGTTTGATTCTAGAAATAATGATGGAAGGCAAAGGGAAATGGAAAAAGAAATTAGAAAAAAAAGATGGAAGGCAAAGGAATGTGGAAAACGAAATCAGAAGTTAAAGAAACATTCCATTGGTAAAAGTTTTTGATTTCTTGACAGGTTCGTAAACATATCCTTATTGCTCTGGTTTTTTTTTTTTTTTTTTTCCTTATCCTTGGCCCAATAAAACTAACATGTATTGTTTTCTTATAAGTTACAAAAGTCCTTTTTAATTTCCTTAATAATTTATTTTCTCACAGTTTTCCATTACAAGTTCGAACCAAACATGACAAAAATAATGAAATACTCTATTAACTTCTCTTTCTTTCATGTTTTTATTTCAGTTTTTTCAATGGATTCTCCAAAGAGCTTCTTGCTTAACATCCGATTTTCTTGAAACTTCCACTGTTACCAGAGGGCAAGTCACATTTTCAAATACAATATTGACCACAAACATCAATAGCAAGATTTATCTACTTCTCTCAATTTCTCTTATATGAACCACTCAGGTACATGTTGGAAATCTAATTTGTATGAATTATTAATTACTTTTATTTATTTGATACAATTCTTGACATGCTTGTAATCATGGTGTCTTTAACCAGAACTATGGTTGCTGATGACGGATACTAGACATATGTCCATTCTGTTTAGGTTTTTGCAGCCTGCAAATCCCCGAGTGTTCTAGTAGTTGCAGTCTATAGTATGTGCATGCTCGAAGAGAACCAATGCAAGACTCATGTGCCTTTGTAGACTGTAAAATAATAGTTAGAACTTAGAAGACCTACTTCAATTTTCTTCTGAGGTAGTACTATGTAAAATGACACTCTTCATGATTTTTCTTTGAATGAGAACTTTTAGTATGCTGCAGCTGAATGAAAATGTTGGCCTCTCACTTTATTTCCCTATCTGGATGGTTTACTGATTCCAACATATGGTTCTAATGTAATATAAAATGATTAAAAAACCATGTATAATTTCTTGTTGCACTGAGCATTAAATTTTGTATCTGGAGATAAGTTACATCATATTCCCTTGAGGTTTCTGTTTAATTTCTGCTTATTCAAACATATTTTAAACAAAGTTTTTTTTAGCCATAAGAGTTTAGGGCCTTGGGCTATGAATTGCTGTGTGGATGGTTTACTATTTCTGTGTATCTTCTAAAAGGCATTTAATCCATGCTTTGTTTTCTAATTTTTCATTTCATAAAATTTTCATTATTGTCTCACTAAACAAGTATTTGCCAGATAATGGATCTCTTAATAACAACAAATACAAAAATAAAAATTTATTTCAGCCAGGAACTTCAGCAGATAAAAGTATGAACATGTGGCCATTTAAATCATAATATTTTGCTGCATCATCATTATGAATATTGTTGCAATTAGTTCATTATCTTCTTTGCTTCATATATTTTTTTGGCTTGCTTCATTTTTTTTTTACTATTTGCAGTCACAACTAAAACAGCTTGCTGCAAATTAATCTGAAGAGGCCTCTAACTCGGATGGTGGTACATCTTCGTAGTGGGAGTCAGGAAGTTTTGTCATCTGATGAGTGGTCATTTTTGTTTAGTAACAATCCCTGTGAAGGCAACCATCCTCTAACTTGGATGGTGGTACATCCTCTCGTGATTTGTAGTACTCCCAAGTAATGAGAGAAGAAAAAAGGGGCCGTGTTCGTTTGTATGGGT
Organism: Cornus florida; assembly: GCF_030987335.1. Classification (NCBI taxonomy): domain Eukaryota; kingdom Viridiplantae; phylum Streptophyta; class Magnoliopsida; order Cornales; family Cornaceae; genus Cornus; species Cornus florida. The sequence goes on from NW_026775573.1 coordinate 22,868,853, forward strand.
TAGGTCCTACACTTATTGACACTTGGGGATCATCTCCTACTCGGCTGGAGCTTTTGAGGAGGGCGACATAGTCTGAGAATGAGGTAAAGGTTGTACTTGCAGAATTTCAAGAGACTATCTAATTTGAAGGCGAAGTATGATGAAAACCTTGAAAGTCTAAAACAACAAATGGCCATGTTATTGCGTCATCATAGGCAGACTCAGAATTTCTAGTGGACCGGTATAGTCCTTAAAATCCTCGTGTTCCTAATACATGTAAAGTAACCATATTTTCTTTATAATTATTTATTTATAAGAAAATTTTATGGTTATAGGTTTTGGACTATTCCGCCACTCTAGGAGACTCCCCACATTTTGGTTCTAGTGATGACACTCAACCTTTGGTGAGCACCCTAAAAAGTCGTTTTCACATGTTGGTGCCTTATATATATTTTTTATGATTTCTTATTATGTTCTATTGAAATACAGGACCAGTCAAGGCAGTAAAGCAGGAATACAACAGATAAGGACTTTCACTTATGTTCATGTGCGGGTTTATACCAAACAATCCTGATAAAGATTATTTGGGAACCTACTGGTTGAACATTTTCTGTAGATTCTATGTGGAGTGAAATCAGACCTAGAGGGAATTTGGTGGAATGGCCTGAAGTTTTGTGAAAGGGAATGTTCCTAGGCATTCCCTCATCCCATGAAAGGGAATTTGGTTGACTTTCCACTCGGGACAGATTGATGCAATTTGGCTTACTTGAAAGGAGTTGTGTGTTTTGCAGGCTTAACATTGAAGATCATAATCATATTTTCTTCAACTGCTCCTTTTCGTCCGAAATCCGGACTTTTAGGTAATATTCAATGGCTCTCGGACAGCCTTCAGGGTATGCTTAAATTCATTTTGGGAGCTACAGTCTATGTAATCTGGAGAGAGGAATGAGAGGATGATTTCCAACTCTTACAGGGATGTAGGCTCTGTTCAGAAGGAAATCTCGGAGTTGGCAAGGTTCAATATTAGTCTTTGTGAAACATTTCTTCTTCTGATGAGGACAAGTGGTTACAAAGGGAATGGGACATCCCAGCTTCAGTGTTCAAGGTTTAGTTCAATGCTGCTGATTGCCTTTAAGTTCCCGTTGCCACTGCTTTTGTCTCCTGTTTTTTTGTGGATGGTGGTCTCTTTCTAGTACATGCTTGTTACCTTCATGGGTTTGAGCCAGGCGTATTCAGACGGTATATTTGCTATGAATAGTGCCCTTTGGTTGATAGGTTAGAATTGGATGGGTTTGTACAGAGTCAGTGAGTATTTTTGTTGACGATGATGGTGGTGTCGGGCCTCTTAGAACACCTCATAATCCACCATAAGACACATGCAATCCCCCGTCCCACATGGGGCAATTACTGGAAAATTTGGTTTCATCCGTGATGCTCCATGGATCGAACTTGTTGATTGTGTTGTTGATGGGACTTGGAACCTTGTTATTTCTTGCGTTCTTTTGACTAGGCTTATACTAGCCCATTTGTGCTCTTGCTTTTTGCTGATGTACTGGTGGGCTTGGGGTTATTGGGATTTATTTATTTATTGTATAGGTTGGTTCTTTAGTATAACCTGTATGAACTTTATTTTTTATTTTGAAAAGCCCAATGACATATGCCATTTGTATTTACTGTACAGGTTATTTTTGCCGCTTTGGACCATCATTATTTATCAACTCTGTTTTTAGATTCTTTGCTGCATGAGGCAGAAAACATGACTGTTGAGCATGGTGTTGCCTAGTTTGAAGAAGCACACGACTTATCCTTTCTGCCACTTCATGTATTAATGTTTGAGTTGGTTGTTGAACAAGTTGATTGTTTGGATAAAGTTTGAATTGATTAAATTGAAAAATAACAGTTACTTCAAGTTTGTTCAGTGCATGGAATTGATGCTTTGAAATTAAAATAGGAAAAAATAATAATTTTTAAATAAGCCAAATGGAACCGTGATAATGTTTTGACGACATGCTTTGAGCTATCATGGCTTTGAACTTCTTGAGTATTTTTACATGTAAAATTAATGTAAATATATAATTCATCTTATTTCTTAGTGTTTGGAAATATAGGAAGTGTTTTATGTGAAAATATTAAAATATTACCTTGCTCTTGCGACTGCTACGTTATCCAAGTGATTGGGTTGTTCTTTGCGTTCGAGAGTCTGTATCCTAACCTTGCCTTCAAATCATAGAGTTATTGGATGGAGAGGTGTTTTCATTGAAAGAGGGTTAAAAATCCAATCAAGATTTACAAAGCTTATATCATCAATTAGCAATACGGAATTTCATTATCACCAATTATGACAAATGACAAATAAAGTAAAGAAGCCTACTTCTTCAGGACCAAAATTCTCTCTTACGAAATAGTATTTTGTCAAAAATATTGTAATGTTCACTCTCACGTCACAATATTTTTATAATCTACATTACTAATTGGAAAGGACATGACTATTGTTTTGCAAGACGGGAGAAGGGAGGACCGAACAACTCTTTTTTTTATTTTTTTATTTATTTTTATTTGTTAAGGTAAATGTAACAAGGGTCATTTGTCTCACATCGAATCCGGATGGGAAAATAATTGGGTATAAATGAGTAGGTATGCAGTCTTACCCAACAACTTGAACTTTTGGGTAAATGGACAAATGCTCACCCGTTATAGTTGATATCAGAGTCAGACCTAATCCTTGATTTGGTGTCATGTTAAGCGCCCGACCAGGGGTGTCTGAGTTTCCAGCCAGGGTAGACAGGTTGGCCTGAGCCGCAACCTGAGTTTGGGAGATCCAGATGGGAAAGTGATTGGGGTGTAAATGGGTGGGTATATAGCACTACCCATTGAGTTTTTGGGTAAATGGGCAAGCGCCCACATGTTATAATAAATATGAAATATACGGAGTATTAAGTATAGGAAATCCGGGCCCAAAAGAAATAGCCCAAAAATGAGTCTACTGTCTACACACAAAACACAGGCCCAACCCAAGGTTAGAGCAATACAATGCAAAAACCCAGTCCAACCCAATTCAAGCTTCCAGAGCGGGAGGAGCCCAATTCGGAGCCCAAACGTGAAAACAAAATTTAAATAATGTGAGAGCGACCAATTCATTCCATGACTCTCGTGAAATACACAGCAAGTTAAACCGGTCGTCCGAAGGGTTATACCGGCCGGTGCAGAAAACATGGCAAAGCAGAGCTTCGCAACACAATCAATCATGAGGACGCGTCAGAGGCCTCAGAACACAAGAGGGAAGGTCCCATTCGCTGATGAATTGTCTAGCAACTGGAGAGTCTGTGAACGAACAAGACATCAGCTTCAACCTCTTCACCTCACTGTGTCCAGAAATCGATTAAGAACGGCATTGGCTGATCAGTGTTTCTTCTTGAAAACTCTTTGATTACATTCCCTCCAATTTTGATAAACAAGAGCAGAGAAGGCGGCAAGGCGCGAAGTAGAAGCTCTGTAATTTGAAGCTTTTCCTTTCCAGGGACGAGCTAGGAAGAATAGGAAAGCCACAACGTGTTTGTCAAAATGCCCACATGGGGTTCAGTGTATGAGCACCGAAAGAAGAGTTGATTCTGTGATTCTGGGACTGAGTTACATAAAGGGCAGATGTATGGTGAGTTCAAGAATGATGTTAATGAGAGAGAGAGTCATCATCGCAGCAGAGGTGTTAGATATCAAAGATTCAAAGGTATGCTATCGATTCACTCTTCTTTTCCCTATTGGATTGATTTTGAGACTTGAGAGTCGATAGTCAATATAATATGAGGTTCGAAAAATGACAGAAATTTGAAAGGTTAGTCATTTTTATTGATTTGCTGAAAAATGTTTTACCAGTAAAATATTTCTAGTCGTGACCAAACATAAAAATATCTTTCAAGAAATATTTTTAGGTCAAAACAAAAAGACCTTTAATGTAAATATTAGTTTGCTCATTATGTAATTTTCTTCATAATGTCTGCTTAATAAATTAAAATAAATAAAAGAACAGTGATGGAGGGATATTGAAAATGCAAACGTTTCATTATGTCACCACAGTGAGTGATGAGGCAAGTAATGTTAACAATCAAATAAATGTTTATTTTTTGAAAAATAATTAATTTTTTCCTTTTTTTTTTTTTTAAATAACAAAAGCTTCATCTTAAATTATGTTTCCGGTTACAAGAATACTAAAGAAATACTAGTTCTCTCCAATATTATTTTTTTTCTTTGAAAAATGTGAGTCACATTAACATTCTTTGAAAGACACCAAAGACAGTACGTAATCAATGGGGGCTAACACCAATAAAGTTGCATTGGCTTATTTTAAGTCATTGGTCTTTGGCATATTTGGTGATGAAAGTCTCCGATGCGCGTCAAAGGGGTTGAATTGTTAGGCATTTGGACCATTTGGTTCTTTCTTTGTCTAAACAAGTCTTCTACTTCGCAGCTACTTTCTCTCTCTAGCTCTTCTTCACAGCTTCTTTTTCTCTCTAGCTACTCAGAAGAAAAGAAGATGGCTGAAGCATTGGTGGGTGGAGCATTTCTCTCGGCTTCCCTTCAAGTGCTGTTTGATCGGGTGGCTACTCGTGAGTTCAGAAGCTTCTTTACCAAACGAAAGTTCGATGATGAGCTCGTAAACAAGTTGAAGACAATCTTGCTGGCCCTTCAAGCAGTGCAAGATGATGCGGAGGACAAGCAGATTACCAACAAGCATGTGAAAGCTTGGCTCGACGAGCTCCAACATGTTATCTGCCAAGCTGAGGACTTGCTGGATGAGATTGCTACCAAAGCCTTGAGGGACAAGTTGGAAGCTGATCATGATCAGTCTCAATCACAAAGCAGCACAACTCAGGTTGGTTTCAATCGATTTTTCCATCCCGTTAAGCAATCTCTAATACGCATTAATCATTCAACTAAAGCTTATGTGTATGAAGAATCCATAGAGTCTAGGATCAAAGGGATGATGAGTAAGTTGGAATGGTTTGTCGAGCAAAAAAATTCTCTTAATTTGAGAGAGAATGTTGGAAGAAAACAATTTCAAAGACAAGAAACAACTTCTCTAGTAGACGAATCTGACGTCTATGGGAGGAGGAACGACATAGAGAAGATATTTGAATTGTTGTTGTCTGGTAATGCAACGGATAATGAGATCGGTGTGATCCCCATTGTCGGTATGGGAGGGATTGGCAAGACAACCCTTGCCCAATTTGTATACAATAATGCTAGAGTAAATGAGAGTTTTCATGTAAAATCATGGGTTTGCGTTTCTGAAGCATTTGATATTTGCATGATAACAAAGAAAATTTTGGATGATGTCACCGCATCAAACAATAACATCAACAGCCTTGATCAACTTCAAATCAAGTTGAAAGAGAGCCTCGCAGGGAAGAAATTTCTAATTGTTTTAGATGATGTCTGGAATGATGACTACATTGATTGGGACCTCTTAAGAAGACCTTTCAGAACTGGAGCGCTCGAAAGTAGGATTATTGTAACGACACGCATTGACAAAGTTGCAACAGTACTAGGCACTGCTCCTAGTCATCACTTAAAGCAATTGTCGTTTGATGATAGTTGGTCATTATTTGCAAAGCATGCATTTGGGAGTGGAGATTGTGTGGCTCATTCAGACCTAAAGAAGATTGGTGAACAAATTGTTGAGAAATGTAAAGGCTTGCCTTTAGCGATTAAATCACTTGGAGGTCTCTTGCGGTCGAAACTGGAACCAGAGGAATGGGACAATATATTAAAAAGCGAGATATGGGATTTGCAGGAGAGCAAGATTCTTCCAGCTTTAAAGTTGAGCTATCATTATCTTCCTTCGCATTTAAAGAGGTGCTTTGCATATTGTTCCATATTTCCTAAAGATTACAAATTTAAAAAGGAAAAGCTAGTCCAATTATGGATAGCCTTAGATCTCGTGCAGCAACCCAAAAATAATATGTTATGGGAAGATGCAGGTAATTACTACTTCTGTGAACTATTGGCAAGGTCTTTCTTTAAGAGATCAAGTCATTCTTATTTTCTAATGCATGACCTGATCCATGACTTAGCTCAAGATATATCTGGAGAGTTTTGTTTGATGTTGGAAGATGGCAAACCCCTTAATCATATTTGTGAAAAACTTCGCCATTTCTCATATGTTAAGGGCACATATGACGCACTTGAGAAATTCAAGGCTGTAATTGAGGTCAAGTATTTACGGACATTCATATCATTTTTTGGTGGATGGGGTCCTTTCTTAAGCCATAAGGTACTGCATGCCTTGTTGCCAAGCTTGAGATTCTTAAGGGTGCTATCTCTGTCTAAATATCAGATTTCTGAATTGCCTCAATCGATCGGAAATTTGATACACTTGCGTTATTTGGATCTCTCTGCGACAAATATCAAACGGTTACCTGATTCAATAACAAACTTGTGCAATTTACAGACATTAGATTTGTCATATTGTGTGGATCTTATTGAGTTGCCTTTGAATATGGGAAACCTAATAAACTTGCGCCATCTTGACATCAGAGAAACGAGATTGACTAAAATACCAATGCAAATGAGTAGACTGAAAGATCTACAGCATTTGACATATTTTGTAGTTGGCAGGAACAATGGGTCAAGGATTAGTGGGTTGAAGGAAATCCATCACCTTCGGGGGCAACTCCGCATTTCAGGGCTTCAAAATGTAACCAGTGGTCTGGATGCATCAGAGGCCAATCTGAAGCATAAGAAGCATCTTGAAGGGTTAGTGCTGGAATGGAATGGTGATACTAGTGATACACAAAAGGAAAGAGATATACTTGACAAACTACAGCCTCATGCAGGACTGAAGTATCTCAGCATCTTTAATTATGGAAGCACAAGATTTCCCGATTGGTTAGGGGCACCTTATTTGTTTCATAACATGGTGTCCTTAAGTCTTAAAAGGTGTGCAAATTGCTGTTCCTTGCCGCAGATTGGGCAGCTACCTTCTCTAAAATATCTAGGAATTGAAGGGATGAAAGCAATAACGGAGGTGGGTTGGGAGTTCTATGGGAATACTTCTTCTTCTCCGATCAAACCATTTCAATCCTTGGAGAGATTAAGCTTTAAGGAAATGGAAGAATGGAAAGAATGGCATGCATTAGGGGCTGGAGAGTTCTCTTGCCTTTTAGAGCTTTCTATGGTTGATTGTCCTAAGTTAACCGGTGAATTATCCATCCGCTTCCCATCTCTAAGGAAACTTGAAATTTCCAGATGCCAACAGCTGATGTCAAATCAAGTTGGGTTGTTGCTGCAAGACGTGCCTTCTCTTCGGGAAATGGAGATCTCAGCTATTCCAGAATTGACTGAATTGCCGCCACAACTACAACACCTGTTTTCTCTTCAGGAATTGACAGTCTCACAGTGTCCAAACTTAAGGGAGTTGCCAACGGAGCTACAACACCTGTCTTCTCTTCAGAAACTGACGATCTCAGATATTCCAAACTTGACCGAATTGCCATCGCATCTGCAACACTTGTCTTCTCTTCAGAAATTGGAGATTTCAGGGATGCCAAACTTGAAGGAATTGCCGTTGGAATTGTGCAGACTAATAAATCTTGAACTGTTAACAATAGAGGAATGCCCGAGCCTTGTCTCATTTCCAGATGTGGGTTTGCCTCCGATGCTCAAGGCTTTGGAGATCAAAGGATGTGCAGCTCTACAGTCCCTAACAGTAGCATCAACGGAAGGAATGGATTTAATGCACATCAACAATATTTGCCTTGAAGAGCTGCGCATCTCTGAATGTACATCTCTTCTTGAGGTGTCTTTCCCCATTGTGGTCTACCTCCTCCTACCTTGGAAACACTTGAGATCTCCAACTGTAGGAGTTTAGAGTTTCCCCTGTCAGAGGAGAAGATGGAGCATAATTACCACACATGTTCCATTGAAGTTTTGAAGATAGATAATAGCTGCGATCTTCTCAAAACGTTGTCTTTAGGTTTCTTCCCAAAGCTTCTTTCTCTCCTCATCTCGGGGTGTATAAATTTTAGGACGCTTTCAATTCCAAACTACAAGCTTCAAAATCTGTTAGAGCTTCAAATAGAGGATTGCCCTGAAATGGTATCCTTTGCGCATGGAAATGGAGGATTGTCCGCTCCCAATATGACCTCCTTTAGTGTCTATCACTGCAAGAATCTGAAGTCACTACCATTACAAATGTACACCCTCCTCCCATCTCTTCAATCATTGATCATAGTTAACTGTCCAGAAGTAGAATCATTTCCATATGGAGGTTTGCCATCCAACTTAAGTAGACTTGTGATCCATAATTGCAAGAAACTGATGAAGGGCCGAATGGGGTGGGGTTTCCAGACACTCCCATCTCTTGGAGAATTTTATATCAGTGGTGCATATGAAGAAGAAGAAGTGTTGGAGTCATTTCCGGAGGAGTGGCTGTTGCCCAGCACTCTTACCTATCTTGTGATTCAATGCCTTCCAAATTTGAAATCACTGAACCACAAGGGCCTTCAACACCTCTCCTCTCTTGCACATCTCTACATACGGAACTGCCCTAAGCTCCTGTCATTGCCAGAAGAGGGGCTGCCCAACTCCCTCTCTCGCCTGACTGTATGGAACTGTCCATTGTTGAAACCACGTTGCCGAAGTGAGAAAGGGGAAGATTGGCCCAACATTTCCCGAATCCGCCACATAAGGATCGATGGTGAAGACATCATAAACTTGGAGTGACAGACACTGATGCTCGCATTGGATTCCTCTGTTTGTTTTCTATTTGTGCATGAAAACCCCCCTAATTCATTCCCACTCAGGTACTAAAGTTCTACATGCTCTACAACATAAGCCAAGTTGTTGCTACTTTCTTTTATCTATTATTATTTTTCTCAAAACAGATCCACTTTACTTGCAGTGTCAATGCCAGTGGTGTGTGCTTCTTGGAACACTGGAAAGACTGCATGATTAACCAAATCACATTAGGACCATTCCCAGATGAACTTGACGTTGATAGTTGCAGAGAAACTTCAATTGTCAATCAGGTATGTGCTTCCATATTTGACAGATGCTGTCTTATTTAATGTCAATTCTCAGTCAGGTAATTTTTTATTTTTTATTTTTCAGAGTTATATTAATGTCCATTCTTGGTCAAGCCACATATTCAAATACAATATTTGATCACAAACATCAATAGCAAGATTGTGAACTTCTCTTGGTTTCTCTTACGTGAGCCACTTGGGCAAATGTTGGAATTCTAGTTTGTATGAGTTATTAATTATTTTTATTTATTTGATACAATTCTTGGTAAATCTTAATTGGTATCTTCCACCTGCACTATGGTTGCTGATCATAGATACAGGTCACATATCCTCTCTGTTTGGGTTTATGAAGCCAGAAAATCCCTCAATGGTCTATTAGTTGCAGTCTATAGTATGTGCATGCTGGAATAGAACCAATACAAGATTCATGAGTCTGTAGTATGTGCATGCTGGAAGAGAACCAATACAAGATTCATGTGCCTTTGTAGCATCTTTGGAGACTACAATATGCCCAACTATCCCCATATTCAAATTGCATCACAAGCCTTGAAATGAGAGATTAATGCAATAAATTTAGGTTCTAATTTTTTTTTTTTTTTAATTATGCTATTCTATTCAGGGATTATGGTTTTTTCATTCATTCTTTTAAAATTTCAAGTTGAGAAAATATAAGTTTTCTGTTTGAAGACATTTAGCAATATTGAAGTCTGCGTTAGTTACCATCCTTGCAGGGAAATGGGTATCGTTGCTCACAGTTGACGTTATTGAGTGGGCAATTATCCTTATGCTGCGTTTGGTGTGCATGAATGTGTAATGTTTCCAATTTTTACCATTTTCCATTTTCCGGAATTTTATGATTTTTTTTTAGGGTATTTCCGTCTTTTCTTGTTTTGCATGTCGGACACCGTGGGGTGTGCCGGGAGTGTCCGAGAGTTGGTTGGGGCATTTCCTTGAGTTTAAGACTCTTGAAAATGCAATGGTTGCCATTTCGGCACTTCTCTGTTTTTCGGGCCGGAAGGTCCCGGGTGGGACCCGCTACTGGAATTGTTATACACGGGGATCGTGTCACGGGCTCATTGCATATCATGTATAATTATTTTATGCATAATATTATGTTGTGTGTTAAATTATGTGGGTGTAGTATAATCGGAGCATGTGTATATATTTGTAGTGGAAAAGAAATTAAAAAGGTTAGATTTTTAGTGGTGGGATCCACCACTAACTCCTTTAGTGGCCAAGAGACCAATTCATGGTCTCATTTTCTCTCCATTCCCGGCAGCTCTCTCTCCCTCTTGTATTTCTTTTTCTTTTTCTTTTCTTTTTCTTCACATCTTCAAATTTAGATTGTGATCAAACCATTAGGAGTTTGATAGTGCCGTTTGCGGCAAATCGGAGAGCTCGTCGAGATCTACGCTCGAGTATAAGCAATTCATCATTTGGCCAACTCTAGGGATTTCGAATTTTTGGACCCATTTGGGGGTTTTTGCATCTAAGTGAGGTAAGGGTCTCTAATCCATGCATTCTTGTACCTTTGTGAGTTAATTCTATGTGATTTGTTGTCAATCATGCTCAATTTGTGTGATTACCTTTAAAGTGATCTAATTGAGTAATTGTTGTGTATGAAGCTTATGACTATGTGTGCTACTTGATTTATATGAAAAGCATGCTTGAGTATTAAGTTTCTATGCTTATTGTGTTTAATAGTTTGTTGAAATTTGCTATATGGATGCGCGTTGATATTGTGAATTATAAAATTCCCTATTGACATAACATTGGAAAGCATGAGACATTCATGCATATCATTGGGTAAGAAATGGGAAAAAATTTGCTTTGAAATGAAATAAAGGGGTTTTTGGGAAATTTTTTTGATAAACGGTATTGCGAAAACCCGGACGCCGAGGGGTTACCAAGGGTCCGTGGCGTTAATGTGACCTAGAGGGAACTAGGGGAAACACCCTGGCATGGTTGAGTTATCTGGCCGAATGATGCCACGGGAGTACCATGGGTCAGGGACAGTAGCCAATCCTTTTCTTGTGTCGCCATGGGGTCATTATGGGACGGGTTGTGTTAACGGTTTGAAAAGTGATAAAGGAATGTATTTTAAAGTGGGGAGCGACATAGCATGTTATTGCTTTTCATGGCACGACATTGTTATTTATGACCTAGAGATTGTATGGTATTCTCCTCAGCATAGCATGATCCCATTCTCCCTATCTCTATACATTGTTTGGATTCACGGGGTCACAAGAGGAGTGTCTTAGACACTACCTACTGAGCAATTTTGCTCACCCCTTTATTATTAATATTTTTCAGGTTATGGGAAGGAAATGACGGATGACAATCCACCACAAGTTTGAAGGGGGCTAGAAGTTCATTTTTGCTATCTTTGGTATTTTGAGGTCATCATTTTCTGTAAAGCAATATCTTGAAAATGTATTAAGTTTGCTTACCATGGCTTTGTAATGTAACCATAAACCTTGATACTATTTTGATGTATATTAGGCCAATGTAAAAACCATATTGACATCTTTTATTGAATGGAAGAATGATGTTGTATTTGTAACAAATCGTTGACGATTGTAACCATGGAATGTTGTATATCATGTTTAAGTGAATTGCAACAGGTTTAGTGCAGTTTGCAAGACTTTTCTATAGACCATTACTCATTCTCAAGTCCACAGCATTCCAATAGCAGGAAACCAGTTCGCAGAGTCATTTCGACCGACCGAAATGCTTGTTTCGGCCGACCGGTTCTTCCAGTAGCTTCAGCCACTGTAGGGATCACAACCGGTCGACCGGTTGGCCACTTCGGCCAACCGGTTCAGGTGGGCTCACTTCGGCCGACCGAAGCTCTATTTCGGTCGACCGAACTGTGCTGTCTTGTTTTATTTTGTTTCTCCCCCTGGCAGAATCCACCGAGTATCTTGGGAAGTTGCATAGAGCCTTCATGAAGCTTGTATAAGACGTAAGAATGATGTTTTGACACTAGACATGTCGGGATTGACTTAGGTGTCCTCGGGTTTGGGTAAGGACCCGGTTAATGGTTCAGATCCACGGGTCCGAGTCGTTACAGAATGGAATGGAATATAATTGGGAATGGAATGAGAATGGGAATGGAATGACCATTCTCATTCTATTGTTTGGTTATAAATATGAAATGTGTAGGAATGGAACGATAATAACCATTCTAGTGTTTAGTTGGACCAATTTAAAATTTAGAATGGAATAATCTTCAAATTAAGTTCTCCAAAATATCCCTCCTAGTAACAAATAAATTAAATTAACAAAATGACATTCTTTTATAATTTTTTAAAAATAAATGGTGGCAGTGGCAGTGGTGGATAGTGGTGACGATGGTGGTGGAGGTGGAAAGAGGTAGTGGTGTAGGTGGTGGTATTGAAAGGCGGCGGCGGTGGTGGCAATGGTGGAATGCGGCAGCTGCGGTGTTGGTGGAAGGCGGCAGTGGTGCTGGTGGAAGACGGTGGCAGTAGTGTGGTGGTGGTGGCAGGCAGGGGAGTTGGTTGCAGTTGTGGTGGTGGAAGAAGGTGGCGGCGGTGGTGGTGGAAAGTGTTAGCGGTGGTGATGGTGGAAGAAGGTGGCGGCGGTTGGAATCGACATTCCATTCCATTCATGCACACCAAACATAGCATTAGTGTTTCATTAAATTGTAATTATCAAATATTTTTATACGAAAAGCTATAATAAGAAATCAAGAATATGCTCGTACTATGTTTAGATGGTTGATGGCATGAGTTCTCCACCCTTAGTTAGTTATCTATTCGTGATGCAAATGCCACTTTTTTTTTTTAGTCTACCATGATAGTGAGAATCTGAGCAACCTAATTGTAATCGTCTCTGTTGAAATATATAAATATTTCTATATAATTGTGGAGCAAAATCCTCCACCAATCATGGTGATCCGATCAATTTCCTTCCAATTATAAATATTTCTATATAACGGTGGAGCAAAATACTCCACCAATCACGGTGCCTCCTTTGACTAATGTACACCTTCCATATATTCTTATCTTTACCATGCCTATATATAGGCTCTTTGTACTTGAGCAATATACATCTAAATAATAAAAATGTAGTCCTTAGTGGCTCTTTATCCATGGATGTAGGCTTTAGTGCCGAACCATGTATATGCCTGTGTTCTCCATATTTCTCTCTTCCTTTTTCCTATTTGCATTTCTTATTCTCTTCTCTTTTCCTATTTGCATTTCTTATTTCCGCATCCAAAATTTAACATGGTATCAGAGCCTAGATGCTCTTGTAATCTCATCTAGAATTTGAGGGGGAGTATTGGTATTATTATTATAGAGCATATTCTCCATGTCTTCACATTCCTTTCCCTTCCAGTCCGTTTTTCTAATGGTTCAGCACCGCATTCCCTGATGTTGTTCTAGCCCATTTCCCAGCGTTGTTCCAGCCATTTCCCAGCTTTGTTTCAGCCATTTCCCGGCATTGTTTCGGCTTTTCGCAACGTTGTTCTGGCTCTTCCCGGAGTAATTCTGGCCATTTTTCCAGCATAGTCCAGCCATTTTCCCGGCTTAGTTCCGGCCTTTTCCTGGCAAGATCTGGTCATTTCCCCCAGCAAGATCTTGTCAATTTCCTGACTTTGTTCCGGACACCTCATCATCTTTCAAGGCGTTTCTTTAGCAAGTTGGGCATTCATGATATTCACGCTCCAACTTAAGCGGGAGTGTTGAAATATATAAATATTTCTATATAATTGTGGAGCAAAATCCTCCACCAACCATGGTGATCGGTCAATTTCCTTCCAATCATAAATATTTCTATATAAGCAAAATCATCCACCAATCACGGTGCCTCCTTTGACTATTGCACACCTTTCATATATTCTTATCTTTACCATGCCTACATATAGGCTCTTTGTACTTGAGCAATATACATCTGAATAATAAAAATGTAGTCCTTAGTAGCTCTTTGTCCATGGATGTAGGCCTTAGTGCCAAACTATGTATATGCATGTATTCTCCATATTTCTCTCTTCCCTTTTCCTATTTGCATTTCTTATTTCCGCATCCAAAATTTAACAGTCTCATGTGTATTAGCAACTAAGATTGCTTTTTGAGAAAATTGCTTCCGCTTAGTGGTTAGGTTATGTTAAAGAACCCACTTCAATTTTCTTCTCAGGTATTCCATGTAAAATGATACTCTTCATGCTTTTTCTTTGAATGAGAAATTTTAGTATGCTGCAGTTGAATGAAAATGTTGGCTTCTCACTTTGTGTCTCTATGTATGATGGTTTATTGATTCTGATATGTGGTTCTGACACAAAATAAAGTGACTCAAAAACCATTTTCTTCTTGTGCTGAGCATTAAATTTTGTTTCTGGGAGATATGTTGCACCAAATTCCCTTGAGACTTCTGTTTAATTTCTGATTATTCAACATATTTTAAACCAAGTTTTGTTAGCCAGCCAGAAGAGTTTTAGTCTATGAATTGCTGTGTGGATGGTTAACTATTTTTATGTATTGTCTAAAAGGCACTTAATCTATGCTCTGTTTTTTTATTATTATTATTTTTTATTTTATTTTATATTTTTTTAATTCTTGGCTAACTAAACAAGTATTTACTCGAGAATGGATCTACTGAGAACAACAAAACAGAACATAAAACAGCCAGAAACTTCAGCAGATAAAAGTACAAATATGTGGCCATTTAAGTCGTAATATTTTTGCTGCATCATCATTATGAATATTTTTGTAATTAATTTATTATCTTTCACGTCATATATGTTTGTATGGCTTCAATTTATTTTTTCCATCATTGTAGTTACAACTAAAACAAGGCGTAGTATGATGAAGAACTTGAGAGTCTAAAACAACAAATGGCCATATTATTGCATCATCATATGCAGACTCAAATTCTAGTGCGGTACAGTTATTAACAACCTTGTGTTCTTATACATGTAACCATATTTTTTATTTTTTAAAAAATGTAATTTTAAAAATTCATATATTTATTCTAGATTCTTCAAAAGAGATTGTTTAATTTTTCATACATGAAATGCTTACTTTAAAGAATTATAAAATAATAAACATCTTAACTAGTAAAAATAAAACTAAAAGTATTTATATATTTTGTTTGTAAATTTATATGTATCTATCCAATGTACAAACATCTAATATTTTTAGACTTAAATAAGAAAACAAAAATGAGCAATATAGTAATAATATGTTTTTTTTTTTGTTTTTTTTTTTTTTTTTTTTACAATGTAGGTTTATTATTTTATTTTTTTCTTGGTAGATATTCACACACACATGCCTCCATCGAGGCTCGAACCCATAACCTCCCTTTGGGAAGTAGGAATCTAGTACCGCTAAAAAAAAATAAAGTGCTAAAAATATTTGTTGGAAAACATTATTAGGTCAAAATAAACAGAGCCTTAATGTATTAGATATTTGTTTATTCCTTATGTAAATTTCTTTTGTGTTATTTATTTTTCCTTCATGTATTAATTTCTCACAGTTTTCCACTACAAGTTACAACAAAAGAAGACAAAAATAATGAAATACTCTACAACATCTTTTTCTTTTCTTTTTTATTTCAGATTTTCAATGGATTCTCCAAAGAACTGCTTAGCATCCGGTTTTCTTGAAACTTGCAGTGTTACAGAGGGATATATTGATCTCAGGTATAATTCTTGACCGGCTTGTAAATCTTGGTGTCATCCACCAGCACTATGGTTGCCGATGATGGATACAGGACATATATATCCATTCTGTTTCGGTTTATGAAGCCAACAGATCCCTCATTGTTCTATTAGTTGCAGTCTATAATATATATGCATGCTAGAAGAGAACCAAAGCAAGATTCATGTGCCTTTGGAGCTCATATGGACCTGGGCATGAGCTGAACTATTTGTGGGAAAATAAGATTTATTAGTTGTGTACAGGCTGTTAATAGCTAGGGATTTATTGGTTGTGTACAGGCTGCTGTTAATAGCTAGAGATTTACAGGCTACAGGCTGTTAATAACTAGAGATTTATTAGTTATTGCAATCCCTGATTTCTAGGGATCAGTTTTTATTAGCTTCCTAGAATAGCATTATTCTGATGTATATATAAGAGTGTATTCCCAATTCTTTAATCAATAGATTCGATTACCAATTTCAGTAATTTTGTCATGGTATCAGAGCTCTAGGCTCGTTTTCTGGGTAATCGTCTTCTTTTGGCCTTCTTTGCTAGTTCTTTTTTCCTAGTATTCTTGTTCTGTGAAAATCCAATGTTATCAAACCTGTGGATTCCATCTCTCTCTAAATCATGTCAGCATCTACTGAAACCAGCAACACTTCAGAGATTCCTGTAACTGGAAGCAACGGCTCTGTCCCAACAGGAGAATTGCAGAATATCCAGGCAGCGTATTGGTTGAATGGGAAAAATTATCTAAAGTGGTCTCAAATGGTCCGCACGTTCTTGAAAGGAAGAGGGAAATTGAGCCACTTGCTTGGTAATGGTCCAGAGAAGGAGGATCCTAAGTTTGATGCTTGGGATGAACAAGACTCTATGGTTATGTCATGGTTATGGAACTCTATGTTACCAAAAATCAGCGACACTTGTATGTTTTTTAGCACGGCCAAGGAGATATGGGAAGCAGTCAAGCAGACCTATTCCAAAGTACGTGATGCTGCACAGATCTATGAGATCAAGACCAAAATCTCCGCTACCAAACAGGGTAATCGGTCAGTCACCGAATATTCCAACCGGGTCTATGGCAGGAGATAGATCATTATCATTGCATTCAGATGAAGTGCAGTGAAGATGCAGCCATCCTTAAGAGGTTTGTTGAAAAGGACATAATTTATGATTTTCTTGCAAGTTTAAACATCGAATTTGATGCTGTAAGAGTGCAAATACTTGGAAAAGAAGATCTGTCAACCTTAAATGAGGCAATTGCATTTCTTCTTGCTGAGGAAGGAAGAAGAGGTGTTATGATTGAAACTCACACAGTAGAGAGTTCGGCCTTGGTGTCAAAAAAACACGACTATGAAGAATTATGGCTCCGAACAGCGTTTTGGAGAAGGCAATAGGCAAACTGATATGTCAAAACCATTCAACAAGGATTCTCTGTGGTGTACATACTGCAAAAAATCCCGCCATACTAAGGAGAAGTGCTGGAAGCTCCATGGCAAGCCTCAAATTGTGAACAAAGCTTGGTCAGAAAAGAGTGGACAGCTAGGAGGACAGGGACAGGCACATGTGGCAACCACACAATCCAACAGTGAAGACAATCTTTCAATCCCATTTGCTGAATTCAACAAAAAAGAGATAGAGAAATTAAGGAGCCTATTGGGAACGTTGGAGAAACCGTCTACAGCAGGTACTTGTTCTTTGGTGTTCTCAGGTATTTCCTCTCCTTCCCCTTCTTCTCATGTTTTTAGTGCTTCGGATATAGTCTCCTCAAGCTCCTGGGTCATTGACTCGGGAGCTACAGATCACATGACCCATTCCTCAAAAAAATTTATTTCATATACTCCTTGTCCTAGCAATAGGAAAATAATAACAGCTGATGGTTCAGTGACAACCGCGGCTGGTCAAGGAGATGTTTTTTTTAATGACCACCTTACACTTAAGAATGTCCTCCATGTCCTAAAACTATGCACCAATCTTGTGTCAATCCAAAAACTCATTACAGATTCTAATTGCAGTGTGACGTTTTATCCTCTCCGTTGTATATTTCAGGAACAGGGCACGAAGAGGATGATTGGACATGCTAGGGAGAGGGATGGTCTATACTACTTTGAAGAATCAAATGGACAAGATTGAGTTGAGCGTTTGTCACCATTATCATTTCTTTCCGAGTCATTCAAATCCAATAAAGATAAGATATGGCTTCTACACCTTCGTCTTGGTCACCCATCATTTACTGTTCTCAAAATAATGTTTCCTTCATTGTTCAAAAGTTTATCCATTGAAAATTTTCATTGCGACGTATGTGAACTTGCAAAGCACAAACGTACTTCTTTTCAAATTAGCAATAAAAGAACTTCTGTTCCATTTACCTTGATTCACAGTGACATTTGGGGACCTTCCACTAATACTAATATTTCTGGGGCAAGGTGGTTTGTCTCATTTATTGATGATTGCACTCGTGTGTCTTGGATTTTTCTGTTAAAAAATAAATCGGATGTGAGTTCTGTGTTTCCAATTTTTTTCAATATGGTCAAAACTCAGTTTGGTGTGGTGATAAAGAGATGCTGATCTGACAATGCTAAGGACTACTTTAATCAAATTCTCTCTCCGTATTTCCAAAAACAGGGCATAATACATGAATCCTCTTGTGTTAGCACACCTCAACAAAATGGGGTGGCCGAACGAAAGAACGGCCACCTTCTTGATATTACAAGAGCTTTCTTGTTCCAAAAAAATGTTCCAAAACAATATTGGGGGGGGGGGGGGGGGGGGCTGTTTTAACCGCTGCTCATCTCATCAATCAGCTTCCTACAAGAGTCCTTGGTTTTAAAAGTCCAATGCAGGTCCTTACACAGTTCTTTCCCAATTTTAACGCATCTAATAATCTTATTCCAAAGATATTTGGTTGTGTTGCCTTTGTTCATGTGCATTCTCAAAACAAGGGAAAACTTGATCCTCGAGCTCTCAAATGTGTCTTTCTTGGCTATTCCTCCAACCAAAAGGGCTACAAATGCTATCGTCCTCCGACAAGGAGATTTTATGTGTCTGCTGATGTTACTTTTGTCGAACAAGATCAGTACTTTAACGGTCCTTATCTTCAGGGGGAAACATCCTTCATAGAAGATAAGGATAAGGATTTTTTTCTCCTTGAGTTTCCAGCCCCTATCTCTCATCAATCCGAGTCAAACATACTCCCAAACATACAGCCCGAGCCAAACACACGGTCAGAAGCTGAGCCTCATACACCCAAATCACAAGGAGTGTTACATGGGAATCAAACTCGAGACTCTACTCGTCCATTGCAGATTTACTCAAGGAAAAGAGCACCAATCTCTCAACCTGTGCAAGTTCAATCACCCAAATCTGTTCCTGATAATGTCGAGGTAATTACTCAACCCAATGATAACACTAATGAAACCTCTGAACAAAATGATTATGATGTCCCTATTGCAAATGGAAAAGGAACTAGAACTTGTACCAAACACCCTCTTTATCTATTCATGTCATATAAGAATCTTTCTCATAACTATAGGGCCTTTCTTACTAGCTTAAATACAGTCCATATTCCCAAAACTTTATCCAATGCATTAGGAAATGAGAATTGGGAAAATGCTATGAAGGTTGAAATGGAAGCACTTGAGAAAAACAAGACTTGGGACTTGGTGAGACTGCCTAGAGGGAAGAAGCCGGTTGGGTGTAAATGGGTGCTCACAACCAAATACAACTCAGATGGCTCTTAGGAAAGGTGTAAGGCAAGATTAGTTGCCAAAGGGTATACACAAACCTACGGCATAGATTATCTTGAGACTTTTGCTCCGGTTGCTAAGATGAATACTGTGAGAATTCTGTTATCAGTGGCTGCAAATTTTGGCTGGAGATTACAGCAATTTGATGTCAAGAACGCCTTCTTACATGGCGATCTTGAGGAGGAGATCTATATGGAGATTCCACCTTGGTTTGGCTCAAATGAAAAGGAAGGAATGGTATGCAAGCTTAAAAAAGCTTTGTATGGACTGAAACAATCCCCAAGAGCTTGGTTTGGGAGATTTACCAAAGTGATGGTGAGTATGGGATATAAGCAAAGTCAAGGTGATCATATATTGTTTGTAAAACAGTCAACATCAGGGGGAGTGACAGTATTGTTGGTCTATGTGGATGACATCATAGTCATAGGAGATGACTTGGAAGGAATGGAGAGTTTGAAGAAACAGTTAGTGAAGGAATTCGAGATCAAATAGCTAGGAAAACTGAAGTACTTTGTTGGTATTGAAGTAGCCCACTCTCGGCAAGGGATTTTTATATCACAACAAAAATATGTGTTAGACTTGTTGGCAGATACAGGCAAGCTGGGATGTAAGCCAGTTGAGACACCTATGGAGTCAAACCACAAACTTTGTGATGCTCCAGAAGACATGGCCGTGGATAAAGGCTCTTTTCAGAGACTTGTGGGGAAGTTAATTTATTTGTCACATACCAGGCCGGATATAGCTTATGCTGTGAGTGTTGTGAGTCAATTCATGCACAATCCCAAAGAATCACATCTCAAAGCTGTGTATAGAATTCTGCAGTACTTGAAGAGTACGCCAGGAAAAGGAATTCTGTTTAAGAAAGGGGAAGGACTGACTCTTGAAGCCTACACAGATGCAGATTATGCAGGATCCGTGATTGACAGAAGATCAACCTCGGGCTATTGCACCTTCCTAGGTGGTAATCTCGTTACTTGGAGAAGCAAAAAACAGAATGTGGTTGCAAGGTCCAGCGCAGAAGCTGAATTTAGAGCGATGGCACTCGGGATATGTGAACTGCTATGGCTAAGGATAATCCTGGAAGATTTGAGAGTCAGATGGGAAGGTCCAATGAAGCTTTACTGTGATAATAAATTAGCCATCAATATTGCACACAATCCTGTGCAACATGACCGCACAAAACACATTGAAGTGGATAGGCATTTTGTTAAAAAGAAGTTGGATAGTGGCCTCATTTGTACTCCTTTTGTTCCTACTGGAGAACAGCTAGCAGACGTGCTTACCAAAGGATTTCCTGGTACTGTTTTTCAGAGAATAACCAGCAAGCTTGGAATGGATGACATCTATTCACCAGCTTGAGGGGGAGTGTGGGAAAATAAGATTTATTAGTTGTGTACAGGCTGTTAATAGCTAGGGATTTATTGGTTATGTACAGGCTGCTGTTAATAGCTAGAGATTTACAGGCTACAGGCTGTTAATAGCTAGAGATTTATTAGTTATTGCAATCCCTGATTTCTAGGGATCAGTTTTTATTAGCTTCCTAGAATAGCGTTATTCTGATGTATATATAAGAGTGTATTCCCAATTCTTTAATCAATAGATTCGATTACCAATTTCAGTAATTTTGTCACTATTGAACCCATTTAATACTATGATAAGGGTATTAAAATTGAGTACCATCTCTTTGGAGATTGTAATGTGCCCTACTAGCCCCATGTGCAATGGCATCACAGGCCTTCAAATGAGAGAATAGTGCAAAAGATTTAGATTTGGTTTATTTATTTTTAGTTTTATAATGCTATTCTATTCAGGGATTATGGTTTTTCAATTCATGTTTTTACAATTTTAAGATGATAAAATATAAGTTTGCCTTTTGAAGACATTTAGCAATATTGAAGTTTACGAGCGTTAGTTACCATTCTTAGAGTCCTTAGAGTGAAGTGCGTATCATTGCTCGCGATTCACATTATTGGTGGGCAATTGTCCTTAGCATTCTATTAAAATGCAGCTATCTAATTTTTTGTACAAAAAGATATAATAAGAAATTAAGAATGCTTTTACTGTCTTTTGATGGTAAATAGCATGAGTTCTCTCACCCTTAATTAGTTATCCATTCATGTCGCAGATGCCCTTTTTTTTTTTTAGTTCACGATGATATTAAGAATTTTAGCAACCTAATTGCAATTGTTGTGTATTAGCGGTTAAGATTGATTTTTGGTTTGCAAACACTCCCATCTCTCGAGAATTCCACCATCCGCGGTCGATATGAAACAGCAGAGTCGAAGTCATTTCCAAAGGAGTGCCTATTGCCCACCACTCTTACCTCTCTCCGCATCTTCGGCCTTCAAAATCTGAAATCACTGAACTACAAGGGCCTTCAACACCTTACCTCTGTAGACACCCCATTTTTGCCCTCCCCTTTTAACCAACCAACCTCCCGAATCCCGAGAAGGAATGGCGTTTCCATCTCCCGAGACCACCCCTGAGGGAAAAGGGAAGGGAAAAAAATGCAGCGCGACAACCTCTCTTACACATCTTTCCATTGAGTAAATTTGTGAAGTTTTGAGTATTACATATTGTTATCAAGCTCATTTTGATGTATGAATGATGTTTCATCAGTGTATCATGTGTATAATTTCAATTATGGTTCATATTATATGTTTAATTCCAACTTTTTTTCATATTGCCTTTCACCATTAAAGTCTGCCTCTAGTACCACTCTGATATCAAAAGTAGCTTTTACTTCTCACTAATTAATTCCATTGTTGATTCATTGCTGAAATTTCGATCAAAATATCCAATTTTGAATTCAACAAAAACCTATGTCATTACATTCCAATCTTACCACATAGTTTCAACAGCTCAATATCATTTTCACCTTCCAAAACTGAAATTAACTTTTTTTCCTGTCTATATTTTGTTTTGGTTATTGTTTTTTTTTTTTCCCCGAAATATTGAAAGACAGATAATTTTAGGCGTAGTATCAAATTATGAAAAATATCAATCTATTTTAGTTTTCGCTATATAAAACTACCCTTTAAATTAATGTTCAAAAACCTTAAAACTGTATGCGGATCTCTCTCTGGGGGTGTGTGTGTTTAAGGCTCAATATTGATGGAAGTTTTTTTGGATAGATTTTAACAACCAGCCTTTGAATCAAGTTCTCATAGTAGTAACTAACCGTCTATATATTGCATCAGAATTTGTAATTTATTGCTTTGGGAGAATAATATTTTAAAACTTTTAACCTTGTAAAGGTTTGGTAAAAGATTATGGCGGACAAAAACTTATTTTAAACTTTGAAGTATACATGGTGTAACTTATCTCCCAGAAACAAAATTTAATACGCAGCACAAGAAGGTACCATACATGGTTTTTGAATAATTTTATATTTTTTCAGAATCATTACATCATACATAGTCAACATTTTCTTTCAACTGCAGCATACTAAAATTTCTCATTCAAGGAAAAATCCCTTCTCTCTCTCAACCCCAATTTAGTCCATCTCTCTGTATATTATTTATGCTGACACAATATAATAGTTAATGAAAATAAGAAGTATTTGTGCTATGGAGGAATTGGGAGTAGAATGTAAACACATCA
Organism: Cornus florida; assembly: GCF_030987335.1. Lineage (NCBI taxonomy): Eukaryota > Viridiplantae > Streptophyta > Magnoliopsida > Cornales > Cornaceae > Cornus > Cornus florida. The sequence continues at coordinate 22,891,863 of NW_026775573.1, forward strand.
CCATAGATGTACGTATGAAAAGGGAAAGGAACAAACATAAATGGGTTAAAGTAAATCACCTTGCACGGGGGTAGAGACTGTATAGCTTTACATCTTTCGATCTTCAAAGCCTTAAGCATTGGTGGCAACCCCATCTCTAGAAATGACGTAAGGCGTCCACATTCCTCTATCTCCAACCTTTCAAGATTTACTGATCTGCACAATTCCGGAGGCTCAATATTGAAGGAAGATTTTTTTGGATAGATTCTAACAACCCATAAGGCTTAGAATCAAGACTCGTAGTAGTAATTAACCCTCTAAATATTTCTTCAAATTTTTTTTTTTCCCTAGTTGGCACTCACACATACTTGTCTCTTCTGAGACTTGAACCCCTGACCTCCCTTTGGGAGGTAAGAGGCTGATACCGCTAGGCCACGGGCCTGTTGGTATTGCTTCAAAATTTGTAATACGCTTTATTTTTAATTCTAAATTAATAGATAAACAAATTGAATTTTTAACATTAGAATTCCTAACTGTCATATTTAGCTAGAATCCCCTTTGTGCATTAGCTATTACATGATCATAAGACATTCTTTTCTTCTTTAAGTGATGAAATTTAGGGATTAGATATTGTTAAAGAGAATAAATCTAATATGACTTCTGCAAGTGGCCTCCATAAGGCTTTCTTGTTTGGACCTTGTGGGGGGACCGGTGCACAAGGCTTGGCCACAATGACTTGTTCAAAGAGAAAAGTCCAATATGGCTGGAGCATAGACTTCGTGCAATTTACCATTATGCTTTACTTGGTCCTCATTTACCAGAATATTCAACATTGAAAAGGCTCTTTACAGCTACTCTTCTCTTCTATTCTCTTTCTCTCTCTCCCACCAAAAGTAAAGAACATGGCTGGAGCATTGGTGGGTGCAGCATTTCTCTCAGCTTTCCTTCAAGTGCTATTTGATCGGTTGGCTAGTCGTGACTTCATAAGCTTCTTTTTCAAAAGTAAATCTGATGATGGACTTAGAGACAAGCTGAAGATAAACTTGTTGGCCCTTCAAGCAGTGCTCGATGATGCGGAGGACAAGCAGATCACCAACAAATCAGTGAAAGCTTGGCTCGACGAGCTATAGCATGTTATCTACCAAGTTGACGACTTGCTGGATGAGATTGCTACCAAAGCCTTGAGGGACAGGTTGGAAGTTGATAATGATCTGTCCCTGACCCAAAGCAGCACAACTCAGGTTGGTTTCCGTCAATTTCTCCGTCGATCAATCAAGCAATCTCTATTACGCATTAATCAATCCGTCACCATGTCCGTTTATTTGTCTGATGACGAGATAGAGTCTAGGATGAAAGAGGTCATTAGTAAGTTGGAGTGTTTTGTTGAGCAAAAAAATTCTCTTAATTTGAGAGATGATGTTGGAAGAAAATCATCACAAAGGCTGCCAACTGCTTCCTTGATATATGAATTTGAGGTTTGTGGTAGGAAGGATGACAAAGAGAAGATAATTGAATTGTTGTTACCGGACAACGCAACTAGGAATGAGATCCGTGTGATCCCCATTGTAGGCATGGGTGGGATGGGAAAGACAACCCTAGCCCAGTTTGTATACAATGATGCTCGAGTTAATGAGAATTTTCCTATGAAATCATGGGTTTGTGTTTCTGATACATTTGATATTTTCGTGATAACAAAGAAAATTTTGGCCGATGTCACCTCCTCATCAAACAATGATATCGACAGTCTCGATCAACTTCAGACCAAGTTGAAAGAAAGCATGGCAGGGAAGAAATTTTTAATTGTTTTAGACGATGTTTGGAATGATAGTTACATTGATTGGGACCTTCTAAGAAGACCTTTCAGAGCTGGAGTACAGGAAAGTAGGATCATTGTAACGACACGCATTAACAATGTCGCATCAGTGAAGGGCACAGTTCCTAATCATCTCTTGGAGCAGTTGCCGTTTGAAGATTGTTGGTCATTATTTGCAAAGCATGCATTTGTAAATGGAGATTATATGGCTTATCCTGAGCTACAAAGTATTGGCAAAGAAATTGTGAAGAAGTGTGGAGGCCTGCCTTTAGCAGTAAAATCACTTGGAGGTCTCTTGCGGTGTAAATTTGAATTTGAGGAATGGCAAAATATATTAAAAAACGAGATATGGAATTTGGATCGAAACACTCTTCCAACTCTAAGATTGAGTTATCATTATCTTCCTTCGCATTTAAAGCGATGCTTTGCATACTGTTCTATATTTCCTAAAGATTTCAAATTTAAAAAGGAAAAGTTAGTCCAGTTATGGATAGCCATAGATCTTGTGGAGCAACTCAAAACCAACAAATCAGTGGAAGATGAAGGTAACTAGTACTTTCATAAACTATTATTAGGGTCTTTCTTTCAGAGATTGAGTCATGACACCAATTCTTATTTTGTAATGCATGACTTGATCCATGACTTAGCTCAGGATATATCTGGAGAATTTTGTTCTATGCTAGATTATGACAAGCCAGTAGATTATATCTATGAAAAAGTTCGTCATTTCTCATTTGCTCGTGGCAGACACGATGCATTTGAGAAATTCAAGGTTGTTAATGAGGTTAGGTGTTTAAGGACATTTATCTCATTTTCAAGAGACCAGCAATGTTGTTACTTAGGCAGTAAGGTACTACATGATATGTTGCCATTTCTAAGATGCTTAAGGGTTTTATCTCTGTCAAACTATCAGATTTCTGAATTGCCTCAATTAATCGAAAATTTGATACATTTATGCTATTTGGATCTCTCTCGAACAAGAATAAAACTGTTACCTGATTCAGTAACAACCTTGTGCAATTTATAGAAATTGGATTTGTCATATTGTGCATATCTCATTGAGTTGCCTGTGAACATAGGAAAACTAATTAACTTGCGTCATCTTGATATCAGAGAAACTAGATTGATTGAAATGCCGACGCAAATGAGCAAGCTGGAAAATCTCCGACATTTAACATATTTTGTAGTCGGCAAGAACAATAAATCAAGGATTAATGGGTTGAAGGAACTCTCATCTTAGGGGAAAACTCGATATTTCAGGGTTAGAAAATGTAGTCAGTGGTTTGGATGCAACAGAGGCCAATATGAAGGATAAGAAGCATCTTGAAGGATTAGTGTTGAAATGGGGTGGCGATACAAGTGATTCACAGAAGGAAAGAGATTTAGTTGACAAGCTACAGCCTCATGCAGGGGTGAAGTTTGTTAGCATCGTCAACTATGGGGGCACAAAATTTCCACATTGGTTAGATAAACCTCATTCATTTCGTAACATGGTGTCGTTAGAGCTTAGAAGGTGTGCAAATTGTTATCTGTTGCCGTCAATTGGGCAACTACCCTCTTTAAAACATCTAAGAATTGAAGAGATGAAAGAAATAACGGAGGTTGGTCGGGAGTTCTATGAGGATGCCTCTTCTTTTTCTTTTTCTTCAATCAAACCATTTCAATCTCTGGAGACACTAAGTTTTGAGAAAATGTCAGAGTGGAAGGAATGGCATGCATTAGAGGTTGGAGAGTTCTCTCGCCTTCTTGAGCTTTCTATTGTTGATTGTCCTAAGTTGATCGGCGAATTACCCAACCACTTCCCATCTCTGAGGAAACTTGAAATTTTTGAATGTCATGGGCTCGTTTCCAATAATGTCGGATTGTTGGTGCAAGGCATGTCGTCTCTTTAAGAATTGAAGATGTCAGAGATGACAAACTTGACGGAATTGCCGCAACAGCTACAACACCTGTCTTCTCTTTAGGAATTGATGATCTCAGATATTTCAAACTTGACTGAATTGCCACCGCAGTTTCAAAACCTATCTTCTCTTCAGAAATTGAAGATTTCCAGGATGCCAAACTTAAAGGAATTGCCTCCTAAGTTGTGCAGATTAATAAAACTTGAAAGGTTGGAGATAAAGAAATGCCCTAGCCTCGTGTCATTTCCGGACATGGGATTGTTGCCGATGCTTAAGACTCTGGAGATCGGTGAGTGTGAAGCTCTATAGACAATAGCATCATCAGCAGAGGGAATGAATATGATGGGCATCAACAATATTTTGCTTGAAGAGTTTCACATCTCGAATTGTTCATCTCTTGTTCAAGTGTCTTTCCCTAATGGTGGTCTACCTCTTCCTACATTGAAAGTACTTGTGATCAACAAATGTACAAGTTTAGAGTTTCCCCTGTCGGAGGAGACGGAGCACAATTACCACTCAGCCATTGAAGTTTTGACGATAACTAGAAGCTGTCATCTTCTCAAATCACTGTCGTTAGGCTTCTGCCCAAAGCTTCGTTCTTTAGAGATCAGGGGGTGTATAAATTTTGAAACGCTTTCAATTCCAGACCAAGAGTTTCAAAATCTGATGGGGCTTAGAATAGAGGATTGCCTTAGAGTGGTATCCTTTGGCTAAGGAGAACTGTCCGCTCCCAATCTGAGCTCATTTTATGTTTGGAATTATGAGAGTCTTAAGTTGCTGCCGCAACGAATGCACACCCTCCTCCCATCTCTTCAAGCATTGCTGATAGATGACTGTCCAGAAGTTGAATCATTTTCAGATAGAGGTTTGCCATCCAACTTACGTGAACTTCGCATTTATAATTGTGAGAAACTGATAAAGGGCCGGATGGGGTGGGGTTTGCAGCAAACACTCCCATCTCTTGTGAATTTCACCATCAGCGGTGGATTTGAAGAAGAAGAGTTGGAGTCATTTCCAGAGGAGTGGCTATTGCCCACCACTCTTACCCATCTTTGGATTACAAATCTTCCAAATCTGAAATCACTGAACCATAAGGGCCTTCAACACCTCACCTCTCTTATAGAACTACGCATCTGGGATTGCCCTAAGCTCCAGTCCTTGCCTGAAGAGGGGCTGCCTAAGTCCCTCTCTTACCTAAATGACAAAATTACTGAAATTGGTAATCGAATCAATTGATTAAAGAATTGGGAATACACTGTTATATGTACATCAAAAAAATGCTATTCTAGGAAACTAACTAATCCTGGAGATACACATTAACACATATAAAAAACTGATCCTTAGAAATCAGGGATTACAATAACTAATAAATCCGTAGCTATTAACAACCCGTACACAATTTCCTTATACAAGGAAAGAATCGTATTTTCCCACACTCCCCCTCAAGCTGGTGAATAGATGTCATCCATTCCAAGCTTGCTGGTTATTCTCTGAAAAACGGTACCAGGCAATCCTTTGGTAAGTATGTCTGCTAGTTGTTCTCCAGTAGGAACAAAAGGAGTACAAATGAGGCCACTATTCAACTTCAATGTGTTTTGTGCGGTCATGTTGCACATGATTGTGTGCAATATTGATGGCTGATTTATTATCACAGTAAAGCTTCATTAGACCTTCCCATCTGACTTTCAGATCTTCCAAGATTATCCTTAGCCATAGCAGTTCACATATCCCGGGTGTCATCGCTCTAAATTCAGCTTCTGCGCTGGACCTTGCAACCACATTCTGTTTTTTGCTTCTCCATGTAACGAGGTTACCACCTAGGAAGGTGCAATAGCCCGAGGTTGATCTTCTGTTAATCACGGATACTGCATAATCCGCATCTGTGTAGGCTTCAAGAGTCAGTCCTTCCCCTTTCTTAAACAGAATTCCTCTTCCTAGTGTACCCTTCAAGTACTGCAGAATTCTATACACAGCTTTGAGATGTGATTCTTTAGGATTGCGCATGAATTGGCTCACAACACTCACAGCATAAGCTATATCCAGCCTGGTATGTGACAAATAAATTAACTTCCCCACAAGTCTAACACATATTTTTGCTGTGATCTAAGAATCCCTTGCTGAGAGTGGGCTACTTCAATACCAAGAAAGTACTTCAGTTTTCCTAGCTCTTTGATCTCAAATTCCTTCACTACTGTTTCTTCAAGCTCTCCATTCCTTCTAAGTCATCTCCTGTTACTATGATGTCATCCACATAGACCAACAATACTGTCACTCTCCCTGATGCTGAGTGCTTTACAAACAATGCATGATCACCTTGACTTTGCTTACATCCCATACTGACCATCACTTTGGTAAATCTCCCAAACCAAGCTCTTGGGGATTGTTTCAGTCCATACAAAGCTTTTTTAAGCTTACATACCATTCCTTCCTTTTTCATTTGAACAAAACCCAGTCAGAATTTCCATGTAGATCTCCTCCTCAAGATCGCCATGTAAGAAGGCGTTCTTGACATCAAATTGCTGTAATCTCCAGCCACTAATAGCAGGATTCTCACAGTATTCATCTTAGCAACTAGAGCAAAAGTCTCAAAATAATCTATGCCGTAAGTTTGTGTATACCCTTTGGCAACTAATCTTGCCTTATACCTTTCCAAAGAGCAATCTGAGTTGTATTTGGTTATGAACACCCATTTACACCCAACCGGTTTCTTCCCTCTAGGCAGTCTCACCAAGTCCCAAGTCTTGTTTTTCTCAAGTGTTTCCATCTCAACCTTCAGAGCATTTTCCCTATTCTCATTTCCTAATGCATCGGATAAAGTTTTGGAAATAGGGACTGTATTTAAGCTAGTAAGAAAGGCCCTATGGTTATGAAAAAGATTCTTATATGAGATGAACAGATAAAGAAGGTGTTTGGTACAAGTTCGAGTTCCTTTTCTAATTGCAATAGGGACATCATAATCATTTTGTTCAGAGGTTTCATTAGTGTTATCATTGGGTTGAGTAATTACCTCGACATTACCAAGAGTAGATTTGGGTGATTGAACTTGCACAGGTTGAGAGATTGGTGCTCTTTTCCTTGAGTAAATCTGCAATGGACAAGTAGAGTCTCGAGTTTGCTTCCCATGTAACACTCCTTGTGAGTTGGGTGTATGAGGCTCAGCTTCTGACCGTGTGTTTGGCTCGGACTGAATGTTTGGGAGTATGTTTGACTCGGATTGATGAGAGATAGGGGCTGGAAACTCAAGGAGAAAAAAATCCCTGTCCTTAATCTTCTATGAAAGATGTCTCCCCCTAAAGATAAGGACCGTTAAAATACTGATCTTGTTCGACAAAAGTAACATCAGCAGACACATAAAATCTCCTTGTCGGAGGATGATAGCATTTGTAGCCCTTTTGGGTGGAGGAATAGCCAAGAAAGACACATTTGAGAGCTCGAGGATCAAGTTTTCCCCTGTTTTGAGAATGCACATGAACAAAGGCAACACGATCAAATATCTTTGGAACAAGATTATTAGATGCGTTAAAATTAGGAAAGAACTGTGTAAGGACCTGTATTGGACTTTTAAAACCAAGGACTCTTGTAGGAAGCCGATTGATGAGATGAGCAACGGTTAAAACAACCTCCCCCCAGTATTGTTTTAGAACATTTTTTTGGAACAAGAAAGCTCTTGTAATATCGAGAAGGTGGTCGTTCTTTCGTTCGGCCACCCCATTTTGTTGAGGTGTGCTAACACAAGAGGATTCATGTATTATGCCCTGTTTTTTGAAATACGGAGAGAGAATTTGATTAAAGTAGTCTGTAGTATTGTTAGATCGGAATCTCTTTATCCCAACACCAAACTGAGTTTTGACCATATTGAAAAAAGTTGGAAACACAGAACTCACATCCAATTTATTTTTTAACAGAAAAATCCAAGACACACGAGTACAATCATCAATAAATGAGACAAACCCCCTTGCCCCAGAAACATTAGCAACAGTGGAAGGTCCCCAAATGTCACTGTGAATCAAGGTAAATGGAACAAAAGTTCTTTTATTGCTGATTTGAAAAGAAGTACGTTTGTGCTTTGCAAGTTCACATACATCGCAATGAAAATTTTCAATGGATTAAATTTTGAACAATGAAGGAAACATTATTTTGAGAACACTAAATGATGGGTGACCAAGACGAAGGTGTTGAAGCCATATCTTGTCTTTATTGGATTTGAATGACACGGAAAGAAATGATAATGGTGACAAACTCTCAACTCTATTTTGTCCATTTGATTCTTCAAGGTAGTATAGACCATCCCTCTCCCTAGCATGTCCAATCATCCTCTTCGTGCCCTGTTCCTGAAATATACAACGAAGAGGATAAAACGTCACACTGCAATTGGAATCTGTAGTGAGTTTCTAGATTGACTCAAGATTGGTGCATAGTTTTGGGACATGGAGGACATTCTTAAGTGTAAGGTGGTCATTCAAAAAAACATCTCCTTGACCAGCCACGGTTGTCACTAATCCATCAGCTGTTATTATTTTCCTATTGCTAAGACAAGGGGTATATGAAATAAATTTTTTTGAGGAATGGGTCATGTGATCTGTAGCTCCCGAGTCAATGACCCAGGAGCTTGAGGAGACTATATCCGAAACACTAAAAACATGAGAAGAGGAGAAATGAGAGGAAATACCTGAGAACACCAAAGAACAAGTACCTGTTGCAGACGGTTTCTCCAACGTTCCCAATAGGCTTCTTAATTTCTCTATCTCTTATTTGTTGAATTTGGTAGATGGGATTCAAAGATTGTCTTCACTGTTTGATTGTGTGGTTGCCACATGTGCCTGTCCCTGTCCTCTTGGCTATCCACTCTTTTCTGACCAGGCTTTGTTCACAGTTTAAGGCTTGTCACGGGGCTTCTAGCACTTCTCCTTAGTATGGTGGAATTTTTTGCAGTATGTACACCACATAGAATCCTTGTTGAATGGTCTTGACATGTCAGCTTGCCCATTGCCTTCTCCAAAACGCTGTTCACAGCCATAATTCTTCACAGCCGTGTTTTTTGACACCAAGGCCGAACTCTCTACTATGTGAGTTTCAATCATAACACCCCTTCTTCCTTCCTCAGCAAGAACAATTGCAATTGCCTCATTTAAGGTTGGCAGATCTTCTTTTCCAAGTATTTGCACTCTTACAGCATCAAATTCAATGTTTAAACCTGCAAGAAAATCATAAATTCTGTCCTTTTCAACAAACCTCTTAAGGATAGCTGCATCTTCACTGCACTTTATCTGAATGCACTGATAATGATCCATCTCCAGCAATAGACCTTTCAAGAGGTTGGAATATTCGGTGACTGATCGATTACCCTGTTTGGTAGCGAAGATTTTGGTCTTGATCTCATAGATTTGTGCAGCATCACGTACTTTGGAATAGGTCTGCTTGACTGCTTCCCATATCTCCTTGGCCGTGCTAAAAAACATACAAGTGTCGCTAATTTCTGGTAACATAGAGCTCCATAACCAGGACATAACCATAGAGTCTTGTTCATCCCAAGCATCAAACTTAGGATCCTCCTTCTTTGGACCATTACCAAGCAAGTGGCTCAGTTTCCCTCTTCCCTTCAAGAACGTGCGGACCATTTGAGACCACTTCAGATAATTTTTCCCGTTCAACCTATACGCCGCCTAGATATTCTGCAATTCTCCTGTTGTGACAGAGCCGTTGCTTCCAGTTACAACGATCTCTGAAGTGTCGTTGGTTTCGGTGGATGCTGACATGGTTTAGAGAGAGAGGTGAAATCCACAGGTTTGATAACACTGGATTTTCACAGAACAAGAACACGAAGAAAAGGACTAGCACAGAAGGCCAAGAGAAGACGATTACCCAGAAAACGAGCCTAGAGCTCTGATACCATGACAAAATTACTGAAATTGGTAATCGAATCAATTGATTAAAGAATTGGGAATACACTGTTATATGTACATCAGAATAATGCTATTCTAGGAAACTAACTAATCCTAGAGATACACATTAATACATATAAAAAACTGATCCCTAGAAATCAGGGATTACAATAACTAATAAATCCCTAGCTATTAACAACCTATACACAATTTCCTTATACAAGGAAAGAATCGTATTTTCCCATATGGGGAATTGTCCATTGCTGAAACCATGCTGCCAAAGGGAGAAAGGTAAAGATTGGCCAAGCATTTCCCGAATCCCCCACATATATATAGATGGTGAACACATCGTTAACTTAGAGTGACAAACACTCGCGTGCTCGCATTGGATTCCTCCATTCATGCAGGAATTCCTTCACCTCAGGTATGTGCCAAAATTGTTACTTTCTCCCATCTATTGCTTTTTTCTTTTTTTTGTCCCATCTCACTTCCCTTCCACTGTCAACACCAGTAGTGTGTGTTTCTTGGAGCATTGGAAATTCTCAACTTATGACACTTGCAGTGAAACTTCAACTCTCACTCAGGCATGTGCCTCCACATTTGGCAATACAATCTTAATTAATGTTAATTCTAAAGCATACAGAATCATCACAAGTTTTTAATCGCCCACGACATGTATAATAAATCTGGTTTAATTTTGATGGACTATTGTAGATTAGTCAATATGCTTCTTTTGCAGCTAAAGACACTTTGGTCTCTGTTTGATTCTCAGAAACAATGATTGAAGGCAAAGGCAAATTAAAAAAAAAAAAAAAAAAAAAAACAAGTAGAAAAAAATGAAGGCAAAAGAATGTGGAAAAAGAAAACATTCCATAGGTAAAAGTTTTTTTTTTTTCCTTTACAGGTTCCTAAACTTATGCTTTTTTTCTGTATGGTAAATTGTTTTGTTATCCTTTCTCCGATAAAATAAAGATATATTGTTTTCTAATAAATTATAAGATTCCTTTTTAATTTTCCTTCATGTTTTATTTTCTCACAATTTTCATTACAAGTTACAACCAAACAAGACCAAGAAATAGATTTAGGTTCTATTTTTTTAATTTTTATTATGCTATTCTATTTAGGGATTATGGTTTTTTTATTCATGCTTTTACAATTTTAAGATAAAAATAAGTTTGCCTTTGAATGCATTTAGCAATGTTGAAGTTTGCATTAGTTACTATCCCTAGAGTGCAGTGGGCGTTATTGCTCACAATTGACATTATTGAGTAAGCAATATCCTTTGCATTCCAGTAAAATGTGGCTATCTAATATTTTTAAACAAAAAGCTATAACAAGAAATTAAGAATATTCATGTACTGACTTTAGATGGTTGATGTCACGAGTTCTCTCACATTTAATTAGTTATCCATTTATGATGCAGATGCCACTTTGTTTTTAGTTTATGATGAGAGTGAGAATTTGAGCAACCTAATTGCAACTGTCTCATATATATGTGTTTCAGCGACTAGGATTGCTTTTTAAGAATACTACTTACTATTGAATTATTGATGGTTAGATTATTTTAGAGGACCTACTTCAATTTTCTTCTCAGTTAATGCTATTAAATAATACTCTTCAGAATTTTTCTTTGAATAAGAAATTTTAGTATGCTGCAGCAGAAGGAAAATGTTGGCTTCACTTTGTTTCTCCATATACGATGGTTAATTGATTCTGATATATGGTTCTGATATAATATAAAATGATTCAAAAACAATGTATGGTTTCTTGTTGTGCTGAGCACTAAATTTTGTTTCTAGGAGATAAGTTACACCAAATTCCTTTGGGGTTTCTGTTAAATTTCTGATTATTCAAACATATTTTAAACGAAGTTCTTGTCAGACATTAGAGTTTAGACTATGAATTTCTGTGTGGATGGTTCACTATTATTATTTAGCTTCTAAAAGGCATCTAATCTATGCTCTGTTTTTTAATTTTTAATTTCATGAAATTCAATTATTGTCTAACCAAACAAGTATCTGCTTGGGAATGGATCTGTTAAGAACAACCAAAACAAAAGATACAACAGCCAGAAACTTCAGCTGATAAAAGTATGAATATGGGGCCATTTAAAGCACGATGTTTTTGCTGCATCATCATTATGAATATTGTAGTAATTAACACTATATTTATTTTCATATATTTCATGATTTTTAATTTAATTTTTTCCTATTTGCAGTCATAACTAAAAACCGTGATGCAAATCATCCTGAAGAGACCTCAAACTCAGATGGTGGTACATCCTCTCATGATTTGTACTCCCGAGTAATGGGAGAAGGAAAAGGGGGCTGTGTTTGCATTTATGGCTTAGGTACACCTTCTGACATTTGGGGCTGATCTCCTATTCGGGTGGAGCTTTTGAGGTGAGTGACACAGTCTGAGGGAGAGGTTCCTGTTGTATGTGCAGAATTTCAAGAGACAGTGTTTAATTTGAAGGCAGAGTATAATGAACAACTTGAAAGTCTAAACCAACAAATAGCCACGTTATTGCATCATCATATGCTAATGCTAGTGGACTGGTACAGTTCTTAACGTTCTTGTGTTCTTATCCATGTGAGTATATTTTCTTTATAAGTGTTTTTTATAAGTTAATTTTATGGTCATAGGTTTTGAAGTCTTCCGCCACTCTAGGAGAGTCACCAAGTTCTGGTTGCAGTCATGACACTCCACGTTTGGTGAGCACCCTAAAAGCCATACAACTTTTTAGTGCCTTATAATTTATATGTTATTCTGCTATGATTCTTATTATGTTCTATTGAAATGCAGGGCCAGTTGAAGCAGAAAGCAAGAGGGCAAGGCAAGTCCAGCAATATATATTGCATCCATCACATCTTATCACTTGTCTACCAGAGCACTATGATCTTATTTGGGAAACTCTATTTTTTATGCTTCATTGGGAAAACTAGTTTGTTATGTAAATATATTAAGATTTGACATACTAAAACAGAGAATTTGGATGTTTAGTATATGTTGGATTTGAATGTTGACTGCAGTATTAATTCACTTGCTTTTAGATCTCAGTTTAGTGTGTGATTCTTATTGAAAATGATGAAATACTCTCTCAACTTATTGTAAGACAAAAATAAGTTATCGGAGTCCTTTTTTTTTTTCCTTCATATTTTATTTTCTCACCGTTTTCCTTTACAAGTTACAAGCAAACAAGACAATTATAATGAAGTACTCTATCAACTTCTTTTATTTCCCTTTTGATTTCAGATTTTCAATGGATTCTCCAAAGAACTGCTTAACATCCGGTTTTCTTGGAACTTGCAGAGTTATAGAGGGAAATATTGATCTCAGGCAAGTCACATTTTCAATACAAATTTCACTCAATTTCTCTTACATGAGCCACTCAGCCACATGCTGGAATTTTAGTTTGCATGACTTATTAATTACTTTTATTTGTTTGATACAATTCTTGACATGCTTGTAAATTTTGGTATCTTCCACCAGCAGCACTATGGTTTGGGCTTATGAAGAGCAAGCCCCTCAATGTTCTATTAGTTGCAATCTATAGTAGGGGCATGCTGGAAGAGAACCGATCACGATAATAAGGTATTTTTTCTTGATTGCCTCTACATTGTGTATATACCCCTTCAGTATGAATAGTGTATTTGGGCATCTTGTTTGGGCTGCTGGATTTATGTTCTTAATTTCATGGTTTGGATAAGTTTGCCACATTTAGCAATATTGAAGTCTGCGTTAGTTACCATTCATGGAGTGAAAAAAATGGATGTTATTGTTCACACTTTTGGCATTATTGACTGGGCAATCCAGTAAAATGTAGCTATCTAATATTTTAATACAAAAAGCTAAGCTATTTTAAGAATTTAATGCTTTTGATGTCTTTAGATGGTTGATGGCATGAGTTCTCTAACCTTAATTTGTTATCCATTTCATGATGCAGATACCACTTTCTTAATATTTTCTTCTCTCTTTCGGTTTTTGTAATGTTTCCGATTTTTTGTATTTTTCCATTTTTCTGGAAATTCATTGACATAGGGGTATTTCGGCCTTTTCACATTTTTCATACGGGATTGTGGTTAGGTCCAGTTGCATTTTGTGCATTTTAATTTATGTGATGATGTAGTATTAAGTGGTGGTGCACTTATATGTGTTGTGGTGTGAAATTGATACAAAAGAAAAAGGAAAAAGAAAAGAAATTCGCGGGACCCACCACCCACTTAGTTTATGGTTTAGAAACCATTTCTTTTCCTCCATTCTCTCTCTCCCCGTCACTTTCTCTCTTCCTCCCTTTCTTCTTCATTTTCTTTTTCACTTTGGTTTCAAGTTTTGAATCTTGATAACTGACTCAATTCTTGGAGTTTTGGTGTACCGTTTGAGGCAAAACGAAGCCCACGACAAGCTCTACGCGGTAGTACCATCAATTTCAGTTTCGGGCCTTCCCTTGGAGTTCGAAATTCTTGACCCATTTTAAGGGTTTTGTGCAATCTTGAGGTAGGGGCCCTTAATCCACGAAATTCTGTACCTGAGTGAATTAATTCCCTCTAATTGTTGCTTAATTTGATTAATTGTTTGATATCTAGAGAATTGTTGATACATATGCATATATGTTAATTAAGTGACTATGTGTGTTAATGGTTCTATGTGAAGAGCATGTGTAAGAATTGACTATATGTATTCATCTTGCTAGATTCTTGTTGTTTGAAAGCATGTTTTGATTTTTCTTGATATTCTTGTGAGTTATGCCATGTTGCTTAAATTTGACTAGTTGTGGAAAGATGAGTATATGCATGTCCTTGAAGCATCCATGCATTGACATTGGGCATGAAAGGGAAGAAATGATTTTGAAATAAAAAGGAAAATTTTGGGGAAAGAGTTTTGATGAAAAAAAAAAAAAAAAACACTGTTTTATGAAAACCCGGTCGCCGCGGGGGTACCAAAGGGCCGGAAGGTTAATATAGCCTAGAGGGAATTAGGAAGTCGCCCTAGCGTGGTTGAGCTAGCTGGGCCCCATAATGACGCCGCGGGGGTACCAAGGGTCAGGGACAGTAGCCAATCCTTCTCTCATGTCGCTGCGGGGTCACCAAAGGGCGGGTTATATTAACAATTTGAAAGTGATGGTTTGAAAGTGAAAATGAGGAGAGACATTGTCATACATTGCATTGCATAACACCTCCTTGTTTATACTTGAAAGTTGATTGTTATATGGTTTTATCCTAGCATTGTATGATCCCCATTTCCCATTGCTCTATTCTTTGTATGGATTCACGGGGACACAAGAAGCATGTCTTAAGTGCTACCTACTGAGCTTTATGCTCACCCTATTATTTAATAAATTTTTCAGGAAACGGGAAAGAAGTGGAGGATGACTTTCCACCACAGGCCTAATTTGAATTAGAAGACTTCTTTTGGCTATTTTTGTATTAAGTCCCATATTTTTTGTAAAATCTTAGTTTGTTATATTTGGTATAGAGATTTGTGAACTCTTATTATTGTAACTATATTTTGGGACTGTAATTATGATAATTTGGATTAAACGGCATGTAAATGTTCCACCATGAGATGAACCATGTTGAGGTATAATGAACGGATGAATGGGATGTTGGAGTATATTATTTGTATTATGTGTTGGGACAGGTTGGAGGTGTTTTGAAAGGCCAGGAAGGGCCATTGCATTTTTTTTATTTGAGCAGGTTGTGATAGTCCCCTTTTTAGGGGAGGTCATACCGAATTTTTTTTTTTTTATATAAACGGGATCAGTTTAGGGTCGTTACAAATTTGGTATCAGAGCGATGGTTCGAAAACCTTAGGACGACGGGTAGAGGCCTATGTAGGATTGCGTGGGAAGTTGTTTACATTGCGTGTGAGATTATTTGTTACGTGTTTAGATATTTGAAGAAGCATGCTAAATTGTTTACTTGTCTATATGCTACATGTTAAAGTGTTTAAATGTTTGAGCAGCATGCTTACTTGTTTACTTGCTTAGTTGCTTGTGTTTAAGGTTCTGAAAAGCATGCTCACTTGCGTACTTGCTTATTTTCTTACGTGATTACATGCTTATATGGCATATGTGTGTATCACTGACTTAAATGATCCATGAGTAGGTGTTATGGTTTCAATATGTAGTTGTTTAGCATGCGCGCTTTTATGTTGTATTGGTTCTATGAGGTTTCACTTACGACTAGGGTAGGTATTAGCATTGTGGGCAAGGGTGATGTGAGTAACACGATCTTTTGAGTCCGATTTGAACTGAATGTGTCGTCCCACTAGGAGTCTTTTTCCTAGAGACTGGCAATGGTGAAAAGGTTTGATCTTAGGTGTCTTCCGGGACTGAAGTCCTCGTTTTCTTGCACGGGCGAGGGTTTGTCTTGTGTTTCCTATGTGTAGTAAGTGGATTCTTGGGATAATGGATTCGTAGGGTATGGTGTGTGAGTCATGGGATCATTTCGTGTAAGCAAAGTTGATTGGATGTCATCGGACATGAGGTGGTATGTAGAGTATGACTTGTGAGGTTCTAGTGCTGTATGGGTTGAGCAAGGTTTGTATTTGGATTTTTAATTAGAAGTTCACTGATGTTAAGGTTGAGAGTTGTCCCTTAGATTATTGTTTGGGAGTAAAAGTTGAGGTTGATCTTGAGTTGGTGACGAGATGAGTAAGTTGCACCTTTTGTTATGATTCCATTGAGGAAGGCAGAAGCTAAGTGTGATGTTGTTTGGTGACCATAGAGTGTTGGTCACAGATTGTGTTAAGCCAGGATAAGGAGTGACCTCTTGGGGCTTGGTGGCTTGTTCTATTTGATTTATTTGTTTTGTGGCCTTATGAGCGGGTGTGTGTGAGCGTGTGCAGGTGGCACCAGAAGGCTACCACACAGAGCGAGCTACGGGTACACAACTCAGATGAAATCGATGTGAACATTCCATTGTGTTGGATGGTAGTCACGGTTGTAGGTGTAACCTGAGTGTCTAGTTAGATACCAATTAGAGACCATTGTTTTGTAGTTGTCGTCTACTTCAGTTTATGTGATTGACCATTTAGCGTAGTGTTTGTTCTCCTCCTAGGGACTGTTTCTGTAGTACGCCACGTATGATTCTTTTCTTGTAACGGGTTGTTGACTAAGGTGTCAGGTATCACGAGTGATGTGTGTTTTCATATCGAGTTAGCGTCACTTTTGAATGAGCGATTGGTTAGTAAAGGCTTGTTGTTTCCAAGGGATTAGAGTTTGCGCATCTATCTTGGGAAGGATGATCATGGGGGTGTTAGTACTTGAGGTTCCTGTATTGGAGAGTAAGTCAGTTTGGGAGTGATCTCAGTATTCAGGAGGACAACAGTGATTAATCGCATCGTTGATGGTTTCGAGGTGACAGTTGAGTGTTAAGCGTCTTGGTTCTTATGCTCATTTTATTTTTGAGGATTTGTCGGCATGGCATTGCCGTATAGAGGTTCTTTTCTAGTGGAAAATAGTGGCAATTGTAGAAAAGTACCGAGAGTGATGCTTATTCTCTTGTTATAATGGTGATCTCTTAAGGATGTTTGAGGAAGAATTCCTTAGTAATGGTTTAATGGTACGGTGGGACGATTGGTTAAACTGTTGATTTGGGTGAGTGGCAGTGATGTTTAGTGTTGAAGAGTTTAATGTTCGAGGTATAATTCGAAGGTAAGTTGAGAATCATGAGTGTTGTTATGTGCTGACAGGTATGTGATGGGATGGTATGCCAGTGAGGCGCTTGTGGACGGTTTAGTCTTTGGAACCTGATCGATAAATAGGTGTTGCCATGTAGGCATCTTTTTCCTTGAAGAGTCAGTGAGTTATTATGACTGAGGTCACGGGTCTTGCGCGTACAGTAATTGAGGCAGTGTCGACTTCAAAGGGTAGAGATGGAACAGGTGATCAAGTGTCGTTGTATTTCATGGAGTTTTTCATTGGGTGATTATCAGGTAGGATGGCACGCAGTGTCCAACGTACAGTGATGATTCCTAGTGTCAGTATGTTAAGGACGTTGGTGTTTTTATCTGATTAGTTTTGGTTAGCATAGTGTTGCGGAGAAGTGTGTGTGAGGTCTTTGTGTTGATAGGTGTGACGGTTTGTTTGTGGCGAGGTCGCCTAGATTGTGTTCGTAATTTTGTATGTGATTCCAGTTGGTTCGTAATTTTGTATGTGATTCCAGTTGGTGTTCTCCTTGTGCGTAAGGAGTTCTTTTTGTCTCAGGTGTGATTGAGTGTCCATGGTTGGACGACCGGTGAGTAGTGTATGATAGGGTGTCTGGTTCATTAAGGTGTGAGTTGTTGGTTTCTTGTGAGAGCGGGATTTATTACCCTTCCATTTGTTCTAGTCTTGGCAAGGACGTTGTTTGTTGTGGGTCTTGTCTATGTCTAGGAGTTGTGCGCGTCCGTGGATGGACGGATTTGTGAGTGGGTGTGGTGTTGTTAAAGTTCGTCAATTGAGGTTCTGATTGAAGAAGGTCGACTTACTTCTACGGAGGGACGTATAGCCTTTAGTTTTGTGGTGTTCGTTTTGAGAATGGTTTTGATTGGTAGGATATGAGTCACGGGTCGCCGAATAGGGGATAGTGTTTTCGATGTTTAGTACTAGTGGTGATGGCTAGGAAATGTGTCGTAAATCGCAACTTGAGGATAACTAGGTGATGTGACTCATGTGTTTGGGTGTTTTTAGAGGTGATTGATTCTAGTGGTGTCTTGAGGACTAATGTTAGTATCGTTTGAACGTTTTGCAGCTAAAGCGTGATTATGGGATTCTGTTGAAGAACTGTAGGAATGATTGACCTTGGTTGTGAGGTTTTAGGCATGAGACGATCGTATCGAGCATTTTGAAGAGGTAAGAATTAAAACGAATGGTGTTATGGAATTGTTTACCTGGTATGAGTATTATGAGAAAATTGGAGAGCTTTGATGCTGATCGATGATTGAGACATTCGGTGCTATGTCATTTTGTTTGTTATGGTTATATAGTTAAGGTATTATTGAGATTACGAGGATAGGTATGTGACTGTATAATTGTTGAGGTTGTGTAAAGCGATAGATGATTAGAAAGTGGATCTTATGGTTGTTTTGTGGACTGTATATGTGTTTGAGGTTTAGACCTGAGGACAGGAACGATATCTGTGTTGAGATCAGATCGATGATGAGAATGGCCTGGCCAACCATTTCTCCTGAATCAATCCTTCTTTGGCACGATGTCGGGTCAAGGGTCAATGATCGTTCCGACTTGTTAGTGATTGTGAGATTATGGTACTGTACGTTGTGTGGGTGTGACAATGTGGACTTACATGATTTATCTTGGGTGACGAAAGGTGTTAGGTGGTATTGGGTGTTTGATAACGGGTTAGTGGTACAATCATTGATTCTTAAAGATCTTGTTTCGAGAAATTGTGCCTTGGGCACAGGATAGTACGCTTTATTGGTTTGGAGATTCATGATGTTATAATTGTTGGGAGATTCATCAATCAGTTATCTAGAGGTTGACCAGTATAATAATTATCGATTAGTGTGGTTGGTGGTCATTGTATGATGTTGTGGGAGTATAGTCGTATGTTGGATGACGAGTATTGGTTGGACAGAGATGTGTAGATGGGGTTTGAGTCTGATTGTGTGCTGGATGAGGTTCCTCATTTGAGGTCTAGGTTGTCCTTTAGAAGGATGAGTGTGATAGGACGCTGTCATGTTCCGGGGTCTTGTGACCATTCTTCTTCGAGCTCCGAAGTATTATGTAGCAGTGTAGAGGAAACCAGTGTTGGTCTTAAGTCGAGTATAGGATTCAGTGGGTTTTGCGCATAATGTTGTGAGTGATGAGTTCCCTCATGGGGTGGTGATCGTTGAGTTTTCTGGCGGCAGTGTGTGATTGCCTGTTGGCGCTGGTGTCAAAGGCAATATGGTTATTGAGTTCTTAGTCTCGAGATTTTGTGAGGAGTTCTCGGAAAGACTGTGGTTGTGAGTCTCCTCCTTTTAACGAGGGTAGATTTCGAAGACGAAATCTCTTTAAGGAGGGTAGATTGTAACATTTCCAATTTTCTGTATTTTTTCATTTTTCCGAAAATTCATTGACACAGGGGTATTTCGGCCTTTTCACATTTTTCATATGGGATTATGGTTAGGTCCAGTTGCATTTTGTGCATTTTAATTTATGTGATGATGTAGTATTATGTGGTGGTGCACTTATATGTGTTGTGGTGTGAAATTGATACAAAAGAAAAAGGAAAAAGAAAACAAATTCGCAGGACCCACCACCCACTTAATTTATGGTTTAGAAACCATTTCTTTTCCTTCATTCTCTCTCTCCCCGTCACTTTCTCTCTTCCTCCCTTTCTTCTTCATTTTCTTTTTCACTTTGGTTTCAAGTTTTGAATCTTGATAACTCACTCAATTCTTGGAGTTTTGGTGTACCGTTTGAGGCAAAACGAAGCCCACGACAAGCTCTACGCGATAGTACCATCAATTTCAGTTTCGGGCCTTCCTTTGGAGTTCGAAATTCTTGACCCATTTTAAGGGTTTTGTGCAATCTTGAGGTAGAGGCCCTTAATCCACAAAATTTTGTACCTGAGTGAGTTAATTCCCTCTAATTGTTGCTTAATTTGATTAATTGTTTGATATCTAGAGAATTGTTGATACATATGCATATATGTTAATTAAGTGACTATGTGTGTTAATGGTTCTATGTGAAGAGCATGTGTAAGAATTGACTATATGTATTCATCTTGCTAGATTCTTGTTGTTTGAAAGCATGTTTTGATTTTTCTTGATATTCTTGTGATTTATGCCATGTTGCTTAAATTGGACTAGTTGTGGAAAAATGAGTATATGCATGTCCTTGAAGCATCCATGCATTGACATTGGGCATGAAAGGGAAGAAATGATTTTGAAATAAAAAAGAAAATTTTGGGGAAAGAGTTTTGATGAAAAAAAAAAAAAAAAAACTGTTAATATAGCCTAGAGAGAATTAGGAAGTCGCCCTAGCGTGGTTGAGCTAGTTGGGCCCCATAATGACGCCGCGGGGGTACCAAAGGTCAGGGACAGTAGCCAATCCTTCTCTCGTATCGCCGCGGGGTCACCAAAGGGCGGGTTATATTAACAGTTTGAAAGTGATGGTTTGAAAGTAAATATGGGGAGAGACATTGTCATACATTGCATTGCATAGCACCTCCTTGTTTATACTTGAAAGTTGATTGTTATATGGTTTTATCCCGGCATTGTATGATCCCCATTTCCCATTGCTCTATTCTTTGTATGGATTCACGGGGACACAAGAAGCATGTCTTAAGTGCTACCTACTGAGCTTTATGCTCACCCTATTATTTAATAAAAAATTTCAAGAAACGGGAAAGAAGTGGCGGATGACTTTCCACCACAGGCCTAATTTGAATTAGAAGACTTTTTTTTGCTATTTTTGTATTAAGTCCCATATTTTTTGTAAAATCTTAGTTTGTTATATTTGGTATAGAGATTTGTGAACTCTTATTATTGTAACTATATTTTGGGACTGTAATTATGATAATTTGGATTAAACGGCATGTAAATGTTCCACCATGAGATGAACCATGTTGAGGTATAATGAACGGATGAATAGGATGTTGGAGTATATTATTTGTATTATGTGTTGGGACAGGTTGGAGGTGTTTTGAAAGGTCAGGAAGGGCCATTGCATTTTTTTTATTTGAGCAAGTTGTGGTAGTCCCCTTTTTAGGGGAAGTCATGCCGAATTTTTTTTTTTTTATAAACGGGATCAGTTTAGGGTCGTTACAGTTTTTTACGATGATAGTGAGAATTTGAGCAACCTAATTGCATTTGTGTATTAGCGTCTAAGATTGCTTTTTGAGAAAACCACTTCCTATTAATGGTCAGATTATGTTAGAACTCAGAAGACCTACTTTTATTTTCTTCTGAGGTAGTACTATGTGAAATGATACTCTTCATGATTTTTCTTTGAATGAGAACTTTTCGTATGCTGCAGCTGAATGAAAATGTTGGTTTATTGATTCTGATATATGGTTTTGATATAACATAAAATTATTCAATGACCATGTATGGTTTCTTGTTGTGCCGAGCATTAAATTTGTTTCTTGGAGATAAGTTACACCGAATTCCTTTGAGGTTTCTGTTTAATTTCTGATTATTCAAGCATATTTTAAACTAAGGTTTTGTCAGCCATAAGAGTTTAGACTATGAATTGCTGCGTGGATGATTGACTATTTTTATGCATCTTCTAAAAGGCATTTAATATATGCTCTGTTTTTCAATTTTAATACTTGACTAACGAAACAAGTATTTGCTAGAGAATGTATCTGTTAACGAGAACAACCAAAACAAAATAAACAACAGCCAGGAACTTCAACAGTTACTTATGAATATGTGGCTATTTAAATCATAATATTTTTGCTGCATCAGTTTACGAATATTATTGTAATTATTTCATTATCTTTTTTACTTCATATCATTTTTGTGTTGCTTCATTTTATTATTATTATTATTTTCCTATTTGCAGTCACAAGTAAAACAACTTGCTGCAAATCAACCTGCAGCTTAGGTCCTACACTTTGCTGAATTTGGGGGCCATCACCTTCTCGGGTGGAGCTTTTGAGGAGGTCGACACTGACACAGTCTGATGAAAAACTGGAGACTGTAAAACAACAAAATGGCCATGTTATTGACGACCATGTACTCTTATGATGTTGTGTTGAAACTTGAAATGCAACCATGTTTTTTTATGTTTCATTCGGAAAACTGGTTCGCAACGTAAATTTACTAAGATCTGACATACTGTACCAGAGAATATGGAAGTTTTGTATGGTATATGTTGGATTTGAATGTTGACTGCTGTATCTCAAAATATTTACCTCAAAAGTGTTGAATGTTGATAGCTTGTCTTGCAGTTCATTTAGACAACCTGAGCTTAGTGACCTCTTGGAGAGTGAGCTCAGGTTCTGCAGAGTTGCATATTTATATGGTGAATAGGATTGTAATCAACAAAGATGGATGAAAATTTTGATCTTTTCTTGGTCTTTACTTCCCACGGAGGGTTATATTCGTTGGGTAAAAAAACTAAGTTGTTTGAGACAACGGAAACAAGCAAACGAACATAGAGATCCGAATAACAAATAATAAGTAACAATGCAAAGAAACGCAATATTTAACAGCTGAAAACAGAATTCTCAATGTTTGAAAATAAAATATGGAAGTCCATTGCGAAGTGTTTCATTAATGGCGGTATAGATTTGGTGTTGGTTTTGGGGGGAGGCTATCCCACCCAGAGAGATTGTAGGGTTCCTCCCGCGCTAAATTGCCGCCTAATGTTGGGTCAAAGAAACAACGCATAAACTATGGTTTAGAAGGGACTATGTGGCCAAAGAAAAATTTAACTGGCCCAACTACACGAACAGTGAACTGGACTGAATCCAAGTCCGAATCCGCAAAACCTTCGTAGGATTTACAAACCCAGTGTGGTAGGCACCTTTTACAGAAAGTTGTCATTATTGGTCAAAGCCCAAATTTTTGTATCCTCTTATTTTAATTAATTTATTATTATGCTCTTTTTTATATTATAAAATATAACATTATTAGACTTACCTATCTCATTTCATATAAAATATTTTTTAGATCAAAATTTATTTTATAACCACCAAACAGGTGTGGGGGTATTACTCGAATTGCAAAAAAATCTTTAACGTTGTGGCCCATTCTAACTCAAACTAAGTATAGTGCTAATTGTCTCGGTTTTGACAATAAAAAATAAAAAATTTAAATTACTTACTCAAATGTTTAATGATTTATTAGGAAATTTGTTGAATTTTCACGATAACAAAACAATTTAATCGCACAATTATAATCACCTCACAATTTAATCACATATGAAATATTCATCATCATCGTTTCCATATCGTGTCCAAGTTGTCAAACATAAACATGAATGTCTTATATGAAAAGCTTTAATGAAACTCCAATCACAACCGACAAAAACTTTGTCGTTTCCATCAATCAGCAACACCAAAACTTCATTCTTGTTTGCCGGCACAATATATATATATATAAAATAAACAGTACAATACAATACAATACGAAGAGACCAATTAGGGCAAATAAATATAGTAAATAAGCCTACTTTCACAAGACACAGAGAAAATTCAGAAAGTCATCGCAGCATATATATATATATATATATATATATATATATATATTCATAGGTACGCTATAAAATCCGTTTCACTATTCTATTTTATCCTATAGGCTCAGAGACTCACCAATTTAATATAAGTCTTTTTTGGTGACTTGTGAGAAAATGTTTCTTCAAGTAAAATATTTTTCACCAAAAAAGTACTGAAAATGTTGTTTGGAAAACATTTTTAGGTCAAAATAAACAGAGCCTTAATGGAGTAGATATTTTGTTTATTGATTATGCAATTATCCTTCATGTGTTGTATTGTGTGTGTGTCTCAGTGTCTGCATATTGAATAAAAATAAAATTATTTTTTTATTTTTTTTATTTTAACATTAAATAAATATTTTATCCCAAACAAAAATGAACTTCATTAACGAGGTTTGCAATGCGCATTAAATAAAGAGTCAACAAATTGAATACTGATTCATTTTTTGGGTAATCTGAAACTTCTTTGAACAACACCAAAAACCCTAGTCTAACTACACCAAACTTCGGCCCGTCAATGGGGGCTAAAAACATAATGCTGCATTGGCTTATCTTAAGTCAATAGAGCATCTGGGCAGCAGGCAAAGTAGATAATATTTGTGAAAAGAGGAGAGAGAGAGAGAGGGGCGGTGTGCAACTTACCATCAATACGCTATTTGTGGCCCTCACATCAGATTATCTATTGCGTTCTCTGTAGATAGAGCATCGTTTGGAGTACCGCCACTTATTTTTTGGCTTTCTTTATTCACTTGTTTTGTGTTGAATTGTACAACTCCGAAAACGGTAATAAAACGGCTATTCTTAAAGAGTAATAAACGGCTATATTATTTAGCCTATAAATACTAATTCTCATCTTCAATAATTCTCTCTCAATATTTTTTTTTTAACATTCATCTCTATGGATCCTCAACCTCCATTTTATCGCCCCCATCTCAACCTCCATTTTATCGTCCCCATCTCAACCAATCTCATAACTCCGAATTACCACCGCAATCCAATTATAATTTGGATTCTTTAATTTTTTTTCAATCCAAAAATTCATCTCAAGCCCAATACTCTTATTTCCCTTACCAACCTTCTCAATACCAATCCGTACCACATCCCCAATTCCAACCTCATTACCGATTATAACCTTCTCAATACCAACCATATCAATCCCAATCCTCTCAGTTCCAACCATCTCTATCCCAACCATCTCAGTTCCAACCATCTCTATCCCAACTATCTCAATCCCAAACTTCTCAATCCCAACCATCTCAATTCCAACCTTCTCAATCCCAAACTTCTCAATCCTAACCATCTGAAACCCAACGTAATTCTCGGCGCTCGAAAACAAATTGGTCCATTGAAGAAGATGAAGTATTATGCAAAACATAGGTTGACATTGGGGAAGATCCAATAACGGGTTCGGATCAGAAGCAAATCACGTATTAGGGACGAGTCCATGAAAATTTTATTTGGCAATCAAGGGGCACGACGTCCTGAAATGTACCAAGTTTGCAAAATTGTTTCTCACACATTAAAAAAATTGTGGAAAAATTTTCTGGATATTACAAACATATCTAACATCATACTCCTAGTGGCTTCAACATTGAAGATGCAGTAAGTTTTTTACTTTGTAAATTTTTTAAATTTTTTTTTAATTGGCAATCTAACTAATTTCATTTATTTTTTATTTTTTATAGCTCAATGAAGCAAGAAATTTATTTAAAGCGTCAGAAAATGAGCCATTTAAGTTGAACCACTATTAGTGTATTTTAAAGAATTCGTCAATGACAAAGGGAAAAATAAAAGAGCAGTGGAGATCGATATGAATGAGCCTGGGAATTGGCCAGAAACTGTTTAACCTACTTCGTTAACAGTCCAAACCAATCCATCTACTCCGTCAACACCTAGAGTATCAACACTAGCTTTTGTAAACTTTGGCGACGACGATTCACCTGTAATTAGTGTTGAAAGTTCGCATGGCATTGTATGACCTCCTGGACGAAAAGCATCTAAGAAGGGTCGCAAAAAAAAAAAAAGCAAAGAGGAGGTACAACATAACTTATTTCTAGAACAATTTAAAGATTTTACCCATCAAAGTAAGTTGATGAATGCCTTAGCGGTCGAATCTCAAAAAATGAAATTGAAAGCTACATTCGATTTAGGCTTGGAGCAAGAACATACAAAAAGAATGGAGATTGAGGCGCAACAAGAAATGAAAAAGTTGGAATTTGAGCGGAAGCAACTTGATTTTGAAAGAGAAATGATGCTTAAAAGTCCAAATGACGCTCCAACGGTAGCAACAAAAGCATGAATCATTGATCAACAAAATGAAATTTATGCACATTTCAGTAAAATGGGTAATTTGTGAAGCTATGTAATGTAATTTTCTTTTTCTACCTATGGGAAACTAATGCAATGTAATTTTCTTTTTCTATCTGTGAAAAGTTAATGTAATGTAATTTCTTTTTTTCTATCTGTGGGAAGCTAATGTAATTTTTATTTATATATGTAATGGATATTTCTTTAAATTTCTTAACAAATCTAATCGAAACAAATAATTTTTAAAATATTGTTTATTCATCAGCATATAAAAATTACATTTTATTCTACTACAACAAATTTAAGCATCTTCATCACCAAATTGATTCCACAAATGTTCCATGAGATCTCTCATAAGATCGGCATTGTCTGATCTATTGCGAATCCTACTTAGGCGAAAGGAAATGTGTGCCGCCAACATTGATGGGTTTCGAACGTAACGTGGAAGGGAGATTGGGTCATTTGTCGAAGGTGTCCATTGCAAAATGTGTTCGCCCTCGTCTTCAATGATCATATTGTGTAATATGATGCACGTTCTCATTATCTTGTTTAGATATTATGTACTCCAATAAAGTACCGATTGATGCGTTATAACCCACCTCATGTGCAACACGTCGAACGCCGGTTCTACATCTTTCCTAACAGCTTCTTGTTTGTTAGCAAATAATTTCTCTTTGACTGTTGTTGGGTGCGGGATAGTCTGCATCAAAGTTACCCACTTAGGATATATACCATCAGATAGGTAATACTCCATTGTATGTCGATACCCATTCACCACGTAATTAACTGAAGGCATTGAATCATTGATCATGCTCTTGAATATTGGGGAATGATCGAGAACATTCAAGTCATTGTGTGAACTAGCCATACTAAAGAAAGCATACCAGATCCACAGATTTTTCGATGCAACGGCCTCCAATATGAGGGTAGGTTTATGGCTTCTTCCCATATGCATGCCATGCCATGTTATGAGGCAGTTCTTCCATTCCCAATGCATACAATCTATAGAGCCAAACATACCTGAAAAATCTCTCTCTTCCCCTTCTCGAAGCAAACGTGCAATGTCGTTTGCATTTGGTGAACATTGGTACTGCTCCACATACACAGCAATTATAGCATCACAAAACCTCTTCAAGCTTTCGATCGCAATGCGCTCAGAAATCTTTATATACTCGTCACAAAGATCAGCTGAAATTCCATATGTGAGTATACGGATTGCAGCGGTCATCTTCTGTATAAGAGTGAACCCCATACGACCGAGGGCATCGGGTTTCTGGATGAACCATTCGTCATATGTTGTAACACCGTTCAAAATACGAAGAAACAACTCTCGTTGCATCCGAAACCTTCTACGAAATATGTTTGGTGGAAAAATCGGATTTTCAGCAAAGTAATCTCGGAATAGCCGTTGTGCCTTCTCCTCTCGATCACGTTTAATATACTTTCTCTTACGAGGTTGAAAGAATGCCCGTACCCTATCAGGCGATAATAATCTGCTCACATCGTTCATCCTTTTTCGATGGATTTCAAAAATATCTTCCCCATCTGAATCTGACGAATTCAATGGAGAAATAGACTCAGAGGCGGGTATATCTCCTACCGGTGAAGCCATTGTTTTTTTTGTATAAGAAATATGAAGATTCAAAAAATAGAGAATGGGCTTGAGAATGCAAAGAAGTTGACTTGATAATTGAAAGAAGATAGAATAAGTGGTTTATATGAAAATTGAAAGAACAAATAATGGACTTGAGAATGCAAAGAAATGGACTTCATAATTGAAAGAAGATAGAATGAGTAGTTTATATAGAAATTGAAATATAGCCGTTGGGAATATAGGCGTTGAGAAGTAAACAAAAAATTATTAAATTCAAATTCAAATTTTTTATTTTATTTTTAAATTAAATTAATAAAATAATAAATAGAGAAAGAGATAATTGAGTTACACATCATGGAACATATGGATAAAAAAAAAAAAAATACCACATCATCACTTTTTAGCTTATGTGGCATTCTACTTTTTAAAAAGTAAATAGATAACTTGTGTGTTCACACCACTTACTCTTAGTCATTTGAATATTTGGAATATATATATATATATAGTGTGTGAATGGGAATGAGGAGCTGACAAATGTACCAATTTTCGTATCCTCTTATTTTAATTAATTTATTATTATGTCATTTTTTATATATTATAAAATATAACACATCTCTTAATAAGATTATAAGATTTGCTTATCTCATTTCATATAAAATATTTTTTAGATCAAAATTTATTTTATAACCACCAAATAAGTGTGAGGGTATTGCCGAATGGTAAAAAGATTTAGGATTAAAAAATAATAATAATAATTAATTAATTAATTAAATTTGAAAAAAAAATCTTTTAACGTTTTGGCCAATTCCCCACTGAAATTCAGCATGGTGATGGTTCATGTCTCAGTTTCAATAATAAAAAATAAAAATTTAAATTACTTACCCAAATGTTTAATGATTTATTAGGAAATTTGTTGAATTTTCATGATAACAAAACAATTTAATCACACAATTATAATCACCGTCACAATTTAATAACTAAACAACCTATGAAATATTCATCATCATCGTTTCTATATGGTGTCCAGGGATTCAAACATAAACATGAATGTCTACATGAAAAGCTCCAATGAAAACTCCAATCACAAACGACAAAGTTTTTTATCGTTATCATCAATTAGCAACGCCAAAACTTCATTCTTGTTTGCCGGCAGAATATATATATATATATATATATATATATATATATATAAAATAAACATTACAATACAATACAAAACGAAGAGACCAATTTGGGCAAATAAATACAGTAAATAAGCCTACTTTCCCAAGACGGAGAGAGAATTCAGAAAGTCATCGCAGCATATATATATATCAAAGGTACGCTATCCTATCCGTTCCACTATTCTATTCTATCAGGCTCAGAGACTCACCAATTTAATCTAAGTCTTTTTTGGTGATTTGTGGGAAAATGTTTTTTCAAGTAAAATATTTTCCACCAAAAAAGTACTGAAAATGTTGTTTGGAAAACATTTTTAAGTCAAAATAAACATAGCCTTCATGGAGTAGATATTTGGTTTATTGATTATGTAATTATCCTTCATGTGCTGTATTGTGTGTGCGTCTGCTTATTGAATAAAAATAAAATATTTTTTTTATTTGAAAATTAAAATAAATATTTCATCCCAAACAAAAAAATTAACTTCATAAACCGAGGTTTGTAATGCCCATTAAATAAAGAGTCAACAAATTGAATACTGATTCATTTTTGGGTAATCAGAAACTTCTTTGAACACCACCAAAAACCCTAGTCTAACTTCAACCATTCTACACCAAACTTCTGCCCGTCAATGGGGGCTAAAAATATAATGCTGCATTGACTTATTTTAAGTCATTAGTCATTTGAATATTTGGAATATATATATATATATATATATATATATATATATATATGTGAATGGGAAGGAGGAGCTGACAAATGCCCATGTGATGATTCATGTGAATGTGGCGTTTGGATCCTCTGCTGTAGAAATTTCTAACACAATTAAATTCTGTTTCAACGCATTAGCTCTCAAACTCAAGGTAATATGCTGAAACTACAAATAAAGGTGTTAAAACGTCTTTTCAACACAATAAATCGTGTTTTAAAACATTACTTTAGGTTAGAAATAATGCATTGAATCAAAATTTAAAATGTGCTTTCGGTGTGTGTCTCTCCAACAGTAGATAGATTATTCTTCTATTGCTCTAGTAGGGCAATATGGGTCCTTTTATTTTTCAAGGTGTTTTATGTGTGTTCTGGTCTTTCATTTTCATTCATTTCTACTTTTTATTTATTTATTTTTGTGGTTGATCATTCATGAATTTTGGACTTCATAGGAGAAAGCTGATGTGCCAATTTTTTGATAAATTTGTGTGCTTTTTGTTCTAAATGCGTAGAAACCTAGATGCTAATATGAATACATGCTACCTGAAATAAATAAATGCTTTTATTTAAGACATTAGAATTTATTTTTATTTTTTGGGTAGTTTTGTGTATTTTCAGGAAATATATGCAAATTTCTTGGTCCTTGGCATATGCTGTTGTCCTTCTCCCTTCAATGAAGTTACCTCTGATTGACCATGGACTACATTATTGGTGTTTGTGTGGAATCCACACACTAATGTCTAATTCCAACTTCGTTTTCATATTGCCTTTCACCTTCAATAATGAAGCTCAATTTTAGATGTCATCCCGACTTGGCTCTAGAATTAGTATATCAAATTATTTTATAATTTCATTAATTATTATAATTTAGTATACTTAATATATGTAAGAAAAATTTTAGAATTAAAAGGAAAAAAAAAAAAACCCACAAATTTGACTCATTTACCAATAGCTGCTATTTATCCACCAAATCATATTTGTGAGTTCAATACAATCTGTAATGTTAACTGTCACTCACTCGTAAATGTAAAAAAAAAATCAAACACTTATCAAATTATTTTATAATTTCTCTTATTTCTGATCTTTCTTTTCTTTTTATTGTACTTTTATCGTTGACCATTCATGAATTTTGGACCTAATACGAAAAAGTTGTTATGTCATTGATCTCAAAATATCTGCAGCATAGAATGACTGGCATCATTGTATTAATTGATATGAATCGACATATATATTTATTAATTAATTAATAGTCTAGATTAGATAATATCCAACTAGGTATTTAGAGAGATAGAGATATACCCCTCTATTTTATAAAATGGGTAAAAGAGTTTCTCATATCAAGAAAGAATACGATTTTATTTACTCTTCATCTCATGCATAATACATAGATTTTATAGAGTAAACCTTTTGTATAGCTTCAAATCCCATTGGATGCAATTTTCTTTTCTTTTTTTATTGTTTTAGATATGTGCCAAGTTTTTGATAAATTTGTTCCCTTTAGTTCAAAATGCAACAAAAAATTAAAAAGACTAATAGAGAATGTTTTACAATTGGAGCTGAACTATTTCGTATAGCACAAATGTTGTATTTGCTCTAATTTGCCTTGATGAACGGACTGGTAGATTATTTAGAAATATGATGAATATAACAGTCCTAAAATTTTATCATATAGTTTTTGTGCTATAGAGAAAAAATTAATTAAATTGATAAATTAGAAAATTCTTAGTCGTCTATGTATTTTCACACTTCTCTGTCGGGTGTATCATGCTTTTGTCCATGGACTGTATGTTATGTGTTTGTGTAGAATCTCCAACCCCACCAACAAAACTAATGATGGTGTTTTTTCGTGAGCTGTACTGTGTCTCATTTCAATTGCAGCATTCTTATTAGATTTTTGTGCAATTTACCATTAAGATTTACTTTGTCCTTCTTAACAACCATATTCAACATTCAAGAGGCTCTTCACTGCTAAGTCTCTCTCTCTCTCATCTCTTTCCGATCTCTGTAATTCTCTCTAAAGGCTTTTCACTGCTAAGTCTCTCTGTGATCACTCTCTTTCTCTCTAAAGGCTCTTTCACTGCTTAGTCTCTCTGGTCTCTCTCTCCAGATCTAAGGGGCTCTTCTTCACAGCTACTCTCTCTCTCTCTATAGAAAAGAAAATGGCAGGAGAAGTGGTGGGTGGAGCATTTCTCTCAGCTTTCCTTCAAGTGCTATTTGATCGGTTGGCTTCTCCCGAGCTCATACGCATCTTTTCCAAACAAAAGTTGGATGATGGACTCAGAAAAAAACTGAAGACAACCCTACTAGCCCTCCAAGCAGTGCTGGATGATGCGGAGGACAAGCAGATTACCAACAAATCTGTGAAAGCTTGGCTGGACGAGCTCCAACATGTTATCCACCAAGCTGACGACTTGCTAGATGAGATCACTACCAAAGCCTTCAGGGACAGTTTGGAAGCTACTCATGATCAGTCCCTCACCCAAAGCAGCACAACTCAGGTTGGTTTCAATCGATTTTTACGTCCGATCAAGCAATCTCTATTATGCATTAACCAATCTGTCTCCACTTCTGTTTACCTCTCCGAGGAAGAGATAGAGTCCAGGATGAAAGAGATCATTAGGGAGTTGGAGAGTTTTGTTGAGCAAAAAAAAACTCTTGAATTGAAAGATTATGTTGGAAGGAAATCATCACAAAGGCTGCCAACCGCATCTTTGGTATATGAAGATGAGGTCTGTGGGAGGAAGGATGACAAAGAGAAGATAATTGAATTGTTGTTGTCTGCCAACACAACCGGGAATGAGATCCCTGTGATCCCCATTGTTGGCATGGCCGGGATCGGCAAGACAACCCTTGCCCAGTTTGTATACAATGATGCTCGACTAAATGACAATTTTTCAATGAGATCATGGGTTTGCGTGTCTGATGCATTTGATATTTCCATAATAACGAAGAAAATATTGGACGATCTCACCTCATCGGACAATGACATGATCAGCAGCTTCAATCAACTTCAAACCAAGTTGAAAGAGATGGTCGCGGGGAAGAAATTTCTAATTGTTCTGGACGATGTTTGGAATGACAATTACATTGATTGGGACATATTAAGAAGACCTTTGAAGGCTGGAGCATTGGAAAGTAGGATCATCGTAACGACACGCAATGACACTGTCGCGTCAATGATGGGCACAATCGCTAGTCATTTCTTGGAGCAATTGTCGTTTGAAGATTGTTGGTCATTATTTGCAAAGCACGCCTTTGTGAATAGAGATTATATGGCTTATCCAGAGCTAGAGAGTATTGGCAGAGAAATTGTGAAGAAGTGTGGAGGCTTGCCTTTAGCAGTAAAATCACTCGGAGGTCTCTTGCGTTCTAAATTGAAAATTGAGGAGTGGGAAAATATATTAAAAAGCAAGATATGGGATTTGGATCGCAACATTCCTCCAGCTCTAAGATTGAGCTATCATTATCTTCCTTCGCATTTAAAGCAATGCTTTGCATTATGTTCGATATTTCCTAAAGATTACGAATTTCAAAAGAAAAAGTTAGTTCGATTATGGATAGCCTTAGATTTTGTGCAGCAACCCAAAAGCAACAATTCAGTGGAAGATGAAGGTAACGACTGCTTTCATGAATTATTATCGAGGTCTTTCTTTCAAAGATTAGATTCTTATTTTGTAATGCATGACTTGATCCATGACTTAGCACAAGATATATCTGGAGACTTTTGTTTTAGACTAGATTATGACAAGAAACTTGTTCATATCTCTGAAAAAGTTTGCTATTTTTCATATGTTCTAGGCGAGTATGATGGATTTGAAAATTTTAGGGTTCTGAATGAGGTTAAATGTTTAAGAACATTCATGTCATATTCAAGAGATCGCCGATTGGATCGTTGTTACTTAGGCAATAAAGTACTCCATGATATGTTGCCATTCATGAGATGTTTAAGGGTTCTATCTCTGTCTAAATATCAAATTTCTGAATTGCCTCCATCAATCGAAAATTTGATACATTTGCGCTATTTGGATCTCTCTTGGACAAGAATCAAACAGTTACCTGATTCAGTAACAACCTTGTGTAATTTGCAGATATTAAATTTGTTACGTTGTGAATATCTCACTGAGCTACCCGTGGATATGGGAAAATTAATCTACTTGCGCCATCTTGATATCAGAGGAACTAAATTGACTGAAATGCCGACGCAAATGAGTATGCTAAAAGATCTCCAATGTTTAGCATATTTTGTAGTTGGCAAGAATAGAGGGTCAAGGATTAGTGGGTTGAAAGAACTGTGCCATCTTGGAGGGAAACTCGAGATTTTAGGGCTGGAAAACGTAGTAAGTGGTCAGGATGCGTTAGAGGCCCTTATGAAGGATAAGAAGCATCTTAAACAATTAGAGTTGAAATGGGGTGGTGATGCGAATGATTCAACAAAGGAAAGAGATGTACTTGACAAACTACAACCTCATATCGGGCTGAAGTCTCTCGGCATCTTCAACTATGGGGGCACAAAATTTCCGAATTGGTTAGACGGAGCTCATTCGCTTCGTAACATTGTGTCCTTGCAACTAACAAGATGTACAAATTGCTATTTTTTGCCGTCAATTGGGCAGCTACCGTCTCTAAAATATCTTAAAATTGACGGGATGAAACAAATAACTAAGGTGGGTCGAGAGTTCTATGAGGATGCCTCTTCTTCTTCTTCAATCAAACCATTTCAATCTCTGGAGTTACTAAGCTTTAAGCAAATGGAAGAGTGGGAGGAATGGCATGCATTAGGAGCTGGAGAGTTCTCTTGCCTTTTAAGACTTTATTTAGTCGATTGTCCCAAGCTGACCGGTGAATTGTGCACCCGATTCCCATGTCTAAGGAAACTTGAAATTTCCAAATGCCAACGGCTGGTGTCCCATCAAGTTGGGTTGTTGCTGCAAGGCCTGCCTTCTCTTCAAGATTTGAAGATGTCAGATATGAAAAACTTAACAGAATTGCCGCAACAACTGCAAAACCTGTCTACTCTTCAGAAATTGGAGATTTCAAGGATGCAAAACTTAAAGGAATTTCCTCCAGAATTGTGCGGATTAATTAAACTTGAAAGGTTGAAGATAGCAATATGTCCGAGCCTTGTGTCAATTCTGGACACGGGATTGCCGCCGATGCTTAAGACTCTGGAGATCAAGGAATGTGAAGCTCTACAGACAACAACAGTAGCAGCAGCAGTAGGTCTACCTCATCCTACTTTGAAAGAACTTGTGATCGACGAATGTAGAAGTTTAGAGTTTCCCCTGCCGGAGGAGACGGAACTTAATTTCAACAAATCCATTGAAGTTTTGGGGATAACCGGACGCTGTCATCTTCTCAAATCACTGCCGTTAGGCTTCTTCCCAAATCTTCGTTCTTTAAACATCCGAGGGGGTAAAAATTTTGAAACGCTTTCAATTTCAGATTGCGAGTTCCAAAATCTGATGGAATTTAGAATAGGGGATTACCCTAGAATGGTATCCTTTTCCCAAGGAGGACTGGCCGCCCCCAATCTGACCTACTTTTCTGTTAGTCATTGCAAGAATCTGAAGTCGTTGCCACAACGAATGCCCACCCTCCTCCCATCTCTTGAAGTATTGTTGATAAATAACTGTCCAGAAATTGAATCATTTCCAGATGGAGGTTTGCCTTCCAATTTGCGTGAACTTGTCATCCAACATAATTGCGAGAAACTCGTGAAGGGCCGGATGGGGTGGGGTTTGCAAACACTCCAATCTCTTGAAAAATTCACGATCACTGGTGAATATAAAGAAGTGTTGGAGTCATTTCCGGAGGAATGGTTATTGCCCACCACTCTTACCAATCTATGTTTGTGGTGGCTTTCAAATCTGAACTCACTGAACCACAAGGGCCTTCAACACCTCACCTCTCTTACACATCTACGCATGCACAAGTGCGGTAAGTTCCAGTCCTTGCCAGAAGAGGGGCTGCCCAACTCCCTCTCTCACCTGTATATATCCAAATGTCCATTGCTGAAACCACGTTGCCAAAGTGTGAAAGGGGAAGATTGGCCCATCATTTCCCGAATCCGCCACATAAGGATGGATGATGAGGACATCGTAAATTTAGAGTGACAGACACTCATGCATGTTCGCATTGGATTCTTCTGGTTCGTGTAATGGAAAACCCTCTTAATTCCTTCTATTCAGGTACTAAAGTTGTACACTCTGTACTACAACATAACTGAAGGTGTTACTTTCTTCTAACTGTTTATTTTCCCTCCTTACTTTCCTTAGGCTGTCAACGCGTTCGTTTCTTGGAGCACCACATGATCAAATCTCAACTTTCTCCACATTGATGGTTCCACAGAAACTCCAATTTTCAGTCAGGTATGTGCCTCCACATTTTTGGCAGATACTATCTGAATTAATGTCAATTCCAACACATACAAGATGGTGATTCTCAAAAGTTTGTCATCAGCAACGACCTGTATAATAAGTATAATTTTATTTTGCAGCTAAAAACCCACCCTTAGGTCTCTGTTTGATTCTCAGAAACAATGATGAAAGTCAAAGGAAATGGAAAAAGAAGAAGTTAAAGAAAATAGTTCACAGGTAATTTTTTTTTAATTCTTTAAAGGTTCCCAAACATATTCTTATTGTTCTGTATAGTAAATTGTTCTATTTTCTTTAACCAAAAAAAGAAAAAACAATATTGTTTTCTTGTAAGTTATAAAAAGTCCTTTTTATTTTTGCTTTATATTTTATTTTCTCACAGTTTTTCCATTACAAGTCACAAACCAAACAAGACAAAAGTAATGAAATACTGATCAATTTCCTTTTTGATTTCAGATTTTCAATGGTTTCCCCACAGAACTGCTTAACATCCTGTTTTCGTGAAACTTGCAGTGTCACAGAGGGGAAATATTGATCTCAGGCAAGTCGCATTTTTTATGCAATATTAGATCACAAACATAGATAGCAATATTAAAGTTAGCATTAGTTACCATCCCTAGAGTGAAGTGGGTGTCATTGCTCACAATTGACATTAATTCTAGTAAAATGTAACTATCTAATATTTTTATACAAAAAAACTATCATACGAAATTAAGAATATACTCATACTTACTTTAGATGGTTGATGGCATTAGTTCTCTCAACTTCACTCAATTTCTCTTATATGACTTGTTAATATTCCTATTTATCATTATTTCAGCACTACGGCTATTGTTTCTGACTGCATTCTTCTTCAAATCTTTGTCTTTGCTGTTTTACTTGTGATTTTCACCTGAAACAAGCTATGTTGATTTCAGATGTCTTCTAGCTTCGAGTTGTGTGGATGCTAAATTTTGTCCATTTGTCGTGCCATGTTCCTGTGAGTCTTGGAGAGGAACAACAGGGTGCAGAAGGCATTAGTGTTTTGGCATCTGCTATCCACTTTCTGTGCAATGTGTTGCAGTGTGTTGTGGGACTTGTGGCGTATTTTGGCCTTTTGGTTGAAAGAGGTCCATGAAAGTACTTGATGCCTTGTTTATTTTGTGTATATGAAGGTGATTGACCTTCTTTGATATTATGTAGAAAGGGCTTAAAAGCTCATGATTCCTTATCACACGTCATTATTTGAGGCTAGCCGTTTAACAAAAAGTCCAAGTTAGGGTTCTTTACATTGTCTTTGATTTCCTTGTTGGATTTTTGGGTTAGTTTGTTTAATGATGTTATTAATATATCACAACTGTTCAATAACAATGCAGCGAAATGGTATATATTATTGTGAAAAGGTTGTTTCAATCTTTGCAAGTTTATAATGATTTTGAGGTTCAGCAACATTTCCCACTCTTGTAGGTAGATGATTAGTCGCGAACCAATATACCTAGCATATGGGCTATTGAAGACATTACAAATCGAATGAATCTTACTCCTGTGGCCTTGCTGGAGGAAACTTGCTTCTCAGTATGTGTTTCATCTGGATCTTCATTAACTATCATTATGGAATTGCTCTTCTTACTTCATTATCACTACAAGGCTATACCAAATTGACTTTCCGTTCTTTTGTAATGCCTGCAGAGAACTGTTTTTAGTGGGCAGCCTTGCAAACCCGACTACAGCAATATACCTCGCGCTGTGTTCTGGTATCAGTTTCCCCACTTCTGACACATGCATCTTCTTAATTTTTCCCACCTTGTTATAAAATTTAATATGAGTTTTTGATCTGGATTCAGAGTTTGTACTCTAATCCGACATATTTCTTTTTGCTAATTGGCTTACAATAGTTTATACAAAATTTCGTTTTAGTATGACATAGACCTCTCTTTTCCATGGATCAGCTTATGTATTCACATTTTGTACTCCCCTGTGTGTGTGTGTGTGTGTGTGTGTGCACAGGCACCAACTTCACTCAATTTCAACTAGCCCCATGTGCAAATGGCATCACAGGCCTTGAAATGAGAGGTTAGTACTTTAATTGCTGGGATTTTTGTTTCTGAATTCATGTTTTTACAATTTTAAGATGAGAAACTATAAGTTTGCCTTTTGAAGACATTTAGCAATATTAAAGTCTGTGTTGGTTACCATCCCTAGAGAGAAGTGGGTATCATTGCTCACAATTGACATTATTGAATGGGCAATCTTCCTTAGCATTCCAGTAAAATGTAAATATATAATAAAGAAATTAAGAATGCTTTCGATGTCATTAGATGGTTGATCACCCTTAATTAGTTATCCATTCATAATGCAGATGCCACTTTTTTCTTCTCCTTTTTAGTTTACGATGATAATGAGAATTTGAGCAACCAAAAACAACTGTCTCATATGTGCATTTGCGACTAACATTGCTTATTTAAAAAACCACTTCCTATTAATGGTTAGATTGTGTTGGAACTTAGAAGACCTACTCCATGAGTATTCTTTGAATGAGAACTATTCGTCTGCTGCATCATCTAAATGAAAATGTTGGCTTCTCACTTTGTTTATATATCTATGAAGGTTTATTGATTCTGATAGCTGATTCTGATATAAAATTGAATGATTCAAAAACCATGTATGGTTTCTATCCTTGTTTTTTAATTTTAATTCTTGACTAACTAAACACGTATTTGCTAGAGAATTGATCTGTTAAGAACAACCAAAACAAAAGATACAACAGCCAGAAACTTCAGCTGATGTAAGTATGAATATGTGGCCATTTAAATCATAATATTTTTGCCGCATCATCATTATGAATATTTTTGTAATTAACATCATCTTTTCTACTTCATATATTTTGTGTTGCTTCATTTTTTTCTCCCTATTTGCAGTCACAACTAAAACAACTCGCTGCAAATCAACTTGAAGAGAAGAAAAAAGGGGTCGTGTTTGTACGATGGGCTTAGGTCCTACGCCTACTGACATTTGGTTCCCATTTCCTACTCAGTCTGAGGAAGAGGTGCGGGTTG
Source organism: Cornus florida (assembly GCF_030987335.1). Classification (NCBI taxonomy): domain Eukaryota; kingdom Viridiplantae; phylum Streptophyta; class Magnoliopsida; order Cornales; family Cornaceae; genus Cornus; species Cornus florida. Next base: position 22,930,766 of record NW_026775573.1, read on the forward strand.
TATGTGCAGAATTTTAGTAGACCGTCTGATTTGAAGGTGGTGTGATAAAAATTTGGAAGTCTACAACAACAAAAGGCTATGTTATTGCATCATCTTATGCAGACTTAGAATTCTGGTGGACTGGTACAGTTATAAACAACCTTGTGTTCTTATAAATGTAACCATGTTTTCATTTATTAGTATTTATTTATAAGTGAATTTCATGGTTATAGGTTTTGATCTCTTCCGCCACTCTAGCAGACTCCCCACGACACTCCATCTTTGGTGAGCACCCTAAAAGTCATTTTCACGTGTTACTGCCTTGCAAAATTCCATTTAAGACATATATGTTCTTCTTTTTATGATTCTTATTATTTACTTTCTTCTATATAATTTTCTTGATTTTCAATTATTTTTAACTTCGAATTTTCTTGATTCCCATCCAGATCCAGATATGAAGTCTCAGAAATTGGGATATTTTGATAGCATCTGTCTTTAAAGTGAAAGTGGAATTCATCCCTTCTGTTGAAATGTAGAGCCAGTCAGAGCAGAAAAGCAAGAGGGCAGCATCCATCACAGCTCATCGCTTGCGTATAGAGCACCATGATCTTATTTTGCAAATTATGTTTTTGATGCTTCATTAGGAAAACTGGTTTGTTATGTAAATATATTAGGATTTGACATGGTGAAACAGAGGATATGGATGTTTTATGCGATGAACTCAAGACGAGCACAGGAAAGTGCTCTCTCATTTCATTAAATAAGAGAATGAATTTATGTGAAGTTAGTGAGCTCATTGAGGGACACACATCTATTGACATCTTAACCATCAATGAATGAACAAAGTTTTGGATGATCAAATTCATGTTGTTGCATTTCTTAATTGTACAATTGTTTACCGTTACTGCTGTTGTTGTTGGCGTGTGTGACTGTGTTTTCCTGCATATCAGTCACGTGCCCTTTTTTGAACAATTTTAATTTTTTGCTCAATTGCATCAGAGTAGCCTATTGACAGACATTTGTATCTTTAGGGAATTGTACGACGTGACATAAATCAAACAAGCAGAAAATTATACAAATTTAACAAAATGAGCATCCACGGCCGTAGTGATGAAGCATCTATCTGTAGGCGAGAATTTAAAAAAGAAAATCTTAGAGAACTCCAGGGTTCGTGACTGTAAGGGTTCGTGGCTTAAGTACAGTTGTTTGCCTGTCTGAGTTTGGAAATCTGCGAACACCATAAGATTCAAGAGAAGCTCTCAATTACTGTGTCTGAATTTGTATCTCGAGACTTCATCCACTTTCTGACATTTCATATGTCTGCAAATTGCCCCAGAAAATGGACAACTGTGCTGCGGTGCCTTGTTTCTCGGCTCCTGGAAATATCACAAACCAGAACTAATATGTCCATAAGCAGAACAACTTTACGAGCAGATAGTATTCTTAGTTATCGAGTCACTTGAAAGTGTTTAAGGGATGACATCATGTGTATCAGCTTATGCATATCAAAAGTGTATTTTGAAATCTATACATGAAACAAAGGTGATTTACCAAGTTTTACAAATTAATATGCTGTAAAATTATAATGTCATATTATGAAACTCTAGCAAACTGGTAGAGCAGTGATGAATAGTAAAACAATATCAGAAATTCAATTGGAATTTATATGGAGGCTAATAATGGACCATATCCACTAATTATGACGACTAATGAAAAGAAGAATGATCTTTATTTGATTTCATGGAATAAATTTTTGGAATGCTTAATTTAGCGATTTGTAGCAGAAGTATACCACTTTCTGGTACACGTGTTCTAAAATCACCAATGTAATGTTTTCTGGGAACATACACACACAAAGTAACTTCAGCAAAATTAAAATACAGATGAGAATATGAAAATAAAGAACAGAAGATACCAACGATATGACTATTTAGTTATCTAGACTCGATTATGGAAAGGACGGGAGGCACTGCAATGATTTTTTTATGTAGAATTAAAGCATGACGGGGTTAAAGGGAATAGTGAGAATAAAGTATTGTGTGATCATAGAACTATAAAAGTGGGTGGAAACTGTAACAAAATGGCAAGAAGAGTAGCCAAGCTCAATGGGAGTCAGTGTTGTACAATTAAGAAACAATATATAGTTATAAAATTAGTACAAGTGGTATCTCCTCCTCCTCCCTCATGGGATGTTGAGAGTTCAAGTCTTCATTGGAGACAATAGTGGGTGTGGGTGTGTGTGTGAAAACTGAGATACGACAGGAAAGGATAAATTCATGAGAAAATAGAAGTAGCAGACTAATAGATGAGAAAAGATTGATTTAGTGAAGCAAGAACAATAACTCCACCAGTAAGAAATAGTGATATGGTTCACCTTGATGGTAATGGTGTGGTACAAGAAAGGAAAGACCAAATGTGCATAAGAAAGTAAGAAAAAGACGTAAAAGCATACTAAACTAAAATTATGACTCCAGATGGCAGAATGGCGAGACAGGATTTATACAACCAGTCTTGTCTAGTAGGGACATTGTTAAACTGAATTCAGTTGCATTGAGATTTTAAAAATATCATAACTTCCCTTGAGGTTTCTAAAATGTAACAGACGTAAGGCGTTGCCTATCCGTTAGATCAAATGTGAAGTAGTTCCAAGTTCCTCTAATTCATTTAATAATTTTATTTATTGTTGAGATTGGGGGTATAAACATCTTTTAGTTGAACTGAGAACCACATAAAAGACCAGTGATATTGCTAGAATCACAATGATGGCCCAGCCATTTAACCTAAAAGTTTTGGATGACAGGTAAACTAATGTAAGAATTTGACCTTTGAACCCAAATTCGACTATAGATGTGGGTTCAAATGCACATAATTCAACAAGCTCATTAAGGAAATGAACCATACACCTCAAAATATGCACTTACCACAAGGGTATTACAATACAAACTTAAGGCCTTCCTTCCCAACTACTGTGACAACAGTAGCTTTGTACGGCTGCTCCATTCACCCAATCATACTGAAATCAAACAAAAATTTAGCAGGGGAAACCACCAAGCAGCAAGTAATTTTTTTTTTCTTTGTGTAACAGAAATGTGAAATAAATTTGAAATACATTTAAGTCCCAGAAACAGCACTTACTGAAACATTGTTAGTATCCTAATCTTCAAATAATAAATTTACGCTCTAACTGCTAAGTTGGCTGAAGCCTCATGTATTTGCCCTTTAGACTCTGATCCTGGAAATTGTCCAATATCATGTCCTTCAAGTGGTCGAAATTCATTATGTAATCCGATAGCAAACTCATCTGGATGTGCTCCACCACTTTGAAAGTAATCTGCCATCTGCATTTCAAAATCCAATTGTAATTAAAGATTGTAGGTTTGATAATAAAAATATATAAAAAAAATAAAAATAAAAAATAAAAAAATTTGAAAAATATATATTGTTAATTATTCAATTTCAGTACTCTTTTTTAAAATAGAAATAAAAATAAAAGGGAAAAAAAAAAAAAAAAAACTAATCACCAAAATTGCAACTATTTGGATGCCCATAAACATAAATTCTAATTTATACTAGAGTTAGAAAAGGATATGAACTGAAGACTTGCAGATTATGATTTCAAACTTTGATACCATATACAATAGCTTCAAACAGATGAGTTGATGGGTGAAAAGAAAGAGACTTCTTAGACTATCCTTTTTCTTGTCCAATAGACAGTTTAATTGAAGGAGACAGAAGAGAGATCAAGGGGACTTGCATGATTAGCAAGAGCAATGCCGCTCAAGGCTGCTGCTTCTAAACTTGAACCTAATAGCCAATCACCACATATGCCAGCCCTTCCATGAGGATCAAAGATGCAGGGGATACCTGGAGTATTAGTGGGAAGAGCTGCACCCCTGCATATTTAGGAAAAAGTTAGACAATTTATAACTGCAAAAACGTAAAATATATGAATACATGATTAAATAAATAAATAATCCATTATAGAAGAATGAAAGAGAACGGAATGTGTTTCACATTGTGCTTTTTTTTCTTTTTTTTTCACTATTCATGGACTGATTCATAGGCAAGCAATCTCCACTACCATTTTGCTAGCAACGTGGAATAGATTAATACTTTGTTTTAAAATGAAACAGCTGGTAAAATAGCTTAATTCATTTCACATCAATACATTACGGTCAATGTATAATATAACATCATGGTAATAGTGAATCACATCTTACCGAACGCAATTGCAACACTCCTTTTCAAAAATTCCCTCAAAACAAATAGAGCTTAATATTAATAAATTTTCTCCCAACACATCGTTAAACTTTCGGTAAATCATTCTTATGAAATTCTTGATTTTTGGGGTTCCTGAAGTTTTTATTGAACAAAGGAACCAAGAGAATGGGAACAAGGTTTAGCTTAAAACATTCCTAAACCAATTCCAGCAGACGAGTTGGATTAGTGACCCCAGAGCATCAACTTGGAATGCTTTCTACAAACGTAAGATAAATTCTAGTTCATTGCATGTAAAGAAGCCCAAGCATCAGCAACAAATAACTTCGATCCCCCTGAAATCGTTGTAGAAGTCATAATGAGGAATTCATGATTACAAAAACTGCTTTACAAAAGTTAGTCGCGGATGGTGCCATATGTTCTTGAACATACTCATTAAGAAGGTGACGTTCTAGAAAAACCTGAAGGGAATGACAGCCAATTAAATTAAAATGTCTAGGATCTCAAGATTGCCTAAACTCATTTAAAAAAAAATAAAATAAAAATAAAATAAAATAAAAATAAAATAAAATAAAATAAAAACCACTCTTAAAGGAGATCTCCATCAAAAAATAACACACAAAAACTTGTTTCTACAATGCAGTTATTTGCCAAAAATAAATAAAATAAACATAAAAAAACATATACACAAAAACATAAAAAAAGAGCAAGTAGTTTGCTTCAACTGAGCAGAAAAGGTAGAATTTGATAAATAGGAATCAAGTCTATATACACTCCTAGAAAGAGCTCTATTTGTCCACTCCGGGAAAGGCAAAAGAAAGAGTAACATAAAAATTGTAGTTAAATTTGCATCAAATACCAACCTCCATTGTCCACACACTAATGGTGTATCTTCTGAGTTAATCCCTGATCCTTGGTCACTCTAAACCAAAGATTATTCCTGAATTTTAAACTTCTTATAATGCCAATTACACAACTAACGATGCATTATCAAGTAATAGATGTTTCATACCATAATTGTACCCGTGTATAAAAGGGTCTCTGAAGTGAACTTTCTGATAGTCCTAGAGCTTTCTCAACACCCTTGAGCATGGCAGCCTTCACCTTCTCTGCCGTGGCAGTTGGAATATTTTCCTGACAAAACCCAATGGAATAGCTTAAATTTTTTAATATTCAAAAAATATTACCACCAAGGGCTTTCGCCTGGTAGTACTTCCTCACCTTCCAAAGTAGTAGGTCGAGGGTCCCCGTACGGACTAAGCGGGCGTGGGAACTGAATATAATAATTATAACCTTGCCTTTACCCAATATGAATGGGGTCGGCTACATGAATTCTCTTTAATAATAATAATAATCTCAAACACTTCAAAAAAAAACCTCCACCTGCTTCTATCTACACTTTTCTAGTCTGGGAAAGTTGTGAAAGGTTACCCTTCTACCTAAATTTTTTGTATAGGATACGCTTCACTGCCTAGCTACTGGTCTTGGCCTCCCCAGATTTTGGCATCAGATTAGTGAGGCTGACCTTAGTTGATAGCCAGTCAGTTTAATGATCTCAAAATTGATTAATTATAATTTGATCCATAAAGCAAATTCAAAGAGCTGGGATCCAAGAAAAGTTTAGTTGGTAGGTTGGAATCCATGAACAAAACAATTCAAGCCCATCATAGGTACAAGACCAGCACATATAAATGCAGCAAACTCAACTATGCATATTCTATGACCGAAAAAATTGGGTCAGCTACGTTAGTCCTGTTTACCATTTCCCTTGAGGGAAGGAAGCCTTAATAGATTGACTGGAGGTTTTCTGCGTCTACTCTATCTGTGAGCCTGTGCGCTAATGCACTTGTGCGGGTGGAAATAGTTTTTATAACAAACCTGCGGAACCTTGTTACGCTTTCCAAAAGCTGCTGAGCTGAAAATTGTCCAACAGTGAGGGCCACAGCCCCGAGAACAAGGTAGTTTTTTTGTGTTGTTTGCCATCCATGAGACAGATTCAACTCCTTTTACAAAAGCTCCTTCAAAAGCAGATGCAACTCCACTGGCTGGGATAGGAAGAGGATCCTCAAATGCTGCAAGAAGAGCCCATATAGAACTCAATTCCAGCCTCTGCAAAAAAATATTAAAATAAAAAAGGAGGAAGAAAAAAAAAATTAAGGAAGAAGTGAGGGAAAAAAAAAATTCAAAACGCATCCGTGGCCAATAGCAAATAGAACAGCGGCACATGCTATATTACATTTAACTGAAAGATTCTGAGAATACCTTCATTTGCCTTGCAATAAGTGGCAAGCCTGATGAAGCAAGCAAACGATTTGCACATTTTCCTGGTGGTGACACAGAGAAATAGAATGATAAATACTATATATAGAAAAAAGGGGATCCATTAGAAACAAAAAAATGAATTTATTACGATAAACGCAGCGAACCAAGAACAAAACAAGAATCACGACAGAAAAGTAAACAAGCCACCCACAAAGAACACAAAGATTTATGTGATTCACCCAAAATCTGGGCTACTTCCACGGTGAAGATCTGGCAAAAGATTTCACTATGCAAAAATCAGGAGATTTCAAGTTTTAGCCACGAAACCCTAGCTCTCGCTCTCTCTCTCTTTCCTGTGATTTTCAATGTTCTGTCATTACCCACTCCAAACCCTATACTGGGCTACAAGAGAGTACTAAACAAGATTGCAACGTGACCCAAGCTGAAACAAAATCCAGGCTGCAAACAAAGGAACATCCATCATTTGATCTTCCAATTAGAAAATGCATCTAGGGAGATCAATAAATACATAGATGCATGCATGCATTCAACCCTAAACATGAATATGAATGACTGCATAAAATCTCCTTTCCAATTGGTAGGGCCCACTGCCCAGTACCTGAAACACACGACAGCCCAAGATTAGAAGATGAAATTATCACCATAAGCGGGCATGCTATTGTGATTTAAGCTAGAAGCTTTCATGTTATGTGGGTTTAGAACTCACTATTTTCTACATAAAAGACAAAATTCAGTAGTTATTCTTTTGGGTGCTTTAAAACATGAAACTGGAAGCCTGTGTAATGGACAAGTTGACTTATTCTTGTAAACCCAAATGCAAAGGGAAATAATTAAAGATTTTGGTTGAATCAATGTAAAACATGGCTACAGATCATTGGATGATCTTTTGGAGGTCTTCTACGGAAACAAAATTTTGAATATTCAGCTTAATATTAGGGCCAGACAGTCTAGTGGAAAAACCCACTCCCACAAACCTAAGTGAAAACTCTGGCAATTGATTATAAATTTCAATACCATGCAAGTGTTGAAGAGTTTTTCTTTTAAACGTAAAAATGTAGAGTATGAACAATATGTAACATTTCAAACTGACTACACAATATCACTACATTAGCACTATATATATGACTAAATTAATGAAACTCTTAACCCAAGCAGAAGCCCATTCTAGCATTTCTAAATAGCAATTCCATAGACTAATGGAGGAAGTGCACTGTATTGTATGTACATATCACGCTCAAACAAGGATTAGAGAAATTAAGTCTTAAGAGGAGACAGTAGAAACTTGATACAGCCACACGGAGAATAAAAAATATAGAAGGCAAACTTACCATTATGTGCAATAACAATTGCATCAAACTGTCCACGAGGTTTTCCATTCTCACTCAAATGCCACATCCCATTAAACGGCTCAAGTTTACTAATCCAGCTAGGACGCACCACATTAACCATACAAGTCTGCATAACATGTCAAATTTCTTTCAGCTAAAACAGGAAGGAAGAGAGAAGAAAGGCCAAAAAGTAGGAGGTATGGTGGAACAGCTAACTTTAATATAGTTTTAGATCAACAACACAGTAAAATATAGCAGCATGTAATTTATTTAAAAGCTAGCAATGAAAAAGAATTGGCCCTTACGTCTCCAACAATAAATAGCACAATTATATTATGTTTATTGCTTAATATAATTTCTTCACCCCATGCTACAAAAATATTAAAAGCGTACAAAAGAAGAATATGTAAAGAAATGGCTAGTACCTGAGAGAGTATTGAATCTGCAAGGGGGCGCATTCCATTAACTCCTATAAATCGTGGAGGAGAAGAAGGTAGTGGATCAAACCGACCACCCTCTTCAAGCTGTCCAAGTGTACCCTGCCACTGTGTGACCAGACCTTTCTTGGACCATTCATCAACCAACTCAGCAAACCGAGGATCACTGACGGTAAAGAACTGAGCCGCGTGGTCAAATATCAGTGGTTGAGGATCGATAATTCTAGTTCCCATTCTTCCACCCAACCCATGAACACCCTAAAATAGGTACACATAGTGAGAAACCCTGCAAATATATAACGATCACTAGGCAGCATTGAATAAATTAGTCTATCGACTATAAAATTAACCTCCTAAAAAAAAGCAACCTAATTGGAGTAAATATTATTAAATATTGCATTTAATTACAAGAAATTTTAAAAAAGAATGAATAATGTAATGCTCATTCTGAATTTCAAGATTTGATTTTTTTACATTTGAGTTTTCAACAATCAAACAGAGTTCAAAGGAGGTTACAGGATCTAAATAATTGAACAAATAGAAATCAATAGTATATACTCCAAATCTAAATGATAGAATAAAATTTAGAAAACTCTCATGAAGTTGTTGGACATAACTACACATCAAAATAAACACTGAAATCTTAACAAAACTTCAGAAAATAACCTGCCAAGGGGCCGCAAAAGTTGATAGGCTGACTTGGGTCGCATTGAAGGCCAACCATGAAACGTTTTGATGCAGGATGGGGTGTGCACATTGCAAAACCCAAATTCACAATATCAAAGCATGAAAATATGTGCCAGCATACACAACAAAAGAGCTTCTCTTTCTAATTGATTCAAATATTGCACAAATCAAGATCTAACGGTGATCCTCATTCCTCACACACACACCACGGGACCGCCGCCCCCCGCCGGGGGGGGGGGGGGGGGGGGGGAGATGGGGGGTGGGGGGGAGTGTTTCTCAACAGCAGTGGAGAAGAGTCACTTCTTCCAATCAGACAGAAAAAAGGATATTTTCCAATTTTTAATCAAACTTTCAGAACATATTACATCTTTTTATATGGATTGGAAACACCTATCTTGTGAGGGAAATCACAGAAAGGCCTTCTTTTGGCTTATTACAAAGGGTTTCTGCAAGACCAGGTCTAACGTCAATTTTGAGCCAACCCTATCACTACTCAACCCAAGCTCAGTTTGGAAGCCACTGAAGGCCAACAGGTCATCCATACACTGATGCAAGACTTTGCCAAAAACCCCAATACCATCCCTCCTCCTTGTGTGATCCGTACCACATGAGACAGCCATAAGATGTTTGAAGAAGCAGCACCACGTTTAAAAAAAAGTATTCATCAGTGCACAGCCAACTCATTCGACCACCAGGAAAATGGTCCAGGTAGTATGAGCTCTCCTTCCCCAAGGGAAGGTAAGCGGTTCGAGCAGTGAGTGTGTTTGTGTGTCTCTTAAAGTCTTACCTACCAAAATAAAAAAGTCCTATTCAGTCCTTTCCTTTTTTCCAATAACTAAGACTCCAATTCCTTTCATTTATATTACTACTTGCAACACTAAGTCCACCCATTTTCTGTTTTCCCCAAGTAATTCCACCCATTTTCCTTCCCCACAAGGACCCTCTATAAGTAGTGGAGGTTGGTGCTCTCGTCATTACTAGGGGCGTTGGCGTTTGGAAGTTCATTCAGAAAGGTTGGGATGTGTTTTCCACCCATATTCGGTTCAAGGTTCGTGATGGTATGAATTTTAGATTTTGGGAAGACTTATGGTGTGGTGATCAGTTGTTGTCTCTTTCCTTTCCTCGTCTCTTTAGCATTGCCGAGAATAAGCATGCTTATGTAATTGACTGTTATCATCTTGATAACAGTGGAGTTACGTGGGATGTGCGCTTTAGGCGTTCTTTTCAGGATTGGGAGATAGCAGAAGTTTGCGTCTTTTTGGACCTGTTGTATAGACAGAAGGATGTTGGCAGAGGTTGTGATGATATTTTGTGGACCCCCTCTTCATGGTAGATACGAAGTTCGATCCATGTTCTTGTGTTTGTCTAATTTTATTGGGCATAATTTCCCATGGAAGTGTATTTGGCGCTCTAAAGCTCCTATTAGAGTTGCCTTCTTTGTTTGGACTGCTACCTGGGGAAAAATTCTAACATTGGATAATCTGCGTAAGAGAGGTAATACCATTGTTAACTGGTGTTGTCTCTGTAAAGTTGATGATGAGTCCGTGGACCATCTTCTTATGCATTGTCCTGTTGCATCTGATTGTTGGAATCTCATATTCAGTATTTTTGGCGTTCAGTGGGTAATGCCTAAGCACTCTTTCCAATTTATTAACGCTTGGAGAAGTTACCCTGTTTCTGGTCATGCTCGTGATTTTTGGAGGGTCACCCCACACTGTGTTTGGTGGTGTATTTGGAGAGAAAGAAATAACAAAAACTTTAAAGGGAAGGAATCGTCTTTTACAAACCTTCAATCTCCTATTCTTCGCTCTCTTTTCTGTTATGTCAGAGGCAACGCTTGCTCCTCGATTGATGATTTTTTTGTTCTATTGGACTCTATTGGTCCGTAGATTTGGCTTTTGCTCTTTCGTTTTCGTTGTTGTGTATTAGGGACACGTTCCCCTTTTGAACGTTTTTCTAATATATTTTTACTTATCAAAAAAAAAAAGGACCCTCTATAAGTAGTGACCAAGAGGCCCACGACTATCCTCATCCACCCTGCTCTTTCACAATTCCAAAAATGAATTCAGTGGTTATGTCCACTTTCTGCTTAGCTTTCGTAATCACCAAAATGTGGTGATGCTAGACTAATGGTTTATGAAATGTGATGCTAGAAAGACTTGTGACAAAACTTAGCATGAATTCAATCCCACCACAATCAAATTGCATGAAGATAGTTGAGGAGGTAGGGACACTAAACATTGTTTTTGATTCCTAAAAGGAAATTGTTATCTAAAACATACAAAGAAATATATATATATATATGGTCTCTTCAACTTTTATTCAAGAGCGTAAATATGCTCACGGTTGGGAGATAGGTTTGCCGGAGAATTTATAATCATTGTTTTGGAAAATAATAAAATATAAGATAATGCCACCAAAAGTTTTAAACTTTATGTGAAAATATTAGAGTCGTCTTGATTTTCCAAAGTACCATTGCGATCATAAAAGATTCCATACTTTGATTCTAAAGAAGGGTTTGGATCCACATCTAGATATTAGGCTTAAGGTTTTTCGGGTGTTTGCGAGAGAAATTGAGTTTTGCAGACTCTGAGAAGTTTTAAGTCGAAGAATAAGAAAAGAGCCCATGCATAGCCACGGTCTTTGTAGGTAAGAAAGAAGGTAAATGAGGTGAGGGAACCATTCATAGAGTTCATTTTTGGTCTAGTGTTATACATCCAATGCCCTACAGACATCTTGCCGCATGGATGGGAGGCCAATTGTTAACACAGACAGACCTAATACAGGTACATCTTCATAGTTTGGCAGGTTCTCATGCCATGTTACATGAAGAAAAAGGATCAACTACTTCATGGATCTTGTTTTCTATATCCAAATTCAGCCATCGGTTCACCCTACTAAAGTTCACTGGATGAGTTTTAACCATAAGTTTTTCAAAACATCCTAGGTATTTTCCAATATTTAATGAGGAACAAAGCTACAGTGATGCCTCCCTGTTTTGCTCTCAATCATCAAAGAGCACTCTCCACTGTAACTTATGGAAAACTTTGGTCCCAGATTGTGGGACCTTTTACAAACTCTAAGCTCCAAATGCAATTGAATTTCACTGCAAGCACTATTTCGAGTGAAAGAGCCAAAGAAACTAGGTTGGTCCTAGGAAGATTGGGGGAAAGAGTTCAATTCTATGTCGTTTGGAGCTTAAACAATAAACATTAGAAAATTAAGACACACAAGAGTTACACAATCAACCAAAACAACAACAAATTAAGAAATCCTTTTGAAACCATTACTTGATTTATACTTAAACATGATTGCAAAAAAAAAAAAAAAAAAAAAAAAATTAGAACCCACAAAACAACAATAAATGATTCTGAAGTCAAAAATTACTAATTAAAAACCATCAATAAGTTAGTAAATCACAAGCAACTACAGAAATAATCAAATATAAATAAAAAATTCCCATAGACCTACATTCCTAAACTAGTGTTAATTCTTTAATTTATCATTTCATTAACATTCATTGCTATACAAATTCAAACAAAACTCACAACTCTACATTATCACAATGCAAAACGACAGAACTGACCAACCGTGTCAAAAACTGTCGATCGAATCCCTCTCTTCTCGAGATTGAGAGCACAAATCAGACCCGACATCCCTCCGCCGATTATGGCGACAACGGGGTCGTCGGAGAGCGGAGCGGTGAACATCACCTGCTCTTGACTGAATGTTTTCTTGATAACTGAACGCCTGGAGGCGCCGTGAGATGATCTTCTAGGGTTCCTGCGAGTGGGTTTGCTGGGACCATCCATGGAGGTTAGTTTGTGGGGCTTAGTGCCACTTGGTCTGTGTTCGACCCTACAAATTGAGGTAAGGGATTTGGGTTTTGTGGAGAGGAAAGAGGGTTTTGGGTTCTTGATGGGTTTAAGAATGAATGGAGCGGCAATGAAGTTGTTGCAGAGGCTGACCATGGTTTCCCGGGAAAATGAAATGGAGACTCAAAGATGGGTGGAGGATAAGCTCCGCCGTTCTGTTGTCCACTTCTACCAAATTTAGAGGGGGAGAGAGAGAGCGAGAGGGAGAGAGAGGCGCTTCATTTTTTTTATTACCTTACAAAAAAATTAAAAAAATTGAGCAAATTTTTGATTGAGCACTTCATTTTTTTTTTTTTTTTTTTAAGCACTTCATATTCATACATTATACGGCAAAAGTTGACACAACTCGCTAACATGATTTAAATACGACACAAGTTAAACGGGTTTGGGTTAACCTTAAACGAGTTTTGGTCATAAACGGGTTGACATAATTAACTGGTTAAATTAATTGTGTCGTGTTTGGGTTGAGGGGTTCAATCCGTGTAACCCGTTTATACACGTTTAACTATACATATCGTAAATAAATTTTTATTTATGTTCTAAAATTACTATATAAAATTATATCTTATAATTGAATATTTTGTAAACTAGAAATTATTTAGTAATTTGGTTGATTAAAATTTATATATTTTTTTAGTATTTATTATTTTATTGAGTATTATTAATAATTTAAATAATATTATTTTTATTTTGGTAAATAGGTTATTAAACGAGTTACACGTGTAACCCGTTTAATATACAGGTCGGATTTGTGTTGAGAGTTTCTGACACGATTATTAAACAGATCCTATTCAGTTTGAGCTATTTAGTATAATACCCTTAAATTAACACGACACGATTACGACCCGCGAATACGAATTGCCACCGCTTTACACCCACATAAAATAACAAAAATAAACACTAAACATTAGTTTGTTGTCGATTGAGAATTGATATTTCCTTTTTTATAAATACTACTTTTATAAGCTTATGACTAGATTACCATTCACGTAAATTAATGTTACCGAGCCTATTGATGTTTAATTTCTTATAAAAGCGAAAATATAAATTAAACTAGAGGTTATTTTTAATTTAAAAAAGGATCTTAATTACCAGGAAAAAAAAAATAATCAATTTTTAAAATTAAACTAGAGGTTATTTTTTAAAAAAATTCCTATTGAAATTAATAGGAAAGAAACAAATGTTTGATTCGGGAAATTTCATAGATTCGGGAAATTTCATAGATTCTTTTTAGTTTGAATTTGGGTCATGAAAAATAGTTACAAAGAGCTGAACAATGCAGAAAGCTTTTTTTTTTCCTCTTTGTATAATGTCCATTATTTCAAGCCACCCCTATTATGGGGTGCTCTCTCTCTCTCTCTGTATTTTACTATGAGTTCAGGGTAAAAAAATTAACGGTTTTATTCACAAAATCATTGAAGGGTTGGGCATCCAAATTTTTATTATTTTATTTTATTTTTGGAGGATGTGATAGCATGTGGATTCACTCACTGATGAATGAATAATCTTAAATAGAGTGAAATGAATATATAAGATTTATTTAGCGGACCCAAGTATTTCGGAAAAATGTTTGATTTTGATCATGTTCATCAGAGATGAAGCTAACTTATCTCACACTTCATCCCCAAGCTCCTAGCAAGTTCAACAAAATTTAACCTGATTCTTCCATTTGATGGAACATCTGAATGCAGAGAACTCCAACTAGTTTCTAGAATTTGCACCTCGTGAAATTTATAAAAATCCGATCATTCCTGCTTTTTCAATCAATTGACAATGTTTGTACACACCCAGAAAAATTTACCATTCACAAATGCTTAAGATGTTCATATGACTATAGCTTTTTTCAATCAGAAGTACTTGTTTGAAAGAGGGAGGGAAAAAATCTCATGAACATGATCAAAATCACATTAAATTCAACCCAAATCAGGCATACATGAAACACTAAAACATAATGGTTAACAAATTGAAATAAGCATCCTAATACATCATTCTACCATCTCTGCCCACGGCACGGTAATGGGCATCCTGAGAAATTCAATTCCATTGCACTGGAGCTCAAGAAAACATGTTTCTTTTTCTGTTGGTGCACGTCGTCTATATCCTCAAACTAACTTGCCAGACCTAATAAACCCTGGATAAAAACAATCTTCTTCTCCAGTGAGTTCAGTTCCCGAAAACCAGATGCAAACGACCTAATCTACTTACAACTCCAGTTCCTTCATACAATGAATGGGTAGAAAACAAAAAGCAAGTAATGTCACCCAATTTATAAGCAAGATACGATAGGTTGGAAACAAACAATTTTGAGTCCAAACTACAAAAGCCCGAAATGGTATCTCTTTTTATATGCAATATACATGTACCAATATAAGTTACAGAAAATATACAATTCAGATATGAGATATATCAGTCAAACAAGTGAACAAGTCAACGCGAACAAGACAATATAAATGAGCTTCTACACTTGCACAACGTCCCATGAACTATAAGGAAATTCAAGACTTCCACTCCAAAACTAACTGCTCACGGTGATGTCTGCACTCCTCTCTTCAGTTACTTCATGAGGGGTTGTTTTGGCTCTCTCTTTAGCCCGTTTTGGACTGTCCTTCACTTTGCAGGCACCATTACCATTCCATCTAATTGTCTGTTCTTTATTTTTGGCAGTGGGGCTATTGCCAAGGCTGTGACGAATAGCACGGGCACAAATTCCCTTTTCCCCGGAAGGCGAGCAAGCTACATCACCAGAGCTCTTTCTCCGGCTTAGTTTGGGTGATTTGGGACGTGTCAGTGGCAGCTGGAATTCAATTGAACCAAGTAAATTTTATTGTTGTCTAACACAAGCAAAAAAGACAATTAAAAAGGGGTATTTGTTCTACACAGGTTAATTATATCAGTAAACTAGTATACATTGGAAGAAGGTTAAAGCAATCAAAAGAAGCACCCGCACCCTGAGATGGACAAAATTTGGCTAAAGCTCGCCAACTCTCATTCAACAATTTTCTCTCTCTCTCTCAGTGTAGGCTGTAGCCTGTGACCTTCAAACATTGCAAAGTAATTGAAATCCATGTGCATTTTTTTTGAGTAAAATCCATTTGATGTTACGGTGAGACAAGTGATTGTAATTCTTAAAACTAGGACTAAAAAGTAATCAGAATCCATATGCATGTTGCTGTGAAGAGAAACATATGACCCGGAACTTTCACATATTGTTGTAAAAAGTAATCTTAGTCCTCAATATTCTGTATTTTGCATTATGATTGTCAATTTAGGTCTCATGATTTCTAGTCCTTGTATGTCATTCTATGTGAGCAGTAATATTTTGTCAGATGTAGTAACATCTTAAAACCTCAACTTCTTTAAAAGCTGTTTGAGAAACCCAAGAAACGGGTCAGCTGAGGGATAAGGCTAATTGGCTTTATGGCAGCCTCTGTTTCTGTTTGGTAAAGGCATTTATTCCTGGATTGCTTCAACTCTGCAAATAAAAAAAGTCAAAAAACAAGCCATTTTTCCAAACCAATTTGGTATTGGTTTTACTATGAACCAATTATAGAATAGGGTGGGAGACCTGGCCTGAACCACTAGTTGGGACTTGGGATTACCGGAAAACTCAACGATTAAAAGAACTATAGAGAGAAGAGAAGTATAATGGAAGTACCTTTCTGAGTTCAGCTTTGGGTGGAGGTCCCTCCTGGTAAAAAGTAGGCACCGGATTTGCTCTATATACCATGCTCTTTCTAAGCTGCTTTATAGCGGCCTCTTCCTCCTCCTAGAAATTAAATGAAAAGGAAATGAAGAGATCTTGTGTGCAATTTTTTTTTTTTTTTTTCTAAAAAAAAAAAAGTAAATAATGAAGAGGTTGTGTTCCATGTTGAGTTTGCATCTGCTGTAGCGGGTTATTGCTGTAGTGTCCCGTACAGATTTTCAACGCACTTAAATCATATGTCAACACATAGAAGTAATGCGTTGAAATGCGAAGTAATGATTTTGGAAGTATACATAATGATGTTGAAAAGAGACTTCAACACAGTTAAAACCTGTTGCAACAAATGTTCTATCTGTTGTAATCTAAAACAAATGTGTTAAATCTAGAACAAATGTGATGAAATACAAATTTTATGTGCGTTGGAAATCTCCACAGCACGCTACAGTAGGGACTCACTCCAGTGGAGGATTCAGACGCCACGCTACAGTATGGACTCACTCCAGCAGAGGATCCAGATGCTTTGCTAATTAGTTAGGCGAAGTTATGATGTGCAAGAAAAGTACATAGTAATGAAAAAATCATGTCCACGTAGGAAGTCAAATACCTTAGTCCTAGCTTCATATTCGATTTTCTCTGCCTCCAAAGCTTGATGTTTTTCCTCCAACTTCGAGTAATACTAGAAAATGGAAAAACCAACGCAAGGGAAGAAATGGCAAACGAGGTAGAATCAATATCTATTAATTGAAAAATAAAAAAATAATAATAATACTAACAAATAACATAATTAGAAAACACTTCTTCTATTTAAAGTTTGATTAAGAAAAATACCTCCCTCCGTTTCTCTGCCCGACCAGCGGATTTAAATACGGGACCAACTGGAACAGTGGTCTTAAATTTTGCTCTGCGGACAGAAGTTGCAGCACTATGCAAGGCTAAGAAAAATTCCAATTCCAAGACGGTAACACAATGGCGACAGACATTAACCAAAATACATATATAAAAAATAAAATAAAAGACTCAAAATTATACTACAACTGAGGATACGAGGACGCCACAGACCAATTATCTTCTTCATCGTGCTGCACGGGCTTTCTTGACACCCGAGGAGAATTTGGCTGGTAGATGATACAAAACTTTCAAGATCAGCACCATCACAAAATCTATAATTATATCAAATATATATATATAGTGTCTCTAAAAAGGGTGAATTGCATTTAAAAATAAAATAAAATAAAACTTGGCTTGTAGCGTTTTGTAGTAAACCCCCCTTTAAAAAAAATTTGCCAAAAAATCCCCCCAACTGAGGGGTTTACTGTCACTAAAATACCCCCACAAAGCCAAGGAGGGATTTATGCAATTCAGCCAATTACTTTTTGTAATTAAAATTCATTTTTGTCGATCTATTGTTTGATCAAATGTTCATCTCATATACGGAGTACTTTTTTTTTTTTTCCTGGAAGGACCATCTCATATACTTATATATGTATATATATATGCATTGTATAAAACAAAAAATATAATGTAAATAATATAATAACGGTATATATAATATATAACATGAGTAAATATATAAGATTTGAACTTATATGTAGTTGCACTCATAATTGTGAAATTTATTTTTCTTATGCTTTCCTTCAATTAAAAGTATGGTAATGCATGTAAAAGATAATATAAGTATAAATACTATTATTCAAGGGGAAAAAAAAAAAAAAAAAAATCTTTTAGCTAAATTCACACAATTTGGCGAATTGCATAAAACCCCCTTGATTTGGTAGCGGTATTTTTGGTAATAAATCAAAAAGTATCCCCCCTCAATTAGTCGGAGGGGGAGGGGTTTTTTGAAAATTTTAGAAAGGGGGGTTTAATGCAATTCGCCCTAATAAAAACTCCATGACTTTACGAAGGCAGGAATTTAAGAAAAACACGATGATACTTGCAAATTGCAAGAAAAATTGGTTCTGTCCTGCTCAAGCGCAGTAGTTACTGTGTTCTTAACCTCTTCTTTTTCCCTCGTCTTCAGCAGAAAAACATTAACGTATTGACCATTAAGTAAAAAATCTCAACCTTAACCCAATCCAACAAGTTGTAGGCCATACAAATCCAATCTGTCTCACCCACTGAAGCATCATGTTTTAAATTTAATGTGAGGATTAATAACACAAACAAGAAACAAAATTTTAGTAACTATAAACTCAAAACTGCTGCCACATTGCCACTAAAAAGATTGGTTTTAAAAGATTATAAGTCCTCCACCTCCAAACTCTAACTCAACTTAGGAAACAGAAACCCCTCTAGTTTATATCCTACTTATCCAAGTCATGTCAGATTCTTAAACCACAACTGCAGTCCTTTGCTAATAATTCTGTTTCAGTAACCTTAATATAACACTAAACAGGCCAGTGGCCTAGCGGTATCAAGCTCCTACTTCTCAAATAGAGGTCAGGGGTTTGAGCCTCAATGGAGGCATGTGTGTGTGAGTACCAACTAGGAAAAAAAAATATAACACTAAACAATTGAGATTGTAAAATTAAAGGTTTAAATCGAAAAGGGCTAATTAGTTCAGAAATTTATAGATCAAGAGCAGGAAAAAGATGGCACCATCATATGGCACCATAAAAATTTGACTTACCTGTGATTTCTTTGCAGAGATGGGGGAATGCAGACCATTAGCATTTGATGAATAGTTCCCAGCAGCATCCACAGTGTCTTCAACAGGACGAGATATGGTTGAAATCCGATTCTCAGTTGAGGGAGTGGATGGCTGAGAAACAGTGTAGTTTGATTGCAAAGTTCCAGGACTAGCAAACCCTGATGAAGGTTTAACAGGTGAGCCAGTCTTCTTGTCACTTGACTTGTGAGCTTCAGGTTTCAAGATTTTCCCCTCAGTTAGACCAACACCATGGTTGGTGCTCTTAACAACTAGTACATCTTGCTTCTCATGACATTCTTCAACAAGTGAGTCCTCTGCAGTAGGAACTTCCGTCTCATGGTCCTTTTCTTCAATGCTGTCTCCTGAAACTTTGGGAGAGACATGAACTCTATCATGAGAGATATCAACTGAATTTGCCTTGAGAGAATCAGTCTTCTTATCAATGCGTAAACCTGCAACATCCCTCCCCATTGCGCTGCAAGAAAATGAGACAAAAGCATCACAATTTATTAGAGGTCATCTTTTTCAATTTGTATTCACAGTTCTAAAACACATTGAAAATTCAAATTTTAATTTTTGGAACATTCAAAACCTGCCTCATAACTTGGGAAATATTAGCACTTGCAATCTAATTAATCACACTAGTGTCAAAAAAAAAAAAAGTAATTAAGTTCGTTTATATGCCAAGAGAAACAAAATAGACTGCTTGCCTTAAACAAAGTATTTCCTTCCACTGTCGCTTCTAGTAGCACACTAATTCTTTACGGTATTTTCCACAATTGAAGCAATTTATATGTAGAATAATTCAAGGGTGCTAAAATAAATAAATATAAATATATATATATATATATATATATATATATATATATATATATATAATTTGACAAGAGTAATCACCCCTTTCCCCAAACACCATCCGCAGATGAGCACAAACACCAAAAATATTTTGTAAGAATCTCTCCTAGACATGTCGAACTCCCAGATGGACATTTCTGAAGAGAGTACAACTTTGTAGGCATCTCTTTGTGTGGTGCCTACTGCCTCCTTAAAACTGACAAAGGAATACACTCAGTAGGCCATCGCTCTAGCTACTGGAAAATTATACTTAGAATACCTCCATGACACAAAGCGAGTGAAATATAAATCGAAAGCAATGCAATATTTTCAGGATTAACTGCTAACAATTATCAAATTAAATTATAAAAAATTGATAAGTAATCATACATTTGAACAACTTATTGATAATCATGCACAAAATGGCATGGTTGATTTTTAGTCTAGTTTTGCTTTTAAATTTATTATCAAAAAACCTAATTTATCTTCTCAGTTTTTGGCAGTTAAGTCTTTTCTGCTTTCCTTGATAAGAAGTACCAAAAAAAAAAAATTTAGAGTTATGAGAAAAAGATACTATGCTAGAGTTAGCAATTTTTACACGTTCAAATTTCACTGAAAAAAATGACAGGCCAAATGTACTACATTATATTTTTAGATAAATTTACGTTTGTCTACCTCTTAAGCAACACTATTTTTTATGATTATACCCATGTTTTCCACTTTATGGTGATAGCAACTTAGCACCAAAACAAGAGAACTGTGGTGCTTAAGCTACTCCCTTGGTGAGCAAAGGAAAAACAGATCATGCTTGGTCCATTTGTAAATTTGTAAATATGAACTTCTCACCCCAAAACATGAAAAAGTATAAAATATTGCCTAAAGGAACTGTATCAATAAAGACATATTATATACTATGCTTTCTATTAAGAACCCACAATTTGCTATACCAATATAAAGACTTGGTTTATAATCCCTTCCCTTTTCATTTTAGCTATACTTTTATAGCCAGACCCCACTAATATCGCTCTCAAACAAACGGTGTATAAGAAACAAAGCAATATGGGCATGCAAATCTAAAATTCACGGAAAAAATAACCGAACATAACCATCCTAGCTCCCAAAGAGAATTTCAAAATAATAAAACAGAATGTAAATAAAAATTTTGAAAAAAGTTAAAAAGAATCATAACATAATTAGCAAACTTAAATTTCAGATATCTGTCATGCAGAGCCTATGAAAATCTTTCTACATAGATGGGGAATCTAAAGGACGCAGATGGACATGAGAAGTGAGAACCCAATTATACTAAAAAGAAGTATTCTCATTTCTGGCAAAATTGAAACATCTGAAGCACATCAAAGTTTGATTTTAAATAAATAAATAAACAAAAATATATATATATATATTGAAAGAGGGGCCAACTGACACCAAGTTTCAATGACTGACTAGTTTATAACTGATAATAGTAAAACTAAAAAGAAATGGGAAAATGAAGGAGCAAGATCCGTAAACACCTAACAATAATAGCAACATGTACAGATATAATATAAGGAAAAATCAAAATGAGAACAAAAAAGCTCATTCAAAACACCCAAAATCAAGAGAAGCCACAGAAGCACAAACATACAAGAAAAGAAGCCAGAGTCACAAACCCATATTATCAAATAGCTCAAAAAATGGGACAAAGCCCTCATTTCTAAGGCCACACACAGAAAAAAAAAAATAACAAAATTAGAAGAACCCAAAGTTTGTGTGTGCATAAAGATGAAGCTGGAGAGAGGCCCCCAAATTTCAGCTCACATTCACAAAACAAGAAACGAAAATCCCAGAAACCAAACACCAAAAAGCATAGAAACACCAAAACTCAGCACCAGATAGATCGATTCACATCGTTACAGATCGAAACCACATTTCGTATTCAGATCAGCAACAGAAACAACACAGACCCAGAAATGGAGGCTAAGATATCTTACAGTTTCAGCTTCCGATCTGACAAGATCTCTATCCTTCCTCCTCCTGAGCAAGACCACAACGGGAACCCACTTCCCCTCTCTCCCTCTCTCCCCTCTTTCCCTTCTCTCTCTCTCTAAAGACAACAGATGTTTTCTGCTATTTTCCTTTCAATTACTCTCTCTCTCTGTTCAATATTTTCTTTTCCATCCAGTCCAACTTTTTTAAGGAGGAAAAAAAAAAAAAAGGTTTAATTGCATTCACACTTTAAATGCAATTTTATTTTGAAACTTTGACAGTCTTTGATTATTTAAAGGGGCATGATTATCTTAAACATTAATAGAATATATAAAATGTTACTCGTGAAATGAAATGATTAGTTTTTTTTTTTTTTTTTTTCCTTGTCTGACGAGTGTCAGAACCGTAAATTTCGGGGTGTTGTTCATAGCAGTTTTTCCGTTTTTGACGGCGTAAATTGAATAATTGTGCTAATTGTTATTTATGGCTAATTATGGTTATCTATTCTATGTGAACCCCACTTTCTTTGACACTTAGCAAATCAAGCAAATCAAGTTTCTAAAGCTGATAATTAAATTCCAATTTCGAGCTTGAGTGGGACCCAATTTTTAATGTTACATGATTATTTTTAATGTAACGGTAACATGATATAATTAACGGTTACAAATACTCCATCAAATCAAAATGAATTACAACAATTATCATGAATAATTTTTCCTTGACTTGGGTCCCATCGGAAAGACTTTTTTACACCGGTTACTCCTATTACTTCATCCATGCCATGCAAAGTGTTTGACTCTGTCTAAAAAAATGTTTATCTATCCTTTTTGGGTTGTTCCAAAATAATTGTTCACTCTTTTTTTTAAAACAATATATTTTTCATCTTTTCATATATACCCTTGAAATTTAAAATTTAAATATTCAATACTTAAAGGATAATTTAATAATTTTTTAAGAAACAATATATGACACATGTCTCTTAAAATTTTCTACACTTTTAGTAAGTTCAATCACTAGTTGACGATATTATGTCATCAATACAACTTAGTAATAAAGAACCGCTTTCTCATCTTGTACTTGTAATTTTAGATACATTACATAAACAATGTAATGTAGTTATTGTATAAGCAATACAAAATTGTTATATAGACAACATGAAGTTGTTAAATAAACAATTTAAATAGCACAAGATTAAATGCCACGTAATAGAATCCAGATTCCTTTAACTTAAGTGAAGTTCAACTTTAATTGTTCTAACTTGGCTCGTTTAATCAATTTTAAACTCAATTGTCCAGTAATATGAAATTTTTTTAATAGATTTATATTCACAAAATATTATTCATTAACATGTTTGCGAACTTAATGAGCCAAGTTTGGCTCAACTAATTTATTTAACAAGCTTAAAAAAAGAGTTTGAGCCGAGCTAGATTGCATATAAAACAATTTGCTTCGTTTACAATAAAATGAAACTGTTATTATAAAATATAAATTATAAATATTTCATTTTAGATGTACAATATGTTTATTATTGGAGGTTCTTTGCACTTTACGGCAATGGACCTTTTCTTTCCTTTTCTTTTTTTCTTTTTTTTTGGGTGAATACGGAAACAGACATATTGTTTTCTATAAGAAAAATGATACGAGAATCGAACTAAACAATCGAATGAAAGGTCGAACTTAATGTGGCTTGGCCACATCAGATTATTTCTTAAAAGTATAAACGCCTGAGGTAACGTGGCTTGACCACGTCAGATTATTTCCTAAAAGTATAAACGTCTGAGATACCTCTTCGTTTCTCTTTCTCTAATTATGGGTTTTTATTCTCTATTCAATCATATCTCAATTGATTCTGGTTTTCTGTCTCTCCTTTTAATTTTGCAAAATTGAAGATAAAAAAAAAATTAAAAATTTCCATGTTTTGTCAATGCAGAAGGTAAAAAATCAAAAAACAAATACTATTGTTTCTGTCCTTTAAATTTTGTATCTATGAAAATCAAACAGAAATTTTGATATGTGTATACGTTTCATCCAAACGTTTGGACCAGTCTCAAACTATAATTAATCTAGAGAAATTTGACCACTAGATTTCGAGAAAGAGAATAGATAAGAAGAATTGATGAAGAACAGGAGAGAGAAACGAAGAGGAAGAAAGAAAAAAATGAGTTAGCGTCTTACATGTAATGAAATTGTTTGACGTGTCTATGGCCACGTCAAGTTCAGTGTTCTTTTCGGTAGAAATGTTTGGTTTATCTATCACTGTTCTTTCTATAAATTTTATAAAAAATCTATTAAAGCGATATCTCCTTTATCTCTCAAAATAAAAAATTAAGTTTTAAATTGTGTAAATTTCTGTGAATATATATATATATATATCACCCCCAAATTTATAGGTTTAATTATTTTACTCATACACTTCAATTATTATTGTGACTCAAACTCATCTTAGTAGGTGAAATGACAAAAAAACATAAATGAATTCTTGTAGGGTTAAGAAAAAACAAATGATAATAATCATCGAACTGTCTTAGAGGTCCAAATATCAATTCTTTATATATGTTGGTTATCCTAATATAATATTGTACTGAATCACTATACGTAAATTAATACAATTTTTATGCTTTTGGATTGTTATTGTAACTGAGTGATCCATTTTTATGGAATGTTGTAAAGAATTATTATACAAATACATGAGTTACAATTTTTATACTTTTGGAGTGTTATTGTACCTGAATGGTCCATATTTTAATCACAATAGTTTCTATCACATCAAAAAAAATAAAAATTACAAGCCATTCTGTAACTAATTATTTGGTTGCAAAATATTTTTGTGAGTCTGTCCCATCATCTATGTGTATAAGGTCATGTTTCCTTTTTTACTCGACTAAAACTCTCCATTTTTCTTGCATGCATTTAGAGTCGGTTTGGTAGTCGTTTTATTTGTTGTGTCTTTGTTTATTTTTTTATTATTGTAATAGTGAACAAAAAATAATAATAATTGGTAAAAAATATTTTATTTTGTACTGTGTCAAAATATTTTGTAAATAATAACCAAAAATCGAAACACCAATTTAATGTTGTTATATGTTTCTGCGAATATAGCAATAGGTCTTATAGCAATGAACACTACCAAAAAAAAAAAAATTACTCCTAAAACTTTGAAATGACCTTTTTAAGCTAGTCATTATATTTTTTTAAGCTTGCAATATCTTTTAATATGTTTTTGCTTTCAAACATTTTACAACAAACCGGACATTATCAAATATGTTTTCGATTATTATTAAAAACACCATATAACAAAACACTTATTTTGTTTCGGATTAAAACAAAAATGCAGAAACAAAATGCGAACCAAACAGACCCTTAACTTGTCAATACAAATGTGGCATTCCCTTTTTGTCCTACTATTATAAATTTTCCTACTAAATTGCTTAATTTTGGAAAAGGCTATGAAGTAAAAACACATTTGTTCCATGATAATTGAATTACTTTCTGAATAAATTTCATTTTACTATTTTTTAACTCTCTCGTTTCCCCTCACTCACACGCGGAACTAATCTATCAAAATATTGGTGAATTTCATCAACAACCACTAAAAATTATTGATAGAGAGTATTTTAATTATATATATTCGTTAGAAAAGTATATAAATTTTTTTCCTAGACAAACTAGAGGGATTGCGGACTCGAACACGGCCATACCTATTTAAGGAGATGGACACTCTATTAACTAGGTGTTAGAGGTTTGTTCCACATCGAATTCAGATGAGAAATGTAATGGGTATGATGGATTAGGTGTTAGTCCCACCTAACAGCTTAAGCTTTTGAATCGAATTACAAAATACCCAACCTGTTACAGTTGGTATCAGAGCCACATATTCAATCATTGATCTGATGTCAAGCCAAAAGCTCGGTCGGGATGCGCTTGGACCCCACACGAGAAGGTAAGGTGCCTATTAAAGCCACATATTCAATCCTTAATCCGATGTCAAGCTAAACGCTCGATCAGGTTGTGTTCGAGAGTAAGCAAGGTGCCCGAATTACAATGTAAAGATTGCAAGTTGGAATGAATGAAAACGATAAATGTTTGTCGGATTCGTACCCAACCCTAGTTACACTAGGGCACCAGATAATACCCTTATTAGAAAAATAATTATCGTACTGACTTTCTAAACAAATTTCGAGCCAATGACTTGGAGTAAATGGTACTCATTTTAAAGTCCACTAGATAATGACTGACTCACTCAATGTAACCACAAATCAAGCTCAATTACATTAAGACTGTCACTAACTTGGAAAATCAAAAAAGGAGTTGTAAGACGACGTTTGGATAGGGATTTTATTTGATTGGCTACCGGCTTGAAAAGTTAGTGGACTTGTCGGTGGGGGTGAAGGAAAATACTGCCAATTTTCTATTGTAGATTGTCAAAAAGTCTACCTTTTTTTTATTTGAAAAAAAGAAAAAGTAGATGTTTGACATTTCATCACCAAGTATAAATAATGTTTGCTTTATTAGATTTTCATGTATGGAGTCAAGTCACACACCAATTGTCTTTTCTAGGGTTCAAATTCATGTTCCTCCACAGAATTGGAACAGCATTTTCCCACTCTCTTCGATTTAAAATGTGAGGGTTATCTTTTTAATCTTGACTCAAATTGGTTGTAAACCATGATTATTGGATAGGTGTTTTCCACCATTTGGATGGGTCTGATCTCTTTTTATACAACTGTCAAAATTACGCGACAATCACGCGTGCATCGAATTCTGTTGAAAGATAATTATTTGAGGTGGGTGTCACACGGGAGCAATCGAACTTGACATTTACTTTTTTATACTTAATTATTGACCTTCGAGTTTAATCAATCTTGATCTAACTTAAAGATTATACAATTTTTGTGAGGATATATTTTGCCAAAACAATTGAGGAATTATTTTTTTTTAAGTCGAACTTGGTTCCATTGTTGAATTGACAATATTTATTAGTGTTGTGCGTCTTATTAAAGTCAATCATACACCACTCAGTCAATAAATAACTATGTACTAAGATGTACTCCGCAACACTCTTGTATGAATTGCGTTATGCATATTTTTTTTTACTTATTCATCTTTTAAAATAGAAGGTGGAGCATTGAAGGAAATAAAAAAATAAATGAGTTTTTAGTTTAATCGAAAAAAATCTTATCCCACTTTTTACCATACGCATGGACTAGTCAAAATGTGGTGTTAGCCTTATTAATCCAAATATTGAGTTGAGTTGTTAGCCGTGTTATGGTTAGATGATATACAGGGGCGGAGTTATTGAAGGGCTAATTTAGGCTATAACTCAGGTAAAAAAAAAAAAAAACAATAGTACTATTGTCAGTTCACAACCCGATAAATATGCAAGACTATTTTTCTTCTTAGTCCGATCTATATGTAATACTACTCTTTTCTTAACTCAATCCACTTTGCAATCATAGCTCTGCCCTGACGAGATAGAAACACATTTAGTTTGAGGACTCATTTTAATTATGCTAGATGATAATATATACATAAAACACTGAATGTGTCGAGGACGAGCCTTAACGTAATAGTAAAGTTGTTCTATTGTGATTTAAAGATTAAGACGAGTCCGAAATAAAAAAAGAAATAACGTACTTCTCCATATGTGGAGGTAAGACTACGTACATCCAACCCTCCTGATCTCACATAATGAATCAAAACTCAAATTTAGTACCTTTTGAATTGCATTTGTAGATTATTGATGGAAAAGGAAAATATTTATGAAAATTAATTTTGAAAATAAATTGATTGCCACGTGGCCCACGTGGGTCTAATTCTACCACAACCTAGTGGTCAAAAATTTGCCGCCAAATAGTTTTGAACAACAATGTTTTGCACAGGACATTCATGAACTTTGGCAAAGTTGAAAGCATACATTCCATGGAACTTTGCCAACATTCAAAGCATTGGCCAAAACTTTACTACCGGTCAAGCCTGACTGCCTTGATAATAACAATAGCTTTTGCCAGGTTTCTTTTAATTCCAAGGGGACATTCTTAACCCACACATATCTCTTATTGTTGTGAAAATAGGAAACCATCAAAAGCAAGATAGATATCCATATGCCCACATTTTCATTATCACTTTGAAGGAAACGTTCCTCTCAAATCTCAATTATTTTTTGGTTTTTTTTAAAGTAAAAACTCGTTTTAATTATACTTATAGTTTGATTTACTTGTATTATAGTTGATTTAATTTAATATAAACTTAATTTTTTACATATACGCTGGTATAAATAAAAAAGTAGATAAGTCGAGTGAAATAAAAAATAAAATTAAAAAAGATTCGATTATCAATTAGACAAATTAATTTGCAGCGAAATGTGGCAGGGGTCTAGGTCGATCCCCGTCCCCTGTTAGATATAACGTTTATCTTGCATGATGAGTCTTGGGTTTAAATCATAAATGATAAAATCCCCCATTTATTTTTAAAATCGTAAATAAAACTTTCAGTAAAATTTAAAAAATTTGGTAAACTAATAAAACTTATCAAGTCATACAAAGCACATTATTGACTCGTTAAATGAGTTGTGAAATGTTAAATTTGACATTAATATTTAATATTAAATTAAAAAATTCCCTTTATAGTAATAATATTTTTATTGTTAAATGGGTTATTATTTTACTAGCGATCGATGATTCATTTCTCGCCCTTAATATTATTTTTTTAATTTTAAAATAATAATTATAGTTTTTAATTTAATTTAAATAATAAGGTCAAAATTTAATATTTTACAACCTATTAAACTAGTCGGTCACATGTTTGGGGGTAACTAATAAGTTTTGTTAGTTCAAAAAAAATTATTATTATTTTGTTGGAGTTCTATGTACAATTTTGAATGCAAAGAGATTTTATAATTTTAATCCATAATTCTTAGACGTAATAGTTTAACCGGAAAAGTTGGTAATAGTTTAACCGGAAAAGTTGGCTAGCTTGGGAATTTTTATCCCTTGATATATTAGGCAATGTCAAACTCTAATTTTATCCGATACATCAACGAACAGAATTACTTCTAGTAAGACTTTTGATTAGACTATATATATATATATATAAAAGTCTAAATAGTATTGCCCTTCAAACATCTTTTCGTGTATCACAGCTCATACATGATAGAATCGAAAGAGGTATTCCTTTTGATGGATGACGGATTAATGTTTTCCTTTCATCTTTAAAACGTTTCTATGCCGACGGAGGACCACTATATAGAATTTGTATCTATAATGAATTGACGATGGCACATTTATTTATTTTTTGGCCAATGTCATCATTTATAAGTTATTAAGTGATCGAGACTTCACCGATCAAACCCTATTGCTCCTAAGTTCGAGTCTTTTTAAGGGCATATCTAAAATTAGAGTTGTTATGATACAGAATTTGAAAGTCGAACACATTTGACTATATTATGTAAGTGAAAACGTACATCATCATCATATATATGTAAGTAATGTAGTGACATCATTCTTCACTTGCGTACAAAAAAATAAAAAAAATTCAAATGTATCTAACTCTCGAACAACTTACTAATTTTTTTTTTTCAAAAAAAGTTAAAAAGTGCTAATGTATTTGGAACCATCCAACCTTATCTCAATAATACTACTAGTTTTCTTTTTGATTAATTAGGTAAGCTATGTCAGGTTCAAACTTTTCTTCTACCCTTTAAAGAAAGAGAGGTTATATCATTGAACTAATGATAATCCATAATACCACCAGTTACAAATTTAGGGTCTCCTTGGTTTGTAATTCAGAGAATAATTTTTTATTTTTTGAAAACTAAAAATAAAAAAATGTACAAAAAATTTTGTTTGATTCAGTTTTGTAAAATTTTTTTTTCTGAAAACTCAATTATAAAAATGTTTGTTTTCCCAAAATTGTCTTTTATAATTATCTGAAAACAGATTTATGTTTTCTGAATTATTAAGAATTGTTTTACGAGAATCATAAAAGACTGTTATCTGAAAACGGGTCATTTATAACTGAATTTTTTAAAAACTGAACCAAATAAAAAAAAATTATATAATTTTTTGTTTCGAAAAAAATAAAATTATTCTATAATTACAAACCACATGTGCCCTTACTTTTTTAAAAACCTAATCGAATTGCATACACGACAAGAAAGAAGTCAATTCTCACCAACTTTATAGGTTTTATCATGGCAATATATTTGACAGGGGTACTAGAGCTTACTACAAACAACAACACATTGGAAAGGAAATGGTCCCTTCTTATATGTCATGGTCGTGGTCCTTATTATATATAATTTGAAGAAGTGTCTTCCTCATTTTGTATTAGCTTTTTTTGGCGGCAAGTCGGTGGTGTGTCTGTCTACGTGAAAGCAGCAAATTTGTGGAGATAGGACATGTGTAGACTATAGATGCTATTTGTATCAATTTGTGGAGATAGGACGTGTATAGACTATAGATGCTATTTGTATCACAAACGTGTAAGTAATATAGACTATATATATAGTGCATGCCCATCACCTCTCTCTTTCTCTCCCACTCTCTCTCTCACACTGCAAGTTGTGTGAAAAAGAAACACTACTGGATGCATATAATTGTATCACAAACGTGTAATATAGTGCCCATCGGCCCTCTAGCTCTCTCTCTCTCTCTATATATGTATGTATATATATATGTGTGTATATATATATTGTCGACAGTTTTGATAAAATCTACGTGGGCTAATTTTGTCCATAGGTCCATACCAAAGACTCACTCGAAAGCATGTGGTCGGTTTGGACTGAACCAAGTACTACTAGCAACACTCTTTTATGGGCGCAAATCCTCTGCTCTGTGTGATTTCTATGCTCTCCTGTTGTGAATGTTAAATGGTCTTGGTTTCGTCGCTTGATAATTCAATATTCAAATGGTCTTGGTTTCGTCACTTGATAATTCAATATTCCGAATCTAATTTAAACTTGATATATATAATATCATTATTAATATTGTTGTAGAGAGTTGCTCAGTCGTTTGGTTGGTAGAAAGCCGAACTCCCGAATTGGGTGTGCCCATTCATGCTCGACTGAGTATATATAGCAAATTCATATAAAATATAGCTTAATCCATTCATTTTTAACCTGAACTTAAAAACATAAAATAGAGTTAAAGTTAGTTAGACCCATAGCATAGCTTGGTGTATTTGTATCTCAATATATGAAAATAGTTAGTGGAGTGTCACAACCTTTTTATTCAACGGCCTTTATTTTTTTAAGTACAAATTCAACTCCCCATTATCATTATAATGATATTCGTACTCATATTATTTAAATTAAGACATAGGTGCATGCATATATGATTGTTAGTGCAAATCTTGGGTTTGTGAGAAATCAGATAAACATGATAAAAATATTAATAATAATTTAATTTATCAAAAGTTGTGTAATATAATGATATCTCCTCATGTCCCTCGTAGAAACAAATAGGGGCCTGAATTTCTTACCAATGAGAAAACAGAATTTTAATTGAATTTTTTTAAGGAAAAAATACATGTCCTTTTGGGGAGTAGAAATTTTTAATAATTGTCTCATTTCAAAATTATTATATTATTCTTTTAAATGTGGATGCATATATAATCAAGTTTGAAAATTTTAAAAACTTTAAGGATATTTACGGAATAATGTAAAATATTTTGTTTAAATTTAATAAGTAAACAAGTATTTTGAGAGAGCTTAAAAAAAAAAATGAATAACTAAATTAAGACTGAAGGAGAGAGAAAAGAGAATGCATACAACCATACCAATAAATGTATTTTTTTATATATATATTTGCCTTTTATTTTACAATTAAAAAAATTGGTCCATTAACTGGGGTGTTGGATGAATTCAAAACGATTTTGACACTACCATCAATGATCTTGAACTTGAAAATGATGAATGTTGACAGATTGTGTTGGGCACTTGGACCATTAGTCGAACACCTTTTTATTTACTCTGTCCTTTTCTGGTCACTGTGTTCTTTAAAATTGACCACTCTGGTCTCTCACAAAACATTATGTTACCACAGAATAGTGTTGCAACATTGAAATTCCACAACAACAAAAAATTTACTGCCCCTGAAAATTTCATACCTTTCCGTGTCCTCTCACTGCCCTTTGTTTGGTTCAAGCATTTACTTCTGCTTCAATGGCAGTTCTTAAACAAGGACACTGTATGGGTCATCTGAGTTAGGTAGCATCACACACACACACACATACACATATTATTATTTGCAGACCTGAATGTGGAACAGCCAAAAGAGAAAGGGGTGGGTGGCCCCGTCACACGGTGGTGGAATCTACATGTCACCGAAAAGATTATTAGATGATTCTAAATCATTCATACTTGTTGGATCAGTTTAATTCAGATTTTTGGATTGAAAAAATGATCCCATAAGAATGTATTAATATATTACAAAGAAATCTCAACATTAATTTCTATTGAATTAATCCACCAAACATTAATTGGTCGAAGACCATTTAATAAGTGAGTTAGGCATGCCAAATGGCATATTTTACTCACCTAATCAAAAATCACCTTATTAACTTCTTTTTCAGCATTTCTAGATGATAAATTTTTACATGGCCAAGGAGTACGTGATTCTGGCCAATCACAATCTACACATAAGCAAAAAGTTGAATAAAGTTGATATATTTATTTGTGTGTCAGGTTGTAGTTGACCAGGACTATATAGATCCAGACAGGGTAAAAATTCTATTTTTACACATGGTACAACTTTGTTTTCCAACTAAACACATGCTAAACGACCTTAACAAGTGTCCATCCTTGTTAAGTTGTTAACCCACCAAATTTATCCTCGTCAATGTGTCAAAAATGTTGACAAGAAATTAAAATGATGGGGTTCTGGTTTGGTGACATAGTGTTTAGTGCACTCAATATTTTATGGATCCCACATCACCCTTTTTTTTGACTACTTGACAATATCGGACTCAAATGAGATTTGAGTATTCGAACTCTGTTAGAAGTATACATATATTTAATGTTTACTGCACAAGTTCATAATATTACTTCTAACAGAGTTCGAATACTCAATCTCCTCTTTCAGAAAAAAGAGATGTATAATTACTTTGCCTTAATGGAGGGAATTATCCTCTTAAGCACCAGCCTAAAAGGGTCTGAAACTATTATTTAGGATCAAGTGTAATGTCATACTTTTTATTCCCTTTCTCGACATCATCATTTTATAGGTTGAGTGTCTTTATTACTGATAATTATGTATATGTGGTAACTTCCTTTATAACTGCAATTACAAGTGTGGGTAGTTAGTTAAAAATGGTCTATTGTTTCAGTGACTAATTGATGGAATTTTTTTTGGAAGGTCTAATTGATGGAATTTTGATGACACCTAACTACCAAGATCCATAAGAGGATCTTTAGGTTCGTTCGAGCCTAGAGTCCTTCAAGAGTCACTTGTAGCTAGAACATAACTGTGGCATGTAAATTGGCAATAATGACTGCAATAACTCAAACATTGATAGGGATTCGGGAGGTAAGTTCTTAAAGTCTCGTTTTCGAATTGCACTCCTGACTTGAATGGTGCGTGTATTGTGCAGCTTATATACGTGCTCTAAAAAAAAAAAAAAAAAAAAAATACTCTCAGACATTGAGATCCCTTTTAATAATATTCTCACAAATAATAATTAATGTTGCGTTTGGGGCCAACGAATTGATACCCCGCTTGAAATTGAAATTAAAATAAATTTAGTTTAGACTTTAATTTACATTTTCTTTACTTTCGATTTCAAGGCGGTGGTTCGGGGCCTCTTAACATAGTATTTATCTTTTAGCATGTGTTATTAATCCTCATTATTAAGCAACAATAGATTAACTGTGTTTTTTTTATTTTTTATTATAACCCTCTCAACCACCAGCCCTTTTGGACACGTGGCTGCCAGGTATATCTCCGAATATGTGCAACCGCCTAGAAGTCACATTTATCGCAATGCTTTTACTTGACTTGTATATGCTACAGATGCTTACGTATATCACCGAGCATTATTTCTTTTACTTGTAGGTTGAAGGTTTAAGTTCCAATTAGGACAAAATGATTACATAAACATGTATGAGTTTGCCAATTACTTGTAATTATGACATATTTTGGGGCATATTTACAAAATATTAGTGGAATAATAAAAGTATAGATAAACCCTTTTGAATAGAATTTTTTTATATGTAGGTAACAGTTTTTTGAATTCGTAAGCTTTTCGTTTCACTAAACATATTTGTAACTGTGGGTGCCATTCTTGACTACTGGCCCTTGCTTAGCACGGCTTAGCAGGCCCAAGATATCTGTTTGATCCAATGTTTTATGGGCCTAAAAGATACTTGTCAAAACCATACTCAGATAAATCCTTTTACTCGATTTAGAATATTTTGGGCCGGCTCATTTCGGTTGGTCTAAAGAGGACATGAGGCGAGAGATAGGAGAAAAGTGCAAGTGAAGAGAAGAAAATAAGATTTGTTGATGAATATACTAAATTTACTGAATTATTTGAATATACTAAATTTAATTTTTTTATTTTTAAATTTTTTTATCGTGAAACAGGAAGGTCAAAAATCAAAATTCAAGTGCATCGTACTGAGCTCTTAAGCTTGCAAAATGGGGACGGTAAATAGAACAACTCATCACCCATATAATAAATATATGGGTGCACACCAATAACCGACTTCTCGTGATTCGAATGAAAATAGCGACTCGCGGGTAATAGGCTACCAACCCACCCATTTCTTAAATAGAGTATGGTTTTGATTTTTTGCCCTTTTGGAATTAGTTGAGATGGTAAAGGGGCTACGGATTTGCCCACTTTTTTCTTTTTTTCATTAATAAGAAATGCACACCACTTACACATTCGCTTGAGAATTCGAAACCTCAACATCCCTTTTAAGTATGGCTACAACTCGGGGAGGCCTAACCCGAAATTACCCCAGTCGAGCCCAAAATTTTGTGGGCTTAGACAATATTTTTCTAATTTTGGTTTGGGTTTGGGTTATATATTTTGAACTTAAATTCAATTATGGCTGGGCTTGGGTTGATACGGATGAAAACCGAAGCCCAACCCGAGCCCGAAAATATTATATATTCATAATTATGTTTAAGTAACAAGAGTGCAGTAATCAAGTTGGTAGTGTGCTTGAAATTTATGTTTAAGATTTTCATGTTCAAGTCATGTTGCAACATTAATTAATTTATTTTTTACACACAAATTATGTATGGGTTCGGCTTGGGCTTAAGGCGGGCTTGGATTAAATTTTTTTTATATAAGCCTAGCCCGAGATGAGTGCCAAGCCAGCTCAACCCGCGGAGTTGCAACCCTACTTTTAAGAGATATAAAACAGAAACAACCGGGTTTTGGCCCTTTTGGTATCAGTTGGGATCAAATAAAAATACAAAATTTAAAGATCACGAAATTTGGCGCGTCTTCTTTCTCCCCCCTCTCTTTCTCTCTCTCAAATCTCAAAGAAGTGTATGCAGCGCGGCGACTCACCATTTCTCGCCATAAGCTCCGACAATGGTTCTCCTCCGCCACCAACTCTCCTCCCGAAAAAGACCTTCCACCAAAGCCTTTGTTCCACCTTTTCCACCACAACCACCGTCATCGCCACCACCACCACCACCCAAAATCCCCAAATCCACCACTGCTGCCACCACCAAGAACGGCGACAACACCACTCATCAACTCCGAAAACCCGACGCCGCGTCGGCATCATCATCAGCACGAGAAACCCTAACGCCAGTAGACAAGATGGCGTCCGTGCTAGCAGACGCCGGGTGCACTCTGATCAACTCCGCCGGCCCTCCCTGCCTCCCCTCCGACACTCACAAGCTCCGCCACCACCTCCACCGCATCCTATCCTCCGACTCCTCTCTCCGCTCTGCCTTCCTCTCAGGCTTCTCCTCTTACATCAATTCCTCTGATAATCTCCACCGGTCAGTACTCA
Source organism: Cornus florida (assembly GCF_030987335.1). NCBI lineage: Eukaryota > Viridiplantae > Streptophyta > Magnoliopsida > Cornales > Cornaceae > Cornus > Cornus florida. The sequence goes on from NW_026775573.1 coordinate 22,966,700, forward strand.
GTCCCCAATCACCACCTCTTCTCTTCCATTACATACTAACTTATCAATTTATCTCTCTCTCTCTATATATATATTTCTATAATTCACTAACCTTCTGTTTTCTCATTACAATTTTAGGGTTTTGATGTCTTCCATTACATGCTAACGTATCAATTTTTCTAACGTTTTTCGACAATTCACTAAACTTTTTTGTTTTCTCTTTACAATTTTAGGGTTTTGACATCTTCCATTAAATACTAACTTATCAATTTATCTAAAGTTTTTCGATAATTCACTAACCTTTTCTATTACATACTCATCAATTTATCTAGAGTTGTTCGATAATTCACTAACATTTTCTATTTTCTTTTTTACAATTTTAGGGTGTTGATCTCTTCAAATCGCCAAATTTCTGGTTCTGTGAGGAATGAGAGTCTGGTTAGAGTTCTCTTACTGGTGCATTCGATTCAACTAGACCTTCAGATCATGTTGCTCGAGAAGCTTCCGGAGTACTTCGACCTCACAACGTCCTCCCTTGATGAGGACGTTGCGAGGCTAATTGTGAACCAATTCCGGTGGCTTGATTTCCTTGTAGATTCTGATGCATTTACAGAGAAATTGTTGCAAGTGCTTTCTATTTGTCCTCTTCATTTGAAGAAAGAGATTATTGGGTCTTTGCCAGAGATAATTGGTGATAAGAACAATAAGCCCATTGTTGATTCTCTTGAACAGATGCTTCAGGAGGACTCGGCCATTATTGTGCCCATCCTTGACTCTTTCTCCAACCTCAACTTGGATGATCAGTTGCGCGAGCAGGTTTTTCGGCTCTTGTATAATACAATCTGTGGCAAATATTTGATTCATAGTCTATTAGAGTAGTACTAAATTTCTTTAGTTTTCAATTATTTATTATTTTTTTGAAGGTGATTATGATGGCTTTATCGTGCCTTAGAACAATTGATGCTGAGCACATGCCATACCTACTCAGATTCTTACTGCTTTCTGCAACACCAACAAATGGTCGAAGAATAATCTCACAAATCCGTGAACAAATAAAATTTATTGGTGCACCAAGTATTCGTGTGACGCAGCACAATAAACTTAAGGGAAAATTGCCTGTGGATAATGGAGAGGCTTCAATTCTTGATGCTTTGAGATCTAGTCTTCGGTTTAAGAATGTAAGTCACCGTACCTCATATATATTGCTTGTCTGAAGTTGTTTGGTGTATAAATTGAATGCGCTTATAATGCTTATTTATATGCTACTATCTACAGATGCTTTGTCAGGAGATATTGAAAGAATTGAAATGCCTTGAGAAAGGTCGCGATCATAAAGTGATTGATATATGGCTGCTTATTCTCGTTTACATGAACGGCGAGTCTCTACAAAAGAGTGTTGAAAAGATATTCAAGAAGAAAATAATTGATGGTTGTATTCAGGATATTATATTTGAACAGTGCATATGTGGAAATAAGGAATTGGTACAGGTACTGTGTTTATGATGTTTCGCTGCAATAAAGGAATGGTTAAACATTCACAAAACATGAAATACAATTGATTTTTAATTGTTTAATTGATCTAAATTAGGATTATTTCCCCTCGTTTCTATCGTTGACCGAGTACTTAATGGCATGCAAAGAACAAAAAGCAAGGGAATTTGGAATTCACATGTATACATCTCTATTCAAAGAACTTGGTGATACTTATTCGAGACAAGAAGTAAGTTACCCATACAATGTCTTTACCAGATGATTATAGTATCTGATTTTAAGGGGGATAATTGCAGGCAAAGAACCCCCAATTAATTGTGGTTATTATGCAGGTTCTAGGTGCATTAGTCACTCATGTGAGTTCTGGTGTTAGTTTCGAAGTCAGTTCTGCTTTGGAGACCCTGGTTCTGTTGGCCTCTAAGTATGCACAGGAGATGATTCCACTTTCTTCTCATATAAGTGGTATGATCTCTGTTTCTAATTTATAGAAGCAATTCATCGCATGGCTTAAGTTTTTATGATGGCATTTCTCTTTGAACTATTCAGGTATCTTGGATTACTTGGAGGGGTTTGATGTTGAGAACCTTCACAAGGTTACTACTCTTTCTTGATTTAAACTATTATGTATAGGATAACTCAAGCAGTTCACAAATACCTACTCCTTCAGAGGTGTTACTCATGGTGCAGGTCTATGAAGTTTTCAGCCTTCTGGCACAGTCAGCTCGATCTAGTACAGAGTCATTTGGATCTTCCATTACAAATGAACTTTTGATGATTGTCCGGAAGCAGGTAAATTGAATTTTTCATTGTACTTTGGAGCCTTACTGCAGTTTGATTTGAAACTCACTTATATTTATTAATTTTTAACATGATCCTTTCTTCATGTTTGGTTGTCGTTAGCTTGTATTGCATAATTTCTGTGACAGTAATTGCCTGTCTTGAACTACCCTTTCAACTGGGCAGGTCTGCAATCCTGATTTGAAGTACAAGAGGATGGGCTTAATTGGAACTCTTAAAATGGTTTCTTGTCTTGGGGATGCGAACAATACAGCCTGTCCGTCGTCATCTCAGGTAGAGTCCTGTGTCATTTCATTTCTATATTATTCAAGATGGGAGACACCTGGTGGTAAATATAAGTATCTAGTTTCTGCTGACCTTATTCAGATCATAGAATCCATAAATCTTTTCATGTTTACATTTTTGTAAGGTTCTAAGCAGAATTCTAATTTAATAGCAGGCTATAACTATGTATTTCTCCCTTAATAATACAAGAATACTTCTAAGCATGTGTATACATGTATGTAATATGTAAAAATTGTTAAAAACTTTGGGGACTTCAGAAAAGCTTAATTTAGGAAAATGCTGAAGAAACTTGCTGAACTTCCTAAGGAAGAGATATTGAAATAGAAGGAAGAGCCTGGAATGTTGCTTTCAAATGTAAACTCTATTACATAAGCGATGAGATTTCAGCCTAGAGTTAGACAGTACAAGAATTTTAAGAGCTGATGATAAAAATGTGGGGGGAAAAAAACCGACATTTTTTTTTGTTGATGTTCATTATTCATGTTATAAGTATGAAAATGATTCATTCAGTGATTGAATTTCAGTTGTTGGATAATGATATCTGATATTTGAATGGTTGACATGTAATATATTTATTTGTTTTTTGTTTTTTTGTTTTTGGGTAAGATATCAGCAATGTCCACAATTGGGCTATATCTTCCCACACACCTTTGATGAAGGCAGGATAATCTGGGAAAAGGTTCCAGGTTTCTGTGATGACTATTTAAGAGTAATCTAGATCTCTTGAAGTGATTGAGGTAGATAATTGGAGGTGCTAAATTGCTAATAAGGTTGTAAACTTATTATCTAGTGAAGCTACACAACATAATGAATTAATTCCCTTTAAAAAAGTGTCAATTGTGGTGGGGTTTGTAGCAAGAGAGGAATAGGAGGTCTTTTGATGGTGATGGAGACTCCTATTTGGGTGCTAAAACATTCCATCTTGAATTCCGTATTTTTTGGGTTAATGAGTGGTATTGTAAATCTTTGGAGGACTTCGTGGATAGATTGAGAGATAGTAGGCCTTTTGAACAGTTGTGTAATGAAATTTTGTTACAAAAAATGTCAATACTTGTTTATGCCTTGCGTGGATTTTCATGATAATTGGTACGCTGAAGTTGTTTGAAGGTTTGAACATGACATGGCCATTTCTAACCTTTGTAATTGAGAGAACTTCGTTAACTTCCATCTCAGGACATTTTTCTATGAAGGTATTTGAACAATTGACGTCATTGAATAAATGATGAAGTAAGTATTGCTGCCCTAATGTGTCAAAATTAAATAAAACAGAGTCAAATCAATTAGAAGTGACAACACTTAAATGCTCCAATATGATTTACTTCACTTTTCTTGCCACCAATATTCAAGTATTCAACTGTCGGCTTTTTCTTTCCTAATGAGAACATTCGAATGCCTAAATGAGACCAGTGATTTGATTAGGTAATTGGAGATTTTATTGTTCTATCTCTGGAGAAAAAGAGGCTTTTAACGACTGCCAACGAGAAGTAAATGAGCATCTTTAAATTCTCTTAAAAAGAACTATTGCTTAAAATTTTACAAATGATTGCAAGAGGCTTGATAAGATAAAATGATTGAATCTTTGAGTGGTAAAATCGCAACTATAAACATTTTTATAAAAAATAGCTGCTAGTGATATTTTCTTGAGAATTATAGAGTTGAGACGTCCTCGTTAGGAGGGGGAGTGTTGATGGGTGTTGGTTCGAAGCATTGTGCCCTTATGGTGGGTGAAAAGTAACCATTGAGAATCTGAGAAAAGTTATTTGAAGTTATGCACATGTTCTGATGCTCACACCACCTTCTGCATCTTGGGATATTATCTACATGTCTTCAAAAAAATTTAGTTTTCAGTTGGATGGGTGATTTCAAGATGATGGAATTTTTACAAATATATAGAAGGATTAGCTAGAGTTGAATTGGGAGGGATGAGGATATTCTCCATTACTTTTTCTCTCAAGTACTTCTTGATGCATGATTCAATGATTCACAACACTCCATGTCAGTTGATTAATTTTTATTTTTGTTTTCTCAGAATGAGACAATGTTATCACGGGATAGGGGAGAGAAAAAGTAATGGAAATGATACTCATCCGAATTGGGAGACCTAAGATGAAGGATAGATTAAAGTTATGGAAGGTTTATGTTGTTATGATCCCTTTGTAGTTCAAATCCTTCTTGGGATGGATTTCGAATTACTCATTCAGTTATTTCAGATCTACCTATAAAATTTTCTATCTGTGCATTTTTTGAAATTCACATCTTAGTATTAAATCTAAATCTACACTATAGTTCTTAAATGATTGAATCCAAACTTGTTTATTTAAAATAACTCAATCAAAACTCAATCTTAGTGTAAAATCATCTTACCTTTTGCCATTTATTCAAGTCGGTAACAACATATAACTCTGGAATTTCAAAATCTATTTTCCCAACTTTTTATGTAAATATATGTTGAACTGGTAGAATATGATGATAGATTGGAAGATGCAACGGTGATCCAAAATTTGATGTTCTTAGTAAAGGGTTGTAGCCTTAGTCTATAACACAGACTGGTGAACTGCTTTCAGAATAGCAAGCAATACAAGAAACCTGGTAACTGAGGAGTGAGGGCCATACCTGTGCTGTCACTGAAGAGAATTTGAGCCACCTGTTTCCATGACTGCAGATCACTCTTGGTGTTCTAATCATGTTGTTCTTTGAAAAGAACTTCAAATCAGTTTGAAATGGTCATAGCAGTTTGTAGTGTGAAAAAAAAAAAAAAACAGAGAGGAGAAAATTTAATCCCTTGGAAAGCGTGCATACAAGTCAACTTGTAGTGTTTAATCTGGTAAAGAGGAAGAGAAGGATATCATATATTTTTGTAAGTAGAAGAGAGAGAACAGACTCATTAGAGATTCAATTTGTGGAACCAAAACAATATCCTGCAAGAACAGAACAATTTGAAAGAGATAGTAAGATTCTTTGTCAATGCTCCAGAAAAGTACTCAAGGCAAGCTTTTCAATGTTAAAATTGATTACGAAGAAGGTTCTTAATGGTAGAAGCAGATAATACTCAAGCATAATTGGAACTGTTAAATCTGAGAATGCTAAAGATGAGGAAATAAGAAAAAGACAGGTACAATCCTGCAAGCATGCATGCTTCCCTATATCGTTTCTTCACTGCCCTGGTTCGGCATGATAATTTACCCATTTGTGTTCTATATTTTACATATGGTACTATAGTAGAGTATGTTAACTCCCTGACTCACCTTTTATATTCCAGATTTGCCTAATTTTATAGTAATCATGTTGTTGCTGGGCTTGAAGAGTGTTGAGGATAAAATATGTTCTCCAAGAAGTTTAGAAAGCTAATTAATATGTGGCACATTCAGAACCGTTAATTACTGCATAGAAGTTTTCTATGCTGTCTTTTAACGCTCCTAAAATGTTTCAAATTATAATGCACTTATGTAGACTGTTTTAAAAATTATCTGCCATATGTGTATTGCAAAAGGTCCACATTCTGATTGACGCTAGTTGAATGCTGAGGGATGCATGTTTTGTTGGCACAAATTATTTAAGCTCATGTCTGTCAGATTCTGCTTGCTAAGCCATTAGATTTTGTTCCTATATGCTAATGCTTTTCATATGCTCTTGCGATTCATTTTTACTGTTCCCTGAAATTTTCTCTGAAGAAATCGAACTATGAGGAGGCTCTGGAACTCCTGAAAACATCTCTGGATTCTTGCAAGCAGTTGCCATTACCATTGATCCTATTTTATGATGAACTAATTGCCATGTTGGAATGCAGAACTCTTCATCCAGCAATCATGGAATGGTGAGTGATATGATTGAAGCTAAACAAACTTTTACCTGTAATCTTAAGCTTGTTTGTTTTGTAGGATTGGCAAACACGTAGGAGAGTTTGAATCAATGTTTCTATCTGATCTAGAAGGTGGGCAATTGCCTGTTAAGGACTCATATTGTGGTCTAGAAGGTGAGTTTTAATGATGCAATTCAAAGTTACTACTTGTTAGATGTGGCTTTCAATCAAGTTGCAAACAACTAAAGTTCTTATCATTGTTTTCAATGTAGGGGAACTATGGATGAACTTGGATGGTGATATTTCTCCAATTTGTGTGAACATTTTGCCATTGGTTTCCTTATCATTGCAGTAATGTTTTGGCTATTCTTACTTACCTAGAATTTTTTTTTTTTTGGCTATTCTCTTTGATTTCGTGATTTTGGTCAAGAAATTGGAATTAAAGGGTCATTTCGAGTGTGATCCCCGTTACTCATAGTGTTGGGAGGGGTACAACGGAATAGACGTAAACATTGGCATTATTTGTATAAAGTGGTTGCTCTCAGTACTCGAACTTGCTTTCTCATGCTTGAAAACCCAAGCATTTACGAATCACCAAGCAATGACTCTGAAACACTCTATGGTTTGTCACATCAAAGGAAATGAAGAGAAAAGAAAGGAAGGAAAGGCATGATCATTTTTCATGAGTTTCCTTTTGAAGTGGAAGTATAGGGAAAGCAGGTGAAAGAAATAGATGGGACTTGTGTAAGCTTTATATAGATGCCTTGTGTTTAGATATTGTACAGTTATGTACTTCTATATGGATCATTCTGCATGACCTTACATTTGGAGTGATAGTTGTGGTTGGCCTGGAGATAGTTTTTTCTCCCTTATTGTTCCACTTCTCTTCTTTTTCCTTCTCTTGATGAACCCTTTTGTGAAAGAAAAGGATTTTGGGGAAAAAAAAAAAATTTGTTTTTCACAAATCAATGATGAACTACTCACCCTCCCCAAGGGGGGAAGGGGTGGATGGTTATGTTGGTGAACACAGGATTATATACTTGGTATAATAGCTGTAAGGAAGGGTTACTAGAGGCAGTGGTTGTGCTGGCTTGTATTCTTTTGAATGGTGGTGATTTGGTGTTGAAACTGTTGATTTTTCAATAGATGTGATATGGTGATAACAGAAGGATTGTCAAGGTGGTAACGGAAATAACCGTATAAACATTGAGATTGGGGTGGTGACAAACTGCTAAAATTTGTGAGAAATTAGTGAGGGCCGTTGTGTTGTTCAACGATAAGACGCGACGTAAGTGCCAATGGTGCGATTTCAAGCCTTAGAGCATCCACTTTGTGAAATACTAAACATAAGGTCTTCTCTAGTCCTTACTCTTAGGACCTTGCCATGGCGGGAGCCGCGGGACCAAAATTGGGTTGAACCCTTTTGTGGGAAATTAGTGGGGCCAGTTATGGACAGCTGGAGGCAGAGACAATGAAAATAGCATTGCTGATTGTGGTGACTAGAGGTTGTAACTGATGAATGAGGTGGTTGTAGCAAAAAATTTGTTTAGAGAAGTAACATGGTGGTGATGGCAGTGGCCAAGTTAGTGTATTGATGTCAATGGTGGATGCGATAGAAATTGTTTCGAGTATTGGCTTATATGGTTGTGAGCCACCTTTTAGTTTACTTATTGATTAATATTGTGACAAATTACTTGGTGTGGATTATAAGCTTGAAACCAACTTCCTCAAGTTTGTTTTCATTTATTTTGATGTCAATTTTAAGACTGTTAGTGAACTTTTAAGCTAGACATACCACTTCTTTGGGCTAAGAGTTATATTATATTTTAAGGTACTATAGCATTAAATTCTGTTTTTTTACCTTCGAGATCTTTTCTTTTTGAGTTCTGATACATTGATATAGCAATTTAGAATAAATATTTTCCTGATTGATTAGGCTGTATGTTGTCCTTCAGCATTTTTGTCGTCTCTTCACTAGTTGTAGGTATGTACTTTAGTTTACTTAAAATTTATTAAAATGCTAAATGAACCTAGTCTTGTGTGAAGAACTTGCGCATTACTTTTTAAATTTCTGGTATGTTATTATCTCTATATTATTAATTAACAATATTTACATATTCAAATATTTGATATATTCTGTTTTTTTCAGTACTTAATTTAAATTGCATCATCACTGAAAATTTAGTAATATTTACTGCTGATAGCAGCAAAAAAACAATTTCAATACCCACAATAAATCTTGTAGTATGACGACTGAAATTCACTAATATAATTGGAAACAGAAAAGAATGTGGATGGGAGAATTAAAACTTGGGTAAAAGCACGTGTCCCTGAGGTCTATAGAAGTTTGCCAGCTGACAAAAGAAAATACAGCTGTGGTTTTAACTTCTGTCATGCTGCAGCAGACGCTTCTAAGGCTGCATTTTGAAGTCACATCCAATACAATGGCGTAAGCCATGGAATGATAGTGGTGATGACAACGGTGGCGGTGTTGGTGAAGAGGGGTGGTTAGAAAGATGATATGGTTTTGTTGATATGGTAGTTTATAAGTGGTGATCTCCCCTTCCCCCTTTCTCCTACACTTCTCTCTCTCTTAAGATCTGTTCCTCTTAACTTGAATTTTGTTTTTTGATTTGTGGGGAATTTCCAGTTGTTTTTGGAAGGTGGGACTCCACCACAAACTAGAAATTAACAGCCTCATTTCTTATTCCCAAACACTTCATCTAATTATTTGAACCAAACAATTCATCTAATTGTTTTATATTTTTGTCTTCTGTCAGTGCCTATGACTTCTGAAGTTTGTATCTTTGTCTCATGCAGATCTGCTTCATCCTTACAAATTCTTCCTCCTAAATTTCTTCTACTATCCGTGGTAAGTGCGTGGTCCCTTATACATAGGAAAGATATAAGTGATGGCATTAATCTTTGGATTTTGCTATGTATTCTTTGTCAGATTGAGAGGTTGGCAAATCAGGGATCTCTTGGGGGAATTGATGCACTGCTAGGCTGCCCTTTACACCTTCCTTCCTCTAAGGTGAAATATTTTGGGTGCACTTGTTAACTTCATAAATTTGTCTTTGTCCCTTCATGTGCCATAGTTCAGTGGTGCGTTAACATTTGACCAACATTTGCAAAACAATTCAACTCTTTCACATTCTGTATTGTCGAAAACTTCAATTTCATTTACATTTCATCAGTTCAGAGATGTAGTTAATTAATATACATTTATTAAGGCTGTGAAAGCTAGAAAGAACATCATTTGCTGTTATACCTTGAAACCCAGCACCCTGCAATTTGATTGTAAAGATATATATATATATGTATATATATATATATATATGTATGTATGTATGTATGTATAATTCCTCAGCTTGGGCCAGATATGTTGTTATGACGATCGCTTGCAACATGGTCTAATTTTTTATTGCTTTTGGTATGTTACCATATTTAAATACACAGTAGGGTATTTTTTCTTCTACATGCTGGCTTCCCCTTTTTCCTTTTTGATCAGGTAAGCACTCACACATACTGCCAATATTGGGGCTCGAATCCCTCCCCTCCTCTTTGAGGGTATGGAGGTTATACCATTGGGCTAATGGGCCCATTGGTACATACTGGCTTCACTTTTAAAACAGAAAATATTATTTTATTTTCAAACCTTAGCCTAAACTTCCAATCTTCAGCATAAATGAGAGGGCAAAAAGAAATCCCATGCCATCCAGAGAAGCATATAAAGCTTTTTAAAAAATTCATTTTCCTTGTAGATTATTCATTATTGATAACCAACCTGGTTGGTAACCAACTTCCAAATTTTAGAACATTGGTTTTTCTAGTATAAATTGGAAAATCCTTCGTTCTTCCTCTTTACTTTTTTCTTTCCTTTTGTGGTTTTGGTTTATTCCATCTGATATTCTGATATGCAAATTCGATTTCTAGATTCAAGTTTTCAAATTCATTATATTTTAATCTCACTTAAAATAATGAAATCTGATGAAATGTAGCATGTTGAAGTGAAGGCATTTTATTTTATTTTATTTTTTGTTGATATCTCAGTTTAAAAATTCCTTTTGTAAGCTCTTTATTCATCAAGCAGTGACATCGTGTCAAACTGGTAAAAGCAATGGTTTTGTAAGACTGGGTATTTTAAAGATATATTGGTAATCATGGAGAGGTGATTCTTGTTCACAGTGGTTGGGAATAATGGGAAAAAGACAAATTGGAAAAGATTAAAACAGAATGTTGGAAAGAGGGCAGAGGCATCATATGGATTGTAGCAGCCTTCCGCCTTACCAAATTGTCATTTCTGTTGATGCATCACCATGTTTATTACTGTCTCTGCATGTACCAGTAGCTGGAATATTTGTCAGGCATGCTAAGCCTCCACAATTCTCCTTTTTTGACTTTCTGGTTGAGGCATAGGTTGAGCTCTAGAGCAACACATCTACTCTTTTACTAGCCTCACCTCAACTAGCCCTTTATCTAAGCTACCATGCCTCAAAAGACAAAATTTCTCATGAGGGACCATGTTGTAGGACTACCGTGTCCTACAACATGGTTGCAATGGTTATGATGTTGTGTGCACATTAAAACACCCTGGCCTAAAGTTCATATATGGAGGTTGTCCTTGGGGCGATCCCTTTGTCATTACGATCTGCGGTTGTCGTCTATTGCGCACTCCAAAGATGAGCATCCCTTGTGCTCTTTAAGCCGGACCACAATTATGCCACGACAATTTCAGGGCCCCGAGGTGACACTGACCCTCTACGTGATTGTTCTCTTGGGGGCCATGTCGCCATGCAAAGCGCCCAAGGCTGCAACATTAGTGGCATACTGTGATATTGGGGTTTTAACATGGGAATAATTCCTTGCAACATAACTGCATACCTTGTCTCCCAATGCAACTTCATTCCTATAAGAATGTCACTTGAGTGCTATTTGATAAAATTGAAAATTAAGTACCAACAATTATAACAACTGAATTTTAAATGCTGAAGCTTTTAAGTACTAACTGTAAATTGAGTTCTTTGGTAGGTTTTGGATTTTAAGTGTTAAAAGTCACCATCACTTAGTATTTTACCCCATTTTAACTGCAATTATTTTAAGTGATATCCAAACTGAGATATCAAATGCTTAATTGGATAAACACTTAGGTATTGTTTGATAACCCAATTTAGTATTTAATTATGAATATATTTAGTATTATTTAATTAAAGTGTGTTTGATAACGCAATGTGGATACCACTTAAAAGAATAAGTGCCACTTAAAATAGGGTAAAATTGTAAGTGATGGACTTCACTTACCATTGAACACTTGAAATTCAATGAAGTATCAAAACAATTCTTAATTGATAGCTAGCACTTAAAATTCAACTCTTAAAATTTTCAATTTTATCAAACAACACCGTAATCCATTTAGTATTACGTACTGAATTGGAACATCTTACTGTTTTCACCCTTCATTTTAAAAATCAAATTTCCTCCCACAAGTTCCTGAACTTTTAGGTATTTTGTCTTTGTTGAAATTTTTTGGACCTAAACAAGTTACTTGAACCACCACTGAGAAAATTTCTTTTGTTAGTTAGCATTTAGTGATTTATGGTCTCAGTTTGATCCCTGTTCATGTAGAAAGGATGAAATTGCAAATATATATACATATATATGTGTTGGAAGGACAGAACTAATCCCCCTTTGAAGTAAATAGTACCCTAGTGATATGGTAACTTCTGTTTGAAAATTGTCTCTTTTTTTTTTTTCCTTCCTTTTTTGCTTATTTTTTTTAAGGGAAGGAGAAGGGGGGTTAGTTGGCCCCAGCTCCACTTTACATGGTTGCTTCGACATTTACAAGTTTGCCATGATTTGATGACATTAACATGCTTATGTGATTTGGATTTTCTTCTTTTGACATGGCATGTCAAAAACATACCATATGCGCTAACACGTCTTTGGCTTGTTAAATGTCAGATATTCTCTGAGCTGGTCTGGCAGCCTTTAACTGGGAAGCAGAAGCAAATTGTTTGTCTCTCTCTCTATTATGCAGCAAATTGGCTACGAGAGCTGGTAAACATTGATGCTCGATGTTGTCACCCACATGGCTGAGGTGTGTTATAATCAGATGTCCTGTATGATATCTAACATTATTGATGCTGTTTGTAGCTTAATGCATTCTGTACACAAGTTGCTGGAAGATTTGACTGTACAAGTCAAGCAACAAAGGAGGAAATTATTACCAAGCTTTTGAAGCGTTTGAGAAACCTTGTGTATGTTTTAATGATATTTCTTCCTTCATTTTACTTTTCTTTTCCTTTTCTATTTTTCTTTTCCAATTAGTTATGCGTAAATTAACTCATCAAAATTTCAACAATCAACATGTACCATCCTTTGGGGATAATAATTTGTCTAACAATTTTGGGGTAGTGGATGATAACAAAAACATAAGTGCATAATTTTTGCATATGGCTTGTCATTTTTGGGGATATACTGACATTTCTATGTCCTGAGACTTAATATTATATCCATTATAATGTGTCTCATCCTGATTATTCTTCTGAAATTGCTACTCGCTCACATAGTTGATATTAGATCTACGACTAAAGTGAAAACTCACTCACTAAAATCATTTGACACATCTTCAAATATTATCTCAAAATTCATTGCCTAGGGTGCAAGAAAGGAAATGTGCCAATGCTCTGGCAATACTTTGGGATATTTTATGTAATATCTTTTAGTTGTCCAAAAATACCCTTGAACAATAGACATCCAAAAACTGCCAGAGTTTGGAGAGAGGCTCCCTGCCAGTTCTATACACATTATCTGTCATCTAAAATGTAAAGAACTCAAATTAAGTGGATGGATCCACAAAGAGATTGTTCAACAATATCTAGATGTTGGCTCCTCTGTTATATTCACTTTGGTTTATACTATGGCAGTCCTCTTATATGGTTGTCAACCATGTTCACCTCTGCTCTCTTCTTTTTTCTTCCTTGTTTTATTTTAATTTTATATTGATTGATATTCATTCATAATTAAGAAACTTATGTTATTGTATCCTTAACACATTTAATAATATAAAAAAGGCACTCCAACTGCAAATTTATCTATAGAAGGTTCTAATAAGATAAATAATTACTTCTAAGATGCTTTCTTCTCAAATTGCCTATTGAAGAAGGGACATCACCTGAATATTATACATACATAAATTACATATTTTTAAATGAATATTTTTTATTATAGACATCTTTTTAAACATTTTCTCATAAAATATATTGTTTTATTGCAAAATCTTGATGTTGGCTGTTACTTATACAGATTATGTATGTCTCACGTATATGCATTTTGACATGTGTGGGTGTTTGCATGTGGGTATTTCTCACCCACTCCTGCTATAAAATGTAATGAGGTGTTCATTGGCATCAAAGTGATCAAACTGCCAATCAAAGTCCTGAACTAAAACTTGATGAGTCCTACTTTGGTTTCTGGAAGGTATTGCAAAACAAAAAAATGCTTTCCTTAGCCAAGATTTGTGTTAGGAATTATTTTCCTTTTGAGGGTAGTATTGTCTTTTCTTTTTACTAGTCAATTCTTTAGGGCATTATATATTCTTTGTATACTGTATTTTCATAAGCATGACTGAATAATCGAGTACATATTGGTATATCTTTCCTTCTTCTCTGTGCAAATTATCACTTTGAATCCTTTATTATGGCTGTCTGGCTCATGGATGGTTAATTAGTCACGTCACCTAGTAAAATTTTTGAATCAAAGAAAATTTCTTATAAAAATATTGAAAGTAGAGGTCATTGCATGGGACATGTCCAATCCCTGTATAAATTTAGGGATAAATTCATTCAGTCCGTAGTCAGAATCTATAATCTACATAGCCTTGTGATAAATAATATATTTGAGCCACTTGCCTCCTTTTACACATTTGGACCATTTATGGTTTAAATGTGTTGCAGTTATAAATGAATAACATAGTTGAAAACCCTATATTTTTCTTTTTCCTTTCTTTTCCCTATTGTACATAACTCAAATCAATTCTTGAAATCCTGGTCCCAAAACTTTGGGTCAACTACACTTTCTTTAGTGCATATGCCTTAAACTTTGGTTCAACTACACATTCTTTAGTGCATATTCCTGTTTTACTTTAGTGCATATGCCTTAAATCAGATTATTTTTGTTGTTGTCATTATCATTGTTTCATATGAAAAAACTACCTGAGCAAACTTTGTCTTATCTTTAGTTGGTGCAAATGCCCAACTTTTCTCATGAATGAATGCATTTTATGTTATTTTATTTTATTGCATTTCAACTTATATCATCATAAATTGACATTGTACTTTTATTATTTGAAGATGTATTTTTGACATTCTTGTTTATATTTTAGTGCCTGCGCCTTAAATCAGATTACTTTTGTTGGTGTTGTCATATATATATATATTTGTTTTGTATGACACAACTACCTGAGAAAATTTTCTTATCTTTAGTTGGTGCAATGCCTAACTTTTCTCATGAATTAAAGCATTTTAATTTTATTTTTTTGGGCATTTTAACTAATATGATCATAAGTTGACATCCTACTTTTAGTAACTCCTTCATTTAAAGATGTATTTCTCTACTCCCGTGTCTCCTCCTCCTCACCCCCACCCGGAAAAAAAAAATCCATCACCATGAAGAAACTTTAGTCTCTACATGGAAGGCTACAATATGACATGATATGCTTAAGTTTCTAGCTTACAAGAGTTTTAATGTAGTTTACATCTATGCTGTCAGTAACTAGTAATATCTTTGTCAACGGTTTTGGGTATAGGTTCTTGGTTTAAAACTCTCTCTCTTCCTTAAAGAAACCAGCTGAAAGAACTATGGAAAAGGGCATTGAGAACACTTCTAGAGGGCCAACTGTAATGTTGATAATATCAGGAAAGAGTGTGTGTGAGAGAGAGAGAGAGAGCTAGGGTTTGGGGGTTGAAACTTGTAATCTCATGTTTTTTTCGCATAGTGAAATCTTTCGCCGGATTTTCATCGTGGACGTAGGCTTTGCCAAACCACGTAAATTTTCTGTTCTCTGTGTGCGGCACGTTTACTTTACTGTTGCGATTCTTGGTTTGTGGTGTTTGTCATTGCACCACCTCATTTAATTGTGCTGATGCTGCACATTCTAAAACATATTTTTGTTGGAGCTTCTTGTTGTCCAAACAAGTAATGGAATTTGATGTCATGTTTAAAAATATTTAAACATCTCTAAGATGAACAAAATTGTTGTACCTTCTAAGAATCA
Source organism: Cornus florida (assembly GCF_030987335.1). NCBI lineage: Eukaryota > Viridiplantae > Streptophyta > Magnoliopsida > Cornales > Cornaceae > Cornus > Cornus florida. Next base: position 22,982,326 of record NW_026775573.1, read on the forward strand.
TGACTAGGTTTCTCTCCTTAAACTCGGACAACCTAGGACTAGAAAATTAAAGATAACTGGATTGCTGGAGTTGGAGAGTTGATGTATTTTTTATGTTTATGCAGGCTTCTAATCCTCTCTCTCTCTCTCTCTCTGTCTTCTTCTTTATCAACCTTACACAACTGTTACTCAATTTTCATTGTAGATTACTTTGAATCTCTGAGTTGGCATATGATTTTAACTTTATAAAGCATAAACATCTCAAGACTTCTTCATATATGTGCTGATGCGAATAATTTAACATTGCAGGTTTCTGGAAAACTTGCTGAACAGTTCTCTTAAATTGTATCCTCTGTCTCTACCTGAGCTCTACCCCCATGTTGAGCATCCTACATCTTCATTCTTAAGCCATCCTAAATATATGGGGAATGTTGAAAAAAAAGGCAAGCATATGAAACGAAATGAGAGCTCCTCCCAGAACAAGATGAAAAATAGAAAGACCTCAAAGGCATCAACAAGTTCAGATGTTGACGGAAAACTCAGGCAGCCAACAATTCTGGATGTTTTGAGGAAAGCGGGTGCCATAACAAGCCAGGGAGTGCCAAATGAAGATATAGCTGTCTTGTCCTCTAAGGGTAGCGCATCCGAATCAGCAGGGAATTGTGTTAATGAATCTATTGGGCCTCTGAATGTGGAGGCTTCTTCAGCTGCTAAGGTTTTAGAAGCACAAAGATACAAATTCAGGCCTCTTCTGGTTGACTGCTTTACTATTTTGACATTTTCAAAGGTATCTATGGCTAGTCTACAGTATAAACAATCAATCCTTTACTGTATGAGCATGCTGTTGCGCATCCAATGGAATTACAATTACATTATGCTTCGTCACTGTTACAGAACAGTAATGAAACTCAACATCCGTTATGCTCTGTCACTGTTACAGAATGGATGATATCCATTTGAATCTTATTTCTCCCTTGTACATTGGTGACTATCAATTTCTAGAGACGAGGAATCACTTTTAACTATGATGAGACCACAAGTAGGTAGTAGCCTAAGTGGAGATCCAAGCTGTCACAAAAGGTACTTGAGGGTGCTCAAAGACACAGAGAAAGGGGCAATTTCTTGTACTCTCCCTGAAGGCTAAGTAGAGTTACATAGTCTTAGGATTTCTCTCTATCTTGGTAGTAGTAGTTTTTTTAATTGACTTATTCACTCCTTTTATAATACTTTGCCACCGGGTAAAGTCTGCGGGACATGAGGGATACCTGCTACTTATTAACTAGTGGTACTAGGAGGAGATTGAGGTGGAGACCGTCTGTCTAGCTCATTAGGTTTAGGGGAGGGGACATGCATATAATGCGCTTGTGACCAGGAGAATATACATTAAATGCGAGGCCCTCTAGATCATTGTTCTCTCCCTTCCTTTTTGGGAAATTACCTCTCTTCTTTTGTGACAGGCTGAAGAATGCCAACAGCCCGTGCTCCGTGGTAGCAGCTCTTCAATTATCCTTGGACCTTAGCCACCAGACCTACATCGGGGTCCTATTATGAGAATGCTACCCCGAGGCTTTGCCCCCGCACGTCAACATTTCTTCCTAGAGGTTTATTCAAAGGGAGGTACTCCTTGGGGGCTTTTAGTTCTTCCTCTCTAGATTTATTTACTTCCTTGGGGCTTATCCTTAAAGAGGAAGTCCTCATATTCATTTGGCCAACATGGGGGCTTATCAACAGAGAGAAGGATTCATGAAAGGAGGGCCCAGAGGATCCTCATATGGAGCTTCATCCTTCGTTGTGGTTGCACCCGTTGCACTCATAAGAAGATAGATTAGAGTAGTTGAGTGTATTGGACTCCCCTTGAGGACAGCCTCGGGCACACCTATAGGTGTGGCCAAGCTTATTCCTCAGTCTTAGGTCCCATGGCGGGTCCGGTGAAATCACCAGTATCCTTGTTGACTAGTTGTTAATGAGCTGGCTTAGTCAATGCCACGTGGCCGTGGTCTAACTTAGGATTGTTGGACTAGGAACCGACAACACCCGTTTGATATCAAGGCAAGGATATGGAGATCATGGTTTTCATTGGGGGTGTAACCGGATCAAAACTTTGACAATCCACTAAATAACTGCTAATATGTTACTGAACAGTCGATATTTCATACCATGCTCTGCCCTTATTCTCAAAATCTCTATCAAATCAAATATTTCAGATCTTTTTTTGCTGGGGTAGCGACGCACACAAACTTGTAATTAGAGCAGCAGCATGAATGTAGTGTCCGGGGGGATAGTTAAGCAGTTGTAGTTGACAACAGAATGGCATCCTAGATTAAACACGACAATAACAGATTCATCCCTTCACCAAGTTTCTGGAAACTGCATTATATTGATTTTGTTTTCCTTTATTTATTTATTTGTTTGTGCTAAAGTTGATTAATTTGATCAGAGTTAAAAGTCGTCTAATGTATCTCTTCTTCACATGCAGAATCAAGATTCTTGTTGCCCAGATCCTGCAGCTGAGGTATAATTTTTACTTCTTGCATATTGTACCTGATGAATTTAACTTTGCAAAGAAACACATTTTTTTTTCTTTCTTTCTAAATGTGGCAGTTGATGAGTCCAAATTTGAGAATAAGCAATGTATATTTGGTTTGATCAATTTTTGTTTCTTGTTTTAGCTACCCCTTCACTTGTACCTCCTACGTGATCTTCATTACAAGCTGGATTGCTTTAGTCCTCCAAGCAAACAATTTTCAGGCCGATGCCTAAGCACTCCGCCTGGTTTCAGCAGGATGACATCAAATGAATTCTTAAGGGCAATTCAACCACTGTTTCCAAGCCTCAAAAAAAATCTCAATTGTGCAATCTGTATCCTTAAGGAAGGTACAGTGAAAGCGTATAATTTGGGTGGATAAACTTTGCGATAGTGCTTCATAGTTGTAGATGTCTTATATCAACTACTTGTAGGTGCTGAATCGTGTCAAGAACATTGGAAACTGCAGTCTGCTATGGCTGGGAACCCAGACTTAACCAACCTAGTTGTTTCTAAATCATCAGTGTCCAGTTCAGTCCTTAAAGAAACACTTTATTGCTTTGGCAAGGTAAAGCTCTCTGTCTGTCTGTCTGTCTGTCTGTCTCCCCAGATGAAAAAACTCTTACATGTATGATTTTATTCAAACAGAACCTTTAGCTTTCATATTTAATTGAAAATAACTTCTTTAGTCTGTTTCATGAACGCAGATGCTAAACTTTCCTGATATTCAGATGGAAAATTCGGTCCTCTCAGATCTTCTTGAGGCCTTCCAGCCTATCAAAGTTCCGGATTGCATTTTTGCAGGCATGCAAACAATTCCTTCACCTGGAAATATAGATTATTTATACTGTGGTGCTTATTCTTTCCTGGAAGGGATTTTGGACGTAGGTAAATTACTCTTTATTCTTTTTTCGTAGTAAATCTCTTTGGTGCTAGTTGGCAGATTCATTGGTTTCTAATTGCATTTGTGTCCCTCTTTACTGCAGCAATTACTTTCTCATTTACACTGGCTTCGGAAGTACTACTTACTTTAGAATCAGTGGTTACCTCTGTGCGTAAACTTCTTGATAAGTTGGTGGAGGGAAATGGTAAAGGTATTCACATAGGATTTGTTCGGGAACTCCTTCCTACCTTGCACAGCAGAGTGGGGACTTCTGCTCAGAAACTATTAAGGCATAATTGGGATAATGACAATCTTGAGAAAAGTGGGAAGAACAAAGTTAGCCTGTGTCCATGTTCTTACAAAATCTATTTCCAGCTTCAATTGTGGATGTAAATTTAGCAATTTCTTGTGGTAAATTATTCTTATATCTGTGATTTTTTATTCTAATTGTTGCAGGGGGAAATTGTTCAGAAAATCCTGCATATGTACTTACGAAATAGTGGATCTACTTTTGATTTACTGGATGAGTTTGCCTGTTCTATCTTACCTCAGGTGTGTACATGTTTTCCAATAAGGTTTGTTAGGATTTAAATTAATCAAAGTAATTCAAATTTAACTTCTATATTATGGTTGCATCCCAACCCCAAGCCACCATTTGGGATCACAGAAATTGTTGTCCAAATATAAAATTGAATCAGCTCGACCAATTTAATAGTTGCCCAACAAAATGTCAAATACTTTACAAGTTTTAGTTTTGTATTAGGTTCCATCACGCAAATCAATAGCAGAAGATGATTGCCATGGTTTCCCAACTCTGTCTTCTGCAACATTTGTTGTATGGTACCGGGTACTGGTAAGGCGCCTCCTGTTGTCCAATTTTGCATTATAAGCTATAATTATTTTTTGAGACAATTCTAAAATGTTATTTATTGTGCAGCATGAAGAGAACCTCGCTATTCTTAACAAGTTGGTGAGTTGTAGATTCAGTTCCTGGAAGAGTATACATTATATAGTGAATATCATCAGGCTAAAATTTGGGAGTTCTTGTTTGTTCATGTTATCTATTTAGGTTAAGGAAGTTGTGCTCTTAGAGAAATCCAGAGCTGAATTTCAACTTGAAACTGTAGAAAAACTTCTTAACAAACTGAAGCAATCTGTGAATGTGGTTGTATCATTAGTTATCATGTGCAGGACTCACGACAAGGTGGTTAACTAACCAAAAGTGCATACTTCTTTGTTTTCCCATTCGTTTTTTTATTTTTTATTTTCTTTTATTGCTCAAATAATAAGGAAGACAAAACTGTTGATAAGTTGTATGATACTATGATTCAGGTAAGTGTGCATAGCATGGCTATCAAGTATGGCGGGAAGTTTATGGATTCCTTCCTCAAAGGTATTTGGTTAACATTTTGGTCTGCTTTATTATCTAAGATATATATGGTCAGGGGACTAACGTTGAAAAGTTCCTCAGTTTTTGATTTCCTGCAGACCCAATTTCTGTTGCACAATGAGCTCATAGTTCAACTGGTAAGATCAGATAAATTTCTTCTGCTATAGTCGGCAGTATGCGCTACTTGGAATTTGAGCTGCATCCAACTTATGGGTCTCTATAAATTGAATAAAGGTGAAAGAGCTTCAAAAGGCGACAAGAACAATCCAGACTCTTTGCGCTGAAGCTAAGGTCAGTTCTGCTGTTCAAATTTTAGACTAAATGTTTTGCTTATTCACACTGATATTGCCGGGATTTTCCTATTGTTGCAATTTTATTTATTTTATATATATGAAGGGATTAAAACAAACTGCTATAACCTGCAAAATTCCTGCTACAAAGAGATCTATGGAACGCTTCCTATTCCGTGTGAAGGCTCTCCTCCACACTGCACCAAATGGAAGCACTTTTTGGATGGGTATGTAATATATGTATCATATAGTATTTTTTTGGTGAGAAAATTCTGTCATGATATCTTGAAGCCCTGAACTTTACTCAATTATGTATTGATTCACTATTTGTGAATTATTCATAATATTCTGCTCAATGCTGTTAGTTCCTTTTCTATTTACAGAACTTCCTATTATTCTGTGTATTCCAAAACTGTACAGTTTTACCTAACATGCATAATTCCTCAACTTCAGACCCATTTTAATTTTCATGATGCATTGCATAATTTTTTTCCCAAGTGTTCTAATATTCGTGATTGTTGATGTTCTTTGAATCTCGACTTTGGAAACAAGTTCAGCTTTTTTTCCTAGTTTTTGATTGGTGTTTTATGATTGAATGCCACCATAAATCTAAATGACATCTAAGTTCTAACCTTAACTAATATAACCTGCATCTCTTGGTTTGGCAGGCAATCTTAAGCATAAAGACTTAATGGGTAATGCGGTGAGCTCCCAAGCATATGTAGATGATCAAAATGAAACCATTGATGAAGATCCTGCAGAAACACTTGTTGAGGATCAATCCATTGGTGGTGCTAGTGAGGAGGAGAGGGAAACAGAATGAGAAATGCCTTTCTTTTGAAATGTCTGGACACGTTAACCAAAGCCAAGACGAGGTAAGTACTGACTTGCTATTACTTGTTAAATGAGGCCCTTTTTTTTTATTATTTATTATTTGACATCATTATACTAATTTGTTTTATGCCATATCATCACGATTGGAATCGTTGCTTTTAGCAACAGTTCATCCCCAAGGTTGATTCTATGGGGCAGGAAATAGGGTAGAAAAGTATAACGGACAAAGAAAGAAAAAGGAAAATGTGAGGATGAGAAGAGCCTTTTATTTTGCTATGACTTAGTGATTGTTAATAAAATTAACACATCACCATTTTCACTTGAGAATTGTTTGAATACATGCAGGTGATCCAATAAAAGTAATTATAAGTTGTCAAAGATAATGCCATTTTATTGTCGGCAGTAGTAAACAGTATTTTCAAGTGGCAATTTCATGGGTAGTCCTCGAAGTGGATATTGGACGCTGCAATTCTGGTAACATTAAAGAATGGCCATAAAACGGCTGTTAGTAGGTGAAGTTGAAATGTATAGCTACCATGTACTGCAGAGCTATTGTTTCGCTGTGCTTGCTTTTTCCCACTATAATTCGGTCCACCAAAGCGAATGCCAGACTGCTGGGATCACACAACTCTTTTTTAAGCTGCTATTATTGTGAGGTGAAGTTGAAGTGTAACACTGCCTAGGGTTTTTCCTCTACTATATCTTCATTTCTCAACTCAGTCTCCTTACAGTAGTCAGAATTTTTTAATAATTTTATTTCTGTTGTCTATATTTGTGAATATATATATATATAATTTTTTCTTTTTGTTTAGTATAAATTGTAATTACAAATTATTGAGATTGTCTTTCATTTTTGTGCACCAATCCAAGGGTGGGTTTTAACTGGCTAGAGCTTAGGATTATACGGGGCTGATTTAACAATCTTAAAGCTTTGCAGAGATAACAAGCCTCAAAATTCTGTAGCGTGTGATCAAAATCAGTTCAAATTTGAGTTCACCTAAGTTTTGGCTTTCAAGATTCAGGTCATGAAGTTCCAAGATGGCCTAGGTTTTTGTCTTTCGAAAATCACTCCATGAAAGAACTCTTTCACTAAATGCTTTCCCGTACTTGGGTTTAAGCTTATCTTCACTGGGAAAAGGAGTTCTTGATACAAGTATTTCTTTTAATTTTTTTTTAGTATTTCATGTTTATGAATAAACAAATATTTACATGATTACGAGGGGCATTTTTCCTGAGTATATATATATATATTTCTTTTTCTTTTTGTATGTTGTACTTTTATAATTTGTTTGGTAAGAGGGGGAGAGGAAGAAAAAACGAATAATGGATAGAGTTTTCATGGTCTGTTTGGTAGGCTGAATAAAAAAGAAGAGTGAAGGGGTGTTTGCTTTTCCTCCACCAATTGGTTTTTTTGAGTGGGTGGAAGGGATAACAGGGTTATCTTTTTAAAAAATGATTTATATTAGATTAGCTACTTACGCTATATATAGCCCTCAAACTCGTATTGTTGTTTTACGAATGAGACATGCCTATTTATAGGCATTCCAATGGCTGCTAGAAAGTATTCCAATTTACAGTGGCAATTGTTCCTCTAAAATTCTCTCTAATTTTCTCTACATTTCTATATATTATTATAACAATTTATACATATTTATAACAATTTACACATATTTACGTAACTCTAAAATTCACTACACAATTTTACACAACGTTAAAATGACTAGATTTTTTCATGCAACATGTGTGCATCGCTGGCATAACCTTAGTTACCGACTATGAAAATGAACTAAATCTAACATTTAATTCCGCTTTGAAAACACACAACTTAATTAAACTTATAAATTAACAACTCACATAAATTTTAAAAAGCTACTCAATTTGATTCCTTGCTTAGCTTTCAAACTCATCACGACGTGTAGAGTGAGTATTGTTCAACCTTTTAAATTATACTTGATTTTGTTAGTTTTGTAATTTTGTTAAAATCAATGCATTAAATATGTATTCTTTTAAAAAGTTGGAAGTTCCTAAGGTTATAGTATTTGTTTGTAAAAGATGTGCATCTTTGACCATGATTTGTGCCACTTGACACAATCAAATAGGCCAGAGGTATAATCAATGTGTGTATATTTTAGTTACGTGTATGTGCATGAAAAACTTTATTAGTCAGATTAGGATGGCAAAACAGGCATGGATTCTAAAATATGGATCCACAAAGTTTCCATATTAAGAAATAACACATTTTTCATACGATTGCCAAAATCTTGTTCTTGTCCCTTAAAAATCTTCAGCCAACCCCTATTACGGCATTACCTTACCTTCCCTTACCTTATTTATTTTCACACGCAAACACTCGATGTTTTTACACCCCCAATTTGGAACTCCCCATTTGCACCTCACATGGCCAATGTATTTTTCTCTTTTCTTTGCCAAACTTTCCTGCACGTGCATAGATTTAGAATTATATAGTCATAGTCAATCAAAATATGACATGTAAACAAGAACCTGAACAAAGTTGGCACATTTGTTTGTATGCTGAGTTATAATTTATTAGAATCATGTAAAAATTTCGAGAGAAATTGAACGTTCTACCAACTAACAGGGACGGACCTATGTTGCCCCCTCAATTTTTTTATTACTATTATAACCTACTATTTTTGTCATTCTAATATATATACTAATGAAATATTACCTTTGCCCCCCATAAAATTATTTAAAAATTCAGTATTACCCCCCTCCCTTGAGTTTCTAGGTCTGTCCCTGCCAGCTAAGTCAATGAGAGTAGTCTATTTTTGAACCGTTCAAATTATGGGAAAATCACATTTTCAATTTGCCCTAGAAAATGGGTTGAAAATTTTAACTCTTTTTGACCCCCCACAATATTTGTTCAAATGGGAGTGGATCTTGTTCAGTTCTATGCACTATCTGATGTATCAAAACGGTATAATTTTTTTGTAAGATCCCTAATAAACTGGAGGAGATTCGAACCCTATGTAATAAAAGGATGGATTGTGAATTGGTTTCATTTCATACTCGACTTATGGCGAAACTTCACTTAGATCCGGTGAGCTTAGTTTCTAAATCAAAACTTGTCCTTGTCATTAATCAAATGGGATAATGTCTCATTCTGTCATTATGGTACACCGGTTATAATTTTGTAAGAAATGTTTTTAATCCAACATTGCTTCTAGTAGAGCTTGAACACTTAACCTCCCTTAGGAAAGCTGATGATTCATACATTGCACTTCTTGTTTTCACTATCAAGAAAGAAAATTACTAGTATACCCTCTTCATATATATATATATATATATAGAAAGAGAGTGTCTAGTTGCATTCGAATAAAAAATAAAAGAATACAAGACAATATATATGTTATTTCCTTTTCTACTATAACAAACAATGGAGTACAATTATGACTCCATTTTTTACTTTGATTATTACTTAGACTATAGAAAAACCCACAAACTCACTCAATTTCATGCGCTATCTGTGTCATTGATATTAAGAGGAAAAAAAAAATGGTTTGAGAAGTTTTGGATTTTATTTAAAAGAAGCTACTTTCACTTACATATGTTGCATTGGGATCCTATTAAGAAGACAAGAAAATAGCAAACTAATTAAAAAATGACATTATTTTTGTGGGTGATTTTGCTTTTTTCATATTTATGGTTAGATATATTTGTAGATTTTGTGTAAAGGCAGCACCACTATTTTAGTTGTTGGCTACTTGACATGACTGCCTTTTTTCATATGAGCCACCATCCTTGTCTCATTATCTAAGTCATATAAAACTTTTAAATGATAAGTCTTTTCCCGAATTTATTTTATTTGATGTTTGATGAACATTGTGGAATCCAAACTTATTATGATTATATATATATATATATATATATATATATATGGTTTATTATTAGTTAGAGTTTTTTTTTTTTTTTTTTTTGTTTTAATGATAATTTAAAGTTTTAACTACAAAATTAAGAAAATTTGTTGTTATGATTGTTTTTTTTTTTTTTTTCCTAGTTGGTACTCATACACACATGCCTCTATTAAGGCTCAAACCACTGATCACACTTTGAGAAATAAGAGCCCAATACCGCTAGGCCATTGGCCTGTTGGTATTGTTATGATTGTTAGGCATTTGCTTGCAATAAGGTTTTTCTAAAAGTTAATTCCTCATAAATTTATTCAATATTTTTATTATTTAAATAAAAGAAGCATGGTGGGACAAGTGACGGATCCAGAAAATTTTGTGAGGGAGGGTCTTTTAATTTGTTGGGCAAACTTATATAGTGTGTCTATTTTTATAATTTCAATGGATTTTCTTTATAAATTTTTAAAAAATTAAAGTATAAAATGCAAAAAAATTAATTCAGTGGGGTGAATTAAAATTTTAGTGGGGGCATCTGCATAAAATCTTAAAAATTTGAAGTATAAAATACAAAAAAAAAAAAAATCAGTGGGGGCTAATTGTAATTTTAGTGGAGACATTTTTATAAATTCTAAAAAACTTGAGGTATAAAATAAAAATATAAAAAATTCATTAGGGACATTCGCTTCCATTGGTCATATGTTGGGTATGTGCCTGAGTGGGACAATCTGAACCCAAACTCGTTTTGACTTTGATGCCGAGTGAAGAAAGGGGTTCAGGGCTAAGTCACATAATTCTTCTCAACAAGTGTCGCTCTCACACAAACTCGTTTTGACTTTGATGCCGAGTGAAGAAAGGGGTCCAGGGCTAAGTCACATAATTCCTCTCAACAAGTGTCGCTCTCACACAAACTCGTTTTGACTTTGATGCCGAGTGAAGAAAGGGGTCTAGGGTTAAGTCACACGATCCTTCTCAACAAGTGTCGCTCTCACACTCTGAGCGTTCTCCCACTCTCACGCTCCGCACGCGCTGTCGTTCAAATTCTCATTACTTATGACTTAATTCTGCGACTCTCACACTCTTGCTTTTGAATTCGCTCTCGCTCCCGCTCCCGCTCCCACTCTCATTTTATGTGATTTAGGTCAAAGGCAAATTTGCTTGCTAACATGATGAAGTACGAATTTAATCAACCTTTTTGTTTAGATGATTTATTTCGTATCAAGTGATCAAGGACACAAAAGTAATTAAAAGGAAATCCAAATCAAGGACCTAATTTTTTATGGTGGTAGAGCTAACGTAAAAATCAATGTGATCGAAATTTAAAAACATTGTCCCACCAAAATTTCATGCATTGGAACAAGGTTCATGTACCTTTCTCTAATGGAAAACACCAATTTAGTTAATAATGCGTGTGGTTTATATCCAAAGCCTTGGCATTATCGCACTGTATAGTGAACCTGTTTGGTTCACGAGAAAGTGACAGCCACTGGCCCACTACACTGAATAAATTCGTTACACCAAACAAGAAAAACCCACATCAAATTCCATCTACTCGTAACGTCAAAAAGTTGCCATTTCTCGGAAAGATATCAATACCTCACGACAAACAGCATATGCCAATTCAAACACGTGCAAAATCAACAAAGTTAAAAAAAGAAAAAGAGAGAGAGTAAGATTTTTAGGGCACGTGGTTAACTCATGTTCCACGTGCCCAATTGCATAGGCCCAGGCATTTATGTTTTTTGATTTTGTGTTTTCTTCGTCTAACGTTTTTGTTGTTGATGCGTTTATAAAGATCACAGTCCATCATAGAGATATGTTCTAATCTTCCTCTGCTTCAATTAACTCCCAATGCATATATATCTATATATGTGTGTGTATATTTTATATATGAACATTTTGATTGAGAAAGACACACGGCAATATTGAAGACTCAAGTTTCGGATGCATTGACTTCTTCTCAATTCACTGATTTTTGCTGGCATTCAATGTAAGTTTTTTGATCATCTTCATCATGTTAATTCTATGGAGTTGAGAGATTTTTCATGGGGTTTTGCTCTGTTTTCTTGGCAACCAAACAGAGGATTCATTGTGCAATGTGATACTCTACTTGTGGTGTTGGTCATTGTAGGGCTCGTCAATCAAGTGAAAGCCAAATGACCATATTTTTCAATGGAAGGGTTTGTGTCTGTGATGTGACTGAACTTCAGGTACCTCAAATTTCTTTGATTTTATTATGTCATTTTATAGAGATGAAATATGTAAATTCACAAATTATATAGCATTAGCAATGGAGTTCGAGACAAAGCATTTTTCTTTCACGTTTACTTAACTAGTTAGATGCCTGTGTCGTATGCTTTATTTTCAAAAAATTGACATAATCATTCTGCACAAAATAATATCAAAAGTCAGATTTTTGTGGGATTAATTCTTCCCTTAATTTTATAATATATATATATATACACACACACACACATACACCGGCATTTATATAGAGTATTTTAATTGCTAAAATTTGGATTCAAACCTTAACCCTTTCCCTAGCTACAAGGATGATAATAGCATCACAATGTCTTTGGTGGTTTGAAAAATTTTACTTGTCATGTTGAAATAACAAAACTGTGGCATGCCTAAATCTGACCGAATTAGTACATTTCATGTATTAGTAATTTGTTTCATAACTAGAATGCTTCGAAGTTGTTCCCAAAAATGAAGCCTCTATCTCTATAAATCTAATAAGAAAAACTCTTCTCAAACCAAATGGTGGGTCCCACATGAGGTAATTTAGATCATTGGGATGTAGTAGGTTTTTTCAATATAATTAAATCTATTTTCAACACATTAAATCTATTTATTTCAGTCAAATTTAATGTGTTGAAAAATAGAATTAATGGGTTGAAAATTTACAGTGTTATAACTATTTGAAAAATCCCAAACATTTAATTTTTAAGCAAATAAAGACCTAAATATTGAAAAGACTAAAATGTCCCTCTATATTGAATAAAAAAATTAAATGTGAAATGACTAAAGTACTGTCCCCCCTTTTTTTTTTCCCTTTCTTTTTATATATAGGGGCATTATTGGAAGAGAAAATGATATTTTCAGAATTTTATATTTTAAAAATGTGATGTGCAATGCACATGACTAAATTTGTAACAAAACAGTAACTTCAAGACCTTCTTTGATCATTTTTTCAAACTTAACTACTTGTGATATTTGTCTAAAATTTAAACATTAGGGTTGTTTTACTCGCTTTCCCCTTAATGTGTTGAGAAATTATAACACCCCTACAGCAGAGGATCCAAAGCGCTACAACACAACACTTCAATAAGAAGAAAAAGGGTTACAATTGGCTTTCTTAATTGTTAACTAATCAGTTGTTGTAATGCTTTATTGGGTTGATGAGAAAAATATGTACTCTACAAATCTTCATTAACCAAAACATGAGCAAATTAAGATTTCTTTAAAAATATATAAATAAATAATAGCTAATGGATGAATTTATATTTTTTCTATTCAATTTAGGCCAGAACCATCATATGGCTTGCAAGAAAAGAAATGGACCAGAAGAAATCCAAGACAGCAGGTTTGGACACCACAAATATTCCATCTCCTCAATCTCAAATTTACAGCCCTCCTGGACTTTCCATGAAGAAATCTCTCCAGAGGTTCCTCCAAAGGCGAAAAGATCGGATTCAAGGAAGGTCGTCGCCGTACAATAACTTGTCTGAAATCGAATCCTCAAGTGAAAAACACAGAACTGCTTGATTTTAAAATAGATAGAAGAGTAATGTACTTATTGTTATTAGTAGTTCATGAGTTCTTTTCCTTGAAATGAAATAGTAGTACATTATTAGTGTTACTTTGAAGAAAATCATCCTTGTGATGATTCCATAAATTCAATTTCTTACTTTTTCAATCGCAGGTGACGTGGCCTTATGTAAATAAGTCATCCCACCGATAAAAAGCGCAGAAAATGAATAAATGTTTGGTTCGGTTTTTTTGAGAATGGGTTTTTAGAAACAGAATGATCTGTTTGAACGAATAATACGATGTATATGATTTACACCAGGCAAAATATTTGAAATTCATCAAGAATCTAAAATAAATATAACAAGTGTGTTGTTAGGTTCCAATTACTTCTAGCTCCTTTTAGGCATTTCCAATATGTTTCAAATAATAGAAGTGAACTTTAACTTATATGATCTGACATCAATGTCATTTCTGACTTTGGACAAAAATGAAGCAGAAACAAACTCCAATTAGATTTTAGGGTTATTTTCTCCCACCAATGTAATAGTAGTAGCACCATTGATAAGTCCATATGAAGAGAGGGGTGATCTGCAAAGGCTTTTGTAAACTATATATAAGTAATGGATTATTTCTTCCCACCAAATGGTGTTAGCACGGGGTGTCAGAGTAAAGTCAACCAAATCCCGGAAGAAGTTTTGATCATATTAAAAGGCAATTCATTTGAAATTTTAAATAGGCCCTCCCATTATATGCAAAATGTGCGAAGACCATCTACGGTTAGTAAAACTACCTATACTTTTCAATTTGTGCTAATAAGGATAAAATTTTAATTTGGGAAGTAATTGAAGAATGAAATGACTAAAGTATTACAGTAGTATACTTACTTTTAATCCTGACCATAGAATCTAATCCTACGGTTAATTAATCAATGTTTCCCTTTTTTATTTAAGGCAATTGTTTTTTTTTTTTTTAATACCATAATGTTATTAATAGGAAATGACAAATTAGACATGTTTTTAATGAAAACAAATTAAAACCAAATTGGTTGTGATTTTCTTTTATACGAATTCCTTCCCATTCGAATTCTCAAAGCATACCAATTAAAAATAAAAAAATTAATTATTACCAATTCCCTTCGTTCCTATCCGTTCAGTCAGGGAATTCTCAAAGCATACCAGTTGAAAAATTAACGCACAATCGCCCCCTTTTCAACCTTGCAATTAATTTATATCTGTAAAATAACTACTTACTGAATAATTAAATTACAAAGGAATGTTGTACTCTCAATATATGCTTATTTGTATGTGTGTGCATAAAAATGAATTCAAAGACAAGCAAAATCATCAAATCATGTAACCCAATATATAAAATATGAAAGGAAAGGGAATGGACCACCTCTACAACCTACTTTGACATTGCTACCACCTCTACCACCGCACCGCCACCTCCACCGCCACTGCCACCACCTACCCCGCCACTGCCGCCAGTGATGGAAGTGGAATGCGCCGTGGCAATTCAAAGTTAATGGGATTGGAAATTCCATTATTTTTATTTTTTTTGTCATACGTGGTTGTCTTCAGTGGTAGAGGTGGCGGCAGTGGTGGGGTAGGTGGTGGCGGCGGTGGAGGTGGTGGTGATGGAGGTGGAATGCGCCGTGGCAATTCAAAGTTAGTGGGATTAGAAATTTCATTATTATTATTATTTTTATTTTTTATTTTTATTTTTTTCTGATGTGGTTGTCTTCTATGTTTCAACCTTCTATCGTCGAAAGAATTGGAAATAATAATTTTTAAATTTTTTTTTTTTTTAATTGGTATGGTTTGAAAATTCGGATGGTTTTAATTTGTTTTGAGAATTGGAATTCGTATAAAAGAAAATCCTAACAATTTGGTTTTAATTTGTTTCTATTAAACACATGTCTAGTTTTGCCATTTCCTATGAATAATAAATAATGATAATAAAAAAGAAGAAGAAGCAATTGCCTTAAATATAAAAAGGAAATATTGATTAATTAATTACCGTAGGATTAGATCCTAAGGTCAAGATTAAAAGTGAGTATACTACTTTATGCTTGCTAGGGAGCAATTGAACGTCACTGTAAAATTATCTTTAAAAAATTCAATTTATTTTAGCCCTAAGAATGAAATAAAATATTTAAACCTTAGCGTCAAAGTTAGTCCCCATTCTTCGAAAAAAAAATTTGCATTAAGTTGACTTTCATCATCACATGTTTATTACCAAATATCAATAAATTACAGGTGAGCGCCGTACGGTGGTCTCTCTATTTTAACCAATAAATTAAAGATGTATTATATGATTAATTTGAATTTTTTATAAATATATATAAAAAAGTCTCAATTCAGCATTCAGCATTTAATTATGAAGAATTCATGACTCTTCAATCTCCCTTGAGAGCATTACTCTTAAAAATAAAAAAATAAAAATACTCATTAATCACTATATATCTCTTTCTTTAATAAAAGCAATTTGCTTTATGAGACACATTAATTATTTAGGAAATCCAACATTAGTGCCAACATAAGTATAGAATAACAAGTAAGAAACTAAAATTAAATAGAGTAGGAAGAATCCTTGGACTAAAATATAAGCTCAAATTAAAATTGCATGCACAAAACCGCTTTCTAAGTTTACAAAAAGGTGGTCCACTTAGTTTTGAATTCTTTTTTCCCCAGTTACATAGATTAGACAATATAACTCATGATTTTGAATTTCCAAAGATTAAAGAGATACTGTATGTTAAATTCATGGGCAACTCACATATGTTTATGCGTGCACGAGTACTCATATATTTATTGAAAGAAAATTTTGAACTTTAATCATTTAGAAAACAGTATAAGAAAAGAAACATAATGATTAAACAAGAAAAAATCTAGAAATCTGATCAAACATGTCATTGTTTCTTAGTGAGATATACGATGCTCATACCGAGTATTCTGGAAAAAGGGTAGATATTCATATATAGTCACTTAATAGATATAAGAAGATATTCTACATAATTATAGATCTTTGAAGAATATGTATATATACGTAGGATTCTACCATTCTTCATTTTCGTGGTGGGACGATGTCTATATAAATGAGGTTGTGGTTCATCTTCACTAACCTTCCACTTCAACGTATGGCGATTGGTTTGGTGAGTTCAGTATGGAGTATAGTTCAATGCTAGAAGAGTCGATGTATTGAATAGGTAACTTAATTCTCCCTTATTTATGTGAACATTATAACTATTGAGGGGTCTTGTTCTGGTGATTAATTTGAGTTTTTTTTATTGCAAAGTAGCAAATTGGTTATACAAATGGTGACGAAGTTCACTTTTTACTAATTTTTGTTTGTTGGTTTGTGTTTTTTTTTTTTTTTTCATTGACAAAAAATTCATGCATTCATTGTTCAAAGACCCAACTCTCTCACATTTACATTAGAAGGTAAATGAGATATCAGTCGGCCACAAGAGTCAACTTAATCAGTAACAAATTACAAATATTTCAAATTAATAAACTTATTATAGAGATTCTATTGAGTAGTATTTCTGGAGTCGAGGGAGCTAATGAAACACCTCTGAACCAATTGAGTTAGGTTCCCCATTAAGGTGAATAAGTTCAGTGAGAATATAATTGCTTGTGTCTTTTTACATACATATATGATGATATATATTAAAAATAATAATTCAGGGAGCGAATTTGATTTATGTTAGTGTGGTGGTGTGTGTCTCACATGCATGTAATGAGAGTTATGAGACCCACTACTCCTTTAACATAAATTGAAATCAATAAATACGGTCCTAAATCACTATTTATAAATTAATGATTATATAAAATGACATGTATAATAAGATAAGTGCTAAAAAAAAAAGATAAAAAAGGTATTTAATGACATAAATTAAGGCTTAGTCCTTGTGAAGAACCTTTTAAATAACAATCCATTAATTGTTGAGCGCAAGAGCTATTAAAAAATGTTAAAAAAAAAAAAGTAACTAGTGTCAAATTTTGATAGTCTAATAACAAATACCGTCTCCTAAGGTCATTTTTCTATTATAATATTAATTTTAAAACAATAATCAAAATAATCCATTTTAAAAATTAACTTCAACTCTGAAAGTCAAATATTAAACAAAAGTTGCTTTTCAGAAAATGTTTATGGAATTAAATTTATTAAGAAGATGATCATGTAAGATAAGTTCTCATCATGACTGATATCATAGAAGTCGGAGACACTGTAACAGTTTATGAGATTCTCTAGGGTAATATAGGCTTTTTGGGGAAGGTTAGCCCAAATGTGGCCTAAACTAATTATTAATAAACGGGCCGGACAATCTTTAACTTTAAATATATGCCCCAAACCAACCTATTCAGAAATTATTCTTTGTGCAGGATTTGGCCCAACCCAGACAGTGCCCGAAGTGCCAATACTTGGCTTTGTTTTGTTAGGTGAAATCAGTTAGAAAAAGAAAGGGAAGATAAAATTTTTAATTTTTTTAGAGTTTGGATAGATAGAAAGAGAAAATTAATGAAAAATTTAGTTTTTCTTATTAAATATTTTCCCTCAAAAAAAAAATTCGCAAAGTTCTCTCCAAAACAACTTCTATTTTGAGGTAAATTCGCAAGGCAAATTATAAAATTATATATACAGAATATCAATGATAATTTGGGTAAAATTGCTCAAAATAGATCATGCTTCTAAATAGAACTTTTTATTTTTTTTAATCTTCTGTTCTATGTTTTAATTCTAGCCACTCATAATTCTGTATGGATATGTATATGTATATATATATTTTATGTGGTGAAACATTTGATTTTTCTCCTAAACAATAGTATTGTCTCTTCATCTCTAATTTTTTAATTTGTTTATCTTAAAACTAATAATTGGTTTTAACTAAGGAAATATTATGAAGCCTTATTCTAAATATAAGTATCGAATCTGACGTATTTTTATCCACCTCATCTACTTAAACAGTTTTTAAAAATAATTGTTTAACACGTGATAAGAATGATCAACCACGTCAAATTCGATAGTAATTCGGTGATTCCTTTTCGGTTCCCCTATCATTACTTATAAAAATTTATGTTTTATAACCAAATAAATTTTTTATAAAATTTTTCTTTTTCTTGAGAAGTTTTATGAACTTACTAAACGCATATTTTTTTTCTTTCTTTTCTTTATCAGTCTAGAAACTTTGATCTAGAGTATGGAATTATGACCTAAAGTCACAAGAACAAGAGTATACCACTACAATAATACCTATTCTTTTGTTTTTTTGTAAGTTTCATAGCACTCAAATCATGAAATAGTAATTTATCATGACTTTCCTGAAAAATGTTTTAATTTTAATCCAATACATGTTAAAATATATAGGATGAAGTGCAGAAAATATCCTGAAGTATGCTTATAGTGCATATCACACCCCTCACGTGCAAAAAACACCCTCAAATTTCAATTTGGTGCAATTAGGTCCCTTGACACATTTAAAATCTAAATTGACCAAATTACCCTTATTGAATAATTTTATAAAATATATAAAAATAATTTTTTTTGTAAAAAGACCGAAAAGGACCTTGCACACCCTAACTATTTGCATCATTAGAGGGCCTTTGAAGTGGAAGCCAATCCCCATGTTTCCCGATGAACTCATATAAACCTCCTATAACAAACCCACAAAAAAGTAACTCAAACCCAAAAACCATATGCATATGTGTGTAAGGTGTGTATATGTGTATGGTAGGCGACTGTTAGAGTGAGAGAGGGGAGAGAGAGAGAAAGAGGTGGCCCAGTTGGAAAAACAAAAAGATGGACCAGTTGCCGGCAGTAACCAGTCCCGATGAACCCATCTGAGCAAGAGGGGAAAGTGTTGTGCGTGAATAGCACTGTCGATTCCTCAGGCCGCCCCTACTCTTCCTCCAGACGACGTTGAGCCACGATGCGGATGACGAGCCAGAACTGATGATGAAACCCACGATTCCGAGCCAGAACTGAGAAATTGGTGATTGAGAGAGAGATTTAAGAACTGCATGATGAAAGTCTTCACCGACAACGTCCCCAGTAACCAATCCACCACGATCGCCAACGCGTCGGACATGAACGCGAAGTACTGCCCTTCGAGATCGAATTGTAATGTCACCACTGCCGTAACTATCGTAGTACCTGAAGTATCATCGTCATCCTTCCTCATCGCCATAGTCTCTGTCATCTTGTAGCTAATATGGTTAGGTTTGTGCTCCGCTTACTCTACATACACTGTGAGCATGTATGTATATCAATATAAAATTGATTCTTTGGTAATGGGTTATAACATAATCTATATATATGAAGCACATACATGTAAATTGACTAAACAGAGAACAAAGGACAAAAAATTGTCAAACTAGTGGAAATGAGAGCTCAGCTAGGCTTAATAGACATAGAAAATACCAAGAAAAAAAAAAAAAAAATCAACGAGGATCAAACAAATATAAATTCATATGCATACTGAAATTGCAGAAGTACACACATTTAACATATATATTACTTTAAAAAAAAAACATATATATTCATATGCCGACATATAGAAATAAATAAATACACATACACATTTAGCATAAAATTAATTTTTTAGAGAAGTATTGAAGAATCAAACCTGGTGAAGAGAGGAGAGAAGAAGGCGAACTGCTGAGAATCGAAGGAGATGACTTGTATCTTCATATGAATATTGAAATTGATTCGATTAGTTTTGCGAAGACCACTGAGCTAAACCTGATCGCCCAAATCAAATTAATGATCGACTGAGCTCGGCTGACCGACAGCGGCTCAGAGGGTCTGAACGGTTGGCAAGGCGGTGACGGACCGGCGAGGATGAAGATGGCCGGCGAGCAAGGAGAAGCTCGCACGGAACTGATGGCGGGCCGAACTCTCCACGGCCGATCCTCACCACCGCTTCCTCGCTGGAAAAGGCAAATCCACGCCGCCGTTCTTAACGCTGGCGGCGGCAGAACCGGCGAGCTTGGAGGGACTCTCGACGACGAACTGCAGTGGCTGACTTGGCAGAAACCGACGGTGAGAGGAAGGATTGACGGCAGCTGCTTGGGACTGGCATTTTCATCCGTATGTATAGCTCGGACCAATAGTCTCGTCATGTTGTTATGCCCAAGGTTATGGAATTCTTTCTCTTGTAGCCGTAGAATCGTCAAGGGAGGAAGTTCCGATGAAAAGGTATATGGAAGGATGATTGCATGGGCATTTTAGGAAGGACAAAACGGTAAAATGCGTATTACAATATTAATTTATGTCAAATTTATGACAAAAGATTAAGAATGTTTACTAAAAAATACACTTTAAGAAATCTGCACTTTCCCCAAATATATATATATATATTTCTTTCTTTCATTTCTTTCACTTTCTTTTATTTTCACTTTCCATTATTAATTTTCATATACCCAAACAAAGCCAAAACAATTAAAACTTATTAATATGAATTTAAATGTAAGTAATCCCCATGACTCTTTTGATTTTAACAAAATTAATATTTAAATCCAAATTCGATGGGGCGTGACTGTTCTGATATCATTTGTCACTAGGCTGAGTACTTCACAATCCCACCAAAAAAAAACATAAACTATATGTTAACAATCTGCCTCGAGTCAATTTTATAGGGTTCGAGAGCACCGATTAACTTGGAATTACATTTGATTTCCTCCACACTCTTTTAGACACCATCCAATTAATCTTATCATGTAAATCATATGGGATCATTAAATACAGGATTTAGTTAATGACATGTATCTAGATATTAGATGAAGCAAGTCAAAATTGATTTGATTGGTATTATTTTCCCTCACTAATCCAAGTGTTTAATGTCCCAACTGCCAATAAACTTTACCAAGTCAAATACCAATACGTGTTGGCTTCCCATTGGATGACTAGTCGATGCACCCGCCATTTGTAAACCTCCCATGGTAACGGTCCAACTGGTTTTTCGAGCACAGTTCCCGCTCTAGGCAGCAATGGGAGAGTATATAGAGAGAGAAGGTAGTGAGGGAAAGAGAGCAATGCAGGAGGCGGTTGCAGATGCAAGAAACAGACCCTCAAATGCAGAAGAAGAACCGAATTCAGGTCTCCAACACCAAGAAACCCCTCTTCTTCTACGTCAATCTCGCCAAGGTAAAACCCCCCTTCTCTCTCTCTTCTAGGGTTTCTACACCATTCCTTCTTTATGTCCAAGTGTGATTAGAATTTATCATTTTTTTTTTTTTGGCTATTGACATCTTATTGTCATGTGAAGTTGAATTTTTAAACGACTTGTAATGTGTAACGTTACTCAATAATTAAAAATGCTTGAAACTACATAGTTTAGGGAACAATGTTTAAACACAGCAGGGATAGCTATGCTAAATTGTAAGTCATGGATACTTAAAAATGCCATATATCAATTTTTTAACTATTCAACTTATGATAATATAGAGAGATTCAATTTAGAGGATTGTTGTCTCTTTTCAAGTGGTATATGAATGATTTATGTAATTGATTAGTGGGTTTAGATCACTGTGTCAATTCGAATAGAGGAGTTATGATTTTATACGTAAATTGGATATTGAATTTTTTTTTTTTTTTGGGAAGCTAGGATATTGAATTTGTTGATATAGTGTAGTGGAGAGAAAAAAATATAAGAAATGGGAAAAAAAAAAAAAAATCTTTGGCGTAATTGAGTTGAGTTTTTCAACTGCAACCAATGTTTTTCTGTTTGGTTGCCGAGGTATTGTGAGAATAAAAAGGAAATCTAAAATGTTTTCTCGTTTGATATATATTATCTAGTACATGTGAAACTTGATGTATATGGAGGCTGATATTTCATGTCATGCATTCTTTTCTCCGCAGTTTATGTTTATTTCAATGGCCTTAGATTGATATATTTTCCTTGCCAACTTCTGTGCTGGTTAAAAACTTAAAAGGGGCATCTCTCTTTTTCTTTAAATTTTCCGGCCTCCCTTTAGATAGAAAATTGAAAATCAAGATTGATAAGTGGTGAATTTTCACCTTTTTCTTTAAGTTTGCTTGGTTCGATTAACTTTGCGAAGCAGTTTTTGAAGATTTGATATTAAAACTGAACTTGGTGTACATTCCCGAAAAATTATTGAACTGCTTGTCATCTTGTTGCCTAGGCAATATGCATATCTCCTTTTGAAGTTTTAGGCCATTAGACTAAAGTGTTGAAGTTTTAAGGTGCAGCAATAAGTCCCATATCAGGTTACCAATTTGCTCATAGGAGATTGAAGAAACTTAGCACACAACAACAATCCCCAATTGAGGGGTTGTAGGTATAGGGTTCCATCCGTTGACACATGGGCAGTTATCCGCGTTTCAGTTGCCTTGACAAGCCATTTTGGAGGACTTCAAGGAGGTCGCGATTTGATGGTTAGGAGAGAAGTGTTGGCTAAGAGGTGATGCTATAGGGAATGAGGAATTCCACCACCTCAAGCAGTCCCATCTTTCGTACACCCATGGGGGACGCCTACATTTACAATGGGAAAGAAATTATCTGAAACTTAGTTCTCTTTGATAGCGATAATTCATCATTCTCGTCTCCCTATCTCCTTGTTTGTCCTTCACATTTGCTTAGGAACATGTAGCCCTTTTTATATGTGACATCCAGAGGTGAGCAAGGAGTCTTCTCTCACCATTACTCTTTATATATATGTATGTATGTCTCTCTCTCACCTATCTCCTCTCCTTACTCTTCCTCTTTCAATCACTCTCCTTGGGTGGTCTTTGTAGCACAATGTGTATCAACTCCCATACTGCATGTTCGCTCCACCGGGAAGGTTATCATTCAAAAAGACATTTTCTCTCACCATTTTGTTTGAGTAACCTCCCACTCAAACCATGTTCGGATGTTCCATCAGTGAGACTCGCTATAAAATTATGAAATGAATGGAGTATGATTATGTCCCGTGAGAATCCCAGGACAGATTATCGAGGTGTTGAACCCTTATTCTCAGATTCTAGAAATTTTGTAAAGGAAAGGTTCAATTTTCAGGAGAAATTGGGCTAAATATTAATCCATAAAAGAATCATAGATTTATAAGCAAAAGACTCAAAAATCTAAATTTTATTCCATATCTAAAAATCCTATTACACCCCATATATACATAAATGAACTTGATCCCTAAGCAAACAAATTTGGAAATAAATGGAACCCCTTACATAAAATATGTTCGAAATAAAACAAGATCAAATCTCATTAAGAAAAAAGAACTAATAAATCTCAATACTGAGATAGAACATTATTCACTCTTTTAAGTTACAAATGAAAAAGACAGTGCTTGTATTCTTTTCTTAACATGAAAACTTGATTGTCTGCCTTTGGTTTGGTTGTATCATATTTGCTTTTAAAAGTCTTGGATTTGTTATCAGTTTTATGTTGAATAATGTTATTTTCTTTGATGCAGAGATACATACAGCAGCACAATGAGGTTGAGCTCTCTGCTTTGGGCATGGGTACTACTTTTGAAACTAGTCATTTGATAATGGATTATGAAATTGGTCTGTTATGGTCACGTATCAGTATTCCGTTAACGATTCTAAAAACAAAAATCTAGATTTATGTGATAATTTAGAGAAACAGAAGGGACATTTACCCATGATAGTCATAATTTGATGCGCGGGAATTAATATCGTTCCTCTTATATTTTCATTCATGTGTTACTATTACTCCACTTCTTGATACCTTACATGTTATTATCGCAGCAATCACTACAGTTGTCACGGTTGCTGAGATTCTAAAGAACAATGGACTCGCTGTTGAAAAGAGTGAGAATCATTCTTTTCCTAATGCTCATCAACATCTTATACACATAGTAGAGATTTTGTTAGTGAAAAAAAAATCGATTGGCTGTGACCGAAAATTTCTGCACTCTTATTGCTAACAATTATCGAATTACTAATTATGTTGGGGGACCTGGACAGAGGTTTTGACATCTACTGTTAGCATGAAAGACGAAAACAAGGGCCGGCTTGTTCAGAAGGCCAGGGTGAGTGTTAATTTGTTATTGATTTATATTTTAGTGACAGTAAATGAGTTCATTGTAACCATTTCTTGTGACATTTCTCTCTATTGTTTAATCACTTTTCTCATGACTTGCAGATTCAAATTATGCTTGGGAAGAGTGAAAAATTCGACAGTCTGATGGCTGCTGCTTCCACGGAAGCACCAGAGGCGGCTGCAAATGACACGGACGAAAACAAACAGTAGCACCATTAGATGTTCCATTGTTGTAGCATAATGTTTACATTGATTCTATAGTATGCACGACGCAAGTCTAGATAAGAGGTGTAGCTAGGTACTTTCTGCTTAAAATTGTTGCTCATATCAAATGGTTAAGAGTGAAGAGAGACAGCAAACTCGGCCTTTGATTTTGCGTTCTGGGAAAGATGATTATAAGCTTCTTTCTAGTTGGTTTTTCGTATTTTTGAGATGTAACCAGTCTAACTACATCTTTTCAAACTTGTAATTTTCCAATTTACTGTACGTGTACGATGTTATTAATCGAAAAAGTGGAGAAGAATCTACAATTCATTTTTCAGATTGTCTTGCTATTTTATTCAACTTTCTTTTCTATGCACTAATAACCATGAAAGTATTTTTTTTTTTTTTGGGTATAAATGCCAAGCAAGGTTATGAATTTTGAATTCTGCAGGATAATTTTTTTTCATCTTTTATTATTTTCATGGCTGAAACTGACATGATACTAGGTGCAGGTTTGTGACTCTGCGTAAAACTATTTACGGAAAGCATATAGTAAATATTTAAATTCATGATGAAATTCTTTGTGACTTACAATGCTGAACTTCTCATCATTCATTAAAATAGAAATTTGAGGTTATGGGTAATGTAATACTATCTCACTGAAACTGCAAGAATTCAACCAAATAAGAAATGAGTAATCATATGAACAAGAGCTGCTCTCTGCTAGACTTCACGAATTCACATTTTTTTCTACAATTTTTTGATTTCTAAGTTCTTACCCTTCCATCGGAAACCAAATAATGGAGCAACCTTGTGAGTCATACGCAGCGGAATGTATTAAGGTTTTGTAAAATAGATCTGTGTCGTTACCAACTTTACTTATTTTAGCAATTAAACAATTAATCACATGCAGATAAAATAAAGCAAAAGTTAGAGATGACACAAGGATTTTAGCGAGGAAACCCTAGTTAATAAAATACGTCAACTGTTATGGGAAAAACCTTGTGGACTATGCTGTATGCTTGAAACAAAGTATACCGAACTTTGACTCTGGCTCACACTCTATTGTTCTACCCAACACCAACTACTGATAATCCTCTGGCTTTGCGACTCCCTGTCCAACAGCAACTTGACCTCAGGCTTACACTCGATATTCATAGAAGAGTAACAGGTAGATTAGACGACACTCCACGAGTGCTCCAACCCTTTCAAAGTGCGATTGCGTGTACTTCTGTTCTTCAATCGTCTGAATGTTGTAAAAGAATATCTGAATCACGATCAGGATTTGAACACCACAACTCTAAACTCACTATGTGTATGTGTTCTAGAAAGATGTCAGAAAAACCAACTCTGATTTTCTGCAAAAATAATCTTTCGAAGGCTTTAAATAGTATCTGAATAATAATGTAAAAGCCGTACATAAACCGATGTATATGAAATGGTTTATATAGAAAATATAATGACCTAATCCTTCTGAAAATAAGGAAAAATTTCGTGCATAGGATTTGGTACAATTCTAGACCAACTGGGAAACAATTCAGAATAAGGAAACTGAAGTTGTATTGTGAACAGAACATCTTGAACCGGTTCAAAGAGGCTGAACTAGTTCAAGTTTGGCAGAGACTTTTCGAAGCCAAACTTGAGCATCTTGAACCGGTTCAGATCCTCTGAACAACTTGAACTGGTTCAGCCTCTTTGAACCGGTTCAAGTTTGGTAGACTTAAATTTTTGGTTCCTTCAGCCCTGATTCATTCTACTATAATTTTAAACAAAATGGAGAGTGTAGAATGTGTCCAACCTTGTTTAGAATCTTTTCTAAAGTGTTGTTCTTACTTTTTTCTTCGAAAATCTTCAAGTATGGTAAGTTTGAACAATTCCCAGTTCTGTAATCCCTGTCAAATTTGATAACTTACACAACAAGTAATACGAATTACAACTTGACTTGGACTTATTTTGTCTATGATAATTGCCAAAAATAAATTAATATCTCACAAGCCTCTCATCAACAGACAAATACAAGAAGGAATCTCATCTTTCCACATTTTATTCATCTGACAATAAGACTCACTAAAATAAAACACTTCTACTTATGTGACACGAAGAGTAACTTAATATCACTGGTGTTGAGGCTGAAATTCGCGCAGTTCGATACGATACCGTTTTCCTGCAAGGAAGAGAGGAGAAGATCGATGAACCTTGACGGCACCGATGTGGTGCCTGCCAAGAGCTCTCCGACGATCAAATTAGTCACGAAGGTCTACAAAGAAGGCAAGGATTAATAATAGTTTTTACGTCGTACCTTCTTTAATGGCTTGATGTCCTATTTATGGCTGTCGATTGGGATCAAAATCGTTCGGCTGATGTCGATGGTTGACCTTATCTTCCGCTTGTGCGAAATCATAGGAGATTTATTACCAGATTTGTCGGAATATGATTTAATCCTTTTGATCTCTTCCAGTTATAGTACGATTATTCTTACATGTTTAACCACGTCAGATTTAATTTCATTATCCTGGATAACGAAATCTAATCAATCTTATCGAGGGTAGGGTAGGTTTATATTTTTCCCTATCATTTGCCCCCCATTCCCAAGCTTGCACGTCTAGCTTTGGGAATGTAATAAATAATAATAATACTTTTTCTTTTTTTTTTTTTTTTTTTTTCAACCCCGATGAACAGTACCCGCGGGTACTATTCACGTAAATAGTAACTCAGGGAATTTTTTTTTTTTTTTTAATACCCCTGTGAACAGTACCCGCGGGCACTATTCATGTCAATAGTAACTCAGGATTTTTTTTTTTTTTTTTTTTTTTTTTTTGCACCCGAGGGAACAGTACCCTCAGGCACTGTACATGAACAGTACCTGCGGGTATTGTTCATGAATAGTAATAATTTTTTTTTTTTTTTTTTTTTTTTTTTTTTTTGCACCCGAGGGAACAGTACTCTTCCTTTTAGAAGGGAATAAATTATATGAGTTTCACTCCTTAGTAAGGGAATTGAACTTTACGAGTTTTACTCAGCTCACCTCTTTAATAAAGGATTTTTATTTACTATCCCTTATTGTAAAGGGATATTAATTATGGGATTCATCCAACCCAGGTCTTTGTAGTACAGGACATTCATTTATTATCCCTTATATTACAGGGATATGGATTACGGGATTCATTCAATCCGGGTCCTGATAATACATGATACTTATCCCCTATAGTCCGGGGATATGGATGACGGGATTCATTCAGCCCGGGTCCTTGTAATACAGGACACTCATTTACTATTAGTAAAGGGGAAATGGATGACGAGATTCATTCAGTCCGGGTCCTTGTAATACAGGACACTCATTTACTATTCCCTTATAGTACGGGGATACGGATTACGGGATTCATTCAGCCTAGGTCCTTGTAATACAGGACACTCATTTACTATCCCTTATAGTACGGGGATACTGCACGTATAAACTAAAAGGAATTTTATTAAAGACCATCATTATTAAAAATAAAATAACACGTGATGGAGCTACCCTCCATTTAAAATTATTAACTAAGATGCCCCCAGTCTTTATTGTGAATGACTTGATAAGGCTAATTCCAGCCGCGAGACAATTTCTAGTTGGTATATTCATCTGAGTCATTCTCATGATATGTGCTGTCACTCTGGCTGAAGAACGATTTCTTATATTTTGTATTATTTTCATCCCTGGCGAGAAGGGCTGGCCTCTTCTTGTCCTCTCCTTCCTTCCGTGCACTCATGGTGTCTTCAGCGTTGATGTGTTTTTTCGCTCTGACCAGCAACTCTATCATGCTGGTGGGAGGTTCTTTTGATAAGGAGAACAAGAATCTGGAGGTTTGGAGTCCTCCTATGAAAGCTGTCAAAGCTACTTTGTCGTCCGCCTCTTCTACCTGCAACATCTCTGCGTTGAATCGGGTAATGTATTCCCGAATCGACTCTTCCTTTTGTTGTTCCACGGTAAACAGGTAAGTAGCCGGCCTCCTATGCCTCTGACCTGTAATGAAGTGGCTCACAATTGCTTACTCAATTCTTCGAAGGTGTTGATGGTTCCTGGCTTCAACTTGTTGAACCAAACTCTCGCTGATCCCGTAAGTGTAGTGGGAAAGGCTCGGCACATAATTTCATCTGGCACAGCGTGTAAATGCATAAGAGCTTGAAAAGTTTCCAGGTGATCGAGGGGATCTTTGGTCCTATCGAAGCTTTCTTACCTGTTGAACCACGTCAGATTTGATTTCATTATCCTTGATAATGAAATCTAATCAATCTTATCGAGGGTAGGGTAGGTTTATATTTTTCCCTATCAGTTGGCATGGAAGTCTTTGTCCATTTGCAGGGCATTTTATACGGTTGCTTCTTTAAGCTCCCAACAATGCCAACATGTCATTTCACATCCAAAATAAGGTGTCCTACAGATGGTTTGTAGCTTCAACAAATTATAATTCCCCACAATGGCCAAATGTGATGCACCCAATTTAGGAGAAAAAGTTCAACTAAACTTGTAAAACCTGCTTTTTCGCAACTATGTGGATCCAGTTCATGAATCTTGTTTGGTCAATCTGTTTTGTCAAGGTCATAACCTTAGTCAAACCAAATGTTAGCATTGGCCTCTGGTTGATGCTACTTCGATTGGTACTTTACCTCCGAGTCTTCCAATTGTTGAATATGGTGATAGGAGGATTCACTTGACGAATGATTCAACGGTTGAAAGACCCCGTTACCTGAGGTATTGTAGATTTTATCTGATATCAACATTCGTATTTTAATAATGCTTATTTAATGAATCCATCATTTCTTACCCGTCTAACAACCACAATAAATCAAAAGTACTTTTTATGTCTAATAGTGGAGGTAAAAAAAAAAAAAAAAAAAAAAAACATAAACACATAAACACAAAGATCCAGTCGCCAATAATAAAACAATTTGGCACATACGAGAATATTTCTGCTGCATATTCCCTCCGTTCCAAAATAAGTGTCTCTTTTTTAAAATTTAAATTTTTAAGAGAATGATTTTTATTGTATTAGTAATGAATAAATTACTAAATTTACTTTTAGTTAATTCAGAGTGGACCAATGGTGTGATGGTTTACTTTTGAGTACGGCTATTTACCTCGACAAATAAAAACCTACTACTTCATCGAGTCTATGTGGCTGGCCACCTATATGTCAAATATAATGGGATCCATTTTAAAATATAAGGTAATTAACTATTTGAAAAGTTGTACTTCATTTTTTAGGTTTCATCTTAATCTATTAAAGTTTTAATCACCTTGTATATCAATTTGTATATGCATTTTATATATATACATCATACTGCATCTCTATAAAGCATACACACTTACGACAGTAGCTCCTATATATAATTAGATAGGCATTTGTTCATTGTTACAATGATCAAAACTAATGATCTATGTAACTCCATAAACAAAAACAAAGAGAGGAATTTAAAAAAAAAATTGTAAAGCATTGAAAAATATTGCAGTTTTTGTTTTAGATTTTGTACCAATCAAATTCTTATATTTGAGTACCACGAAAGTTGCTGTGAAAGCGAAAAAGAAGATGATACAGTTATGGAAAACTGAAAAGATAAAGAAAAGAAAATTGGTGTATTTTATGGAAATAAATAAAAGTAGTAATGATGCTTATTTAAATTGAATTTTATAATAAAATGTCATTTTTTTTGTCAGTCGGTTTTAAGTCGGGGTATTAATATAGTCAATAATATTATTTCCCTTTACTTTTTATAGGTTCAATACAAAAAAAATTAAATTGGTAATATTATAAAAAAAATAAAACATTGACTTTTCAAATGAGACATTTATTTTTGGACGAATAAAAATGAAAAATAGCACTTATTTTGGGATGGAGGGAGTATATTTTTGTAGAGAATTACAACATGGACAATAAGTGTCTCCTACCCATAAATAGGAAGTTTCTTCTACCAAATGATGTAGTCTAATAAAATTTTGACATATATACTCAAATTAATTAATATTAAAAATATATTAAGAAGTGGATCGACCCCATTTTAATGGGTTAACTAGGCTCTAATTAAAATCGGTTAACTAGGCTCTAATTAAAACTCATTTGAGAATGTTTTTTAAATCGTCTCTTCCCCTAATCTCCATCTCTATTCTCCTGTCCGCGAACCCTAATCAATCTCAATGGCCACCCCAAGGCTTAATGTTTTTCCTAAATTGTAATCGATTGAAACATTTAATTATTACTTAGTATTTTGGATTGAAACACTAATAGAGATCAAACTAAGAATTTGCTTTGCCAAACATAGGTTATCAACTTCAACATCAAGTTATAGATAGAGAGATGCATTCTAACCCTACATATGTAGACATATACATACATCTTATATATATAGCAGGAATCCCCTCTCATATATAGAAATATATAAAGATACATAATGCCACATAGATACCATATTAGATATATGGAGTTCTCTCCATATACGTACAAACAGTTGAGTAATTTCCCACTATATATTTTTTTAAGTTAACCATTCCCCACTCTTATATATAGGTTATATATGAATCGGGTTAATCTAAAAAAAGAAAAAGAAAAAAGAAATGGATTTGTTTTAATTTGGTCTTTTTTGTAATTACGGAGCATTAACATGTGTCCAAATTAAGAAAATTCTTATAGAAAAATCATACTTACATGATAGGAGACAAGTACTGCCCTTAACTTATTATAAACATTAGTATGACAAGAATTGCCTACTTAGCGGTAAGTAAGTCATATGTGGTCCAATCACATGTGTACAAATAATCTGTAATTATAAAATTTTGAAAGTGATAAATAAGGAAATTAGAGGGTAATTGAATTTATTCCAAAAAAAGTTATTCTCCTTATTTAACACTTTTAAAATTTTATAATTACAAACTATT
This sequence comes from Cornus florida, assembly GCF_030987335.1. Lineage (NCBI taxonomy): Eukaryota > Viridiplantae > Streptophyta > Magnoliopsida > Cornales > Cornaceae > Cornus > Cornus florida. The sequence continues at coordinate 23,013,982 of NW_026775573.1, forward strand.
TGTACATTGTGATTAATCTACTCATTGATGATGAATAGGCAACTCTTGTCATATCACTATCAAATTCGAATTCAATTTGAGTTATTCCACAATTCTATTCCATCCCAAACTAAATTAAGGTTGGAAACTCAAATGTAGGTTGCAACTTAGGCTGGGTAACATGAACCCAACCCTAGCCCAGCCTGATTTTTCACGGGCTTGGGCAATCATTTTTATTATTAAGATTGGGCTTGGGTTGAAAATTTTCAACCCAAATTTAAATAGGATTGGGTTTGGATTGAAGTGTTAGCAACCTGAACCAACCCGAATTCTAATATTATTTTCATAGATATATTTTTATATTTAAATACATTATATATAATATTTAAACTATGATTACTTTTTTTTTTTTTTAACTTCTTTTGTTAAATCTTAACTTATTGTATGTTAACATTTAGGAGAATTAATTTTCTAAAAATTTATTAAAAATTTACAAAAAGTCTTTAAACTTTTTCTTGTTTAAGAGTAATTTAATCTAAAACTAATTAAAAATCATATTAAATTTTCGATATAAAGATTAGCCATATGAGTAACTCGAATTAACTCGAAGTTTTCACCCAGAATCTAAGCCCGCGTTGCAAGCCCAAATTTAAAAGAAGAAGGATGAATTGGGTTTGAGTTGAGTAGTTAAGGTTGAGAATAGAGTTAAAGTTAGACTTAGATTTAGGATTTCCTATGATGGGTTGGGCTCAATTTATACCTCAAATCCGCCCGAATTGTCTATCCAAGTTGCACCCCGGTAGATTTAACTTCTTTAAATTGCTACCATAAATAAAAAAGGGGCAAGTGCAAAAAACACCCTGAAGTATACATTTGATAACACTTTTACCCCTTATTTAAAAAGTTGTGCAAAAAATACTCTTATTCTTTTCAATTTGTGTTAAAACACCCCTCAATTAATATAATGTCTATTTTACCCTTTTACTTTTTCAAAAGTGCCCCTACCAAACATCATTTTCTTTTTTCTCTTTTAACCCTTCTTTCTCCAAATGAGAGCTGCCGACAGACCGATGAAAAGTTAGAATATAGGATGGTTCAGCGGTTTGGCAAAGGATGGTGGCGAGCTCCGGAATTGATGGGTCTAACTGAGACGATCAATAGCCCTCAAAGCACTCAACCAATATAAATATCAACCTACGTAAACACAGTTTAGTGTTGTTACTCCTCTATATGCAATTAGTAGACAACACCAATCAGCTCTAGTCGGCGGAGAACTGATTCCAACATAGAAATCCAGATCTATATTCACATTATGTAGATATTTATTGAGAAATATTACTCTCATGACCAAGATCTGGAAAACCATCATTCAATATACATACTGTAAATATATATATATATATATATATATATATATATATATATATATATATATATTAGTGGATGTATGGTTAAGATCTTCATGAAACTAAAAGAACTTATATTTCAATGCCATTTAAAGTTCAAAGTGAAACATGTGAATCAAAAAATAAGCTGGAATCTACTGAATTCTAACCAAATCCCAATTTGCAATAATTGACGATTTCTAAATAAATTGAAGTAAATCTTAAATTCCAGTAAATCTAAATCACTCTTACCTTGAAAATCAAGGTTTTCCCAATCCAACCAGCAGGGTGATTCGCAGTATACTCATATCCCTGGTCAAATTACTCTCAATCACCACTATATCGCCGAATATAGTCTGAATTACGGTCGAGGTCACCGGTGCCAAATCAAATGGACACAATTCCATTTCCAGAGGCAAATGCACATTCAAATCACAAACACCCATCAGAGCCCTCGCGCATGGCACAAGCCGGAGCAACTCTTTGGTGCTTCCGCTCTTGCTGAAGAGCACCAAAGATCGGAATTCGGCGATGATTTTTGGGAAACGGAGGACCGGAGAAGGTTGAGGAGGTAGTGGAGGTGACCCACGTCGGCGGCGCAGACGCCGGAGAGATTGAGCCCAGAAAGGTTATTGTCGGATTTGGTGCTCTTCCAGGGACTTGCGATTCGAGCTTATTAAAGAGGTTGCCGGTCAGAGAAATTTGATGTTTATGGGTTAGTTATGCTTGCAGTCTTGCACTTGAAATCGTTGCCGGCCTTGTTTAGTTGTTCGTCTTCATAGATTCAAAACCCAGATCTGATCACAAATTTTTAATTTTTTATAGCTACCCTTTTGAGTCATTTCACAAAATATTAATTATATATATATATATATATATATATATTATATTATATTAAATGTGTAGCTAAGGGTATTTTAGCTATAAATGTATGAGTATGACCTATTTGCATAAATATTATAGTTTAGGGAGTAGGACAAGGGTATTTTCGTCATACTACTTTGGTCAATATCGAAATAGAGGTATTCAAAAAGGGGCTCAATGTAATTACCAAACAATACGAAAGCTAGAGATCACCTATCGTCTATCGTCGTCACACATAAACACAACGCACATCATTCTTCGAGAGCCTTTTATACTTTTCTCTCTAAACCTCTGAAAACCTAAAAACCCGTTAACTGTTTCTTTCTTCTCCTCTGCTTCACACTCCACAATTGTTGCTCTGCTTCCAAATTGCCGTTGTTGCTCTGCTAATCATCCATGTAAGTGCATACATGATACATCTCACACATAAACTCAGTTTCTAGGGTTTTGTGATGTTGGGTCTGTACTATATCAGTAGTTGCTTTGCTTGTCCGTTCTTTACCCTTTATATGTATTGGTTTTGATTGCAAACCAATTACTATGTTGACTCATACCGAATTGCTATGTTGGGATTTAGGCTTTGTTGAGTGTAGTTGTCTGCTTTGAGGATTATATATATATTCTTTTGCTCCAAATTTTTTTATTAATATTTTTTTTCCTGTTTTGGATAAAATCTCTTGGTTAGTTTTTCTTTTTCTCTGAAGGGTTCTTGTTTTTTTTTTTTTGGTGATTATCCAAATTTTGAATATGCCCAGATTTCGTTCTTTGTTTACCTGTTTATTTCCTTTATTTTTTAGCATATAATTAACAAGAATTAAGTTTTTAGACACTGCCATTTGGTGCACTTGTGTCTTGGTATCAATTTCTTTGTAGTTTCCTTATAAATATCAATAATGTACTGCTCAATTCTTCTAAATTGGGCTGGGTTAAACCTGTCAGACTGAGGAAGTTTTAGTGAAATAGGAGATCGTACTTATTCATGCTAATCCTGTTCCTTAAAATTTTGAATTAAGAGGAACCTGTGTGTGCAATTGTGTATATGCATATACTTTGCTGGAATGAGATGAATTTAATGCTAACAGTGGTTTCTTACTTTAACGAAGTTAACATAGGAGTGTGAGTTGACAAGGATCATTAGACAAGAATACATGCGGTTGCAATTGGTCTTCATGTTGTTATAATAAGGAGATTGTTATTGTTATTATTTGATAATTAAGACATCATCAGGGAACATCCTTAAATGTGAAATATTTACATACTATGTTGTCTCAACCAAAAAGGTCTAGATTGTTAGTAACACCTAGAGAGTCGACGTGGATGATAACTGATGATGTGTCAATGTATTTGCAATCATGTATGTGTGAGTTTCATTGCTAGTGTTATTTAACTGGACAGTTCTATTGAGCCCATGATACAGCAAACGGGCCAGTCATTCAGTCCTTTTTAATTTTCATACCAAGTCTTTAGGTTTGTTTTAAATTACATTTAATATATGGAGTAAAAAAGATTTGACCCTTGACCTCTTAAATGCCTTAACAAGGCTAGGTTAATGGGCTAATGACCAACATGCCAGCACTACATGTTTTTTTTTTAATTTTTGGCTCTTCTTAGTGTTTATTATTTGCGAAGCAGAGTCGGTTAGCTAGGTCAACCTGTTGTTGAAACAGTTGACCTTTAAACCGGCCATTAAAAATGGCTCTATGCCTTCACTCTTCAGTTCCGATAATTATGCAATTTTTGCCTAAAATGAGAGTACTTCAGATGCTATCTAGATTAGCTGCTCCTAGGTAGTTATAGCACTATCAGAATGCCATTCTATGATTGTTATCATAAAGGAAACTAGTTACTTTGCAGTCATAACAATATTATGGTCTTTTGAACTGGTTTCTTCATGCTTGACTGTCGAATATGATCACTTATAGTTTCAGTTTGGTTCTATGTTTCAGCACAACAATTATGGCTGAACTTGATCAAAGTTTTGGTGAACAAGATATTGATGGAATACCCGAGATTTCACATCCTGAACAAAAACAGGAAGATGATTCAGTTATTGGAGGTGGGCCAGGTGGCGATAAGAAGTGGCCCGGATGGCCTGGAGAGAGTGTCTTCCGGATGTTGGTTCCTGCACAGAAGGTTGGTAGTATCATTGGACGCAAAGGAGAGTTCATTAAAAAGATGTGTGAGGAGACCCGAGCTCGCATTAAGATCCTGGATGGTCCTCAAGGAACAGCAGAAAGAGCTGTAAGTTTTTATTTTATTTTCTTTATTCATTTTATCTTTCCATGAGAGATTTATGGACATTCTAGGAAGCCAACACTGGTTAATGCTCAATATTTCTTGGTCTGACCTATTTTGATGTTCCCTTAGTATATTTCAATTTATTTTTTTACCTAGTTTTGGTGCTCCTTATGCATCTTCCTTGATTTCACACATTTAAAACAATCTGCTAGCATGGAGGTTCTGTAATTTCATTTCAAATATCTCTCTTCCGAGTTAGGTTATAATTTTTATTCACAAACAATTTCTTTCTATGATGATTAAATAATGGTGAATGCATGCAAGTAAACAACGAAACTTGTTAAAAGGTGTGAAGGATTGAAATAGTAATCACTTGCAAATATGGTTATATGATGGTAAAAGTTTGCGGTGTCACTAAAACCGAAGTGCAAAGTGATAAGATTGCTAAAATGAAACGTTTTGTATGATGTGAACTAAGATATCATAATATAATTATGATTATGAAGCTTGGTTGTCATGTCAGGAATTTTATTTTAATTCAAAATTTAAATGAAAGATATGTAATCATCTTAGGAATAAAATAATTGAGATGAGAAGATCAATTATCAATCAGTGGCTGTAAATCATCGACCAAAATGATGTTTGTCATCCAACCATGGCAGAGCTGGTTTTGAATAAATTATGAAGTTTAAAATCTCATTCTTTCTAAAGTTCTCTGAACTCACCAATACACTATAACCGGATTAAGTGATATAATGGTCCATTATTATGAAGATTCAAGAGGGACTCAAGAAGAAAATTTATTTGTGGCACACATAAGTCATTCGTCTTATGGCTTCATTTACTGCTTTCTAACTCTGCTGTTTTAGAAAGTTGGAACATAAATTCATATAGTGCTAATGAATCTAACCTAGGTGAGGAATGTGGAGCAAGGAAAATTTTGACATCTTATAGATCAAAATATAACTTCATATTAGAGATACATCTACCCTAAATATAGTTATATATATACCAAAGCAAGAAAAAGGACAGACAAATTTAGAATTACAAAGCTTTAATAAAGCTCCTTTTATTGCAATAACAAAATCGATGTGTGCAGGTTCTGTCGGCAAAATTTAAAGGCAACAAATCAATCATCAATGTATTCTCAAAATATGAAGAATCAAACATCCAGAATACTGGGATCAGCATTGATTGTTACAACTGCTGAAAAGTTGATTCAAATAAACACCCGTATCTTATATGAAAATGAGAATCGAGCAGCTCTGAGTTCTATCTGGTAACTTCAGAACCTGGATGGTTGATTTATTGCCACACATTTTAAACACCATGAAGAATGCTGAAGATCATTGTTAATGCTTGAGTATTCTCTTTAAGCTTAACCAGCCTGTGATTGCAGTAGGGATAAACGTTACCTATTGCAGTTAAATAATTTGACGAAATAAATTAATTATGAACCTTCAGTCTTATTCTTAATCTTCTTGCAAGTTCTCAAATATCATGGCCTTTTTGATTCTATAGTATGCGAACAGAATATAGAACCAAAATTTAACATCTAAAAGTCTAATCGAATTCGTACCAAGAAAAAGTACAGTAACTCAAGTATTTTAATATTATGTTTTATATGATATTGCACAAATGAAGTGCAACATATTTTCGCAATCCAACTATTGATAAGAGAAAAAGCTACTCAAATGTGAAGTTAGGACATCAAAATTACTGATATACTAAAATGTAAAGAAAATAACACAATAATGCAAGTTAGAAATTTTTTCATGCCTGAAAATCACTTTTGATGTAAACATTTGGACCAAGCTACCCTATTAATTAATGTTTTTCCCTTCTCTTACCGACGATTTTCCCTCAACTCTGCACTGTATTGTATTCACCAACAATGCCAATGAAGAAGACTGGCACTCTAAGTTGCTGTCCTCTATCATTGTCACGTGTTCCTCTCATCCAACACTTTCGCAACTCTCTCGTTTAACAATCTCACTACTTTATGTGATATTGGTCAACAGTGGTTGGAGTTGCCAACTTTGCCTGATGGCCGTGATCAGAAGCATTGGTGGCCAGACAATGCAAAGACATCTGACTTGTGGTAATTGGCGAAGTTGATCGACAGTTTTGTGACTTATTCTGTTTGACTATGCGTGTTTGTTTGTTTGGGGTTTTGTGATGGTCTTTTTATGATTATGGAATAAGGCTTGATAAACAATTGTGACGGGGTTGAATTTTGTTGGTTCAAATCTTTGGAAAGAACTAGGGTGTTAACCGAAAATTTGAATTTTCTCAACTTATAACTAATGGTTGAAAATTTTGGTCTTGCCACTTGAATTATGCAATTACCTAGGATATACACCCAAAGTCCTGTGGCATTGCAGCAAACAAGGAGACAGTTTTATAGATCCTAGGATTGTTAAACTTCATTTGCCTTAAAAAAAAGTCTACTAAGTTTTCTGAATTTTATGTTTGTATGCATTCTCAATAGATGCAGGACAAATGCAAAGACTCTTTCCCATAAGTTTTGGTTCCTCACTGATTTGGGATCTTAAGTGTTCTATTTAAAAATATATCTATTCGGTTTATAGAAAAAAGTTTAAGATTTTTGGTTTGGGGTTGGTTGGGTAAGGTAAAGAGGAGTTTTGTGGTTTTTCTAGAGCTGTCAATGGTAAGTTGGATTATTTGTAGTACTGGGATGGTTAGGAATAAATATTAGATGGAGGAAATTAGGGGCATCCCAAAATAGAGTTTTTAGTTTCTAGCAAGGTTCGAAAGCACGCGGATGCACAAGTCGTGTAACGGATGTGGGGTCGTATAGGATGTAACAAAATGGAATTGGTTATTGTGGTTATGAAATTTTATTGATGTTGCACGCCATAAGATTTGCACTATAGTCTATGTCGAAAGAGACTCAAGTGAGACATGTCCAATTCCCTAGGGACTCATCCAAGTCTCATGTGATTCAGATTCTCACTTGCATATCAATGAGTATTGGACTCAGATTTGGCCAAAATCACCTATTATGGTACAAGATGGATAGTTGGTTCTTGGAAACAAGGTCTTGTAACTCTTGTTGCTAGTATGAAATGGAGAAACCAATATAAACTGATGAAACTTATGACTTCCCTTTTAAAACCATTATAAACTAACTAAATTCCATATGAAAATGCCTAATCACATAACATGTGCAAAATTATGTTGCAATCATGTCTGGAGAAGTTCGGTATTACAAAAAATACCCTCGAGTCTTAAAACAAAACAAACATGTTGATACTGAACTCAGACTTGGCCGAAATCACCTATTATGGTACAAGATGGATAGTTGGTTCTTGGAAACAAGGTCTTGTAACTCTTGTTGCTAGTATGAACTGGAGAAACCAATATAAACTGATGAAACTCATGACTTCTCTTTTAAAACCATTATAAACTAACTGAATTCCATATGAAAATGCCTAATCACATAACATGTGCAAAATTATGTTGCAATCATGTCTGGAGAAGTTCGGAATTACAAAAAAAACCCTCGAGTCTTAAAACAAAACAAATATGTTGATACTGAACTACAGAATACAAACTTAAAAGAACAAAACAAAGTATGACTCTTGATGACTCAAAACTTGATCATGCAAGGTCCTGAGTTCTCGTCTTAAAATTAATACGTCTTGCTTTTAAATTGTTGTCTTTTAATTTGATTTTCTTGAACTTCATATGAATTGCATCACTTGTGAGTTGAATCATGTTCTTGATAATCTTCTCGTGGTTGTGGACTGGTTCCATGTATTTCATGGTAGAAAGAACTATTTACAGAAAATTAAATTTGTTTATAAGGCGCCGTCTCTCTCTCTCTCTATCCTCTCTCTCCTTTTGCCCCGCTTACTTTTTCTTCTTCAATGGATAGAAAATTTACTGTTCTGCCTCTGTTCCCAAATATCCATGTTGTATCAGAATAAGTGATATATATATATATATTTTACTTACATCTGGTAAATCAAATATTTTGGTATGGTAGTTTACCTCATTTTTTTCCTTGTACTTTTCTTTTAATCACTGTAATCCAAGTCTTAATAATATTCAGCATGGCTTTCAGAAATTTTTGGTTAGTCTCTTTGTCAAACTTCAAAAGTTGTTTTTCTTTTTATTCCTATTGTATGGGAAAGAAGTTCATGGTACTCCAATTTGCTGTAGTGCTATTAATTAGTCACAATTTTTTTAATTATCTGGTGATTATGCTGCTGTTCACTTTTGTTGTTCTTTTGGAGAAGGTCTGTAGTACTACTAATTAGACACAAAAAATTAATTATCTGGTGCTTGTGCTGATGTTTCCTTTTGTTGTTCTCTTGGAAAGGTTATGGTATCTGCCAAAGAAGAGCCTGATGTTACTCTTCCCCCTGCTATTGATGGCCTTCTTAGGGTTCATAAACGCATCGTGGATGGGTTAGAGGGTGATTCTTCTTATGCTCCACCAGGTGCGGGAGGCAAGGTTTCGACAAGGCTGCTTGTGGCAGCCGCACAAGCGGGAAATTTAATTGGAAAACAAGGAGCAACAGTCAAATCTATTCAAGAATCATCCAATTGCATTGTTAGAGTTCTCGGGACAGGTTTTCTTCATTGCATTTGTATTCCTATAGTAGTATTGTACTATTGTTCCTCTCTTACTTTGGCTAAAGTTGGACTTTTCATGTGCCAATTCTTCAAGCAAAAAATTACATCTTTATGAGTGAGGTTTTCTGAGACAATTCATTATGTCGGGTCTGTTGACCTACTCAAGGATTTGATATCTTGAGAAACAAAGTATGTCACTGGATTTACTGGGTTTTGAGAAACTCATCACTGGCTTATTGTTGTACATGTTTCCTCATATTTTCTGCTATTTATTGTGAAACATGCAAGTTTTTGTTTACGTCGGCTTGATTCCTTTCTTGGGTTTAGTTCAACTTGTTGGAAATAAATAGTTGAGCTCAAATTGCTGTGCTAAATGTTTTGGAACATCATATGTGTATTTTGTTTTTATGTGTTTATCCAGCTTTTAAAGAAACAATCAAGGTTAGTTTTGAAATTGTTGACAAGAGTTACATCGTATCCATTCTTTCATTCTTCATGAGTATGGTCGCTTGTACTGAGGATTTGCACGACCATTGCTTTAGCTGGAAGCAAAGAATTAGTTTGACTTTCAAAATTTATATATACATAATACGTTCACCATATTGTCCGAGTCAATCACAGACTGCTAATTTTAAGCTCCTTGAAAGTACATTTTTGACTTGTATATACTTTTCCTCTTTTGCACATCTCACTCTTGCCAATTATTGAAATGGATTAATGCAGAGGACCTACCCATTTTTGCTATTCAAGATGATAGGATTGTGGAAGTAGTAGGGGAGCCTGTAGGTGTGCACAAGGCAATTGAATTAATTGCTTCTCATCTGAGGAAATTTTTAGTTGATCGCAGTATAATTCCGATGTTCGAAATGAATGTAAGTCGGCTCTTTCATCAGCAATTCAGTCAAGTGAACTATTTATGACATGTTGGGAATATTAAACTGACTCATTATGAGTTTCATCAGATGCAAATGCAGAACACTCAGATGGAACAACACATGCCTCCTCCCCAATCCTGGGTTCCACAGCCTCAAGCTTATCCTCCAAATAATACTGGTGGAGGTCCTGGTTATGTAGCTAATCCTCATTTCATGCCTCCTAGGCAAATTGACAATTACTTTCAACAAGAAATGCCACCTCCGCTAGAAAAACAGCCTCATCAGGGTATTTCTGTCTACGGAAGAGAAGCTCCGACTGGAATGTATGGATCATCCAACGCCCAGCAGGCGCCTTCAGTTATCACACAGGTTAATATCTGCTTCCAGTTTTGGTATTACTTTAATCACAAGTGTTTTTTTTAGTTAGGAGAAAAGGCTGGAGACTTTGTCAAACATAGGAATCAAGTTCAGCTCCAAGGATTGTAAATATCTATTTTAGGTTGGACATAGGATTGGCTTCATGCCCGGTCATCTCCCTGCCCAACCCAGCCGGAATATGTAAGGAAGAATTCTTTCTGAGCCTACATTTCCAGATGGGTTGATCAATCATGACTGGACTTGTAAATCACTTGAACATCTTTCCTTCAGGCTGCACAACTTTTTTTTGCTTAAACTTAGATTTCCATGTCAAATGGACCAGGTTGTTAGATGTACTAAACCATAAGCTGTCACCCCAATTCTTCATGTGCTGCCCCCCACACCACCCCCCCCCCCCTGCGGTGCCCGCCCGCCCGCCCCGGTGGGTTGTTGTTTTTTTTTTTTTTTTAATTTTTTATATTTTTATTCATCAATTGAATGACTCCATTGTCCTTGAGTTCCAGGATTTAGCATGCTATAAACTTTTTTTGTTTTCTTTCTCTTTTTCATTTTTCCTGTTAAGTTTCCAGGAGCGAGAAAAGTAGTCGCACTAGTGTCAATTCTTTATTTTGGTGGGGCCTGGGTCAAGACATGGCCAATTAAGTTCAGCTTAAAGTCTGATCTTATAACTTGTTTGTGAGCTCAGTTTAGCCAAAACAACTGCTCCTTGTACAACCAAGTGAAGAGCTAGTGAGGGCCGGAATGGAATATCGTATGTAGCGTAGAATCAAATCTGAAGCTCTTTAAAACTTGGACATGCTTTAGGCCATCCCATGCAAGTCCAAGTTCATGCAAGTGCTGTAGAGAGGAAAAAAAAAAAAAAGTGTTTATCTAATTGTCTTAACTTAATAATTTGATATTAATTGTTTTCCAGGTCACACAACAAATGCAAATCCCACTATCTTATGCTGATGCTGTGATTGGTACAGCTGGTGCAAGTATAAGCTACATTCGGCGTGTTAGTGGGGCTACTGTTACCATACAGGAAACAAGGGGTGTTCCTGGCGAAATGACAGTTGAGATCAACGGAACTGCTTCTCAAGTACAAACAGCTCAGCAGTTGATTCAGGCAATCTTTCTTACCACTGGCTTCTGAATGAATTTATTTTTCGTTGCATTTTTTTTTTCCCATTGGCAAGAAACTCACTCTCGCACACTTTTTTTTGCTTTCTTTATGCTATATATATTACTTGCTGATTTCCATTTTCAGAATTTCGTTGCTTTTTATTATTTGAGCTGGAATCAATGTCTGTGCTTCATCTTTTTATCATCAAAATGCTATTGCCTTTATTTTTTTTTTTTTTCTTAATTTGGATTTCACTTTCTTTACATTATAATTTGTTAATTATTATTTGTATATTATTTTCTTACTTTGATTAGTCAATACGGGACACGTATAGTTATACGATACAAACCCATTGACATGGCAAATTTTGTAAAAAGTATGAGACAGACTTAGACTATTCCTTCAAAATTTTGCACACTAATTTTTTTATTTTTATTTTTTGGAAAGTAAAATTTTGTATACTAATTAATGAGTAATGTGGAAGATCAAACTTGACAAAGCTTATACGGACTTGTTACATAATACTTACTGTCTTCTCTTACTACTTTTTTTTCTTTACAATTGTGTTCTTGGGCTATATTAGGAAGGATGCATATTTGACCTATAGTGATCATGTGTACAATGTCGATCTATCATTAAAAAGAAAGCGTGAGACGTGTTAAGACATCATCTCTTGTTTTTAGGAGTTTAAGCATGGCTCATATTAAGTTGGATTTGTGCAACATAGGTAATGTGTTAGAAATGAGTAGTGTGTTGCTCCAAGTGTTTGAAATAATGCAATTTGTTTTCGAATTATGTGCACATTCACATCGTGTTGGACATGTCCTTGGAAGTGCTTGTTGGTATCTCAGACAGACAATGGCACTTTCGTGGTAGTGACCATGCTTGGCCTAAAAAAACTTCTAAATCTAGTTGATTTTCAAGTGCGCCATTGTGAACTATATCCGATTATCAGCTGATTACCAATTTGTGTTGCAGAATTTCATGGCTGAAGCATCAGTCTCTCAACAGACCCAACAAGTCGGGTCCACAGACCAAGGTTATAACTCTTACAACGCTCATGGTTCTCTTTACGCATCTCCTCCTTCGAACCCAGGACTTGCAGGCCAAACTGGAGGTTACGGTTCAGTGTATGGCACCAACTATGGTTATTAAGCAGGGTGGTCCTCGGTAGCATTCCCTTCTCATTACAAGTTTATGATATTTCACTATTTTTTACTCGAGCATTGGTAAACATACCAAATAATTCCTATATAGGACGGTCTGTATTGTAATTTGCTTCCTTTCAAGTTCACTTAGATCAAAGCACAATGCTAGATTTATTGTGTGCATTAGGTGAGAACCATAGAGTTAAACTAATTCGGTATTTCAAATTTCTTACACTTTTCAACTTCATGTCCTTTCTTGAGTTGAACCTATTCCATAGCTTCATATGGGTCTCTTTCCCATTAGTACTAGTTCTTTGACAATATAGAAAATAGACTGAAAATATTCATGGGTCCGAAAATGAAATTCTGAGTCTCAAAGTGGTAAGGATTTGAGTATTGATTTGTTTCGAAATGATGGGGAGTTAGAAAATATGACTAATTTTATTTGAATTAGAGCTGATGAAATGATATTAGAGATTAATAACATTATGATTAAGAGTACATGGATGGCATCAGGCACTTTTTTCTCCCACGACTTGAACTCGTTGATTTTGACTCATGCTATTAAATTTTTATGGGTTGAAATGTATATTAGGCCTCACTGAAATTTTGCAGCTTATAACAGTCGCGTAGGCCTCTCTAAACTATGGAGCTATAGCAATTTATCATTTTCTCTTTCAAAAAATAACCAATGGCTATATTTATAATGGTTATATTTTAAATGGTTACATGTTAAAAATTCAGTATTTTCTAAGAATTGTTATATGAAAACAAAGTTTTTTTTAATTTTACCAACAAGGCTAAGCTCCTACTTTTCAAAGGGAGATCAGGGATTTGAGCCTGACGTGTGTGAGTACAAATTAGGAAAAAAAAAAAAAAAAACACAAACAAACAAAAGTTTTTTTTTTTAAAAAAAGAGAGCTTGAACCAAACAAAAAAAAAATTCAATACAAACAAACAAAAATTCATTATTTATTTACTGAATTTTTTTTTTAAGAAAAAAAAAAGAAAAGAAAAAAGAAGAGACCATGGAAAAATAAAAGGGCCAAAAAGTTTTTTAAAAAATAAAATAAAATAATTATACAGGTTTTGGAAAGTGGAATGCCAAACAAGGCCTTATGACCATTGCCCAAAATTCCCATTGTTTTGGACAGTTGATTTATTGGACAAAGGTAGAAAAAAAGAAAAAGAAAAATGGACCCAATTCCTTTAGCGATCACTCATCGTCAGATACCACTTGCACTATAAAGAGCCTCCTACTGGGCCCCACTATCAGGCGAGGTTGCTGTGGCCCAAAATTGATAAAGTGCAATGACCTCTTCAAAGGCCTTCAATGACTACGAATTTTTGTTTATCGGTTCCCTCTCGATAGTCATTGAGGATGAGTTCAATAAAAATTCGTACGCCCCCAATAATTTTAGTTCACGGTACACTATTGCTGACAAAATAACCTCCATACCAAATGCTGACATGCTATGCCCAAGCTTAAGTTCACATTCATTCATTTTATTTATTTATTTAAGTTAAAACAAACACGCACTCATTATTCACCATATGCTTCTACTGGGACTCAAAACTCTCGACCTCCCCTTTTAGAGAGAAGAAATCATACACATTATACCACCAGACTAGAGACCTTTTGGTCACATTCGTCATTCCGAGTGGAGCGGCCAAATTTCAAAATAACAAGTCTAGTCCGAAACTTACATTTTAATTCAATCGAATAAGATGAAAATCAAAACAGAACAAGTTCAAAAATTGCTGTGCTGAAGCAAAAGCCACGATGAACACAAATCTCTAAAGCTCTAGAAAATCACTACTTATATTGCGAAGGTCGAAACCATTAGGCCAATCCACAGTAATAATAATAATGTATCATTAAGGTGATATTCATAAAAGACAAACAGCTGAGAATGAACTTAATTCACCTATTGTAGATGACAAAGCATATAATAGCATTCACTTGCTTATCTAAACTAATAGGACTAACAAGAATATTTGCACAGAAGAGAAGTTTACCCATATTTAAGAGCACTAAATCAATTATTCACTGCAAAGACTAAATGGGTGCCGCACATGTTGTTCGAAAATGGCCCGTCTGGTTGCAACGGCTACAATGCACAACTCGCTTCACACGACCACGGTCTTCTGCCCTCACGCGCTTCTTCCTTGGCCGGCCAGGCGGCCTAAGTGATTTAGGTGGATTAATAATAACCTCACCATCTTTGTTTGCATTTGGATCTCCTTCAGACAACTCATTCCATAAAGTTTTATCTGGAATGGGGTGTATAGTTTGTGAGTATGCCTTCCGATAAGTCGCAACTGTGAAACAGCTCTCAGTAAATCGATGCACATTCTGCCTGCAAGAAAGGAGAGCTGCCACCGCATGTGCACAGGGCAAACCATACAGCTGCCAACCCCGGCAAAGACAGCAACGGTTCCTGATGTCAACAATATTTGTTCCTTCATGAGATATAACTTCAAATTCAGCTTCATTAGCACGAAGCACCTGATAAGTGCGCGCACGCTCAAGAGCCTCTGCAACGCGTCTCTCGGCAGTAGGCACAAGAATTGATGTCCACTGCATACTTGCCTCTCGTCGTTCATTGAACCAAGTCATAAGCTGCCTTCTAATGCATTCCATCATCTGAATTATTGGAAGCCCAGAGGCTTCTATGATCCATGTATTTAATGATTCAACGATGTTAGCTGTCAAGTGCCCAAAGCGTGTTCCCTCGAAATATGCTGTAGCCCACAAACGAGGTGGAATTCGTCTAATCCAATATGCAGCATCTTGTGATATTTCTTCTATCTCCAGAATTTTGGCTTCAAATTCAATTACTGTGAGAGCATGAGCAGCTTCCCATAATAGGTTGACAAGCATTGAATTATTAAACTCCTTACGGAAGCTTTCACTCAAGTGACGCATGCAAAATCCATGAAACGCCGTTGGGAAATTCGCTTCTACTCCATCTACAATGCCCTTCTGCCTATCTGACAAAATTGTAAGCCTTGGCATGTTCTCTGTATTAACCTCAAGCAAGTTATGAAGTTCAGAGAGAAACCACATCCAATTTTCATCATTTTCCTCATCTACAACACCAAATGCCAAAGGAAACAGAGCACCATCCCCGTCAAAACCAGTAGCTAGAAGTAAAGTGCCAAGGTACTTGCTTTTCAAGAAGGTCCTGTCAAGGCCAAGGAGTGGTCGACAAGCATTCAGAAAACCATAAATCGATGCCTGGAATGAAATAAAGAGGCGCTGGAAGCAATTATCTACTGGGTTCCCGTAAACAGATGCGATACTTCCTGGATTTGTTCTTTTAACTTGTTCACAGTACTGTGGAAGAAGGCGATACCCTTCTTCAAAGGATCCACGCATGGCAGCCATAATCCGCTCCTTGCCCCGCCAGGCTTGCTTGTAAGATAAAGTGATACCATGAACTCGATGAATCTCTTCCAGTATCTCCTTCGGCTTGTAATTGGGGTTTTCCTTAAGCCGTTCTTCCACAGAGTTTGCAACCCACTGAACTGAAGCTTGCTGATGGCCTAGATGAGCAATTCCTCCACATGTATGAGCCTCGTGAATGGTCCTGATTGTGAAAGTCGGTACACCAGGAAGCTTTGCGGCGTGTATGCGCCAGGGGCATCCCTCAGTCGCACATTTAGCAGTGAAACGAGTTTTATCAGATTTTATGGTCTGTATTTCAAAGTGAAGGGCAATTGCAGTGTCCCTTAATGCCCTTCGGCAGCTCTTGACATCAGGGAATTCTTGTCCCACATGCAGCTCATAATTAGGAGTTGCAACTGCAGTACGCGCTTGAATGACGGGACTAACAAGCTGGCCTTGCTGAATGCTCATATTGTGGGTAGTTTCAACCGCCATATCCTGGTTCTCGTCCACAGCTAGTTCCAAATTTTCATCAAATCCATGGTTTTCAGAAGCAGCCAATTCATTATGGTCAGATATAAGTAACTCAGGGTTCGGAGCAGGGAGATCCAATTTGTGGCCCTCATGTTCGGGCTTTTGGTCCATAGCCAACCCATTCTCATGTTCATAATTCTGACCATCATCTCCTCCGTGGTCTTGGGTTTGCCCTAAACCCATCTCATGGTGATGGGCATGACTCAAACCCATCTCATGCTCATGTGTATGACCCAAACCCATCTCATGCTCATGGGCCTGTCCCATACCCAAATCATGCTCATGTGTCTCTCCCAATCCCAAATCATGCTCGTGGTTCTGACCAAGACCCAGATTATGATTATGGCCTAGCACTAACTGCTTCTGTCCAAGAGCTAAATTGTGATTTTGCTCAAGTATCAACTCAGGATCAGCCATTGAAGACATAAATCACCCAATATCAACAACAATTATTCCTCAGCACAACAATCAAGAGTCAAAATTTCGCCTTTCTAACAGTATCAAATCACACCTGTCTCGAAAAATAGCTACCTTTAATAAAAGAACCACATTGCCACTCACTATTAACAAATATAAGAAGCAAACATGTAACAATGATCAAAACAAAACATGCACGAAAAAAAAAAAAAAAGAAGTTGAAAACTCTTCTCAAATTAATGAACCCCACCAATAAACAATCAATGTACTTAGGTAGAAATACTGCCTCTTTCTATTTATCAATATAATATCAGGCCTGCTTTCAAAAGCACAAGTAAGCCCAATAAAAAAAACTATAGTTTTATCTTACAGAGACAAAATCAAAACATAATTAACATGAGACAAGAATTATTGCCAAAAAGGGAATGTAAAGGCATAGAACACAAAAGCAATCACTCACCATTGCTCCTGTCACTAGTTGGCTTCTCCATTGTGCGATTCTGCAACAACATCAGAACCAAAAGCCTCCTAATTTCACACCCTCACATCAATTATTCGGAGCTGCATCAATTAACGAAAACATATCAAACTTCAACAAAACCAAAATAATGAATCAAATAATCAAAGAAAACCCAATTGAGCTAAAACGTCAACAAAAATCTAAACCGATCAAAACCCATCAAAGCCTCTTCAGAAACCCAAAAATATATAAACACATATATACATATATCAACAAAAGAGTACCTGAACATACGAAACCCAATTCAAAACCCTAGTTTTCTCTGTGCGAGTAAAAAATCCAGGGTACAAGCTTCGAAGAACATATAGATGAGTTGGGTTTGGAGTGAAAGTCGAAGAATTGCAAAAAGAGAAGACGATCTGGGATTCTGGGCACAGATTTGAATAATGAAAAAAAAACTGAGGATATCGAAATTGGAGGTAGAACTAGGGTTTGGATTGGTGAGTGGAGGGGCAAACGAGAATTTGAAAAGGGGAAGAGAGAGAAATTGGCGGGTAAGTGAGGTGAGTGTGGAAAATTGGAAAGAGAGAAGGGCAAGAGAGAGAGGGGAGATGGAGAATTACAGGGGCAGAAGGGGGCGTTCGAAGGTTGGATGGGAAATACAGGCACGGTGGAGCTGAGAAAGATGGGTATTTAGGTCAAAATATAGGACACTTCTTTTTCTCCTTTTTGAAATTACTCAATTGCCCCTCAACTGTTTGCTTTGGATGGAATTATCTAATTGTCTTTCTTATAGCTAACTTTACCTTAATATGTTGTCATTATCAATGTTCTTAAGGTAAGTGTCCATACATACTTACCTAAGTTACTTTATTTTCAAATAATAATAATAATAAATTTTGGAAACTCAAATAATACTAACTAACATGAAAAATAAAAATATTATTTTTTTTAGTGTTAATTGGACTTACCTTGTCGACTTGAATAAATTGAAGAAGTCCGGCCGATCACCTGAATTTAGATTTAAAAATATTAGTTTCACCTGGGTAGTTTTATATTCATGTGAGGTGTACCTTATTATGTTATATGGACATTTAAAAAATGTATGAAGTATTGTATTAGTTACAAGTAATACGTACGAGTAAAGAAATATGTGTCATACACTTGAAAAATATATTTAATTTTATTATATTTTTTGTTGTGAAATGCCTATTTTAAATATTATGTGTATTTTGAATATTATGTGTATTTTTTTCCTAGTTGGTTCACACACATATGTCATTTTCGAGACTTGAACTTCTGATTTTTCTTTGAAAAATAAGAAGTTGATATCTCTAAGTCACTAGTCCGTTTGATTTGAATATTATGTTGCATATCACATAACATAGGCCTCTTGTTTGGTAGAGGAAATATGTCAAAAGGGAAATGAGACAAGGAAGAATGATCAATGATGTCCTCCTAAGTGGAGTTTTTGTACCCTTTCATGATTATTAAAGTGCATAATGGTAAAATAAAGAAGTATACTCAACTTTCCATTGTTTTATTTCCTACACTTTGACTTTCCGTTGTTTTATTTCCTTTCTACCCAAATACACAATAGAGAGACTTCTTTCTTTTCCCTAGTCATATATTTTCCATCCTGTCACCTTGTTCCCTCCATTTTTACATCCACACGGCAACAAAACTTACATCGATCTGTATATATAGTAGCTAGGATCTCTAACATATGGTTTACTTTTGCTAATGATTTTGTATCAATTTATTCATCTGTTGATGCAGTAGTTTCAAGGTGAACTCAAAAGGCAGTAACTTGAAACTAATTCACACTCTTAAGTTACTATTCCTACAGAGGATTTGTTTCAATTGCTATAGTTTTAAGAATGTTAATGGAAATCACTGCATGCAATAAAAGGGCACCCAGATTAGCTTCTGAACCATTGTCATTTTGTAATTTTTCATGCAATTTCATTGTCAAATTACTTTTAAACTTTGTTCGATAGCATGGAATTGATGAAGACCAAATTTGACTTCGAATTGTATTTATATATATATATATATAACTTATTGGCCTCGGGGGTTTGTTTGGTCCCTTTTGTTCTTGGATCATTATACATTGTACATGTTATACATTATTTATACAATTTGTTTGAAATTTCGGGAAAAAAAAAACAAAGAACATTTTCTATGATCTGACAAGTCTGATTTTTGTTGAATCATCATGTCTATATGATTTTCATTTTTTTATCCGGTCTATTAATAATCCAATAGTTCATACTGGTCACATGTACTTTTCATTAATTTGATTAAAATTTGGATTGTAACTATTTATTTGTCATAAAGTATGAATCTTCAATAGTCACGTTGACACTTCTATTTCGTAGCTTCTCTGCTCTCAGTTGCAGTTTGCAAATGTGATTTAGCTTCTCTATTATCAAGTTTGCACTTTTCGAGATCTATGAAGAGTCAAACAAATATTTTTATAAATTTCTCAACCCAATGTGTTGGCCCCAAGGTTTCAACCTCCTGTCATTACTAGAGGCTCTTGCATGGCAACCTTAACTAGATTTTTTTTTTTTAACCGTGCATTGCTCCCTATCTACCACGCACAGTGTCTCTTGGTGACCCATTCTTATTTTTTGAGATTTTCTAATCCTGAAGCTATTTGTTACGGATGACACTTTCACCCTAATTTATAGCCTTCCTATCTACCCTTCACACACTATTCTAAAATATCTCTACAAAACTCTCTACACTGATTTTCTAAAGCTTGTTTACACCCTACCAGCCTTCCTATATACCCTTCACACTCTTTTCTAAAAATATCTAAAACCTTCTCTACACCCTACAAAACGAAGCCATGAATTTGTTTCGGGTGCATATTAACACATGATAAAATTGTTTTTTTCCCAAGTAAAAGTGTAGCAAGATGACAATCCAACAAACAGAACATAGTGCAGTAACAATATAGTAATCAAAATTCTTGAAAAAATTTGCTATAAAAAAATTCAGAAACATCAAGGTCTTTTCCACAACAAATTTTATTTTGCATTTTGTGTAAAATAGTAATTTCTTTGTGTAATTGTGTTGTAATTATTCCAAACAAAACAAGTTTGGTAGGTTAGCCCTAGTCCAAGGCGGTCGCCTAGGGCCTCAACATTTAAAACGATTCAAAATTTTCAAGTCCATGAGTGAAAGGTCCCAAAAAAACAAAAAAAAAAAAAAAAAGGCACCTTCCCATGACGTGATATCATTCGAACTATTTAGCTCATCTATCCCGTGAGGAGTGAACTAAGCATTTGCAGATGTAGAAGTTGAGAGAAACTAATATATCATGTTTCGTTTTTATGTGTTTTTCTTTTTGTATGTTTTTAATATTAATATATTCCATGTACTATCTTCTCATTTTAATAAAAATTTCGTACTCTTATAATTCTTATAATTTTTTTTTACGCATATGTTACCTTGTGTATAAAAGGTCTCACATTTAAGTGTGTCTAGGGCCTCTCAAGATTTTTCAATCAACTAATATGTTGCACAATACTTCATAAAAAAATAAAAAAAAATAAATTAGTTTTTTAAAAATGATATTGGCATTATATTGGTTTTAGAATCTTGAAATATATAATATATATATATATATATATATCATTACAGTTGTTAAACTACTATAGGCAAAATAAGTGATAAATGATTGTTTTTTTTTAGATTTGGGTTTTTATTCTGAAATAGATATAGTATTAATAAATGCATTTTGGTGACTTATTTATCTTTTCCACCAATTTGTCAACAAAAACAGAAAACAGAAAACGATTGCACAAGAGGGGTTTACCACTCTAATCAATCTGCTGCAATTGCTGTAAAAATGTGGATAGCAGACAACATCTCTCTTTTTGAGTGAGTTTGTTAGAAAATTTTGGGGTATTTGAGCTATTTGGCGGGAACGCAATCTGAGATTACACAAAGGCAACTGATGAGAGATCACCTTTGGAATTTGCTAGAGTTGTGTACCGGTTTTTGAAGCAATGGATCTTGCTGCTGTTAAACTTGATGACATATGTGTTTAGTAAATTAGTAGCAATGCTTATTTTTCTAATGGTCCTTTGTTTTCTCTTATTTATTGGAAGTGGTCATTTTTTAATATTAGCCTATTCTTCTTGATGTTCAGGGAGGATGTCGAATAGGCTTTGTTCAATAACGAGGTCATGCACGGTGCACACGGTTCGGATTGGTTCGGTTGAAAATATTTTGAAATCAAATCATTTTTAATGATTCCATAAAAATTGGAATCGGACCAAACCATGAAACTAATGGAACCAGACCAAACCAAACCATGAGAAAACGGTTTGGTTCAATTCAATTTCACGATTTTATTCTTTTTTATAATTCAACCTAATATATATACATATATACAATTAAAAATATATATTATATATAATATAGTTTTCTATTATAATATAAAATGTTATTTTATATTATGATATATAGTTGTGTGGAAAAAAGGCTAATCTTATTATTTATATAATACAAAATATAATTTATAAGTGGTCTTGTAGAAGAATCTCAAATCGTAACCGAACCGTTTATAAAATATTCTACATTTTTGAAACCTAATCATAAAAAAATCAAACCAAACCTACCAACTTTATTTGGTCCGATTCTATTTACGGGTTCAACCGATTTTTTATGCACTCTTACCTTTTCTTAATCATCGTTATATATTTGAATGAAATCAACATCATTTATGGAAAATGCAAAACACAGTCTGTATTGTAGACTAATTTAATAAATTATATGCAAAAAATGTAAAAATATTTTAATATATATATATATAATAAGAGACATAACCAAGTGAAAGATGATTACTATTTTTTCCATTCTCATGGGATGGAATGGCAAGCAAGGTTGTAAATACATGTTGTGGGCCTCTGGCCATTAATAACTTTCAATAAATAAAGAGGTAGAACTGATTATACATGTCATATAAAGAAACCATATGTATATTTCCAGAAGACAACCAACAAGTTGATGGCTGTTCACATAATTTTATTACCCAGAAGGAGTCTGTAGATACCAAAGGACCAAATAGCCCAGCGGTATCACCTCCTTTTCTAAAGAAAAGTTCGAAAGTTCGAACTTCGGTGGAGATAGGATGTGTGCGTAGATTGTACAGAAAATATTCATTCACACCAGCAAATGTAACTTGTAAACTTTGACCAAATATAAGAATACAACCTTCTTTTCTTCTTTTCTTATCAGGAATGCCATCGGAACAAAATTGAACTGTTCGATTCTGTTCGATAATTTCAATGATTCTGTTCCATTTTAATTTAATTTAAGAATCATTCAAATTTGTCTTGTTTAACCTGCAACTGTATCGAATCGAACAGGTAGACTATGACCTTTTCTGGATGATATTTTATCTTCTTTATTAATAACGCGAAGAGAAGCACCTACTTTTTTGGATGGGAGGGTGATGGGTGCTTGTCCTGATGGACTTTCGATAGTAGTCGTATGTCACTTGTCGGCATCTTTCAGCTTTCCTCTATATGATTCTATGAAAACAACGAGCACATTCGTTGGAAAATTTCAAATTTTATTTTTATTAATATATATATATATATATACACACACACACATATTTCAATCTTGATTGGGTTCTTAAGTATGTTAGGATCATGGGTTTTGTTTATAATTTCGATTTATTTATTTTTTTATAATGGGTTTTGATCCTTTATGAGAAATGGGTTTGTCTGTTTATTTTTTCCCTTTTATTTATTCAAATTTGTTTTATTAGCTTGTGTTATAGGGCATATCTCATAGGTTTATATCAATTCAGTATGAGGATTGATTTTGTTAAATTTGTTACTATATATATCAGCATTTTATGAATATTTTTCCCACAAGACAATTGAGTTCGTGTTTATCTATATTGGCATTTTATTAGATTTAGACCATTTTTTTTTTTATATATCATTGCAAAGGCGCAAAGGTCGAGCCATCAATGACAGTACAAAGACAAAATCAAGCCAGATAAAGACATACAAATCATGAAGCAAAATAAGCAAAACCAAGCCAGATAAAGGTATACAAATTATGTAGCAAAATAAGAAAAATGAAGATAAGGCTTCAGATTTGTTGAGAACAAGAGGCACAACTCAACAATGGAAACATCAAGGAAGAAAACATTAACAGGAGTGATACAAAGTTCTGGCCATTATCAAAGCAACAATTCCAAAGTTACATTCACAAGGTGCCTCCAACAAGGGAAAAACCACCCAAACCCCACAGAAGATCAAAAAAGTCAGGAACAACAAAAACCGACATACATCAGGAATCTAGCCGGAGAGAAAATATCAGATCTACCCAGTCTAATCGAAAACAAGCCAAACATGAGCAGATCTAGCCAAACAAAAGCAAAAACGCGTACTTGTTACTTGTGTATGTCAGTTATTTCTCGTGGTAGAGAGATTTTCTCGCAGAGGATTTTTCACACTAAAAAATTGAGAAAATTTAAATAGTCGCTAGTCAATTATGCATATTTTCAAATATGTTACTATTTTTTTTCAAACTATTAAGATTTTTTTTTTTTAGAACACATGTATAGACCCCACAACATACACACCATTCAAATCAGGAGTTGCGATTTGAAAGTGAAACTTCAAGACTTACCTCCTGAATCCTTGTCAACGCCGCTATATCCGTGAGAGTTTCAAACTATTAGGTTTGACTACTAACATTTTCAAACTAATTATAAAAATATACAAAATCATTATTTAGACTTTTTAATAATCCAAAAAGGCCCATTTGTACTTTTTCATTTAATTACCCTGTTATTGTCAAAATGTCCCAACTTACCCAAACAATTAACAAAAACCCATACCTTAAAATCTTCATATCCCTCAAAAGAACACCTACACAAACACAATCTTACTTTTATGAGAATATTTAAAAAGTTATTTTTTTCGTCTTAAAATAGATGTCTATTTTGAAAATTATTTAAGTCACAGTTCTCAAAGTGAATATTTATTTTAGAACGAAGGAAGTAATAATTTTAGGAGATATTATATAAAAATTACCATATAAATCTGTACCATATAAATTCCTCCTCTCTCACGGTATTGACCCTGGCTCTAGCCTTGGACAAGTTAAAGCGTCTGAAATTGGTAAGATTTTCAGGTAAATAACTTTTGGCGCGTGGTACTAACGAACCTTCCTTCCTTCAATCAAATGTCTTGCAAGATTAGTATTTCATGCCATGGAAAATGACTTTTTTATCCCTTACCTTTGTGAAAAGGACTTTTTAACACATGAATGGACTTTTTATCTCTGAAAGAACTTTTTTTATATGAACAAAAATAGGAGTATCCTTTTCTAATAAATAAAATGGGCCCTCAACGACAAACAAAGTGATCTAGAATGGGATGTTTCGTCATCGTGGCTTTCTTCCTTACGGATGTGTTTTCTTCTCTTTTGAGTCTTTTTCTTTGTCTTGTAAATATAAAAAAAAAAAAAAAATGATACTAATAAAAATAAATCTGTGATAAATCGAATGTTGATTTTTTAACTCTTAAAAACCCTAAACCCCAATCATGAGAATCTCAAAAAAGTCCTTTATTGTATGTACATATATTTCTTGGGGGAATACAAAATTAATTAATTTAAATTTGGTATTTCCAAAAAGAATTCTATTTTTTTGTTTCTTTTTTTTTTTTTTACCAGCATAGGGCATCTAGGTCATTTGACATGTAAAATTTCTTGAAATTAAAAAAATATTAAAAGTGAGGGCATGAAATGTCATTGCGAGGGCAAGATTGACATTTCACATTGTATATACACATATTTCTTGGGCCAAAAATACAATTAATTAGGGTAAAATCAATATTTACCAAAAAGAGGTGTATTTTTTATTTTGTTACAAGCATGGGCATTTAGGTCCAGAGATTTCACCACTTAAAAGGAATTCCAAATTATGAATGTGTGGGGAGGCTAGATGTACCAATTTTTTTTTACTAGCATGGCGCATCTAGCTCATTTGACTTGTCAAATTTTTTGGAATTAAAAAAATATTAAAAAGTGAGGGCATGAAATGTCTTCCTAAGGGCAGGATTGACATTTCACACCATGTGTGTATATATAGGGTAAAAAAAAAAAAACTAATTAGGATAAAATTGATATTTCTAGTCACAGATATTCGGTGTTTGGACTCACCGTATTTAATGCATTGTAATACACCGACTATGAAGTCGTATCTCAAAGGTTACGCAAATTATTAGAGAGCAGTGATAGAGAAACGAAAGATTTCTACCCAAAAAAATACTGAACTTGATGTGGCCATAGCCACGTCAGATAATTTCATTACGCGTAAGACGCTAACTCAATTTTCTCTTTCTTCCTCTTCGTTTCTCTCTCCTGTTCTTCATCAATTCTTTTTATCAATCATCTTTCTTGAAATCTAGCAGTCAAATTTCTCCAGATTAATTCTAGTTTGAGACTGGTCCAAACGTTTGGATGGAACGTACACATATCAAAGTTTCTGTTTGAGTTTCATGGATACAAAATTTAAAGGACAGAAACAATAGTTGTAGTTTTTTTTTTATTATTTTTATTTTGTACCTTCTGCATTGGCAAAACATGAAATTTTTTTTTTTATTTTTTTTATTTATTTTTATTTTTATCTTCAATTTTGTAAAATCAAAAGGAGAGACAAAAACAAAATCAATTGAGATAATTTGATGTGGCCAAGCCACGTTAAGTTCGACCTTTCATGGGTTGTTTTGTTCGGTTCTCATATCATTTTCCATTATTAGAAGACTTTTATTTATAAGAATAGTGATACTCACGAGAAACAATTTAACTGAATAATTTTTAATTAGATATTTATACCAAATACAATTAAGCAAAAGACTCAACTTCCTTATTTGTTACTCTCTCCTTCCTATAATAGTTGTCCATCTGTTTTTTTTGGGTTGTCCCAAAATACTTGTCCACTTATCAAATTTAAACAATATATTCTACATTTTTTCATAAAATACCCTTAAAATTTTAAAAAATTTCAAACTTGAGTGTATATATATTTAAAAACTTAGGGTAAAGTACAATGACACCCCCTGAGGTTTGGAGAAAGGACATGCAGAGGAAATTTGGCTTATTTTTGGACAATCACACCCCCTTGTAATATTTGTCACTCAAACAGAGCCTTAAAAATGTGAAAAGTCCACTTTACCCTTCACTATTTTATTTATTTTAATTATAAAATATTTAAATGACCAAATTACCCTTTTCATAAATAAATAAATATATATATATATATATACACACACACACAAACAACCACAGTAACCACCACCCTAGCCTCGACCTTGCCAGAGCTCTGCCACCGTCAAATTATCGGCCGGAATCTGACACCAAGCCCACAATTCTCCTCCCCACCGAGAAGGCGGACTTAGACTCAAGCCAGCCAACGTTGCTGAGATTGAACCTGAAGCCACCTACCACCACCACCACTACCATACCACCATGGCCGCCGCCACCACCACCACCACCAGTCCTCTTATCTCTCTCTAACCTTCTACCACCACCCACAATCGGCACCTCCACCACTGCTCACCCACCGTACAAGACAACCATCTCCACCTCTTCACCACTACCACCCATAATCGGCACCTCTACTTCTCACCCACCATACAAAACAACCATCTCCACCCCTTCACCGCATCAACTCACCTCTCATAATCACCGAAACCCTAAATCATTAACATCACCACAACCACGAAATCCCCAAGTCGTCCGAGGCAAAAGCCCTGTGTGAAATGCAAGACCCATTAAACTCTCCTTTTAACATCTTTAACTAGCCATTTTTGTTATATCTATCTAACAGGCGCAATTTGTGACCTTCCACCTCCAATTCCAGCGACGGCGAAGAGAAACGGACCGGACGACGGCGACATACACAGGCGCAATTTGTGACCTTCCACCTCCAATTCCAGCGACGGCGAAGAGAAACGGACCGGACGACGGCGACGATGATCAAACTATCTAGTGACAAACAGTCACGATTCCGATGATGCGAAGAAAACCAACGAAGATGTAGTCCATATCAACTCCGAGATCGTAGGGCTTCGAACCACTGTTAGATTTCGAAATAGAGGACTCGAACGGCGATACAAAGAGAAAAGGGAAGAGGGGTACTTTACACAGGCGTTCGGGTTAGGGTTTGGTTTAGGTTTAGGTTAAGGGTATTTAAGTCAATTTTATATCAAAGGGTAATAAGGTCAATTCACCATCTTCAGGGTCTTTTTGTTCATTTTTCAAACTTAGAGGGGTGTCATTGTCCAAAAATTGGCTAACTTTCCTCTACATGGCCTTTCCCCACTTTATCCTTAAACTTAAAAAGTTATCTTTCTAATTTTTTAAGAGGATAATGTAATAATTACATGTCCCCTTGAAAAGTTTTACTCCCCACAAGGGACATCTATTATGGAACGGAGGGATATATAATTGACTAATTAAAAGAGTAAATATAACGATTCACTGTAACTGTTCGGTACAAAAATTATTATTTTTTTTATAAATAAAAATTCCGATGGAGGCCTAGGTTGACCTAACTCACAAAGTAAAGTACCCCGAGCCTAGCACATAATTACAACGTGCAATTATATATAAGCACTAAAAAAATTAGTGAATGACCGATGTGGGAAGTAAATACATTAACTAATAAACACTATTGGAAACTAATTTATTTATTTATTCTCTAATACACCTTGGCATGGCAGAGACTATATATATCGACACTAATTTTTTTATCTGGAGAATCTTTTATCTACTTTATTAATATTTCGAAGAAAAGCACGTACTTTTTTGGACGGGTGGGTGATGGTGCTGTCCTGATTGGACTTTCGGTAGTCGTCGTTTACTCAAGTTGCAGCCGACCAGTTAGTTTTGTCGGCGTCTTTCATCTCTCTTATGAAAGCAAAGTACACATTCGTTGGAATGATTCAACACCTTTTGGTCAGATATAAACTTTGTCTTCCTCATAGTCTGTTTGAATCTCTGAAAACCCAATCGGTTATAAGTTTCTAATGCTATTGTCATCAAATTATAGATGATTGATTATCTGCTATTCTGAAACTTCCTCAGCTAATCAGGTACTTGGTTTTATATATATATGTTTCTTTATCTTGATTGGGCTTGCTTAATTGTGATATTAATTGATTCGGTTTTTGGTGGCTATTGATTTGCCTTTGTTTTTAGCTGTAGAGTTTAATGATTAGTGATAGTCTCTGAGGATTTTTTTATTTTTTATTTCTCTTTTCTTTTTAAATATGTTGGGATTTTAGGATCATGGGTTTTGTTTATACTTTTTTTTTCATGGGTGTTGATCCTTTATGAGAAATGGGTTTGTCTGTTTATTTTCTCTCTTTTATTTGTTCAAAATTGTTTTATTAACTTGTGTTATAGGGCTCATCTCAGGCGTTTTTATGTGTATCAATTCTGTATGAGGATTGGGTTTGCTTAAGATTTTGTTTTGTTAACTTATTATGGTATATATCATGATTTTTTGGATATTTACCCCACAAAGAGTGAGTTCATTGACAAATCTCAGGGGTTTTATGAGTATTAGGTTTGGTGAAAATTTTGTTTGTTAATATATATATATTTTTGGATAATTATTTTGTTTGTTAACTTATTATGGTATAAATCAGAATTTTATGGATATTTATCCCACAACACAACCGAATTCATTTCTTAATCTATATTGGCATTTTATTAGGTTCAGCTTTGGAGTGTGTGTGTTTTCATTGAGTATTGATCTTTTATGAGAATAATGTTGATTTTATTAGCTTCTGTTTCAGGGTACTTCTTCAGTTGTTTGTGTATTTCAGTTATTTATCCTAGTAGAAACAAGATTTGTATTTATGTGTGTGTTTTTGGTAAGAATATTTTTATCTATTAAGGGTATATGTGAAGTTTGTATGTGTACAGATCCTCTAAGAAATCTCTCTCCCACATTGTGTGTGTGCATGTAGGATTTTGTTTCATTAGCTTATGCTTTATGGCGTAGAAGTGAAACATTATGAATTTTGTTCCTTTACTAAAAATGGATGTGTGTGGTTGTGCAAGTTCATTGATTCACATTTTTATGTTTTGTTAACTTCTGATGTATGGTTATTTCTTAAGTTCTTATGGGCTATAATTCAGGATATATGATGGGTTTTCATTGGTGCATTGTGTTTTACTAGAGTTCTAATCAGGGAATGTTTTGATTTTTGTAGTGGTTCCTTTGGTTTATCCTGAATTCTGTACTATTTTCTTTGTTTGTTTCCTTACAGTGTTATATTATTGATTTTATCCCGGAAATATTGGGAGATCAATTTCTAGTTCTGTACTCACTCAATTCTGCTGGGAAATGGCTATGAGGGGTACTTCATCTGTCGGATCACGAAACGTTTACCGGGGATTTATGGCGGCTTTCGTGTCAGCTGTTCTTGAATGGTTACTGCTCTTCATGCTTTTTCTCGGTGCAATCTACTCCTATTTGGTTACAAAATTTGCCCGTTACTGTGAATTGCAAATTCCATGTGTACTTTGCTCGAGACTTGATCATGTTTTTGGTAACGAAAAGGACGGGTTTTGTTGGGATTTGTTCTGCTCCAATCATAAATTGGAGATCTCATCTTTAGTTCTTTGTCACGTTCACAATAAACTTATTGATGCTCATAGAATGTGTGAAAATTGCCTCTTCTCGTTTGCCAAAATAAATAAGTCGAAGTCCGAATCATGTAGATCATTGGTAGGTAAATTTGGCTCCGATTCTCATCTTGGGTTTGATCCGGACCCGTTACTCCAGTATTATGATCTTGGTCCTTCAGGCTTAAGAAATTGTTCTTGTTGCAATGAGCCATGGATTTCAGGAGGTTATGCCCCAAAACTGCTTCAGACTAAATCAGTTGGATTGGATGCTACTGAACTTGGTGTACCTCTATCAACCACTATTGCACATAATTGTGATGACCTGAAGAAGAAAAAGGAGGAGCCATCTGGGTCAACTTCTGATCTGAAAAAGGATGGTATCGATCCATTGTCTCATATAGAATACACACAGGTCCACATTACTTCTGATTCTGAATCAGAAATACCGCTTCCTCATGATGTTGATGATGCAACTGTTCTGATTCCTGAAACTGATGATCACAATGAAGATTTCACGGTTCAATTTGTACATTTGGAGCCCCGCATTATTACTTTAGCTGATGATCGGACCACGGAGAAATTGATACCTTTGGCTTCCACTCCTGAGCCCTCACTTTTTGAGTCACAGGCGCTGGATATTGTTGACCCCCACCATGGTGCTACATCTGTACCAGCTGCTGCTGCTATCGGGCATGGGTTGGAGGAACTAATTGGGCAACAAGTTGAGTGCAAGGCTGATCCTTCTGCACCATCTGAGCGCAGTTCTTTTGATGAGGTCCCTCCATCATCCAAAATCATGGAAATTCCTGTTGAAGTATCTAGTGGCACCTGTAAGTTTGAAGTTTCTGGGATATTGCTTTTACATTTTATTTATCTTTCTTTTCAATTTGAACCAATGGACCCTAAATCACCAAATGAAAGAAAGGCCACAAAATCTTTTTCACCACCTTTCTTTTTGGGATAAGTCCATGTAGTTCGTCCATAGCATTGACAATGAATATAAAATTCCTATTCCCCACTTTCCGTGCTTACTAAAAGATGCGGTCATTTTTGACTTTTGAGTATACAAAAATTGGTTTCATCTTAAATGTTTAAGTATGTTTTGAGATTCTGGTAGTAAATCCAGTTTGCATGATAACCATTTGCTCAAATACCATGGTAATTAATTTGTTTTCCCATTTTCATATGCTATCTTAATTTAATTTAAAGAAAATAATGTGAAGTCTGAAGTTTCCATTATTAGTTGCAGTTATAATTGACTTTGTTCTGTTCTCTTGTATTTATTGGTTTCTTCCAGTTGATTCTCAAGCAACAGGTGAGGTTGGACAAAATTCTCTTCCTGAGAGTGGAGAAATCAAGGTGGGTAGTGGACCAATTATTGCAAGTAAAACAGGCATAGAATTGAACCGTGTTCTTAGTGATGCTAGTTCGCAGATGCCTAATTACTTGGATCTCGGGGATGCTTATAAGATAGCTGTTGGCAATAGGGGAAGACAGTTATCTGGAGTGCTTTCAGAGCAAAGGTCTACGAAGGATTCGACAAGAGTTAGTGAAGATTTGAAGCTTTTGTTGTCACAAATGTCTTTTGCTCGAGGAATTGAATTATCATTGAATGATACGAGTCCTAGAGTGTCTGGAAATAATGATGAATTAAAAGTCGATTCCTCTAGCTCTATCGGAATGCAGATACTTCAAAGAAGGATTTCACTTGAAAGAAATGAGTCTGGTTTGTCTGTAGATGGAAGCATTGTCAGTGAAATCGAAGGTGAAAGTGTGGTTGATCGGTTAAACCGCCAGATTGAGCACGATAGGAAGCTAATGAGTGCTTTGTATAAGGAATTAGAGGAAGAAAGAAGTGCTTCTGCAGTTGCTGTAAATCAAGCAATGGCCATGATTACTAGATTACAGGAGGAGAAAGCAACACTCCATATGGAAACCTTGCAATGCCTAAGAATGATGGAAGAGCAAGCTGAATATGATGGGGAAGCACTGCAGAATTCAAATGAGTTTCTTGCAGAGAAGGAGAAAGAAATACAAGATTTAGAAGCTGAGCTTGAATTGTATAGGAAGAAATTCGGGGAATCAGTGTTGGAGAACATATTGGAGCCCACTTGTGATGGGAAGGCAGAAGATGTGAGAGAGAAATGTTCTGTTGCAATTCACCTTAATAATAGTGCAAGTGTTCCTGGCAATTCAATTGAAGGAACGGTTATGTCGTTTGGGGATAAGAGTGCAGATACTGCAAATGATTCATTGTTAGAGTTTGAAAATGAAAGGTTATACGTTTTAAATAGTTTGAAGAAACTGGAGAAAAGGCTTCAACAATTTTCTAATAATGGAGTTCCCCA
This sequence comes from Cornus florida, assembly GCF_030987335.1. Classification (NCBI taxonomy): domain Eukaryota; kingdom Viridiplantae; phylum Streptophyta; class Magnoliopsida; order Cornales; family Cornaceae; genus Cornus; species Cornus florida. The sequence goes on from NW_026775573.1 coordinate 23,046,399, forward strand.
GGATGTTCCCCAGGATTATTTTGGAAAGGAAGAAGATGGGTTGTGTCACTTGAAAGAGCTCAACTCTAAAGGGGGTTCTCAAGTAAACAGTGGAAGTGAAGAGAATGATTTGCCAATGCAAAATGATGCTACTGTACTGGAAGAAATCCCTTGTGGTCAAGAAGGATTTATTTCATCATTTGAGAATCCCCATTTTGGTAGCAATAAAAGTATTGAATCTGATTGTGGTGGGGAAGACTGGTCCTTGGTCCATAAAGAGTCTGATTTTGTTGCTCTTGTAAATGAAGTTTCTAATCTAAGTGGTAGGTTGAAAGCACTTGAGGCTGATCGTAATTTTCTCGAGCATTCCTTTAACACACTCAAAGATGGAGATGAGGGTCTTAAATTCATTCAGGAAATAGCTTGTCACCTGAGAGAACTACGAAGGATTGGGATTAACGAAAAAAATTAACCTTTTGCGCGGGTTTTATGTCAATACCATTCTAAAGGTAAATATTCTGACCCACATTCTACTGATTTCAACATTTAGGTATAGTTCCTATTGAGATGTTTGTTTTTATATCTGATACACTTGAATAGAAATTCTTTGAAATTGATATGTATTTGTACTTTCGTGTAAATGGCCTTCAAGAAGTAACTTGGCCAGTTTAGGAATCATGTAACATATGCATGCGCATCATTGTGCCACTTGCTATTTTGAAGTTGAAGAGCATGCCTTATTTTCTTGTATCTATATGTGAGTTTGCTTTGCATGCATATGGCAAGATTGATGCCACTTCCAAAGTTAAATGAGTTGCGCTCTTTTCTTGTATTTTCTGGCAATGTCAATCATCCATCTCAACATCCTCATTTCAGCTACTCTCAGTCTCAAGTTCAGAACATGTTTCTTAATTGTCTAACATTATCCACAGATGGAGATATTTTGAAAATTTTATTTAGAACAAAAATGGAGCAATGCAAATTTGTTTTTGGATGGTCAAGCTTGCCCTAAGTGTATTGCTGTTGAATAGTGGGAAAAAGGTTGATAAATGAAGTAGCAAAGGCTGTCATAAAAACAAGAGTAGCAACGGTTTGTTTGTTTGTTAAGGTGATTTTCCAACTTGAAGGTGGAATATGGATATGGGATCTTAATGCTTTACTTTTTCCTTTTCTAAGGGTTAATGTGGTACAAACATGGGTTATATTGAGGTTTTTGGCTATTTATATATGAGAAAGTTTTGTGCGAAGCCTCGAAGTGTTCATAAATTTGAATTTTTTGAAATCCTACTATTGCTTTTAGATTTGTTAATATATCTACTGTTAAGATTCTTCCAAAAAAAAACGGAGTGTTTGTAATCCTATCTTCATCTATTTGCATGTAAGGTCTCACCGGAAACCCCTTACTTAATTTCAGCATCACAAAGATCTGCAACATCATACTAAGGGGAAAAAAGTAAGGACAAAGAAGAACGACTTTTTGGAGCAAAACGAATAACAATAAACCTTTGTTCCTTGCTTTTTTTCTTTCCTTCTTCTCAAAATGTGGACTAACCAAGATTTGAAGATCGATCACATTGGTTAATTGACCACTGCAATGTCAAACTAGATTTGAAACTGTATTGTCACCCAACTATACGTGTCATGTTTGTATCTCATGCTCTGTGACATATGGATTAAGGGACTGCTCGTGTATTTCTCAAAATTTATTGAGCACATAATAATATATATCTTAAAATTCTTTTAACTTTGAAGTTTCAGGTGCCTATGGGAATACTTCGACCAATCACTTTGGACACCAGAAAGTTAAACCATGTCATTGGTGATGATTACGAAGATTGGGAGGGTCGAATGTACATATAATCAGATTGTTTTGTCCGAAGACGTAGGATGCTGTAAAAGTTGACTTCTATGGTGTGTCTTCTCTCGTTTTCTTTCTCTTCTTTGGATTTGTTTTGCCTTTTAACATAATTTTTCCTTTCACTTAGATTGCTTGTAAAGTTGGTGAGGTTTTATTTATTTGCCTTTCCTTCTTTTGAGATTGGGGATTTTTTTTTTCTTTCTTTAATTGATTTTGTTGTTTGGGGGTGATTTTTGTGTGTGAACTAGAAAATTATATCATTACAGGCAGGGATGGCATCAATCAGCAAATCTGCTGCCTTTGTAAATTTATTCAAACAGATAAAAGAGTTGCAATTGTAATTTGTAATCTTTTTGCTTCAGCCTCTTTATTGCTGTGCATTGAAGATGGCAACTTTATTGAATTTCATGAATTGTAGTTGGAATATTTCCCTTGTTCTCAGGTGGTACTTGGTTGTTATGTGATACATTCTAGGCTCCAAAATGTTGTCTAGACTCTCACTGTATTGTTGTTGCTTGATGTTTAAGAAGAAGAGCTGCTCCGGGAGAATATTAAAACCTGAAGGGGCGATTTTGGACGACCTGAAGGGCTGACATCATCATGATGTCATTAGTATTCACGCTGTCATGATGATATTAGCCTTTACTTACATAAAATTAGTTGGATCTGTCCCACTGTCGGACTCTCTAGCGTTACTCTAAATTTTTTTATAATCGACTACCTATTGAACTAGAATCAGCAACATTCTAAGGTTTGAACTGCTCTGTGTTATTACCAAGTCTGTCCCAATCACACAGAGACTCAAACAGAAAATGGAGGAGTTGGAAGCAATCAACTTAAATACTCGGGTTAATTTCACTCTCACACACTCGGGTTTGATCAAATATCACTCTCAAACATTTTTCGAAAATAACTGGCAACTCACGTGGCGACATCGTTAGGCACAGAGGCGATGACGGCGAAGGCATTGAGATCAAATTGGCGGTGGTAAGAGGCGATGACGGCGAAGGCATTGAGATCAAATTGGCGGTGGTAAGAGGCGATGACGGCGAAGGCATCGAGATCAAATTGGCGGTGGTCAGCGAGGATATTTACAGTCCCTGTGGAAGAAGACAGGGACGACAAAGTAGGTGAATCCGCCACCGTGGAAGAAGACAATCATGGGCAGGAGGTCGCCGGACGGTGGAGGTTTGGTGGGAAGGAAGATGCTGAACCAGAGATTGCGGGTGGAGTCGACACCTAATATTAAGTTAAAATTGAATTTCTTCCAACAACATGGCATTTGATTTTCTCAAATGATAACACTTGCACTAAAACATTGCAGCAACCTAATAGTCTATCAGATTTAGCAACAAAGTGGATGCTCTATGCTTGTGAAAGAAAAATCAAAATGGTGAACTATGCTTGTTATATTATATTAGTTGAATGTGACACATCGGAGTTGTTGATATATAGCATTTCCGTTAGAATTTAGGAAGTGTTTGATGGAGTAGGCTTAAATCTGATATCCATGTTTATAGTTTATTGGAGCAACGCAAGATATCATGAAATTATTTTCGTTGCGTTTTATCAATAAACTAACAGTTTGTGAGTTTAGTTTCCACTTTTTAGGAACACATCCAATCTCATTACTGTTTCACCTCAGTTATTCTTTTATTCACTCCGTTACTCTTTTATTTGAGAAAATTCGTGATGTTCATCATTTTTCTTATTATAATACAATATTTTTTACTATGATATCAACTGGGTGGTGTGAGATCATGAATCCAGTTTTTTTTTTTTAAGATATTTGAAATTATTTTAATGATTAGTAGTGACAAAAGTAAAGTTTATGAAAATGATAAACTAATTATTTTTTAGCTATTAAGAAGATCATATATAAATATGGAAAAAAAAAAGTGTAAGAGAAGCAGTACAAACCATCTCTTTCTTTGGTAAAAAAATGGGCCAATTTTTATTTTTAATTTTATTAATACTATTATTATTATTATTATTATTATTATTTTGTTCTGATTTGCCATATCGCTAGAGTATGTTAGGAGAGGGGACTCTCCAACCCCACACCGGGTCTATAACTTTGATGTGTAATCATATATATGCTCAAACATTTTATTAAATAGTCGAGACTAGAGTTGGTCGCGTATTCAACATGCTACTCGTTGAGAGATCCTGATAAGTACTGAATATTTCATATTCGAACTCTTAAACGTGCATATGTTAATGCCTTAGTGATACCTTTATCTCGGTTCTTATGTTTGTTTTTGTTTATTTGCTATTTATAGGTCTTTACTCGAATATATGGACAATTCCATGGATTTATACTTGGAACGGTGTTCTTGATGCTTAAGGAGATGTTTCGGACCTTTTGAGTCAAGTCGGGATTCAACCGGAAAGATTTGAAGATGAAAAGACGCTTCGAAAATTTTAAATCAAAAAGCTTGAGCATAAAGCCTAATGCTCGAGCACTGAGACCTAGTGCTCGAGCACAAGGACCCAATGCTTGAGCACTGAAGGTTAGTGCTCGAGCACAAAACTCTGGTAACTTTCCAAAAGTTGCAGGAAAGTTGTAAAACATCTCTTCTTTGTTTCCTTATGGACCTAATTATCCATAAAAGTTGTAAAGCTTATCTAAGAGGGATTATGACTTGTTCTCCAATATAAAAGAAGATAAGAAGACATATTGAAAGGGGATTGACGACTTTTAGGATTTTGTGCTTTGGATTGAAGATTGTAGAAGTAGATCCTAAGGGATTTTTGGCGGTCCATGGAGAAGATTTATGCACGAACAACGATGATATCTTCCTTCTCCATATGTAGCTAAATTCATTCTTAAGGAATTAATGTAACCCTAGTCCGAGTAACATGGTTTGTTTGTTCTTAATTTTGGGGATTTTTCTATGTATATTGACTGCATGGGTGTGAGCAATTGACTTAGTTATACTAAGCAATTGGGTTTTAATTATTATAATCAGTTTTAATGAAATTAATTTCTTATCTTAGAATTGATTTTATTATAATTAAATTCAAACTTCTTCTATTTCCTGTGATCGTAGGAGTAGTGATCATGCAATCGTGCTTAACGAATATATGAATTAATGTTTTGATAATTCATGTCTAGGGAAGACGAGTTGTACTGCATGGTAGATTAGAATAGTTAGATAGGCAATTCGTGCCAACCGAAGATGAGTTATGGCTTAGTGTTTGTTTATATACGCCTTCTTAATTGAATTGAAGTGCCTTTGTAGCCACTTTGTTCCCGAATGTGAATAAGTGTGAATTCCCCATAGTTGAGACAATTGACCATGGTATGAGGCTAGTGGTGAAGTCAATTTCCTAAGTCCCCATTATCTTGATATTTATTCTCGTTAATTTAGTTTAATTTCAATTCATTGTAATTTAGAAGTAAAAAATAACACATTTCTCTTTCTTTGAATCAAATAAGAATTAGTTTTACACTTGACAGTACCAACACGGTCCTTGAGGTTCGACACCTTCTAAATAGCCATATCCTACAAGGATTCTTTCTATTGCAAGTAGGGTTGCAAATGACCGAGCTGTTCATGGGCTCAGCTTGTTAAAAGCTTGGTTCGGGCTTATTCATTAGTAAACAAGCCAAGCTCGAGCTAACCTTTCAAGCTCGTTTAGTAAACGAGCTGAGCTTGAGCAACCTTGAGCTCGGCTCGGTAGGCTCGTGAATAAGCTCATTTAGTAAGGGTTCATTTGTAAATTTGTAATACTATCTACAATTAAAATGTTTAGCCCATATTCCACCGTTATGTATTTAAAAGGTTTATAGCCCAAACAAGAAAGAACCATCATTCAAATAAGATTGAATCTCAAACCATTAATCATTAACACATCTCAACCTTTGATTTGCTAGAGTCAAGCGAGGTACAAATAACCTAGACATAGAATTCTATAGCCACAATGCTCCTCACTTCTTTATCTCCTCTTTCTGCCAACTCTCATCTTGTTGTCTCTAACAGCTCTCATCAAATAACTCAGAGTTATGCTATATCTCTCTCTCTCTAACAGATTTTAAGGTGTAGATCAGGGATAAAACCTTTGAAGGTTTGATTTCATTTTGAAATTTATTCTCTATTTCTATTTTTTCTTTCTTTCTTCTATAAGATGGAGTTCGAATGGATTTTTTCTAGAGGGAGATAAAGATCAGATGGGTTTGTTTCTGGTCGAAGATAGAGATTGGATTTCATATTAGAGATCATGGTAATTTGTTGAATATGTGATCTGATCCCTAGCTAAGTTGAGCTCAAGCCCAAGCTTGCCGAATCTCCATCGAGTCAAGCCCGAGCCTGGTTACGCCAAGATCGACCAAGCCCAAGCATCATTCTGGACATAACAAGCCGAGCCCATAGTTGTTAAAGGCTCAAAGCGCACAAAAGTGCAAAGGCCTCCTGGAGCCTGCGCGCCCAACTGAAACAAAGTGCACGTTGAAAAAAAAAAAAAAAACCACCCAATAAAGATGCAATAATATATATAAAGATTCAATAGTCAACTAAATCAATTGAATTTCTATTTTTTAAAATAAAAAATAGAGTAGTGCAGTCTAGTTCCAGTTCAGTTCCAAAACCAGATTTCAATTTGCAAAACTAGATTTCATGTCAATTAGCAAAACCAGATTTCAATTTCAAAGCAATATTAAAATTTCAATTTTTTTTTTAAAAATAGAGTTGTGTAGTCCAGTTCCAGTTCAGAGAAACAAATTTCTTTAAGAAAATAAAAAATTGAGCTACTACTAGATGAAAAAAAATACATATTTCATATAAATAAAAATAAATAAATAAATAAATAAAATAAATAAATAAATAAATAAAACTGAAGAGAGGGAGAAGAAAAAGAAAAATTATGTTGAAAAAGAGAGAAGAAGAAGAAGGTGAGAGAAAAAAAAGAGAGAAGAAGAAGAAAGAAGAACAAGTCTATTGTCTGCCGAAGAAGAAGGAGAGAGAGAGAGAAAAAAAAAAAAAAAAAAAGTCTGTTGTCTACCGAAAAAGAAGAATGAGAGAGAAAAAAAAAGAAGGGAGAGAGAATAATAGAACTTATCTGGATTCAAATTAGTAGAGATGAGATCGTGATTCGTGAGAGAGCAGTCACAGTCGGCAGATTCACTTTGAATCTTTCTCTTTGATTCAAATCGCAAGCCCTAACCCCTTTTCTTTGATTCACTTGACTTGAATCACTTTCATTTTCCTTTTATTTTATTTTATTCTTTTTCTTTTTTGTTTTGTAAATTTGTAAACCAAAACGGTAATAATAAGTTATAAAAATAATAAACAAATAGCATAACATTTAGTTAATAAAAATAATAAACAAATAACAAATAAAGCCTCTGACATAAAGGCGCGCGACTAATCAAAGGGTCTCGCCTGAGCTACTTACAGGCGCATGAGTTGCTCCTGTAAGCGCCTTGCGCCTCCGGCACTTTTAACAACTATGGCTGAGCCTGAACAAGCCAGAGTTCGGCTCGGCTCGATTCATTTGCAGCTGTAATTGCGAGTGATTTATCATTGAAAACACACATCAGTTTCACTGTGCAAGACTCGTGCCAACAATTTGGTGAACAGCTTGGTGAAGTAGTTAGAGTGTTACATCAGTAAACTAGAGTTTTTGTATGTGTGCGTGTGGTGAGAAGTAGAAGTAAACTAGGCTTCTGTTAGCGGAATAAAGTTTCTCTATATGTTTGGCTGTAGTGCTAACATTTCCAGTCCAGAATATGTGCTAACAATCCCAATCCAGAACACTCTTACACACAACAGGTAGATGTTTTTGTGGCTCAATCTCATCTTTGGAACTTCTCACTCTTGAAGCTTGTTGTTACAAATGAAATTCTCATCTACTTATAATCATCATATCTACTCTCTAATGAAACTCACATTCCCATCTACCCATGTTTTCTAGGTGAGATGTAGGTAGGTCAATAGAGTAGAGTTTTACTGTATTCGCTTACAGTTGCACCGTGCAACGCTCGTGCCAATAGCCTGATGAAGTAGTTAGAGTTGTATGGCAGTAGACTAGAGTTTCTGTATATGTGTGCATATGGTGAAAAGTAGAAGTAAACTAGGCTTCTATTAGCAGAATAACGTTTCTCTATATATTCGGCTGTAGTGCTAACACTCCCAGTCCAGAATATGTGCTCCTGGTCCCAGAACACTCTCACACACAACAGGTATATATTTTTGTGGCTCAATCTCATCCTTGGAACTTCTCACTCTTGAAACTTAATGTTACGAATGAAACTCCCATCTATTTATAATCATCATATCTACTCCCTAATGAAACTCACATTCCCATCTACCTATGTTTGCTAGGTGAGACGTAGGTAGGTCAACAGGTAGATGTTTTTGTGGCTCAATTTCATCCTTGGAAACTTCTCACTCTTGAAGCTTGTTGTTGCGAATGAAAATCTCATCTACTTATAATCATCATATGTACTTTTTAATGAAACTCACATTCCCATCTACCCATGTTTGTTAGGTGAGATGTAGGTAGGTCAATAAAGTAGAGTTTTATTGTACTCGCTCACAGTTTCACAATGCAACGCTCGTGCCAACAGCTTAGTGAAGTAGTTAGAGTTGTACGATAGTACGTAGACTAGAGTTTCTGTATGTGTGTTATGTGTGCATGTGGTAAGAAATAGAAGTAAACTAGGCTTCTGTTAGTGGAATAAAGTTTATATATATGTTCGGCTGTAGTGCAAACACTACCAGTCCAGAATACGTGTTTTCACTCCCGGTCCCAGAACACTCTCACACATAACAGGTGGATGTTTTTTTGGCTCAATCTCATCCTTGGAACTTCTCATTCTTGAAGCTTGTTGTTACAAATGAAACTCTCATCTACTTATAATCATCATATCTACTCTCTAAACTCTTCTCTAAAATATCTACATGTCTACAAAAAATTTTATATTCTACCCATATTTACAACATATTCAATATTATAGAATTTTCAAACTCTCTTTCACACTCTACATCCACACAAATGTGAATTTTGTTCATGCCACACTCTAAATAGACGGGGCATAAAAAATGGAGCAAGAAATTTGTTTTGAGGCCGGGGCATATTAACACATGATAAAATATATGCTATGAGGGGGACTTTATCTGTCAGATCACGAAACGTTTATTAGTGATTTAAGGTTACTTTCGTGTTTGTTGTTCTTGAATGGTTACTGATGTTCACGTTTTTTCCCCGTGCAATCTACTCCTATTTGGTTACAAAATTTGCCCATTATTGTGAATCGCAAATATCATGTGTACTCTGCTCGAGACTTGATCATGTTTTTAGTAAATAAATCAATGGAATAAGATACATCAAAGGCACTACCGACTAGCCTTAGGTTTATATTGTGCCATTCTTTGGAGTGAGTGTTGTCCTTGACATTTCAAATGATCTTTCATGCTTCCTTCTTCACATTAATAAGGTTTGGAAAATATCCCTCCATTCCTTGTATAATTGGCTACTTATTAAACCAACAACATTCTAAGGTTTGACCTCCTATGTGTTACCAATTATGTTTATCGTGTTTTTTTTTTTTTTCCTTTCTTCTGGATTTTTTTTTTCTCTCTTTTCTATTTTTGAATCATTGTCATTAAATAGAACATGTATTTTTCACTTTAGCTTGTTCCACTAGGCGAGCACGAGGCAACTTCATCAAATTTTTAGGATATCTAGTGGATGGTATATACATGTTTGGAACACAGTGATCCTAGAATTTATCTAGGATGTAGTCTTTTAATGATAAGAGTCTTGCTTGAGTTAAGATAGTAAACGTTTCTCTTCTAGAGTTATACTAGAAATTCTTTCAAGGACTTGATCTTGAGTTACATTATGATGATTCTATGATAATGTATGCTTCTATGATGTTGATTCTGTTTAGATATTTGAGTAGCTGCTAAAGTTATGTTGATAGGGTCATATGGTCATTGCCTGGTAAAATATGACATATATAAGACGGAATGCAAGCAAACAAGAGTACCACCAATATACCAAATATTAATATGACGAATATTGCCACAAGGGTGCAGTGTGTTCAGTGTACTATCAAACAATAGAGAAATCTAAAAGAGAAGTTTGTCTTGTTGTACTTGTCACTGGTACAATCGATACAAAGATTTGAACTAGTTGTCGACGAAGTTTGCTTCTTTTAGTTCAAGATCAGTCAGGTTGAATGTGATGTTGACAGATGTGTGCTAGGTTTGACTATGAAATTCGCCTCATGTGCTTCGAGTACTAAAGGAGTTACTTTGTGCAAAATAATATTAACTAATTAAGCCTCCTACAGTCATACGGTCTTTCCTATCTAATACCTTAGGTAAGAGGAATACTTTCCTGCACCTTTAATACTTCGTTATCTGTATCATCAACCAATTGTATCATGTCATATAAGTAAAAGTGTTTAGTGGGGTCATATCACTGCGTATCAGTATTTAATAAGCTGGTGATACCATGTCATAACTATAACCAAGTCATTTAAGGTAGCACCAGCACTTATAACCTATAAATAATTCAACATGAAGGTCTGGGTTACTAGAATTTTGATCAAGGACCATTGAATGCCCTTCCATCCTTGAAGTGTTCAACGTGCTTCTTTTTTATAGCTATTTTGGCAAGAAAATTGGGATTATACATTCCCTAGACCTTTAAGCAGCACGGTGAGTGCACGAGGCTCTTATTCTTGCAAAATTTGAAAAGTAAGATATACACAGTCATATCTCTAGGCTATTTCTGTTTCAAACCAACCATCTCCAGGTTATAATACAGTAACGTTCTCTAGACCTTCTTTCATAAAAATAGATTTTATTTTATTTATTTTATTTATTTTATTTTTTTTACCTCTTATCAAATTTTAATAGTCTGAACAAATATACAACCTGGTATCGTAAGCTTGCCATGCAGATTAAGATGTACGAACTCATATTATTAGATTGGCCTTGTTGAATCTCCTTGTCAAGACTTGTGTTTAATCTGGCTGTTCTCATCACATGGAATACTTTCCTTAGATTACTTTGACTTCTTGCAAATATATTCATTTCTTGCATTTATGGTTCATCTACCTCTGGTTTTCAATATCATTTCTTGACCCCATTATTCACATGGCTCATCCCCTTGTCTTCATCTTTCTTCACAATAAATTTTTTTTTTCGGTCCCACAATAATTTTTTTTTGGGTCCCTCTAGAAACAATAAACTAAAAAACTAGGAATGATTTTTTATTCATCAAACAATTTGTCATTTTATTTTCTTAAATGATACCACTTGCACCAAAACATTACAGCAACGCTACTAGTTTATCAGATTTAGCAGCAAAAGAAAGCTAAACTCTAGTTAAGTAATAAAATCATATATAAACATAAAGAAAAAAAAAAAAAGTGTAATAGAAGTAGTAGAAATCGTCTTTTTCTATCATTAAAATTTTATCATAAATGTAGTTTAATATATTATTACTTTAGGTTTGCTTAGAATGATTCACATAAAAATTACAAATTACTAGAATTTTATTACTTAATATATTATTACTTTAGATTTGTTTATTCACAAAAAAAAAAAAAAAAAATACAAATTAAAATTTTATCACAAATGTATTCTAATATATTATTACCTTTATGTTTGTTTAAAATTGTCATAAAAAATATTATTACTTTATCACTCGGATATGGCGATAAAGGATCTGGAGGCTGTATAGAAGATTTGAAAGAGAGGAAGGGTTAACTTGGGAAAAAGAGAGAGGCGCCTTGACCAATTTTCGTACTTAATGAAAGACTTCTTGAAAGATAGTATTAGGGCTAGTTTGGTGTGCAAGAATGAAATAGGGTGGGAATGGAATGAATCTAAGAATGGAATAGGAATAACCATTCCATTCTAGTGTTTGGTTGCAAACATTGAATATGTTGTAAATATGGAATGATGATTCTCATTCATGTGTTTGATTGAACCAATTTAAAAGCTAGAATGGAATTAATTCATATTGATTTCTCCCAATTACCCTTTTATCATGAATAAAGAAATTTAACTTTTAAAAAAAAAAATTAACCAAAAAAAAAAATTTATGTAAGAAATGAAATTGGGGCAAGATTAGGGCAAGAAGGCAAGAAGACACCATGTTGAGAAGAAGGTAATCGAACAAAGGGGAGGCATCTTCGGCGGTGGCGGTGAGATAAGGGTAGTGAGAGAGGCAGACGGAGGGAGATGAGGAAGTCGAATCTGTCTCCAGCGGTTAAGGAAGACAGCGGAGGCAAACGACGAAGGTAAAACCAGTGCTTGGAGACGAGAGAGACGGCTGGGTTGGGTTGTGTTGTGTTGTGGTCTTGTATGTTCCACCATTGAGAAAGGAGATGATGATGGCGGCAAAGCAAGATAGCTGGATTATGGATAGAAGTATAATTGATCTGATATCGGGGACGAAGATTGTGGCAACGTCGAAGGAGTTGAAGGTGCAATCCAGACTTCCAAGGTCTTTAATCTCAAAAGTGTTTCTAGATTGTCTAATAGCTTCCTTTACTTCGGCCACATTTGTCGTCACCATGGTTCTAGGCTGTGGAAGGAACTTCGAAGTCGATGGATTGGAAAATGTTGATGGGTTGGAAGAGAACAAAGATGGATTTAGAAAAGAGATAATGAACAGGTTTTTTAGTCATAATTTTTTAATCCTATTCCATGTGGGAATGAATAGAATGCCCATTCCATTGGTAAAGAAAATGAATGGTTTTGTTTTAATGACCATTGTCTGAAAATAGTGGAGAATGATGATTCCACCTTTAATAACCCACACCAAACACAAGAATGGAAAGAAAAGTATTTCATTCCATCTGATTTGATTCCATTCACCCACACCAAACATGCCTTAGAGTTTCAATTATCTGTGTAGCCTTCTATTAAGGATTAAAGTTTAAACTATCTAGATTCAATCGTGCAATACTCGCAAAAGCACTCTCATCCATGCCCTATCCATGCCGCTTGATAGGATTGTATCTTTGGTAAGGACTTGATCCATACTAGTAGGTTACAAGTTGAAATAGGTGTAGCCTTCAATTATGAAACTTAGATAGAGTTTCCAACCACTCTCATTCGTGGCTCGTAAAGTTTCCTAGTAAAACTCCCTATGCACCCTCACACACAATACTTAGCCACACATAATACTTGATTAGCAAGAGGGAAAATACTTGCTACAGTCTTAACATTAGAGTTTCTTACTCTTGAAGCTTGTTGTTACAACTGAAACTCTCACTTATTTAATCATCATATCTACCATTTAGATCATACTTTATCTAGACTTTCCTTTAATATCTATATCTATAAAAATTTCTACATTTTACCGACTAACGTCTCCAATATTATAAAATCTTTATACTCTCCCTAACATTAATTTTCACTTGTGGCATATTAACACATGATAAAATATATTTTTTATCAACGAGTGTAGCAATTTTTTTATCAACCAAGAGTGTAACAAGACACGAATTCGAGAAACAAAACTTTAGTACCTAATGTATAAAAACAATTCATGAAATAGTAATTTGTTGTAAACAAAATTTTAGAAACAAATTCATGAAAAAGGTTTGCTATAAAATAAAATTAAAAAAAAAAAAAAATTATAAACATAAAGGGACATTAAGAAACTTTTGGTAACAATTTTTTGTTTTTCATTTTTTATTTCATATGAAGCGGAAACAATAATTTTTGTTGTGTTGTGATTTATTCCGAAACAAAATATATATGGCAATTAATGTGTTGCAATACTTCATAAAAAATTATATTTACATTTTATTGTTTTTTTTTTTTTAAAAAAAATCTCATTAGAGTTGCTCAACTACAGTAGCAAAAATAAGTGAAAATGCACTACTTTTTTTATTATTATTCTTTTAGATTTGGGTATTTTTATGAAGTAGATGCAGTATTGTTTAATGACATAATGTTACCAAATATGTTTTCATGATTTATTTATTTTTCACTAATTTGCTAGCAAAAAACGATTGTCAAAAAACCGTAAATGTATAATATTTAATAACAAATTGAAAGAGTAAGAAAAGAGGGAAGGTCATTGCACATGTATATATCATGCAAGAAAAAAAAATTCTTAAAAAAAATTAAAAATATGCAAGAACTTTGGAGGGAAAAAATTAGGATTTGATTAACGGAAGGAAATGTAAATTTGTTGAAGAAAAAATTTTTAAAAAAAAAAAATTAAAAAAGAAGAAGAGTACGATTAAAAAGAGAAAAAAAAGTACAAAGATTTGTTCTAAAGCAATAATTTTAGGGGTACAATTTTGTACAATTCGATCCAGTTTCAATTCAAAAAATAAAAAGAAGATCGTTTGTTTACGATGCTCAATTATGGTTTGGGGTTAATTATGGTTGAACCGAACCAATTAATATATATATATATATATATATATATATATATATATATATATATAACTACCTATTTTTATGCTACTTATAAATGTGTAGGGATTTTTTATTGTTATACACATTATTCACATTTGTTTAAATAAAAAAATAAGAAATTTTCTTTTACTAGAAGTGTATTATAAGTTTCTCATTAAATGTGTATTAATCCTTGATGTTTGTCATTTTCCTTGCTATAATGCCAATACCATTTACTAAATTAGTATGATATGAAATGAGTGGTGTAAGATCATGAACCCATTTATTTTTAAAGTGGTTATGAAATTGATTGGAACAATTTGTACTTCTGGGGGGAAAAAAAAGTCCAAATTGATGTGACTACAACATATGGAACGTGTCCATACAACATTCCTTTAAAATTTATGAGTACTCACGAGATTGGAGTTCAGTTTGAAAGCTACCTCCTCACCTCACCTACTTTAATTTATCACTTGGAAGCAGGTATGAAGTAGAAAAGCTTGACCCGTCATTGCAAACATTAGTTCTTTTTGGTCCCCCTGCATTTCTGTAAATTTAATGTGTGTTAGTGGAGAGCTTTAAAAGGGTATGAAAGAATGTCTTTTTAGGTAGCTGGAAAGCACTTTTCATTTTGGTATTTCATGCTCAAGAACACAACCATAGTTTGTGTCATTTTCAAGTACTGTGAAAGGTGAAGAATTAATGACTCTTAGCATGGAACTTCTCCGTAAAAATACCGGTGATGTTGATAACGTTCTTGTTTCATAATTCACTGCACGAGGGTCTCGCTATTGCAGGTTTGGAAAAGGATCAGATGTACTCAGTCTTTCCTCGTGGAAGTTGTTTCTCGTTTTGAACCAGTGACCTTTAAATCACGGTGAAGCAGTTTTACTGTTGAGTTGGAATGAGGTTTATGTAAAGGAGGAAAATATGACAGTGTACCAACTTTATGGTGCATCGGTGTATGTTCCTCTCGGCCTCATACCCTGAGACCTTACTCTTGTCAAACCGAACTTTTACATTGCATTAGACAATGACACCATTTCTATCTCCTAATGGTGGTCCTCACAAAAATTATGGACCACATTTCAACAGCTCAAATTGCACGAGAATTAAAATCTGCAATTTATAGCTCTCTCCGTATCACATAGAACAGCAGAATGTCTAAAGCGACTTTGCCTTTTTATGGGTGAGTTGTGAACACACGCCTCTGTACTCAGAAGCAACTTTGAATAAACCAAATGAATACACCCAAAAAACATCAATAGATTCTAAGCTTTGATTATGAACTACAACCTGGGCTGCAAATTATTGCCACTACAAGTGAAGTGAAAGATCTACCATACTCGATACAACTTACAATGAAAAGTTTTCGTATATTTGATGCAATTCTTTGTTAGTGAATAGGCAAAAGATGCAAAGCGCGTGCAGATTGTGCGCGGTTTCTGGAATCAATGCCTGTCAGCTTAGTTTCAGCTCGAAACCTTGTCACCGGTGCAAAGGAGGCTGACCTGTGGTGCCTTCTTGGTTCAGGACTTGCAGTTTTACTTGTTCTATATGCATCTCCTGCAATTCTCACAGATTTGTGGCTCTTGCAGCTCAGCAGACTCGGTAGTCGCTTCTGTATCTCTTTGCTTGGAGCAGTTTTGGCAGCTGGAACCATTCTGTTGAGATTTGTGGAGTTTGTTGCTGTTCTTAGCTCCTCAGAATCGGACATCACTGAGAAATCCGCGACGCTGGCAGTGACAACAGTCCACTCTATGCTTCCTTCACTTGGAGCATAGCAAGTGGTTGGGGTGACATAGCCAGACATGCAACCTGCAGAGGCCTGCCTAGCAAGAAAAGGCTTGGCATTGTTTGTGAAGCTCTCTATCTCGAATAAATCTGAGCTTGCATCACTTTCTGTATCATTGTCCATTCCAACAGAACTTGCTGAGATTTCGGTTTCTTCCACCCTTGGAATTGCATCCCAACTCAACGCGGCTAATCTCCTCTCAACCCTTGAATTTCTTCTCTTTCCCTTCTCCAAGATAGGGGAGCCAAACACCTCTAGTGACTTTCGCGGTTCGTCTTCTTCCTCTTCTTGTGATTGCATTTCAACTGCCAGCTTTCCTCTCCTAGAATTCAAGTCCTCCTTCAGAGATGCATCCATATGGGATTTATTGATTGGAGCCAAATCAATCGAAACAAGGCCAGTTTTGACAGTTCCTTTTCCGGTTGTTTTGCCATGAAGTACCCCACACTTTAGGCCTCTGCTTGAATTGTTTTCGCAAGCATGCTCATCAATATCAAGAGAGTCCTTGTCATTACAAGAGCAATTGCAACCAAGACTCGCAAAGAAACTCTTACCACGATGTATCTTGTTTGTCTTTCTTCGCGATAAATTTCTCTGGACACTATGCAATAACATGCTTTGGCTGTTCCGACTTGATTCAGAAGGAACACTCTGAGTTCCTAGTTGGGGTTTTGGTTTTCTGGGGCCTATATCAACCGCTTCATCCTTCTCATGATGCCGGTACCTTGTTGCACCCTTGTCGGAAATTCTTGGATTCTCCTCATCCATTCCTTCGTTGAAGTATTTCTCAGCTCCGAATACGTCAATTTCTCCATCTTCAATCTTCTTTCCTCCCAAGGAAAGGTGCTCATGCGTAGTGGTGGTCAATGAATTCTCAGCATCATTTAGGTATGAAGAAAAGGAGGCGTCGCGGAGGTGGTGGTGGTTTTCTAAGGATAAGGTTTGTGAGAGATTGGTGTTGCGGGTTGATGTCAACGTAACCATTGCCATGACTATGCTATGTTTAGAGGAAGAAAGTACCCGACCAAAAAAAAACGCAGAAGCAGCAGAAAACTACAAAGAGAACATGATAAATAACCAATTCTAGAAATTATGAGACCAAGCATAAGAAGAAAAAGAACAAGGAGAGTTTATTTAGTAATTGAAATCCTGAGAGAGACACAAGAAATACTGAAATAGTACTTCAGAGAGAGAGAGAGAGAGAGAGGTTTTGTGAAGGAGAGGAAATGGAAGAAAATTTACTTGTGAAGGAGCTTTGAAGCTGAAAAAGGATGAACAGCTAGAGGAAGAGGAAATAGATAGCTTCTCAACAGCTTATTGAGAGCCAATACTATAAGTACAAATTAAGGACTATGCAGGATGGTCAGAAGGTAGGTCCATCTGCTTATGCTTGAGGCTCAATTGCTTTTATATATATATATATAAATAACAGGTGGGAGGAAACTGTCAATAAATATTAACTCTGGTAAAAACATTGACAAAAAGCAATTTATGTATATATGAGTTCTGATTATTAGGTTAGTGATTTATCTATGCAAATTGCTTAGATACATAGGTTCACAATCAATGATACAGCAGACCATGCCACAAATAGTGACAAGATTGGAATCTACCTGATCAAAAATGGGGTACCTAATGTAATTTACTAATTTTAAAAGTTTCAAAGTAAAATTTTGAAAAAATAAAAAAAACAACTACAGACAACAGAGTATTACACAGAAAATTTATTTTCTCTCGCTTCCTCTCTCAGTCACTCCTCTTCTTCAATTATCTCTCTACATGAACAAGACTTTTTTTTTTATTTTTTATTTAAGTTACATGAACAAGACTTTGTGAAAGACTGAAAGTATATTATTCATAAACATATTTAGCTCATTATAGCTATGTCTTTTCTACACATCTTCGTTTGTAATTTGGATCAACTTTATTTTTCATTTATTTTCTGTTTTATCTTGTCTATATTTTTCTTATAACAGAGATGAAATTATTAAAATTGGTCATGTTATTTGTTGTTATTTTATTTGCAATTTTGTACATATATATACCTGTTTGTTATTAGGAAAATGAATGTGCAAGGTTCTAGTAATTATATATATATATATATATATATATATATATATATATATATATATATATATAGGAGTATTCCCGCCGTGTCCGTGTCTTATTTTTTTAAAATTTGCCGTATCACCGTATCCGTGTCGTATCATACCCGTGTCCCGTGTCCGTGCTCCATAGTGTGGTCTTTTAAAGGTATTGGTCCTTTTTGTTCCATGATTATAATATATATAAGGGTAAAGTTTGCAACTAACCCCCTGAACTAAAGATTGTCCTCCTAAACTATAGATTTGTTGTAATTAAGGACAAAACCATCACAAAAGACTATTTTACCCTTTGTTATTAAATTTGTCATTTCTTATTAAATTATTTTTTATTTTATTTTCTCTTATTTAAATATTAATTATACCATTTACCTTAATTTTATAATTAGTATCAATTGATTATAAAGATGAAAAATAAATAAATAAAGTTGTAGCTATCATTTTCTAAAATGATTTACTTATTATAATAAAACTTATTATACTCACTTTTTTTTAAAAAAAATAGTATAAAAAAATATCTTCTTTTTCAAACAATATTCAAGAAAAATTAATAAATTACATAAATAAAAATTATCTTCTTTTTAATGCAATATATTCATGAAAATTAAGAAATTACTTAAATTATTTAAAAAAATTATATTTAAGATTTTTATTTAAATAATTAAAGGCAAACTTATGCAAATTTAATGGAGAATATTTCATCAAATTAGTATGAATTTTTTTCATAATTTATTTTAACAAGAAAAATATATCAAGTGTAATTAAATAAGAAAGGGTATTATGGTCATTTAATGAAAAATAAGTAAAGACAATAGGGCATTTTGCAACCAAATGTGATAGTTTAGGGGGTTTTATGCACAAAACATAGTTTAGGGGGTTATTTACAAATTTAGACATAGTTGAGGGGGTTATTTGCAAATTTAGATATAGTTGAGGGGGTTATTTGCAAATTTAGATATAATTGAGGGGGTTTTTTTTGCACTTTATCCTATATATAATTGTGTCATTACTTGGTGTAATGGTAATGTTTGGACAAACGAGCATAAAGATGGGTGTATAAGTAGAAAAGTGATTGTTTAATATCCACTTCGGATATGACCCAACGGTTTGGTTGCTAGATTTTGGTGCTTTGCATACCCAAGGTTTAGGTTTCGAGTCCCGCTGAGTGTTCTTTGCCGCTGGCCTCTATTGTCCCTACAGTGACTTACCCTATCCAGGTGGGGAGATGTTATTCCGAATCCTCAGGGATTAGTTGGGTTATTGAGGGGCCTTCGGGTTCGTGACTTCCCAGATATCCCGGGTTAAAAAAAAAAAAAAAAAAAAAAAAAAAACGGTTGTTTAATGCAGAATAATGCTAAATGTTGGCCTGATTCTAGCTTCTCCATCATCCCAACGCTCCACAAACAGGACCATAACTGCCTTCCCAATAGGGTATTACTTTTTCGAGTAAATTACATGACCTCTCCAAAAGTTTGAACAAATTACACACGGTAGACTGTTGGGCGTATTAGCCGAATGCCAAAGGTGACTTCAAGTTTGAAAAGTAGTAGGCCCTTATATCACAATATAATATATGACCTCTCCAAAAGTTTGAACAAATTACACACGGTAGACTGTAGGGCGTATTAGCCAAATGCCAGAAGGTGGCTTCGAGTTTGAAAAGTAGTAGGCCCTTATGTTACAATATAATAATATATTATATTACAAATATTTATTAATATGAAAATTCACATAACCCATATGATTTGTCCAAACCTAAAAGGAAAATTTTTATACAAGGAAAGATTAAAATTGATATTTTATAAAATTTGGCGACAGGTGTGCTGCCAGAAAGAAAAAGTTGGGGTATCACTGACAACACAATCTAAAATTGAAGGAAGATAAAGGTAATAATAAATTGTCTACCCATATATAATTTGTCCAATCTCAAAAAATATCAATGTAATTTATTCTATCTTTTTTTTTATGATCATCATACAATAGTGCCATACTCAAATTTGTTATTGCAAAAACTTATCATCCTTGTCAGTTGTGTCTAGTATATATATAATTGATATTCAAAAGCAAATTAAAAATTATATACGTGCTGTTAGTATTGTTTGTAATGGTCCCATGTTATAACATGAGGTTAGGAATCTGTCGCAATTGTATTTGAATTCATGCTTGGTTTATGACCCCCACCTTCACTTGATAGTTGTGTGTATATATGATATACTATTATTTCCAAATTAAGGGTGGTGTCAATGGTCCCGTAGCTCAGTTGGTTAGAGCGTTGGTCTTATGAGCCGAAGGTCGCGGGTTCGAGCCCCGCCGGGACCAACTGTTATTCTTTTTCTTTGTTTTTTTGTTGTTGCAGCAAATACAATTCAGAATTAAATAAATCACTTTCTTATTTAGACTAACAAAAAATATGGAAAGAAAATAAAATTAACAATTAATGGATGAATTAGTGAGAGTGTCCTAACCCTGGTTTATCTTTTATTAGAATTCTAGTTCATTGTGTGCTTAAAATATTCATATGTTGATCTTTAGCTCTCACACTGGCTATGTGCATAACCAAACAGATTATAGTTATCACTGATTGGAGTTGTCACTATATGAGAAATATTCATATGTTGATCTTTTATTAGAATTCTAGTTCATTGTGTGCTTAACATATTCATATGTTGATCTTTAGCTCTCACACTGGCTATGTGCATAACCAAACAGATAATAGTTATCACTGATTGGAGTTGTCACTATATGAGAAATATTCATATGTTGATCTTTTATTAGAATTCTAGTTCATTGTGTGCTTAAAATATTCATATGTTGATCTTTAGCTCTCACACTGGCTATGTGCATAACCAAACAGATTATAGTTATCACTGATTGGAGTTGTCACTATATGAGAATCAGATTGTAGTTTTAACTGATTGCAGCTACCTAGCTTATTTATCAATTAAGTTATTCATGAATGAATGCAAATACTGGATGCGTATGTAAGTTAGGCTACATATATCTAACCCTACAAAGACCGCGCAGTGATAAGAACCTCGTGTACCAGCCCACAGATCGCGCACCGCACAATGACAAGAGCATCTAACCCTACACAGACCACGCAGTGACAAGAGCCTAATGTACTAGCCCTTGTGCATGTAGGTACTTAAGGCCTGTAAATAGTTTTCAACTACCTTGCATACATCTAACCCTATACACCTAACCCTACACAGACCGCGCAATGACGAGAGTCTCGTGTACTAGCCCACAAACCGCGCACCGCACAGTGACGAGAGCATCTAACCCTACACAGACCGCACAGTGACAAGAGCCTCGTGCACTAGCCCTTGTGCATGTAGGTACTTAAGGCCTGTAAATAGTTTTCGAATAGTTCTGCTGTAAATAGTTTTCAACAACAAACCGCACAGTGACAAAAGCCTCGTGTACAAGCCCTTGTGCATGCAGGTACTCGAGGCCTGTAAATAGTTTTCAACTAGTTTTTTTATGCCATCCACCCACTGTCAAAAGCAACCAGCAATCACTGTTGCATACTTGTTGATTTGCTTTAAGTGAGATATACTACTTTGGCTGTGAACAAGAGAGATGATATCATTACTGCATAATTGGAGCAATTATATATATATATGTAACAGACAAAAAGATTTGAGATAGAGGAAAAGAATCTTAACCAATTGAAAAAGGGATCTGAGGAATCTTACTAGCCTTTCAGGGAGCCAGTATTTTTCATGAGCTTGAGCAAATATCATTTATAACTTATACAGAGAACACAAGCTAAATTAATATGAGGTTAAACATATATCAGGGAGTCTCCTCCCTACGGTATACCCCTTTCCCATAAAAAAATGCACACTGGTCAAAAAGAATATGCATGGGCTTGCCTAAGAGGAAGGTGCGTTGCCAGCTTGGAATCGAACCAGGGTTCCGCTTCTTTCTGTAGCTTTCACAGCACTGATGTGCTGTTTTCCCCAGCAACCCAATATTGCTTGACGGCGACCAATATCTTCTCAGAAACAAGGGGACCATCCTCATGATCCCACATTTTAGTATCCCACCTCATCCCACCTACTATCTTCTTGACCTTGATTATCACATCAACATCATCACGGAATATAACTGCACCTTCTGGTCTCAAAATCCGATCCATCTCCAGCAGAATGTCTTCAAAATTACATCTGCATTTATTTGATCAGAATATGGATGAATATTTCATCTGCATTGACTTTAGTAAAACACAAACAAAAAATGGCATAGAATCCAAAATAAAAATTGACAAACTGAAATAAAACAGTTGGATTCGCCAAGTATAATAAGACTAATACACAAGGATACGTGCAACTGATCTAGAAGATCTAATCAATATCCAGTAAGATATTCCAAAGCAATCACATCACATTTTCTTCATGATTCCGCTGAATAATCATGTATTTCAACATTAGGCATCTTGTATCACCACGCATCCACGCTTATAAAGCTTAAATGAGTAAACTTTTAAAGAGCATATCAAGTTCAGCTCATTAAGAGTGTTTTTTTTAGTACATAGTAAACAAGCCAAACTGAAGTCAAATGCAAAAATCCCTAAATGAAAAGTCTAAAAATATAGTTGTTACATAAAGACAGCATAACAAGCAACAAATTAGAATTTAAAGCATGCCTTAATCACCAATATGAACTGGTATAGATAGGATCATCAGATATGGAAATATATTGAATTACACTTTAACCAAAATGGCCAAAAGATTAGGCTTGTATTGAGTGTGCCCCTCCCAACACCGTTGATTAACAAAGACAACACTGGCTTACAACCCCTACTATTGAACACGATCAGTAAGGCATGTGAACAACCATGAGTTGGACCTATATTCATAACTAATAAAAGCTTGAACAGAGCTAGTTGAGCTCAAGTCAGTTGCAAAAATTATAATATTCACCAAACTGTTGTTGTGCCCATGCTGATAAAAAATAATGTGACATATGAAAACAGTAACTGTGACATTAAAAATGAAGGCCAGAACCACCAGAGCCATAAAAATCCATCCAGTAATTCAAGGCACAGCAACTAAAAGATACTTACTTATCCTTGTACAAGTTGAAAACACCATTGGCATGAATAAGGTCATATGTCCTTGGGTATGTGGAGAAAGCTTCACACCTGAACAAGAAAGATACAATAAAATTTCAATTCTGAAGGATTACACAAAGGAGAAGTAGATGAACAACTAACAGTGAATTCCTCAAATAAAAAGGAGGTAAAAAATTTTCCCCAGCCATGCCAGGTCATTTATACTGTGCACGTTGTCATGGAATCAAAGTCGAGGTAAAACCCTTTATTCTTTATAAATAGACTGACTAACAGAAACAAAAATGGAATCTTCTTTTTTAATTTTAATTCCTTTTCTTACACCTTTCCTTTTCTTCTACATGAAGGAGAAGAAATCATGGACGGTCAAACCTAATATTAAACAACTTCATTTTTCATCAAGACTGGTGTGGGCGCCAGACCCCACCTCTCTACATGTCTTGAGGAGAGCAACCCTCATGCACAATCTTGCCTCACCGTGTCCTTCCATGCATAGCAGTCCAAGTGGTGTGTCTGTATCTCGCCACGTGTTGCTTCTCCCAACATGTGCCTTAACTGATTGGCATGCAGAAACATCTTTTCATTGACCTAGGCTGGTGGCAAAAGCAAAGTTATTTCCTACTTGGAGATCCCACTCATTACCTTGAACTATATCTTCCACTAATCTCTTGCCGCAATTATTCAACCGCACACCCTACAAAAGCTACCTTTGGATACCTATGTACCCTGATGCATCTTAGGTTTGCTGTGTCAACTGAACTGTCCAGGGCACTCCTCAAACTCAATGGTCTGACCTCAGGAGTTGCACCAGGGTCTAAAATGGAACTTACAGGTTCTATGACACAACTAAAAGGATTTCTCCAGTTGAATTTTATGTCAGGGTGTTATCTTGGTAAATATTAGAGGGAGAATGATACCATGCATATTATAAGACATGTTCATCACATGATGCGCATGACACCACAGCTGAGGCTATTCTCCTATGATTAACCGATATCTCCATATGGTCATGTTACCCTTGCATGTGCACAGCTAGGTTCAAGTGGTCAACTTTCCTGTATTCCTACAAATAAAAGGGCTGCCTTATCTCGTAGCATCTTTTTAGGACAATTCTAGAGAAATGGAGCACAACAATGACTTTGGAATTCTCGAAGATTTTCTCCATTATTGCCACTCTGTCTCTCTCTCATACACACATACACACAAATATGCTTATATTGCATTCTATCTCATCCTTGCTTTTCATCCTAATCACTCTCCTAAAACCTCCATTATCTGATACCTCCATATCCAATATCCATTACAGACCCAAAAACACACATTTTTAGTTACTAGGGTGGTTTGCTGTAGCCATCTTGTGGGGGGCACTCAAAATAATAGTTGCTTGCAGCAATAAAATTGTGCTACTACTAGTGCTTCGAGCCGTATTGTCAATGATGGACCAAATGGCCCTTCCATTCATCAACTAAAATCTCACAACTTAGCAGTTAGTTCAACACCCAATTTAGCAATCAACTTGAGAACATGGGCAAAATCACACTCGTTTCACAAACAATGTATGCCACGAACCATAGTGTCCTAGTGCCCCCACCCTACCCTACTGCACACCAAACTCGTCCTACAATAATTTTGCATCATAGCTAGGGGAGAGAGTATTTTGTAGTTTTTCAACAATAGTACTAGCATATAGAATAATATTTACAGATTAGCTTCTGAATCAACTAGTGGCCTATGCAATAATTTATACTTATTCTCATAAACCATACGGAAAAACCAGTTCTTGAACATAAAATTTACATGTTCATTCTCAACATTGCAGTAATATTCTCTGAAATATAGTCCAAAATTACTCATCTTTGTGTCAAGCATATCACCCAAAATAATCTCTACCAAAGTTCCCATTTTTTCATCAACATTTATACAGGGTACCTTTCTCTAGTTAATTTAAATTCTCAAATTATTCTTTTAAAATTCTAAAACAAGCCAACATTCATTTATTCTCCAATCCCTTGATTCCTACTTCTGAAATCATAATTCAGAGATTAACAAACTGATTCAAGTTTAACTAATAATTTCTAATTCCTATATCAAATTATTGCCAAAACTCAAACCAATTTCATCACTAATACACTCTGTAACAAGCGAACAAGGTAATTTCAGACCCAAAATTGTAGAATTTAAAATTCTAAACTAGCATTCGATTTTCAACACTTTGCCACTATATTCTACCCTCAATTTCATATTTTTAAAACTTTCAAACTAATCCCAGTATTTACCCAATTAATTCTTGCATTCTGATATTTTATGCCAAACAATTGCAGAACCCATACAACAAATTTGTCACCACGATTTTGAACTTTGAAGTACAATACACCCAAGCATGTGGAACATGCTTAGGATTCAAAACAGAAAGCCCCTTCTATAAGATTCTAAAAGACATCAATTGACTTTTATTTGGGGGAGGGGAGGGGGTTAGCAATAGTACTCATGATCTAGTGATTTCAAAGATCTTAATTGGCCAAATACAATGGCAATATCAGATAGCCCAAAATTATCTGGCATTCTAATTCTATGATGAGTTTATTTAACCAGTGTTCATTTGATCTAATGGTTGTTGGATCCTTTGCATTTGGATGCAATTGAGAAAAAGATTGCTAAAAAATTCCAAAATAGTTGCATATAAAAACGATTGTATAGTGAAAAAAAAAAAAATGGTAATAAAATTTAAACCAAAAAGAGAAAGAACATTTCTATCAAAGTCACACCATATATGCTGAAAATCAAAATGAAAATGATGCTTTAGAGCCGCAACAACTAAAGCACATGGAACAAAAGGTCTAAAAACCATACCAGTCATGATAGATGCCAATCAGTCCTCGCTCATATACAACACCCAGAGTGTTTTTCTCAGCTATTGTGGGCACAACATTCATAACCCAAAGTTTAGGAGACTCGAGTGCTGCAGCAAATCCTCCTAATTCGGCATTCATATCCATAATGTTGCGATACCTTCCTGAGTCAATAATTTCAATAATTTTTCTATAAGCATTTACATGCTTCTTCCATGTTTTGTTGTCCTCCAGGTATGCCTCAATAGAGACTCCCGGAACAGATCCACTAGCAATCCTGGGAGGGACAGCATATAGCCTGTCAGGAAACACCTTCAGTTCTCCGCCAGGAACTCTTTTAGCATCAGGATATGGAGTTACGCATCCTTCCATTTTTTTGTACCTAATAATCACCAAAAAAAGGCACAGAAAATTAGACATGCAACATTCTTTTCCAATTTATATCAGGTACTAAGCAACTAACTCAAACCAGAAGTGCAAAAAACAAGCATACAAGGGCCAAACTGGGGTTTATCATTTGTCAAAAATGGAATGAATCTGGTCAAAGGCACAGCATTAGAAATATAAATCATTATAAGTTCATATAAAATATCAAGTAAAGAGCCGTACCAGACAACATCTGCATCTGCAGGTTTGCATAATGTAGCTTCAAAATTTTCTTGTGTAGCATGACATGCATCGGAATTTTTACTCTTCTGCCATACAGCAATTTCACCCCTCTCAGACTTCTTTTCCCAGCAAAGAAGTTTCGCAATCTCTTCAATCTTTCTCTGTTCTTCCTGGAGTTCCTCCTTGGGACGCTGCCATGCTTGGTGGTTATTCTTCCAATTTATTGGAGGACCTGCAAGCACCCAGTAGCCGCCAGGTCTAAGAACTCTATCAACTTCCTTCATGTACATCCCATCTGCAGAGAAAAATCCAAAAATACAATCACACAAACTGATGCGACAACAATAGAAAATACCAAGACATTAAATCAAAAAGAAAAAGGGTAGGCTAAGTCACGAAGGTAAACGTCTAAAATATGGAAATAAGAATAGAACCATATTCTATTAAAGGTGGCATTCCCCACACTCACAGACACAAAATTTATTGTAATATGTTATTCTCACCATTAGCTCCCCATGAAATTAAGCAACGAGAACAATGAGCCATGTCAAAAGCCCTTGAAGGATATGGCATCTTTATTGTTCCTAGGACCCCAATAACAGCAGGTACACCCCTTTCAAGAGCAAACTGAACTTGTGCTTCATGTGAATCCCTTGGTGCAAATGACATAGCTATAACATTTCTCTTCCAAAGGTACGCACCCCAGCTAGCAACCTACAGAAAATGACACATCATTAAGAGTATTAATCATATGGATTACCCAGAAAAGAAAAGAAAAAAAAAAGTGCCAATTCAATCTGTCAATAGACGAGTTGAACGTGAGGTGGAGAAGATTATAAAATTAGAGAGAAATTTAAAGAGCTCAACATACCCCACAACCAGTGTCCAGGGCAGTTCTGACAGTCCCATTTTGAATTGGTATTACAGAAGCAAGTTGATCAATATATGCATCTGCCCCTTGAGGAAACTGTGTTCCTCCACCTGGGAACCTAAATACGTTACCCTCATATTGAATCCAATTCTGAATAGCCTTCTCAACTGTCAAGCTCTTATATGGTGCATTGGCAAAGGGTACATAATCACGACTCTTTGGCCATCGGAACGGGGTTACATATCCTTTGGGCGCTGGAATAAGGCAATGTAACTTCTCGTCCTCAGGAGCACAATGCCTCTCTCGGTAAATCATATTCTCCCTCGGGAAGGTCATCGCACGGCTTTGGTCTTGGCAGGGCGTGTAATCAGTATAACGAGGGTGGCATGGCTCAAACACTTTAGCTCTTGATTCGGAATCATCAATAACACCGGCTTCACCATTGTGATGGGTATCAAAATTCAGATTTGGAAGGACATTACAATCTGCCCCAGCCTTTGTCATCTCCAGGGCTATACTGTCACCCTTCCCAAACCCGCTTCTTTGCCATGTTCCTAGTAAATAGAAGAAAATGCACAAGCCAGCTACTATAAGGATATATACTGAACTCCTCGTCCTACTATCAGCGGAGTTTATTTTCGATGCCATACCACACCTGAAATAATTTTCATAGTAAAGTTTAATAAATACACAAAGTAAAAGCAAAAGTGAAATGTGAGGCATGCATGTGCAGAACTGTTGTGTGCCTGTGTGTTAGCAACTTAGCACGTAAGCTTAATGTGTCTTCCCACAACATAAAATGAAAGAATCGAACAAAAAACGGATAAAGCATTGAGCAGTTAGGTCGTCTTTCTTTCATTCACCATCCAGCTTGTGAAACCAATTACTAAACTAAAGAACCGGGAAACACACAATGATGATTATGCATATGAAAGTCCTAGGATGCCATGTATTGTACCCAATTACCACTCAAAATGTGAAAAATTAATAACACAAATATAACCCGCTTGAACATGAGATATGGCATGTCTTCTAACATTTAAAGAAACCAAAAATTCAACTACAGCCCATTAAACATGAAACCAGTAAAAGCATTACCAGAACCGCTGAAATATGAATCAAAACTCGGCCCTTTTTGAATGACACATGCATGGTAAAATTTACCACTAAATTACCAAATATATTTGCTTCAAAAATAAGACTATATATATATATATAGGTACGCAAGTGTAATCCAATTTCACTAGTGAAACAATGAAACCGGCTACTAGAAAGCAAACAACGGTTTCAAAAAGCATTTTGAGTTGCGAATGCATGAGTGTATAGCAGCATATCGAACTTCGAAAAAGAATGAACTGGAAACAGCTAATGTAAGCTCGAAATACCCAAACTGAAAATCAAACTGCAAGCATGATCGAATCAATCGACTGAAACATCCAATCACCACCCAACCAGAAGAACACACTACATATATATAGATTCAACAAAGAAAAACTCCGAATTTCATACAAAAATTGCAGAGAAGTTTGCAAATCAAAGTACAATTAGCAAAAAAGATCATATCAAAAAGCAAAAATCAGTGAAAACAAAAAAAGGGTTCAAAATTTCGTACCTAACGCATCAAAACACTGATTGATGGTCTTGAAACTGTGCTTTGACTCTTCTCCGAAAGCGACTAGTAATGGTGGAACAGGGCAAATAACAGCATAGACTCTCAATTGCTTGTAATGGAGCACTTAAAGCTAAAACCCTGACTTTTGTTAATCGAACACAGTCAACAGACGCGTCTCTCTCTAACTTTCTCTCTCTTTAAACGTAGAATATTAATTTTGGGCGACTCCGCTAGGTGCGGAGGTAAAATAGGAAAGAATGGACTTCTTTGATAGGCAGAGATTATATAAGAAAAGAGAATGAGAGAAAATATAAAAAAACAAAGACAACTTTGTTTATTCGGGAAAGAAAGAAGAATGGAAAAAATTCATCCTCCAATAAATGAAAAAAATAATAATAATAATAAAATAAAATAAATAGACTATTATAGAAATTTTAAATTATATTACTTTATTATTTCTATAAATTATAATATTATAAATATTATTCTTTCTGTTTCAAATTAAATGTCACTTTCACAGTTTTTAAATGTGACGTTTGATTTAGGATCGAGAGAGTATTGAATATAATGATAAAAATAATTATAAAAAAAACAATTATTCAACCGAATATTAAAAAAAACAAACACAATCCCTTCCGTAAAATGTCTCTCATTTATTCTTCCTCCTTCACAATTCCTAAAAGTAATTTTTACTTTGAAATAGAGAGAGTATTAAATATAATGATAAAAATAATTAAAAAAATTCTTTTTTTTATTCAAAAGAACCAAAAAAACTAAAAACACACAATTTCCTTCATAAGATGTCTCTCATTTATTCCTCCTATTTCTTCCATCCAAAATTTTTTTTTCTACCAGCATAATAATTATCAAAAGTTGGAAAAAAAGCATAATAATTTGCTACGGGAAACAGGTGTAGCAATTTTTTGTTTTTTTCGAAGAAACAAAGTTAGGCTGAGGATGCTTTTCGGTGATCCGCCTTCAGAGTCGTCAGATGCAATGACTAGGAGACCAGTCTTGCAATCGAACGATACAAATTCAGTGTCTCGTGATAGTGAAAGGTGTGACCCGATCGGATCCAAATAGGGTCCATGTAATGTCTCGTGTGATAGGAACGTGCGACCCGGTCGATCGAAGTAGGCCCATGCAACATTAAAACATGGGAAAGCACTTGTACACGCCAATGAAGATTGAAGGGTTCGGATATGGGTCGGCTAGTAAAATTAATATGGGTCACATTCATGCCAGATATGGGACCCACGTCTATGTACTATGTAGGCCCATTATTTTTGTTTGCTTCCCTCACCATTAATTTCATTACATAAAAGAACGACATTGGCTTGATTTTTACTTTTCTTCTTAATAAATACTTTATATATATATATATATTTTAAAAGGAGAAACCATTATTAGGTTTTTTGGAGTCATGTGATTCGGGATAAATTTCAAACACCACTAACTCAAATAATAATTCGGAGATTAAATAATTTTAGCAAGTTGACACGATGATTTTATTTATATAAAATTTAAATTTCGATAATTTAATTCAAAAGATGAGAATAAATTTATTCGAGTGTAATATATGGTGTTTGCATTAATTTAATTTTTTTTTTCTCGATTGAGTATTAGGAAATAAAGAATAAAAAAAGGTTAAAGACATGATTATGATCCCGCCATAGCCATGGCACTATAATGATTAGAGTTTAGGTTAAAATTTAGAGATTAACATTTTGTGTCCCTACACATCTACTTCATTTATTTTTTAACAACAAATAGCTAGCACAATTACCCTTCAAAGTCAAATATAAGAGAGTATAAAGTTAATTGTAATAGCATCTTTTGAGATGCTTGCGGAGTTTGACGAGAAATTTTAAAGAACAATTATAGGTCCCAAAAAAAAAAATCTTAGGGAAAAAAGAGGTTCATAATTTTTTTTTTTTCTTCTTAATTTTAGTTCAAATTCAACAAAATACGTGAGGCTATATTCGGCTTTATGGAACTGAAATTGGTGTAACTATATATTTTTTTTTTTCAATTTCATGCCTAACAAAATGAATTTCGCAACACGTATTTAAGAAAAAGAAAAAAAAACAATATGATCAGGTTAAATAATAAGGTGGTAGGAATTATTTAAAAGTCATGATAAAATATCTTTATATTTTTGTTTATTATAGTATTTACTAATATAGCACAATATGAAAAAACAATTGCAAAATATTTATATATATCTTCGAGCATTTTTGGTCATGCTCCACATAATTTTTCTTTTTCTTTTTGTTTTTGTTTTTCTTTTTCCTCTCTCCCTTTTTCACATGCTCCACTTAGTTCTAGGACTAGAAATTGAAAATCTAGGAAGATAGGAGAAGTCGAAGAGGTATTTATAGGAAAAAGTTTTTTATTTTTATTTTAATTATCAAATTATAAATGATAATCAAATTATCATTTATTTCTCATTTAGTAAGTAAATATATATCTCTCTATTTGATTTGGTAATTAAAAAAAATATGTTCATTTATCATTGATTTACATCAACCATTAAAATAATGTAAGGTGGATGACTTAAGTATTATCAACTTTTGGAATGGTGATGCACCAACCTGGTCTAGTCAAAACTCAAAAGTCAGTTAAATGCAAAATTATTGAAGGCAAGACCAAAAACTCACGCATTTATTTGTTTGAACTTGAAGACCATTGCATTTGTAGTTATATAGATTATTGCTAATAAATAAATAAATAAAAAGTCAATTAAATGCAAAATTATTGAAGGTAAGAAGTAACACCAAATCGTTTACTTTTGTTGGAATTTGAGGAGCATTGTCTTTGTAGTTGTATAGATTATTAATTATATTTTTCATACATAAAGAATTAAAATTATTATATCTAGCCATTCACTGCAATTTATCAAACTTAAAAATTTTCTTATAAATTTGTTTTGTTCAAGTTTGGTCAAAAGCATGATAGTCAACTTATACATAATTTCTAAATTGTTTGGCCCAAAAAAAAAAAAAAAGTGACAGGAAATCTGAAAGGGTAATTGTGTCATTTAAAAAATAATTATTATTTAATTATAAAATTAATGTTAATATTATTATTTTTTTTAAATTAGAGTACAAATGTAAAAATAATAATAAAATAATTTTTTTAAAAAAAATAAAGTGGCCTCCCAAAACAAAACCAAATTGTGAAATTTCCCAAGGACTTGGGCTTAAAGTTTATGTGATAAATTGTAATGCAACACAAACCTCTGGGGTATTTTTGTGATAAATTGTAATGCAACACAAACCTCTGGGGTATTTTTGTAATTTCACATAAATTACCATAAATCCCCATCACGAGATTTCGGCTTAAATCAACAAAGCCACTCACAAGTTCCGCCCCACATCCTTGGTTCTGACAGTAGGTTAGCATGTTTCTTAATATAAACTAAAAGACCTTTTACTTCAAAACCGATGTGGGATCATGTATCTAATACTATAAGCGCAAATAGGTTTTGAATGCGGCCCTTATAAGAACACCAACAATAGATTGTTCACTGGTGAAATAGAAAGCCTAAATTATTCCAGAGTTGCCACATGTGCAACCAACGGTGGCGGACATCCAACCTAGTGTGGCTTCATCCCAGCTGTCGGCAGAAATCTAACCTGCTTCATCCCCTTATCATCGAGCATCCCAGAAGATATGGAGCAGACCTATTGTGGGTGTCTATATAACTACTAGTCTTCTCAACTAATTTGGTTCATTTTGACCAATGCGCCATCATGGGTTTTTCCTAGTCTATATAACTACTAGTCTTCTCAGCTTTAGGATGGCTAGTAGTGGGCCATGCTCACGTGCTTATTTCAAACTATAGTAGAGTAAGTAGAACGATGCCATCATTATACACACCTTTCTCTACTTGACCCCGAATCCCATTATTTTAAGCAAAATCTTCGAGAAACCTCCAGTTGACATGGTCGCTGCTCTGTTGGGTTTTATTACTTGTAAGTACTTTTCTGACTACGTGTGTGGTTGGGGGTTCAGCACAACGTTTCACTTTTTGCTCCTAAAGATCTTAATCTTATTGAAGATGTGCGTGGTTGGATTTTCCATTGGTGTCAATTGTTCTTAATTGAGTTTTTTTTCTATTTATTTGCAAATACATTATACTGAGCTTAAAATTCAGAAGAGCCTCTTTTGGCTACCATGCTTCAACTCTACTACAACATGCAACTTTCTTGGAGACCAGGTATGTTTTTATCATTCTTTTGGCTACTGGACTTTCACCATGCTTCAACTCTCTTCTTTTTCCATTTTAATCTCATTCACAAACTACATAAACACCCATACCCCCGTTTGCCTCCTTCACACCTTCTTCTACTGCTTATTCTTGTTATTGTTCTTGTTCTTCCCTCCCTGCTCTACATCTTCTTCTTCTTTTAGTAATCAGTATGGACCACCTAACACA
Source organism: Cornus florida (assembly GCF_030987335.1). NCBI lineage: Eukaryota > Viridiplantae > Streptophyta > Magnoliopsida > Cornales > Cornaceae > Cornus > Cornus florida. The sequence continues at coordinate 23,079,975 of NW_026775573.1, forward strand.
ACCACAATGTACTAGAGACCAGGTCATTAAAGAAATCAAAATCAAAGAATATTTGTTTCTATTGTGGCTTGGCCATGTTTCTTCATTGATTGTCGTATGTTGTTTGTCATACGGCCTTAGGGTGAACAGGTGTTTGGTCGTTATCCCAAAGGATAAAGGAAGTTCCAGATTCGAATCACCCACGCCCAACCAAGAAAAGAGTGTGAAGATTTTATCTCTATTTGTGCTATGTGTTGTTTATTTCTTCTATTTCAGGGACCTCTGAGAGCATTTTGGATATATATACATGCTCTCCCTGAAATGGTAAGATATTGTATTTGTCAACTTTCACCTTCCTATTTGCCTACGTGTTGGTGATGGCTGATAGCCAACCTTTCTGGTTTATTTTTGTCACGGGCCTGACACTCCACCTTTTAGTATCATTAAAAGTTATCATGCCCCAATAAAACATTGGGTTTACTAAAGAAGTGTATGCTGTCGTTGAAACCATGATATTCAACTATCTCATAAAATATGAGCTCAATGCTATTTTTAGTATGTATATTTGTTTGTGTGATTGGGACCATCGCCAAGGTAATGTTTATTATTGATTTTTAATTTTCCTTTTTTCTTCTTTTCTTTATCTTTGTTTTTTTGTGATTAATTATGTACATTATAGTTCACAAGAAGAGTAAATTACGCCCACTATCGATTCTTTGCAGATAGACTTGTATTTATATAAGTCATTGCAGATAGAATTGCATTAGCGCAAATTGGTTTTGGATGCGGCCCTTATAAGAACACTAACAATAGGTTGTTCACTGATGAAATGGAAGCCTGAATTATTTCAGAGTTTCCACTTGTGTAACCAACGGCGGCAGAGATCCAACCTAGTGTAGCTTCATCCCAGTTGTCGGCAGAGATCTAACCCGCTTCATTCCTTTATCATCCAGCATCCCAAAAGATGTGGAGTAGACCTGTTGTGGGTGTCTATATAACTACTAGTCTTCTCAACTAATTTGGTTCACTTTGATCAATGCGTCATCATGGGTTTTTCCTAGTCTATATAACTATTAGTCTTCTCAGCTTTAGGATGGCTGGTAGTGGGCCATGCTTACGTACTTATTTTAAACTATAGTAGAGAGTAAGTGGAACGATGCCATCATTATACACACCTTTCTCTACTTGACACCGAATCCCATTCTTTTAAGCAAAATCTTCCAGAAACCTCCAGTTGACATGGTCGCTGTTCTGTTTTATTCGTCATTACAAATAGTCTAATTATATATTTATATGTACTAGAAATATGCACGTACATTGCACGTGCATGAAATTATCAGTCCCTAGGTTTTATTACTTTTAAATACTTTTCTGACCACGTGTGTGGTTGGGGGTTCAGCACGACATTTCATTCCCATGCTCCCAAAGATCTTAATCTTCTTGGAGCTGTGCGTGGTTGGATTTTTCATTGGTGTCAATTGTTCCTGACTGAGTTTTTTTCCATTTATTTGCAAATACATCATTCTGAGCTTAAAATTCAAAAGAGCTTTTTTTGGCTACTATGCTTCGCCTCTGCTACAGCGTGCAGGTTTCTTGGAGACCAAGTATGTTCTTATCATTCTTTTGGCTACTGGACTTTCATCATGCTTCAACTCTCTTCTTTTTCTATTTTAATCTCATTCACAAAGTACATAAACACCCATACCCCATTTTGCCTCCCCTACCCTTTCTTCTGCTGCTTGTTCTTGTTCTTGTTCTTCTTCCCTCCCTGCTCCACATCTTCTTCTTCTTCTAGTAATCAATATGGACCACCCAACACAACCACAACGTACTAGAGACCAGGTCATTAAAGAAATCAAAATCAAAGAATATTTGTACCTATTGTGCCTTGGCCTTTATGTTTCTTCATTTATTATCGTATGTTCCTTATCATACGGCCTTACGGTGAATAGGTATTTGGTTCTTGTCCCAAAGGACAAGGGAAGTCCCAAATTCAAACCACCCATGCCCAACCAAGAAAAGAGTATGAATATTGTTTCTATCTCTATTTGTGCTATATGTTGTTTATTTCTTCTATTTCAGGGATCTCTGAGACCATTTTGGATGTATTATACATGCTCTCCCAAAAATGGTAAAATATTATATTGGTCTAACTTTCACCTTCCTATTTGCCTACGTGCTAATAGCTGATAGCTAACCTTTCTAGTTCATTTTTGTCATGGGCCTAACACTGCACATTTTGTTAGCATTAAAAGTTATCATGCCCCAAGAAAACATTGGGTTTACAGACGAAGAGTATGCTTTTGTTGGAACTATGATATTCAACTATCTCATAAATTATGATGGCTGGTGGTGGGCCTTGCTCTCGTGCTTATTTTAAACTATAGTAGAGTAAGTGGAACGATGCCATCATTATATACACCTTTCTCTACTAGACCCCGAATCCCAATCATTTAAGTAAAATCTTCCGGAAACCTCCAGTTGACATGGTCGTTGCTCTATTCTATTCATCATTACAAATAGTCTAATTATATATTTATATGTACTAGGAATATACATATGCATTGCGCATGCATGAAATTATCAGCCCCTGGGTTTTATTACTTTTAAGTACTTTTTTTACTACGTGTGTGGTTGGGCTCCAGCACGACGTTTCACTCTCTGCTCCCAAAGATCGTAATCTTCTTGGAGCTGTGCGTGGTTGGATTTTCCATTGGTGTCAGTTGTTTTTAACTGAGTTTTTTTTCAATTATTTGCAAATATATCATACTAAGCCTAAAATTCAAAAAAGCGTATTTTGGCTACCATGTTTCACCTCTGCTACAGCGTGCAGGTTTCTTGGAGACCAGCTATGTTCTTATCATTCTTTTGGCTACTGGACTCTCACCATGCTTCAACTCTCTTCTTTTTCCATTTTAATCTCATTCACAAACTACATAAACACCCATACCTCCATTTGCCTCCTCTAACCCTTCTTCAGCTGCTTATTCTTGTTCTTATTCTTGTTCTTATTCTTCTTCTTCCCTCCCTGCTCCACATCTTCTTCTTTTTCTAGTAATTAATATGGACCACCCAATATAACCATAACGTACCAGAGACAAGGTCATTAAAGAAATCAAAATCAAAGAATATTTATACATTTTGTGGCTTTGCCTTTATATTTCTTCATTGATTGTCGTATGTTCCTTATTATACGACCTTAGGGTGAATAGGTATTTAGTTATTGTCCCAAAGGACAAGGGAAGTTCCAAATTCGAACCTCCCACGCCCAACCAAGAAAAGAGTATGAAGATTGTTTCTATCTCTATTTGTGTTATATGTTATTTATTTCTTCTATTTCAGGGATCTCTGAGAGCATTTTAAATGTATATACATGTTCTCCCTGAAATGGTAAGATATTATATTGGTCTAACTTTCACCTTCCTATTTGCCTACGTGCTGGTGATGACTGATAGCCAACATTTCTAGTTCATTTTTGTCATGCACTCCACCTTTCGATAGCAATAAAAGTTCTCATGCCCCAAGAAAACATTGGGTTTACGGAAGAAATGTAAGCTGCTGTTGAAACCATGATATTCAACTATCTCATAAATTATGATGGCTGGAGGTAGGCCATGCTCACGTGCTAATATCAATCTATAGTAGAGTAAGTGGAACGATGCCATCATTATACACATCTTTCTCTACTTGACCCCAATCCCATTCTTTTAAGCAAAATCTTCCAGAAACCTCCAGTTGACATGGTCGATGCTCTGTTCTATTCGTCATTACAAATAGTCTAATTATATACTTATATGTTTTAGAAATATGCATGTGCATGAAATTATCAGTCCTTATGTTTTATTACTTTTGAGTACTTTTTTTACTACGATTGTGGTTAGGGGTTCAGCATGACGTTTCACTCTCTGCTCCCAAAGATCTTAATCTTCTTAGAGCTGTGCGTGGTTAGATTTTTCATTGGTGTCAGTTGTTCTTCACTGAGTTTTTTTCCATTTATTTGCAAATACATTTACTGAGCTTAAAATTTAGAAGAACTTCTTTTGGCAACCATGTTTTGCCTCTCCTACAGCTTGCAGGTTTCTTGGAGACCAGGTATATTCTTATCATTCTTTTGGCTACTGGACCTCACTATGCTTCAACTCTCTTCTTTTTCTATTTTATTCTCATCCACAAACTAAGTAAACACCCATACCCCATTTTGCCTCCTCCACCCCTTCTTCTGCTGCTTGTTCTTGTTCTTGTTGTTGTTCTTCTTCTTCCCTCCCTGGTCCACATCTTTTTCTTCTTCTAGTAATCAATATGGACTACCCAACACAACAATAACATACTAGAGACCAGGTCAGTAAAGAAATCAAAATCAAAGAATATTTGTACCTATTGTGTGGCTTAGCCTTTATGTTTCTTCATTAATTGTCGGATGTTTCTTGTCATACGGCCTTAGGGTGAATAGGTATTTGATTATTGTCCTAAAGGACAAGGGAAGTTTCAAATTCGAACCACCCACGGCCAACAAAGAAAGAGGATGAAGATTGCTTCTATCTCTATTTGTGCAATATGGTGTTTATTGATGAGCACTGAAAAATGCGCATTTAAACCCGTTAAGCTTAAGCATTCTAGTACCTTTATCTATCTTACTTTGCTGTTTTAGACTTATTACGTGTTATTTATATTTTCAGGCACTAATCCCAAAATTGAGCTAACTCAGCCAAATAAGAGCTTAATTGAAGCAATCCTGAGACAAACCAAATGAGGGAGCAAAGTGGAAAAAGAAATGAGCAAAAAGGAATCAAAGTTGTGCAGCTGAAAAGTTCGATCGATCCAACTTAGAGTTTGATCGATCGAACATCTATAATCGATCACAGTACTTCTCGATAGATCCAACATTGGCCTTTGTTGAAATTCCAAGTTCGATCGATCGAACATCACCTTCGATCGATCGAACCCTATTTTGTCCTATTCAAATGATTGATCTTATCCACAGCTGTACGCCTACCAACCACTTTTGTCCTTTTCCCCATAAATATCTTCGAAATATCTCAACCTTGTCCTTATCCGGAGGAGTCAGACCACTTCGATCGATCCAAGATTCAGTTCGATCAATCGAACCCATTTTCGATCGATCCAAGTTAAGGTTCGATCGATCGAACTTCCTCCAGCGAGAAAAAGTTAAAGTCCAGCTCATTTATTCCGTCCTTCATCCAATCATTGGAGAATATGCCTTGCACGACCACAGCTCATCATGGGGTGTATTTGACCTACCTATATAAGGAATATGATACACTTTTTGAGAGAGGCTCTTGTCACACATTGAAAATTATCTTGGAGGCTATTCTTGGAGAGGAAGAAGGGAGGAAGCTAGAGCAACCTTTGGAGGAGACCTTCATCATCAAAGAGCAGATTTTCACCATGGATTTAGCCCTTGAGGGTTGGAGCTTTATCATCATGAGTGGCTAGACATCCTCTTGGGGCTAGAGTTGGCCCTAAACATGCTTTCTTTACCTAATCTTGTGTAATTTTGAGGGATTTGTGTTGTAATGCATATTTTGATTCTTGAACTTATGAAGATCTTGATTATTCATTGAGTTCTATGGATTAATGCTTCTAATTGATTATTTTCTCTATCTATACGTCTATGTATGCTAGAGTAGATGCTCACCTCTAGATTTAATGTTATTGATGCATGTCTATGTGTATTAATGCCTTTAATCTTGAGATTGCCAAAATATGAAGTTCTTAATGTAATGCTCTTGTTATGTCTCTAGATGGTTCATACTTATTCCTTGATGGATTGTGCTTCTCTTTTAAGTAGTGTAGTGTTAGTTGGGGAAACAATTCATGCTTGTTCTTTGATGCTCCATGCTTTTGAATGTAAGAAGCATATGCTCTAATATTGTGGTGTAATGAAATTTTGAGATTAATGAAGGATTAATGACTAGTTATGATATGTTGTATCTTTTACATGTGTTTAGACAATTTATTCCTCTCCCAATAGATATTTTGTACCTCTCACATGATGTTTAGATAATGCATGTTTAACTAAGTCATCCTTATGGATTGCTTAGACTATGAGCTTAATGAAAGGTTCAATGACTTGAATTGTTATTTTGTTATCTTCACATGATGTTTAGACAATATATTCCTCTACCAATAGATGTATTATGGCCTCACACATGTTGATTGAGACAATTTGCACTTGTTGAGTCACCCTTACCAATTGAATGTCTTTTACACACACAACATTATTGCAACACATTCATTTCCCTCATTAGTCACTTGATTATGGTTTGGAATAGTATTGTTTGGTGGTGATCTCTACACCCCAAGACCTTTCCTTCTTACTTACTCTTTATCTTATTGCATTGCTTTATTATAGTTTAGCTCATTTAGTATAATCAACCAATCAATCAACAATTGTGTGATCATTCGACCTACTAACCCTAATTATCATAGTTTCACAATTCGATACACCATCTAATCCCTTGGGACGATCCTTACTCGCCCTATCTATATTTTATATAGAGAAAGGTAGTTGTGGCTTTCTATAAATGTAAAACTTGGCCACCTCCTAAATTCTCACACAACTTTCAAGCTTTGTTGGTTGTGGTGACTCCATCAAGGAAACCAACAACAAGTTTTTGGCGCCGTTGCCGGGGATTTTAAATTGGCAACGTCGAATTGTGAAATTCAATTAGGATTAGTACTCTTTTGATCGTGTCTTTACTTTCTTTTTATTTTCTGTTTTTGATTACTTATTAAGTTTGTTCTTCATTAACAAGGTGCATTGAGCAAGGAGCTAGCAAAGAACTTCAAAGCTAAGGAGCAAAGCAAGCAAAAAGGAAAAAAAAAAATGATAAAAATGAAGAGTTTTTGCTAAGCTAAGCTTTTAAATTTGGAGTTGAAGTGCTAAAGGACCATTGTGAGACCTTCTTACTCAATCTCTTTAGTTAAATCGGGGGCCCACGTGGTGGCATTGCATATCATTGAAAGCATGGGAGTATGGGAATTATTGTATATGGAGGAAGTTGTTGATATTTGACTTGTTGTGGAGGAGAAGTGTTTGTTTGATTGCTTTGTTGTGATTTGTAGTCTTTACTTGATCATTCACTCTAGACATTCACATGGAAAACCTAGAGGGTAATCTTGGCTACCTAGACCCGCATTTCATGCAAAACCTCCCTCCCGATCAATACGGTCTTGAAGCTCAAGCTCCAATGCCTCCAATGGTACTTCGTGACTATTATGATCTCCATGCATACCATGCACCTTCTTGTATCATGCTGCCTAATTTCGAGACAAATCAATATGAAATCAAGCCCGAAACTATTCAATTGTGTCCACTTTTCTTTGGTCAAAATGATGAGGAGCCTTATAAGCATCTAAATGAATTCTTTGAAATATGTTCCACCATTAGATACATGAATGTTCCGGAGGAAGTGATTAGACTACTCCTTTTCCCTTTCACACTCAAAAGCAAGGCAAAGCATTGGTTCAATACTTTGGAAGCAAATTCTATAACTTCTTGGATGCAAATGCAAAATGAATTTTTAAAAAAGTTTTATCCCATGAGTTTGACCAATGCTATGCGTACTTCAATTAGAACTTTTTCGCAAAAAGAAGGGGAGTTATTACATGAGGCTTGGGAAAGATTGAATGACTTGCTACGGAAATGCCCATATCATGGCATTCCAAAATGGCAAGTGGTTCAATCCTTCTATGTGAGCCTATCCGACATTCATAAAGACATTGTTGATACATCATGTGGAGGTCATATTTTGGGAAACATGAGGATGACATTTGGCAACTCTTTGAAAAGATGAGCGAAAACTCTTTACAAAAATTTTATACTTCTCAAATTGACCATGAAAGAAAAGAGAAGAGGAAAAATTCTCAAGTTTGTCAAATAGAGAGTTCAATGGGAATTGTAGCCGAGATTAAAACTCTTTCTCAAAAGTTTGACCAATTCTTGTTAAATCAAAAACCGGCTAACAATTCATATCCTCATAATCATACCTCTCAAATGTATGAGCCTTGTATGACATGTTCAAGTGTTTTGCACACTACTTTTGATTGTCCCCACGAACATGCTTATAATGAACACTATGAACAAGTCAATGCTACATTTGCTTATCCCTATTCCAATGCTTATGTTCCAAGGTGGAATGAACATCCAAATTCTTTTCAAGCTCAGAATTTTCAAAACAAGTACATTCCACCTCACAAGAGAAATGAAAGTTTTCAAGGGTTCACTCCTTCATATCATCAAAGAATGAATAATTCTTCACATCCTCAAATGTATGAATTCCAAACGGAGCATCATTCTCCTCATGCAATTCATAATAATTCTACATTTGAAGATAAGGTTTTAATGGCTTTGGATAGCCTAGAGAAGAACACAAATTTGTTGCATTCACACTCTCAATCTATATCAAAGCTAGAGTCCCAAATCGGGATCATAGCTAATGCATTGAATGCAAGGGAAGTGGGTAAGTTACCTAGTCAACCCGAGAGGAACCCAAAAGCTCAATTTTGTGTGGAGGCAAACTCTACATCGGAGAATGCCTCACAAGTTCAAACACAAGCAATCACTACTTTGAGAAGTGGTAAGTAAGTTGACAATAAGGTTGAGTTGCCAAAGGAGGATAGTGAATCGGTGCAACCAAATGTTGTCACTCATCAAAATTCCAATTCCATACCTATCTCTTTGGATGAGAATGTTCCAAATCGGAATACTCAATCTTCATCATCTTCTCAAGTGCTAAAATGTCATGAGCCAAAAGCTCATTTCCCTTATGCTTTGAGAGAAACCTCACCTCAAGAGAGGCAAGATGGGAAAATACTTGACATGATGGATGTTTTCAAGCAAGTGAACATAAATCTTCCCCTCTTAGATGCAATTAGGCAAATGCCGTCTTATGCCAAATTCTTGAAAGATCTTTGCACACAAAAGAGGAGGAACAAAGGACAAGGTCCTAAGAAAGTGTTCATCACGGAGCAAATGAGCTCCATTCTTCAACAAAATACTCCACTCAAATGCAAAGACCCCGGTGCTCCAACCATTTCATGTGTAATTGGAAATCACGAGATCCGTAGAGCTCTTCTTGACGTAGGTTCAAGTGTTAACCTGATTCTTTATTCTGTGTATGTCCAATTGGGGTTAAATGAGTTAAAGCCAACCTCGGTGGTGCTTCAAATGGCCGATAGATCCGTCAAAACACCTAGGGGTATGGTTGAGGACATCCTTGTCAAAGTAGATAAATTCTACTTTCCGGTTGATTTTGTAGTGTTAGACACCGAACCGGTTGCTAATTCCACTACCCAAATCTCAATCATCTTGGGAAGACCATTCCTTGCCACCGCCAATGCCACTATCAATTGTAGGTCCGGAATCATGGATCTTTCTTTTGGCAACATGTTGGTCAAACTCAATGTTTTCAATGCAAGTCGACATCCCATAGATGAAGATGAGTGTTATGTTATTGATGTATTAGATGAGGTTGTTGAGGAATCAATTCCCACAATGATCATGAAAAAACTGCTTGAGGATGATCTCTCATCTCTTTTATCCGATGATCCTCTTGCCTCATGTTTTCTTGAAATGTATGAGAGTTGTGGGTTTGATAATGAAAATTCAATCAATGAAGTAAGCAATATAATGGAATCCGTAGCAAGTTTGAATTGTCCACCATGGAAAACTCCAATTGAGCCTCTTCCTTCACTTTCTAGTACTCCTTCGGTTCCATCTTTGGTATCTCCACCAACTTTTGAGCTAAAAACTTTGCCTTCTAATCTTAAGTATGCATTTCTAGGTCCTCACGACACTCTTCCGGTTATCATCTCTTCAAGCCTAGATGAGGACCAAGAAAATGCTCTACATAATGTACTTAAAGAAAACAAAGAAGCTATAGGATGGAGTGTGGCGGACCTTAAAGGAATTGATCCTTCCATTTGTATGCATCGTATACTCATGGAAGAGGATACAAAACCCTTTAGGGATGCCTAAAGGAGATTGAATCCTAACATGAAAGAGGTAGTTAAGAAAGAAGTAGTGAAGCTTTTGGATGCCGGAATCATCTACCCAATCTCCGATAGCAAATAGGTGAGTCCTACACAAGTAGTTCCCAAAAAGTCGGGAATTACCGTGGTTGAAAATGCTAAAGGTGAGGAAATCTCTAAGCGCACCGCCAACTCATGGCATGTGTGCATTAATTACAGAAAATTGAATGCCGCCACTAGAAAGGATCATTTCCCTTTACCCTTCATTGATCAAATCTTAGAGAGATTGGCGGGGCAACAATACTATTGCTTCCTAGATCGATATTCCGGTTACAACCAAGTGGCCCTTGACCCATTAGACCAAGAGAAAACCACTTTTACATGTCCATTTGGCACATTTGCTTATAGACGGATGCCTTTTGGTTTGTGCAATGCTCCTGCTACATTCCAAAGGTATATGATGTCTATCTTTTCGGATATGGTGGAAGAGTATCTTGAGGTCTTCATAGATGATTTTTCTGTTTTTGGGTCTTCCTTTGATGCTTGCCTCAAAAATTTGGACTTAGTGCTTAAAAGATGCCGTGAAACAAACCTTGTTCTTAGTTGGGAAAAGAGCCATTTCATGGTTCAAGAGGGAATTGTTTTGGGTCACGTCATATCTAGAAGAGGAATTGAGGTAGATAAGGTGAAAGTTGAACTCATCTCTGAACTACCCCCACCTTCAACGGTGAGGGAAGTTCGCTCTTTTCTAGGTCATGCCGGCTTCTATCGCCGCTTCATCAAGGATTTTAGCAAAATCGCTAGACCTTTGTGCAATCTTCTTGCCAAGGATACTCCTTTCGTCTTTGATCAAGCATGCCTAGACGCCTTTCATAAATTGCGCACTTCATTGTCATCTGCTCCTATCATGCAACCTCCTAATTGGTCTTTGCCCTTTGAAATTATGTGTGATGCTTTTGACTATGCCATGGGGGCAGTTTTGGGCCAACGAGTAGGTAAGCTCCCTTGTGCCATATACTATGCAAGCAAAACCTTCTCAGGAGCTCAATTGAATTACTCCACTACCGAGAAGGAATTACTTGCTGTAGTATATGCTCTTGATAAGTTCCGCTCTTATTTGCTAGGATCTAAGGTTGTTGTTTACTCTGATCATGCTGCATTGAGACATCTTTTAACAAAGAGGGAAACAAAACCTAGATTGATTAGATGGATTTTACTCCTCCAGGAATTCGATTTTGAAATCAAGGATAAAAAGGGCACCGAAAATGTGGTTGCTGATCATCTTTCCAGATTACAAATAGAGCCTTTCCCTAGTCCTCCAATTCATGATTCCTTCCCGGATGAACAACTTTTTCAAGTCTCAAATGGAATAATGCCTTGGTTCGCTAATATTGTGAATTATTTGGCAATAGGCAAGCTTCCAACCTCTTGGTCAAAGAACGACAAAAATCGTTTCTTTGCCAACATCCGAAATTACTATTGGGAAGACCCTGTTTTATACCGCTATTGTCCCGATCAAATTGTGAGAAGATGCATTCCGGAGAGTGAAATCCCAAGTGTCCTAGTGTTTTGCCACACACTTGCATGTGGTGGGCATTTTAGTGCAAAGAAAACCGCCCTAAAGGTTCTTCAAAGTGGGCTCTTTTGGCCCACTATTCATAGAGATGCCTACAACTTTTGCAAGTCGTGTGAGAGGTGTCAAAAGATGGGAACAATGTCTAAAAGAGATATGATGCCATTAACCAATATATTGGTTGTTGAAATTTTTGATATTTGGGGCATTGATTTCATGGGTTCATTTCCTATGTCATATGGTTATCAATACATTCTTCTTGCTGTTGATTATGTTTCTAAGTGGGTTGAGGCTTGTACTACCAAAACAAATGATCACTCCGTGGTCATTCAATTCAATAAATCCAATATCTTTGCTCGTTTTGGTATGCCAAGGGCTATGATAAGTGATGGAGGAAAGCATTTTTGCAATCAATTCTTGAGGCAGTTATTTCTTAAGTACTCCGTCACTCACAAAGTAGCCACTCCCTACCATCCTCAAACAAGTGGACAAGTTGAAGTGTCTAACCGGGAAATTAAGCATATCCTTAAGAAAACGGTTAACACCACCCGGAAAGATTGGTCAAGAAAGCTAAATGATGCTTTGTGGGCTTACCGGACGGCATATAAGACTCCCATTGGCATGTCCCCTTATAGAATTGTTTATGGGAAGCCTTGCCATCTTCTGGTTGAGCTAGAACACAAAGCCTTTTGGGCAGTTAAAAAGCTCAATTTTGACCTAGCCAAAGCCGGAGAGAATAGGCTACTTCAATTGAGTGAATTGAAAGAGCTAAGGCACAATACTTATGATAATGCCAAGCTCTACAAAGAAAGAACCAAAGCCTTCCATGATAAGCATATTGTGAAGAAGTCCTTAGAACCCGATCAAAAAGCTTGGCTTTTCAACTCTAGGTTAAAACTCTTTCCCGGCAAATTGAGAACCAAGTGGGAAGGTCCCTATGAAATTATCTCGGTTGCACCGCATGGAGCGGTAGAGATACAAGACTTGAAGAAGTGGAACATCTTCAAGGTGAATGGGCAAAGATTGAAACTATACATAGAGGGTCAAGTCTTTCAAAGACATTTAGAGGCTGCAAATCTTATTGACCCGGTGTATGAACATATTGATGAAGATTTTGATAAGAACTTAAAAACATCTTTTGAGTTAAATCCAACAAGTTCTTCCAAGAACCATTTGTTGGGTGGAACTCAAAACATTTCTCACCCCAAAAAGGAGGGGATGCATTGCAAGATCTTTGATCCGGGTTAAAAAAACCCTAGGGTCTTGCTAGAGACGTTAAAGATTAGCACCGAAATTCGTAGGATGTCAAAACCCTATTCCTCCCTCATTTCTATCCTGCATTTTGATTCTTGCGAAGTCTAGATACTGTTTTTGTGGTTCATATACATTGGAAGGAACTGAGTAAGGGATTGCATGAGCATTCAAGTCATTTTGAGCATTTAGGCATAATTTCGATCGATCCAAGTTTTGGTTCGATCGATCGAACATTGGTTCGATCGATCCAACTATGGACTCGATCGATCCAGCTCTCATTTTGCACCCAACACTTAGAAAAATTTTGGACCTGCTTCCAAATTCCAAAATGCATGCTCTCGGGATCTCCAAATTTTCAAAAGTTCAATCGATCGTAAACCATTTCGATCGATCGAACTACCTTTCGATCGATCCAACACGTGGTTCGATCGATCATGAGTCCCAACACTTAGAAAAATTTTCAGGCCTCATCCATTTTTCAAAAATGTATGCTCTCGGGACTTTTCAAAAATTTTCATGTTCGATCGATCGAATTCCAAGTTCGATCGATCCAAGGTTCCAACACGTGTCAACTCTTGAACCTTTAAACTTGTATATTCTTTATCCTCTTCGATCGATCGAAATCTTTCTTCGATCGATCGAAATTTGCATCTCATTAATTTAATTTCCTTTGATTTTTTAAAATTTAAAATTCAAAATTCAAAAAAAAAAAATAGTTGGGAGAGCAAATAGTTCGATCGATCTAAGTTCGGATTCGATCGATCGAACTATTTGAGGATTTTAAAATGCCGTAGCAGCCATGCGAGCCGACATCACTGCCCACCGAGCTGAGTTCACCTCTTTCAGGGCGGATGTCATGGCTTGCTTTGCCAATCTCTCCAGCCGACTCCCTGCACCTGCACCTATACCTCCAGCCACTGCCGATCTTCACGATCAGGCCTCCTGAGACTCCACTTCCAGTTGTTCTATGCTTTCATTTCTTTTATTATGGATCTATATTATACTGTCATTGTTACTGTATTATACTTTGCGGCCAGTCTGTCGGCTTTATTATTTTATTGATGTACCTGCACTTTATATTCTCTATATATTGCTTTTTGATTATGGATGTCTCTTAGTATCTCATATTTGTATGTTTGACTCCATCAGGTACACCACAGTGACTTCAGTGAGAGAGTGCTGCCCAATTTTTCAGGACCACTCTTACACCTCTCTCTCTATTATCTATTTATCCCATTTTACACTTGCATGTCCACTGTGCACTGATTATCCTATCTTGTTATCTAATGAGTTTATCCGAGTGCAAACTTTTCAAGACCACAGTTTATCCCAAGTTTGGGGGGGCCATGCCACCCACTTTGGATACTTCTATCCCGATCATTCATGTCTAAAGCACTGGTATACTCTTTCCTTTGTTCTCTTCACACATTGAGGACAATGTGCAGTTTAAGTTTGGGGGTATTGGTGTATGTTTCAGTGTTGCTTTAAAATTCAAATTTTGAGCATGTCTTGTGTATTTGAGGGATATTTCTATACTTGGTCCATTTTTAGCTATGATTTGAGGACTATATTGCTTAAAATTTTAAAATTGCTTGACTTGAGAGTCCAATACTCCTTGTATGCCTTGAGGATGCCATTTAGGAGTAAATTTTTCAAAAGATTGATATCTTGCTTGCATTTGTGGTCCACATCATCCTGAATTTGTGATTGTTTTAAGATTCATTCTAGGATTCTACACTAGCACCGGTGCACACTAGCATTCATTTGTGGGGTACATGCTTTGTTGATTATTGAATTGGTTATATCCCAATTGGGCTAGTAGTGCATTGAAAGCTTTCATTCTTGATAAAGGTGGATAACAACCCCTTTTCATTGAGTAGCCGGGATTATTGCCTCATTAAGCAGTGAACTTCTCGCGTCGAAAGGTGGAGGGTCCAAACTCTAGGTTAATAATTGATTATTATAAAATAAAAAAAAATAAAAAAATAAAAATAAAAAAGTTGCAAAAGTAATAAAAGTGAGGACTTCTCCCAAAAGATGAGAAGTAGGAAATGATTAGATGGTTGTTGTCTTGATTTGTAGCCTAGTTGATTTGAGTTTGTAAGTCCGTAGGGGTGTCTTAACACCTAATGCCCTAAAGCCATCTGGTTTGGGAGTCATTGACCTAACGCTCGCTACATGAATCTTCTAGAAAGCTTAAGAGATCAACACATTGCACAATATTTCCATCTTTGATCCTCAATAAAAAAGAAAAAAAAAAAGAAAAAAAAAAGAAAAAAAAGAAAAAGAAAAAGAGTGAAAAGAATAAGCGTACCTAGAACAATAAAGCTTTAATAAAAGGTTCACTCTCTTATCTTGATGATCGGTACTAGATTTGTGCGCTGGTTTGAGGGTAAGGATGTGATTACTTCTCTAGTTGGCTAAGATAGTAACACACTTGATGCCGGACCTCTTACATGGATTCTAGACTTGTTTCGATTTTCATGATCATTTTCTTGATATGTGGAGGACCATACTTGCTTGCTTGATATTGAAATTTTGGGAGATTGCTTGAAAATGGTTGAAAAATTGCATACTTGAGGTAGTTTTCTCCCAATGCTTGTTTGTAATATTGGTGCCTCTTTTGAAAGAATGAGCTTAATGTTTGTGGGTACCATTTCTGGAAACCCTCACGAGACTTTACTCGTCCACTAGGGGTAACCTAGGGGTTTAAAAGGCTTGTTGCATATGCTAAATGCAATCGTATTCCCTACGAAAATGGTGTTATCATTTTACTTGCTTTCCAGTTTATACTTGTTTAGTTATTCATTTCATTCCTTTACTTCTTAGTTCATTGCTAGGGACTAGCAATATTTAAGTTTGGGGGTGTGATGAGCACTGAAAAGTGCGCATTTAAACCTGTTAAGCTTAAGCATTCTAGTACCTTTATCTATCTTACTTTGCCGTTTTAGACTTATTACGTGTTATTTATATTTTCAGGCACTAATCCCAAAATTGAGCTAACTCAGCCAAATAAGAGCTTAATTGAAGCAATCCTGAGACAAACCAAAGGAGGGAGCAAAGTGGAGAAAGAAAGGAGCAAAAATGAATCAAAGTTGTGCAGCTGAAAAGTTCGATCGATCCAACTTAGAGTTCGATCGATCGAACATCTATGATCGATCATAGTACTTCTCGATAGATCCAACCTTGGCCTTTGCTGAAATTCCAAGTTCGATCGATCGAACATCACCTTCGACCGATCGAACCCTATTTTGTCCTATTCAAATGATTGATCTTATCCACAGCTGTACGCCTACCAACCACTTTTGTCCTTTTCCCCATAAATATCTTCGAAATATCTCAACCTTGTCCTTATCCGGAGGAGTCAGACCACTTCGATCGATCCAAGATTCAGTTCGATCGATCAAACCCATTTTCGATCGATCCAAGTTAAGGTTCGATCGATCCAAGTTAAGGTTCGATCGATTGAACTTCCTCCAGCGAGAAAAAGTTAAAGTCCAGCTTATTTATTCCGTCCTTCATCCAATCATTGGAGAATATGCCTTGCACGACCACAGCTCATCATGGGGTGTATTTGACCTACCTATATAAGGAATATGATACACTTTTTGAGAGAGGCTCTTGTCACACATTGAAAATCATCTTGGAGGCTATTCTTGGAGAGGAAGAAGGGAGGAAGCTAGAGCAACCTTTGGAGGAGACCTTCATCATCAAAGAGCAGATTTTCGCCATGGATTTAGCCCTTGAGGGTTGGAGCTTTATCATCATGAGTGGCTAGACATCCTCTTGGGGCTAGAGTTAGCCCCAAACATGCTTTCTTTACCTAATCTTGTGTAATTTTGAGGGATTTGTGTTGTAATGCATATTTTGATTCTTGAACTTATGAAGATCTTGATTATTCATTGAGTTCTATGGATTAATGCTTCTAATTGATCATTTTCTCTATCTATATGTCTATGTATGCTAGAGTAGATGCTCACCTCTAGATTTAATGTTATTGATGCATGTCTATGTGTATTAATGCCTTTAATCTTGAGATTGCCAAAATATGAAGTTCTTAATGTAATGCTCTTGTTATGTCTCTAGATGGTTCATACTTATTCCTTGATGGATTGTGCTTCTCTTTTAAGTAGTGTAGTGTTAGTTGGGGAAACAATTCATGCTTGTTCTTTGATGTTCCATGCTTTTGAATGCAAGAAGCATATGCTCTAATATTGTGGTGTAATGAAATTTTGAGCTTAATGAATGATTAATGACTAGTTATAATATGTTATATCTTTCACATATGTTTAGACAATTTATTCATCTCCCAATAGATATTTTGTACCTCTCACATGATGTTTAGATAATGCATGTTTAACTAAGTCATCCTTATGGATTGCTTGGACTATGAGCTTAATGAAAGGTTCAATGACTTGAATTGTTATTTTGTTATCTTCACATGATGTTTAGACAATATATTCCTCTACCAATAGATGTATTGTGGCCTCACACATGTTGATTGAGATAATTTGCACTTGTTGAGTCACCCTTACCAATTGAATGTCTTTTACACACACAACATTGTTGCAACACATTCATTTCCCTCATTAGTCACTTGATTATGGTTTGGAATAATATTGTTTGGTGGTGATCTCTACACCCCAAGACCTTTCCTTCTTACTTACTTTTTATCTTATTGCATTGCTTTATTATAGTTTAGCTCATTTAGTATAATCAACCAATCAATCAACAATTGTGTGATCATTCGACCTACTAACCCTAATTATCATAGTTTCACAATTCGATACACCATCTAATCCCTTGGGACGATCCCTACTCGCCCTATCTATATTTTATATAGAGAAAGGTAGTAGTGGCTTTCTATAAATGTAAAACTTAGCCACCTCCTAAATTCTCACACAACTTTCAAGCTTTGTTAGTTGTGGCGACTCCATCAAGGAAACCAACAACATTTATTTCTTATATTTCAAGGACCTCTGAGAGCATTTTGGATGTATATACATGTTCTCCTTAAAATGGTAAGATATTATATTGATCTAACTTTCACTTTCCTATTTGCCTACGTATTGGTGATGGCTGATAGCCAACCATCTGGTTCATTTTTGTCACGGGCCTTACACATCACTTTTTGTTAGCATTAAAAGTTATCATACCCCAAGAAAATATTAGGTTTACGGAACAAGTGTATGCTATTGTTAGAACTATGATATTCAACTATCTCATAAATTATGATGGCTAGTGATGGGCATGCTCACGTGTTAATTTCAAGGGTTAATTACAACAACACCCCCTGAGGTTTGTAGTATTAACAAACATATATAAGTTAGCCCCTTTTTGAACAATGAGACCCCTCAAGTTTATAAACTTAAACAATAACACCCCAAACATAATGAAAGTACATATTTACCCTTTGACCGCATAAAATAACCAAAATAACCTCAACCAATATATACAATCACCACTCACCAGTCCCCACAACCACCATCTTCTCCGTTGTTCCACCACCATCACACAAACCCAACAATTCAAAATTACACACATGTATCTATATATACATATATAAAAAATATAGGGTAGAGGCAGGCCGTTGTCGAAGAGTATGCCAGAGTTTTTGTTGGCCAGAGGCCATTGCTAGGCAAATCAGAATCTGAGCCGGCGATGAGGAATCAGTCGCGATTCCAGAGAAGTGTTTATGCCCCATCAACATAAATAAATATGAGATTATGATGGTGCTCTTTCTTTCTCTCTCTCTCTCTCTCTCTCTCTCTCTCTCTATACATATATATATATATATATATATATATATATATATATATATAGTCTTCAATCTTGGAGATGAGAGCGACAAAGGAGAGGCATTTTGTAGTGGAGAGAGAAAGCAATCGACGACGACGGACGGAAGGATCTGGGCAGCGCCGTTTGACCGATTTGGGAGGCTATTTAGATTTAGGCTGTGTCGTTTTAGTTGGTCTGTTTGATATAAAGCCTCTTGTTCGATCTTACTCTTTTATATACAAAGATCACACAGTGCTATCTTTCTCTAGCTTATCTATAAAGAGATAAGAACAAGGAAAGGGACTTGTTATCCGAGAGTGGACATGTGTTTGGACAAGAGAGAAGTCATCAAGAGAAGAGTTTTAGCCGGAGAACAATAACAGAGGAATTGCTGGAAACGTTTGAAGATCGCCGGAGTCTATGATTTGTTCGATTCGTTGCCGGATGATCTCGTTCTTACTTAGCTCCACCGCTGCTTGGAGCCGGCAATGAGGAATCAGAATTCGAGCCTGCAATGAGGAATCAGTCGCGATTCCGGCGACGATTTTTTGGTTCATGATTCACGATTCCTGTAACGGCTGGATGGCATCATCATCAATCCTCAACGCAGAGCTCTAAACTGCAGCGGCGGCGGCGCGGAGATCGGAACTGCAGTGTGGGCGGCGAGGTACCGGTCATCGAGTTTAGATTTTTTAGAGCAGAGGGTAGAGAGAGAAACCTAGGGTAATTCTGTCATATATATATTTTTGATATTTTAGATTAATAATTGATATTTTATTGAAGGGCAATTTTGTCTTTTCATAACTTTTAGAGGTTTGTTTGGATAAAAATTTTTGCAGGGGGTGTGAGTGTTCAAAAAATAACTAACTTATATATGTCTGTCAATACCCCAAACCTCAGGGGGTGTCGTTGTAATTAACCCGAATTTCAAACTATAGTAGAGTAAGTAGAACGATGCCATCATTCTACACATCTTTCTCTACTTGACCCCGAATCTCATTCTTTTAAGCAAAATCTTCCACAAACATCCAGTTGACATGGTCGCTGCTCTGTTCTATTCGACATTACAAATAATCTAATTATATAATTATATGTACTAGAGATATGCACGTGCATGAAATTATCAGTCCATGTGTTTTATTACTTTTAAGTACTTTTCTAACTACGTGTGTGGTTGAGGGTTCAACACGACGTTTCACTCTCTTCTCCCAAAGATTTTAATCTTCTTGGAGCTGTGCATGGTTGGATTTTCCATCGGTGTCAATTGTTCTTGACTAATTTTTTTTTCATTTATTTGCAAATACATTATACTGAGCTTAAAATTCAGAAGAGCTTCTTTTGGCTACCATGTTTCGCCTCTACTACATCGTGCAGGTTTCTTGAAAATCAGGTATGTTCTTATAATTCTTTTGGCTACTAGACTCTCACCATGGTTCAACTCTCTTCTTTTTTCATTTTAATCTCATTCACAAACTACATAAACACCCATAACTCCTTTTGCCTCCTTCACCCCTTCTTCTGCTGCTTGTTCTTGTTCTTGTTCTTCTTCTTCCCTCCCTACTCCACATCTTCTTCTTCTAGTAATCAATATGGACCACTCAACACAGCCACAACGTACTAGAAAATAGGTCATTAAAGAAATCAAAAATCAAAGAATATTTGTACCCATTGTGACTTGGCCTTTATGTTTCTTCATTGATAGTCATATGTTCTTTGTCATATGGCCTTAGGGTGAATAGGTATTTGGTTCTTACCCCAAAGGAGAAGGGAAGTTCCAAATTCAAACCACCCACGCCCAACCAAGAAAAGAGTATGAAGATTGCTTTTATCTGTATTTGTGCTATATGCTATTTATTTTTTCTATTTCAGGGACCTCTGAGAGCATTTTGGATGTATATACATGTTCTTCCTAAAATGGTAAGATATTGAATTGGTCTAACTTTCAAATTCCTATTTGCTTACTTATTGGTGATGGCTGATAGCCAACCTTTTTTGTTCATTTTTGTCATGGGTCTGACACTCCACCTTTTGGTAGCATTAAAAGTTATCATGCCTTAAGAAGACATTCGGTTTACAGAAGAAGTGTATGTTATTATTGGAACCATGATATTCAACTATCTTATAAATTATGATGGCTGGTGGTGGGCCATGCTCACGTGCTTATTTCAAACTATAATAAAGTAAGTAAAACGAAGCCATCATTATACTCACCTTTCTCTACTTGAACCTGAATCTCATTCTTCTAACCAAAATCTCCTAGAAACCTTCAGTTGACATGATCGCTGCTCTGTTCTATTTGTCATTACAAATAGTCTAATTATATATTTATATGTTCTAGAAATATACACGTGCATTGCATATGCATGAAATTATCAATCCCTGGGTTTTATTACTTTTAAGCACTTTTCTGACTACGTGTGTGGTTGGGGGTTCAGCACGACGTTTCACACTATGCTCCCAAAGATCTTAATTTTCTCTGAGCTGTGCGTGGTTGGATTTTCCATTGGTGTCAGTTGTTCTTAACTGAATTTTTTTACTATTTATTTGCAAATACATCATACTGAGCTTAAAATTTAGAAGAGTTTTTTTTTGCTACCATGTGTCGCCTCTGCTACAGCGTGCAGGTTTCTTAGAGACCAGGTATGTACTTATCATTCTTTTGGCTACTGGACTTTCACCATGATTCAACTTTCTTCATTTTTCATTTTAATCTCATTTACAAACTACATAAACACCCATACCCCCTTTTGCCTACTCCACCCCTTCTTCTGCTGCTTGTTCTTGTTCTTCTTCTGTTTCCTTCCCTGCTCCACATCTTCTTCTTTTTCTACTAATCAATATTGACCACCCAACACAACCACAACGTACTAGAGACCAGGTCTTTAAAGAAATCAAAATCAAAGAATATTTGTACTTATTATGGCTCGGCCTTTATATTTCTTCATTGATTGTCGTATGTTTCTTTTCATATGACCTTAGGGTGAATAGGTATTTGGTTCTTGTCCCAAAGGTCAAGGGAAGTTCCAAATTTGAATCACCCATGGCCAACCAATAAAAGAGTATGAAGATTGCTTCTATCTGTATTTGTGCTATATGCTGTTTATTTCTTCTATTTCAGGGACCTCTGAGAGCATTTTGGATGTATATACATGCTCTCCCTGAAATGGTAAGATATTGTATTGGTCTAACTTTCACCTTCCAATTTGCCTACATGTTGGTGAAGCTGATAGCCAATCTTTCTGGTTCATTTTTGTCACGGGCCTGACACTCTATCTTTTGGTAGCATTAAAAGTTATCATACCCCAAGAAAACATTGGGTTTACGAAAGAAGTGTATGCTACTGTTGGAACCATGATATTCAACTATTTCTTAAATTATGATAGCTGATAGTGGGCCATGCTCACGTGCTTATTTTAAACTATAGTAGAGTAAGTGGAATGATGCCATCATTATGCACACCTTTCTCTGATTGACCCCGAATCCCATTCATTTAAGCAAAATCTTCCAGAAACCTCCAGTTGACAAGGTTGCTGCTCTGTTCTATTCGTCATTGCAAATAGTCTAATTATATATTTATATGTACTAGAAATATACACGTGCATTGCACATGCATGAAATTACCAGTCCCTGAGTTTTATTACTTTTAAGTACTTTTTTTACTACGTGTGTGGTTGGGGTCCAGCACGACATTTCACTCTCTGCTTCCAAAGATCTTAATCTTCTTAGAGCTGTGCGTGGTTGGATTTTCCATTGGTGTCAGTTGTTCTTGACTGAGTTTTTTTTCCATTTATTTGCAAATACATCATACTAAGCTTAAAATTCAGAAGAGCTTCTTTTGGCTACCATGTTTCGCCTCTACTACAGCGTGCATGTTTCTTGGAGACCAAGTTTGTTCTTATCATTCTTTTGACTACTGGACTCTTACCATGCTTCAACTCTCTTCTTTTTCCATTTCAATCTCATTCACAAACTACATAAACACCCATACCCCCTTTTGCCTCTACCCCTTCTTCTGCTGCTTGTTCTTATTTTTTTTTTTTTCTTCTTCTTCTCTCCCTACTCCATATCTTCTTCTTCTTCTAGTAATCAACATGGACCACATAACACAACCACAATGTACTAGAGACCAGGTCATTAAAGAAATCAAAATTAAAGAATATTTGTATCTATTGTGGCTTGGCCTTTATGTTTCTTCATTGATGGTCGTATGTTCCTTGTCACACAGCCTTAGGGTGAATAGGTATTTGTTTTTTATCCCAAAGGACAAGGGAAGTTCCAAATTCGAACCACCCACGCCCAACCAAGAAAAGAGTATGA
Organism: Cornus florida; assembly: GCF_030987335.1. Lineage (NCBI taxonomy): Eukaryota > Viridiplantae > Streptophyta > Magnoliopsida > Cornales > Cornaceae > Cornus > Cornus florida. The sequence continues at coordinate 23,102,869 of NW_026775573.1, forward strand.
AGATTGTTTCTATCTCTATTTGTCCTATATACTGTTTATTTCTTCTATTTCATGGACCTCGAAAAGCATTTTGGATATATATACATACTCTCCCTGAAATGGTAAGATATTGTATTTGTCTAACTTTTACCTTCTTATTTACCTACGTGTTGGTGATGGCTAATAACTAACCTTTCTGGTTCATTTTTGTCACGGGCCTGACACTGGACCTTTTGGTAGCATTAAAAGTAATCATGCCCCAAGAAAACATTGGGTTTATGGAAGAAGTGTATGCTGCTGTTAGAACCATGATATTCAACTATTTCATAAATTATGATTGCTGGTGGTGGGCCATGCCAATGTGCTTATTTCAAACTATAGTAGAGTAAGTGGAACGATACTATCATTATACACACCTTTCTCTACTTGACCCCGAATCCCATTCTTTTAAGCCAAATCTTCTAGAAACCTCCAGTTGACATGGTCGCTGCTCTGTTTTATTCGTCATTACAAATAGTCTAATTATATATTTATATGTACTAGAAATATGCATGTGCATGAAATTATCAGTCCCTGGGTTTTATTACTTTTAAGTACTTTTCTGACTACGTATGTGGTTGGGGATTCAGCACGACGTTTCACTCTCTTCTCCCAAAGATCTTAATCTTATTGGAGTTATGCGTGGTTGGATTTTCCATCGATGTCAGTTGTTCTTGACTGAGTTTTTTTTTCATTTATTTGCAAATACATCATACTGAGCTTAAAATTCAAAAGAGCTTCTTTTGGCAACCATGTTTCGCCTCTGCTACAGCGTGCAGGTTTCTTGGAGACCAGGTATGTTCTTATCATTCTTTTGGCTACTGGACTCTCACCATACTTCAACTCTCTTTTTTTTCCATTTTAATCTCATTCACAAACTACATAAACACCCATAACCCTTTTAGCCTCCACCGCCCCTTCTTCTGCTGCTTGTAGTTGTTCTTGTTATTCTTCTTCTTCTTCTTCCCTCCCTGCTCCACTTCTTCTTCTTCTTCTAGTAATCCATATGGACCACTCAACACAACCACAACGTACTAGAGATCAGGTCATTAAAGAAATCAAAATTAAAGAATATTTGTACCGATTGTGGCTTGGCCTTTATGTTTCTTCATTGATTGTCGTATGTTGTTTGTCATATGGCCTTAGGGTGAATAGGTATTTGGTTCTTATCCCAAAGGACAAGGGAATTTCTAAATTCGAACTACTCACGCCCGACCAAGAAAAGAGTATGAAGATTGCTTCTATCTCTATTTGTGCTATATGCTATTTATTTCTTCTATTTCAGGGACCTCTGAGAACATTTTGGATGTATATACATGCTCTCCCTGAAAATGGTAAGATATTATATTGGTCTAACTTTCACCTTCTTATTTGCCTATGTGTTGGTGATGGCTTATAGCCAACATTTCTGGTTCTTTTTTGTCACGGACCTGACACTCCATCTTTTGGTAGCATTAACAGTTATCTTGCCCCCAAAAAATATTGGGTTTACGGAAGAAGTGTATGTTGCTGTTGGAACCATGATATTCAACTATCTCATAAATTATGATGGCTGGTGGTGGGCCATGCTCCCGTGCTTATTTCAAACCATAGTAGAGTAAATAGAACGATGCTATTATTATTCATATCTTTCTCTACTTGACCCCGAATCCCATTCTTTTAAGCAAAATCTTCTAGAAAACCTCCAATTGGCATGGTCGCTGCTCTGCTCTATTTGTCATTACAAATAGTCTAATTATATATCTATATGTACTAGAAATATACACGTGTATGAAATTATTAGTCCCTGGATTTTATTACTTTGAGTAGTTTTCTAACTACGTATGTGGTTGGGGGTTCATCATGACGTTTCACTCACTGCTTCCAAAGATCTTAATCTTCTTGGAGTTGTGCGTGGTTAGATTTTCCATTGGTGTTAGTTGTTCTTGACTGAGTTTTTTTTCCATTTATTTGTAAATACATCATACTAAGCTTAAAATTCAGAAGAGCTTCATTTGGCTACCATGCTTTGCCTCTGCTACAGCGTGCAAGTTTCTTAGAGACCAGGTATGTTTTTATCATTCTTTTGGCTACTGGACTCTTACCATGCTTCAACTCTCTTCTTTTTCCATTCTAATCTCATTCACAAAGTACATAAACTCCCTTTTGCCTCATCCACCCCTTCTTCTGTTGCTTGTTCTTGTTATTCTTCTTCTTCTTCTTCCCTCCCTGCTCCACATTTTATTCTTCTTCTAGTAATCAATATGGACCACCCAACACAACCACAACATATTAGAGGCAAGGTCATTAAAGAAATGAAAATCAAAGAATATTTGTACCTATTGTGGCTTGGCCTTTCTGTTTCTTCATTGATTGTCGTATGTTCTTTGTCATACAGCCTTAGGGTGAATAGGTATTTGGTTCTTTTCCCAAAGGACAAAGGAAGTTCCAAATTCGAACCACCCATGCCCGACCAAGAAAAAAGTATGTAGATTGCTTTTATCTGTATTTGTGCTATATGCTGTTTATTTCTTTTATTTCAGGAACCTCTGAGAACATTTTGGATGTAAATGCATGCTGTCCCTAAAATGGTAAAATATTGTATTGGTCTAACTTTCACCTTCTTATTTGCCTACGTGTTAGTGATGGCTGATAGACAACCTTTTTGGTTTATTTTTGTCACGGGCCTGACACTCCACCTTTTGGTAGCATTAAAAGTTATCATGTCTGAACAAAACATTGGGTTTACGGAAGAAGTGTATGCTGCTGTTGGAACCATGAAACTCAACTATCTCATAAATTATGATGGCTGGTGGTGGGTCATGTTCACGTGCTTATTTCAAACTATAGTAGAGTAAGTGGAACGATGTCATCATTATATACAACTTTCTCTACTTGACCCCGAATCCCATTCTTTTAAGCAAAATCTTCCAGAAACCTCCAGTTGACATGGTCGTTGCTCTGTTCTATTCGTCATTACAAATAGTCTAATTATATATTTATATGTACTAGAAATATGCATGTGCATTGCACGTCCATAAAATTATCAGTCCTTAGGTTTTATTACTTTAAAGTACTTTTCTGACTACGTGTGTGGTTGGGGGTTCAACATGACATTTCACTCTCTGCTCCCAAAGATCTTAATTTTCTTGAAGCTGTGCGTGTTTGGATTTTTCATTGGTATCAGTTGTTCTTGGCTGGGTTTTTTCCATTTATTTGCAAGTAAATCATACTTAGTTTAAAATTCAGAAGAGCTTCTTTTGGCTACCATGCTTCGTTTCTGCTACTACGTGCATATTTCTTGGAGACCAGGTATGTTCTTATCATTCTTTTGGCTACTGGACTCTCACCATGCTTTAACTATCTTCTTTTTCCATTTTAATCACATTCACAAACTACATAAACACCCATACCCGCTTTTGTCTCCTACACCCCTTCTTCTGCTACTTGTTCTTATTCTTGTTCTACTTCTTCTTCTTTCCCTGCTCCACATCTTCTTCTTCTTTTAGTAATCAATATGGATCACCCAACACAACCACAACGTACTAGAGACCAGGTCATTAAAGAAATCAAAATCGAAGAATATTTGTACCTATTATGGCTTGGCCTTTATGTTTCTTCATTGATTGTCGTATTTTACTTGTCATACGGCCTCAGGGTGAATATGTATTTTGTTCTTGTCCCAAAGTTCAAGGGAAGTTCTAAATTTGAACCACCCACGCCCAATCAAGAAAAGAGTATGAAGATTGTTTCTATCTCTATTTGTGCTATATGCTATTTATTTCTTCTATTTTTGGGACCTCTGAGAACATTTTGGATGTATATACATGCTCTCCCAGGAAACGTAAGATATTGTATTGGTCTTACTTTCACCTTCCTATTTGCCTACATGTTGGTAATGGTTGATAGCCAACCTTTCTGGTTCATTTTTATCACTGGCCTGACACTCCACATTTTGGTAGCATTAAAAGTTATCATGCCCCAAGAAAACGTTGGGTTTACGAAAGAAGTGTATGCTGCTGTTGGAACCATGATATTCAACTATCTCATAAATTATGAGCTCAATGCTCGATTTTTAGTATATATTTTTGTTTGTGTGATTGGGATCATGGCCAATGTAATGTTTATTATTGATTTTTAATTTTCCTTTTTTCTTCTTTTCTTTATCTTTGTTTTTTCATGATTAATTATGTACAATACAGTTTACAAGAATAGTAGATTACGCCCACTACCGATTCTTTGCAAATAGACTTGCATTTATGCAAGTCATTGCAGATAGAATTGCATTAGCACAAATTGGTTTTGAATGCGGCCCTTATAAAAACACCAACAATAGGTTGTTCACTGATGAAATGGAAGCCGGAATTATTCCAAAGTTGCCACATGTGCAACCAACGACGGTTGAGATCCAACCTAGTGTGGCTTCATCCCAGCTATCAGTAGAGATCGAACCTGCTTCATCCCTTTAACATCCAGCATCCCAGCTGTCGGCAGAGATCCAACCTGCTTCATCCCCTCGTCATCTAGTAGCACCACTGCCATCTCCGCTTAATTTCCAAGCTGGGGAAGAAACTACTCATAGAGTAGCTGCTAATATTTCTCAGACACTGCGACAAAGTCAAAGTCTAAGGCTGCCTGTTTCTACGGACCAGGTGCAAGAAGGTCATCATCAAGCCGCAGCTTACTTTCCAGAATTCGGAATTCCTTCAGAGGCAAGGGAATGTGACACTGGCAGCAGTGAGAATGATGTAGGGCATTTGCTCATTTTTGTCAAATATCTTTTGTGGAGCAATATTGACTATGTTTTGTCATTAAATCTCTTTCGTGGAACAATATTGATTGACTTTGTTTTGCCATTAAATCTATTTTCTGATCTTTTTTAAGTTAATATAATTTACAATCCGTTGGCATTTTGTTAAGGTGTGTAAATATTTACCTAACAAAAATATAAAAAAATGTTCTAATTTGTAATCTTTTTTTTTGGACTGTCTAGCCTATTGAAATATATATATATATATATATATATATATATAGTATTTAATATGTTTTGAAGCACTAATTATGTTTTTAATTGTACTATTTAATATGCGTCATCATAGGTTTTTCCTAGTCTACATAACTACTAGTCTTCTCAGCTTTAGGATGGCTGGTGGTGGGCCATGCTCACGCGCTAATTTCAAAATATAGTAGAATAAGTGGAACGATGTCATCATTATACACACATTTCTCTACTTGATCCCGAATTCCATTCTTTTAAGAAAAATCTTCCAGAAACCTCCAGTTGATATGGTTGCTGCTCTGTTCTATTTGTCACTACAAATAGTCTAATTATATATTTATATGTACTAGAAATATGCATGTGCATGAAATTATCAGTCCCTGTGCTGTATTATTTTTAAGTACTTTTCTGACTACGTGTGTGGTTGGGGGATCAGCTCGATGTTTCACTCTCTACTTCCAAAGATCTTAATCGTCTTGGAGCTGTGTGTGGTTGGATTTTTCATTGGTGTCAGTTGTTTTTGACTGAAATTTTTTCCATTTATTTGCAAATACATCATACTGAGCTTAAAATTCAGAAGAACTTCTTTTGGCTACTATGATTTGCCTCTGCTACAGTGTGCGGGTTTCTTGGAGACCATGTATGTTCTTATCATTCTTTTAGCTACTGGACTCTCACCATGCTTCAACTCTCTTCTTTTTTCATTTTAATCTCATTCACAGACTACATAAACACCCATACCCCCTTTTGCCTCATCTACCCCTTCTTCTGCTGCTTGTTGTTGTTATTGTTGTTGTTGTTGTTCTTCTTCTTCCCTCCCAACTCCACATCTTCTTCTTCTTCTAGTAATCAATATGGACCACCCAACACAACCACAACGTACTAGAGACCAGGTCATTAAAGAAATCAAAATCAAAGAATATTTGTACCTATTGTGGCTTAGCCTTTATATTTCTTCATTGATTGTCGTATGTTCCTTGTCATACGACCTTAGGGTGAATGGGTATTTGGTTATTGTCCCAAGGAATAAGGGAAGTTCCAAATTCGAACCACCCACGCCCGACCAAGAAAAGAGTATGAAGATTGCTTCTATATGTATTTGTGCTATATGCTGTTTATTTCTTCTATTTCAGGACCTCTGAGAGCATTTTGGATGTATATACATGCTCTCCCTGAAATGGTAAGATATTGTATTGGTCTAACTTTCACCTCCTATTTACCTACGTGTTGGTGATGGCTGATAGCCAACCTTTCTGGTTCTTTTTGTCACGGGCTTGACACTCCACCTTTTGGTAGCATTAAAAGTTATCATGCCCCAAGAAAACATTGGGTTTACGGAAGAAGTGTATGCTGCTGTTGGAACCATGATATTCAACTATCTCATAAATTATGAACTCAATGCTAGATTTTTAGTATGTATATTTGTTTGTGTGATTGGGATTATGGCCAAGGTAATGTTTATTATTGATTTTTAATTTTAATTTTTTCTTCTTTTCTTTATCTTTGTTTTTTCGTGATTAATTATGTACATTACAGTTCACAAGAAAAGTAAATTACGCCCACTACCGATTCTTTGCAGATAGACTTGCATTATGCAAGTCATTGCAGATAGAATTGCATTAGCGCAAATTGGTTTTGAATGCGGCCCTTATAAGAAAACCAACAATAGTCAGAGTTGCCACATGTGCAACCAACGGCGGCGAAGATCCAACCTAGTGTGGCTTCATCCCAGCTGTCGGCAGAGATCCAACCTGCTTCATCCCCTCATCATCCAGTAGCACCACCGCCTTCTCCGCTTGATTTCCAAGCTAGGGAAGAAACTACTCTTAGAGTAGCTACCGATATTTCTCAGAGGTTACGACAGAGTCAAAGTCTAAGGTTGCCTGTTTCTACAGACCAGGTGCAAAAAGGTCATCATCAAGCCGCATCCTAATTTCCAGAATTCGGAATTCCTTCAGAGGCAGGAGAAGGTGACATTGGCAGCAGTGAGAATGATGTAGAGCATTTGCTTATTTTTGTCCAATATCTTTTGTGGAGCAATATTGACTCTATTTTGTCATTAAATCTCTTTTGTGGAACAATATTGACTGACTTTGTTTTGTCATTAAATCTATTTTTCTGATCTTTTTTAAGTTAATATAATTTGCAATCCGTTGGCATATTGTTAAGGTGTGTAAATATTTACCTAACAAAAATATAAAAAAATGTTCTAATTTGCAATCCTTTTTTTGGACTGTCTAACCTATTGAGATATATATATATATATAGTATTTAATATGTTTTGAAGCACTAATTATGTTTTTAATTATATTATTTAATATGCAGTTACTTTTTCTTGCTTTCTGTTTTTTCATTTTACAGGTAAAACTTTCATTTTTCATACAAAAGTGACCATGGTAATACACAGTTACTTGTTAATTCCTTGCTTTCTGTTTTTTCATTTTACATACAGAAGTGACCATGATAATATGCAGTTACGAATTCCTTGCTTTTTGTTTTTTCATTTTACATACAAAAGTGACCATGGTTGATGTGATTACTCATGATTTAGGATGGATTGACCAAATTGAAAATAAGCTACCTATAATTTTACATATGTAATTACCGAACCGATTTAATTTAATTTGTAATTTTTTTCAATTAGTACTTGGTGAAATCCTCTTCTTATTTGAATGTTGGTGAATCTTGCTTAAATTTGATGCACTTATTAGCTTTTTTTTGTCCTTCTTCACCGGGATAGTCTTTTATGTGATATGAAATGTTTTCTTTATTTTATCTCACTTGTGAAGTTTTAAAAAAACTGTTGTTCTTGATTATATAGGGGCAAGCGTCAATATATATTTTAATAGCAATTTTTTAATATTAAATAAATACCTTTTTAACATTATATGTTAATGTACTAATGAAACTCATTGTTATATTATATTAATGTTTTGAAACACTTGATTGACTTGAGGTTTGTAATTACTAAGTTTCCTTGGGAATATATATACAGTATAACACTTTGATTGGAAGCTAATTTTATTGTTTCACCAAGCCAACAAATAAGGCACAAAGTTTACATCAGGCACTTCCGAGTTAGTTTGGGTTGGACCAAAACAGATTTTAGAAGGTGGACCTGAGGCCCAACAGAAAAAACATTGTCTCCGCTGAAAAATCACTGGAAGTCTGTAACCATGAGAAAAATTATTTATAATATATATATATTACAAATACATAAATTTATGTTATGTGGCTATGTGCATTCCAAGCTCAATGAGAGAATATGAGAGTTTAATCGTACTTTATTATGAATATATATATATATATATATATATATATATATATATATATATATATATATTGTACCATTAAACAGGTTTATTCTAACAAATAATGATCAAATTTTGTTTCAATAAGTTGAGAATTTATATAATTCGATCTTCAATAAAAGAACTATAACTATATTGACTACAAAATATAATTTCAATAGAATTTGAGAAATGTTTGTTTCAAAATTTTAAAATAATTTAAATTTTTTTAAAATCTAGGAATTTATTTTTTAAAAATTAAAAAATAATGTTAAATGTGCATGGGTGACCCCTATTGTTTGAGGAGCCTACTAAGGCGAGCTATTTAAATGATACGTTTACCAAAGGTCATTGGGTCTTTTTTTAACATAATTGTTTGATAATTTTACTATCTAAACAGATTAAGTACTTATTCAATTAAGTAAGTTTAAAATTCAACTCTTACAATTTTTAGTACTTCATTTTCAATTTTATTAAACACAGTTAAAAATGTACCCCCTGTATAATTTTTCTTTTAATAAATGATGCCTGTATCAATTTTCCGTAGGTGAAATTGTGTTTAGTTGGTTTAATGATCATTTGAAAACTATCATGTATAGGGCAAACAACTATAAATAAATTTTACTATTTCTCATTCATATTTTGATTCTTTTTTCTACTCAAACTTTAGAGTTCAATTAAGTTTTTTTTTTTTTTCCCCCAGAAAATAAGTGAATAAAAAAAAAAATAAAAAAATAGTAACAATATATTTGGAGTTTACTCCAAGGCTCAAACAAACGGCCCACAGCCAAGGGTTCGGATACAGAAAAAGAAAAATAAAAACAAAACATAACAAAATAAAAAGGGCCAACAAAATATGGCCCAAATCTATAAAGGACATAAGAAGAAACCAGCCCAACCCAGGCCCATAACAGTTCAAAATAATTGAAATTAATTCAAAGAATTAACTTCTAGGTTCAAATTTATTATGACTTCGTCTAGTCGAACAATGAATCATCAAGATAAACCGATAGTAGAAATCTCCTCTCATAAATCAAAGCCACACACACGCACACGCACAAGCACGCACGTGTAGACATATATTACCAATGCAATACACACACACACACGCACGTACGTGTAGACACATATTACCAATGCAATACTGAAGATACCTAAGATTTTCGTTGTTCAAAATGGCATTACACAAGAAAGTTAGATAGGAGAAGAACAAATACTCCCTCCGTCCCATAAAAAGTGTTACTTTTAGAAAATCAAATTGAACTGTCACGGTTCCCGAAACACGGCACTTTTTTTTTGGAATGAAGGTAATATCATGAAAGTTAAACCACTGGGTGAGATAAATAACAAGTGCTATTAATATCTGGTTTTTTTTAATTCTCGGCCCAGAAGAAAGAGTCTAAGCTCCAGTATCTGGTTTCATTCCTTTGTGCTTGGCAGATGGCAGAGACCCAATCATCCCAAATCTGGTGGCCACTCCATCCTCTGCGGCTAACCTGTACGCATTGAGGAAATTTCACTCAAATTCATTTACTTATCAAAAAAAAAATTCACTCAAATTCATTTACTTATAAAAATAAAATAAAAAATAAAAAAATTCACTCAATTTCAACTCAACCTTATAAATTAAGCAGTCACAGTGTTTATTATTGGATCCCAATCCTTAAAATAATATTGGTGTAGGATAGGCCCCTAAGAGCAAGAAGTGAAACCAAAAGACCATCCCCAGTGAAAATGCTAATGGTACCTGGTGTTTTTGCATTTAATTAATCCATCCTATGTACCTTTGTTATCACTGTGTGTGTGTGTATATATATATATTATCATATATAGTGTATTTGCTTGCTAATAAGTAGAACATTTTATGGTTCATTCCACAGGGAACCAGTACATCAGATTCCGAGGAGTCAAAAATGGTGGATTGGAAGGAATGCATGGTACTTCCTCTTTGGCTAGGGGTAACACCAGTGATGGAGGAGTAAGTGTCTTATTTCTGACTAGTGTAAATTGACTAGTTCAATGTCATTGAATTTTTATAACGTAGAGTTGAATTTTTACCTATATATACTCAACGTTGTGTGCTTGCCTTGGCCGCTGGGATGTCTCCCAAGGCGAGACTCGCTGCCTACAAGGTCTGCTGGAACTCCGACATTCTCGCGGCGTTCGATGCCGCGTTGCCGATGGAGCAGACGTCGTCTCCCTCAGCGTCGGTGGCGTCGTCGTCTCCTACTATCTCGACGCCATTGCCATCGAAGCTTTCGGAGCCGCCGACCACGGAGTCTTTGTCTCCGCCTCCGCAGGAAATAGCGGCCCCGGCGGCCTCACCGTCACAAACGCAGGGCCCTGGGTCACCATCTTCGCGCCGGAACAATTGATCGGGACTTCCCAGCCAACCTCAAGCTCGGAAATGGCAGACAAAAGAGGAAAAACTGTGGGGGACAAAATAAGGAAATGTTGACGTGGGAGAAGGGGTATTTTGGGGATTGGTGAACTTTTATGTGGTGTTGTCGGCTGTTATGGTGAGGTGGTGGTGGTGAGACGTGGGTGAAGAAGAAGGGGTGGAGAGAGAATGAAGAGGAAAAAATATATACAGGTAAGTGCAAAAATTACTCCCGTAATTTTAAAAATATACAAATAACACCTTTCTATTCAAATTTTTTCCCTATAATTTGTAAAGTGAGCAAAAAAGGACTTTTGATACCAAAAAATTGGCATGTGCGGGTCATGTGACCAAAAATGCCTCATTAACACCAATTTTACCCTTTGTGTGTTTCAAAATTGCCCTCACTCAATTTTGTATGCATATATATATATACTAGATAGCACCACGTGCGATGCCCATAATATAGCTTAGTTATATTTTCAGATAGTAAAATAGTTCAAAAGAGGGAGAAAAAAAAATGGAAACAAAATGGAGAAAGAGAAATCTAAAATAAAATTAAAATAATTGACGTAACTTGCAAATATAAGTACTTAATTAATTTTATTTATTTATTTAAAATTTTATAGCAAAACAAGTTCAAAACTTTAAGTTATCATTCATCCATCTTCACTAAGTCATTCCTTTTGTCACTTTTCATCATTTTCAAAATCCTTTTATACAAAATCTTATATAAACCAATAAAGTTGTTGACATATAGTCTGAATTTGTTTTCAAAACCATTTTTGTGAAAGGAACTAATATTAGTGGCTAAGAATATATTAAAGAGATGATATAGAGTAAGAATTACGAGTTATTCATAAATAGAATTTATAATTATCAACCCTCTCGTTTCTCTAAGAGTGTTTACTATTAAAAGTGTCTTTACGCTGTATAACACTTATCTTTTCACGATGAAACATTCCATGTTTCACTTTCAGCATACTTTTCCTTTTATCCTATAACTTCTTCCAACACTCTAAATAGGCACGTTACTTTTTCATATCAATAGATTTCAAAACATGGAATTAATACACAGCAATAGGTTGAAATCAGAGACAACTAAAATTGGTTCGTATGTAAAAGGGTAATGATTTTTGTGAAATGAAAGAATATGAAAGGCTTAAAAAAAATAGATGAAATAGATTGTATAGTTTGTATAGTCAATGTTACAATTTATTTATAAATGAAATCTATAACTTTCAACCATCATCTCATTTAATAATACTCTAATTTCAGTAAAATTGAATAACATTATGTATAAGAATGTTACGAGTTTTTTATTCCAATGTGGTTGAATAAACATAACTTTTAGTTTTAAATTTAGACGGCAATTATTAATTTATTAATTAATATTTATAATTTATTATTTAAAGAGAGTGACTTTTAGTCAGTAAAGCTTCTTAACACCTAGGAAAGAATTAATAAAATAACTTTTGCATTGCTTGATGCAGGATAGAGTTTTAAATTTAATCAATTATGTTTTTCCTTAACAGTAATAGAATTCAGAATGAAAAAGAGTATTAGTTTATGATACTTTCTTGAAAAAAAATGTGACTTTTAGTAATACAAATGATTATAGAACTGAAATACGATTTTTTTATTTTTTTTATTTTTTATCTATTTATTTTTTTTTGTGAACAATAGGATGTATTGGGATGAAAGAATTTTTTTTTTTTTTTTTTCCCGAAGGTATGAAAAAAAATAATAATAATAATTTGTTAATGGAAGATGATATCTATGATTTTTTTTTTTTTTTTTTTTTTAAATCATTTGAAGTAAATAGAAATCGGTTTATGATGATACACACACACATATGTATGTGTAATACACATATTACGAATAAAACAATATTCAACTGGTTGAACTAAATGCCATTTTATTCTAAATGTAAGTATAACGAGTTTGTTAATTTCTCATCTCTTAAAAGAATTAAACAGGAAAGGAATACAAAATTATGTAGAAATTAAAGGAACCCGTACAGAACAATAAACACATTATATACCCAGAGAATGAAAAAAATTCAATTAAACATGACCAAAACACTTAGTCATAGCAGAATATAAATAGTACAAATAAAGCATTATAAAATAAAATAAAAAAGCATATTAACATAAAAGAGAGTAAGAAACTTCTGACCTGTTGGAGAGTCATGACTATGAAAGGCTCCAAGATTGTCACGTTTATTGAAGAACATTTATCAAGTCTTTCATTATCATGTTGCCCATATATATATCTAAAATGAGATGGTATATTGGTTGCAAAAAATAAACAAAGAGGAAGATGTAAAACTTATATTTTACTCATTGAATTACTATGCTATTTATAGAATATTACACACCTATTCATGAAAACATATATCTGTTGAACTATAAGAAGTTTTTGCCTTAACATTCTTCAAAACCAATTTAATGCACACTAATCAAAGATGTGTCTTCAACAAAAGGGTTTTCAAAGAATATTACACACCTATTCATGAAAACATATATCTGTTGAACTATAAGAAGTTTTTGCCTTAACATTCTTCAAAACCAATTTGATGCACACTAATCAAAGATGTGTCTCTAACAAAAGGGTTTTCAAAGGTACGTGATCGTGAATAAAACATTTAATAATTTTTTGCACAAGAATTTTTTTCAAAAAAGATGGAAAGAGAGAGAGCAAGATAGTAATTTAGTCTTTTTTATATGATTGAATCGACGTATACTTTCAAATAGTTTTGAGGAAGCAAAGCACGTATCTTTTTTTATGTATAAAAAAAGTAAATACAAAATAATTTAAATTGAAAGTTGATATGTTTTAACCAGTAAGTAACTCTTTATGAAAAAAAAAAGATTTGCAATGTAAGAAGTGTTTTAATTTGAAAGAAATTCTTTATAAAAGAAGACACTCATACCAAGCAAAGTACATAAAATAGAAGACTTGTCTAGAGTTTTGTTTTGTTTTATTTTTTCTTTTTTTCTTTTTCTTTCTTTTGCAAACAGGTGCTAAGTAGTTAAGAAGACAATTTTTCTAAATTTTTATTTTTCTTATTAGAAAAAAGTGTATTGACAAGGAATATAAAAAACAGTTGAATTCCTAAGCGGTACAATCTTTAAAAATCAAAAGGTGTATAATGAGATGGTATATTGGTTGCAAAAAATAAAAAAAGAGGAAGATGTAAAACTTATATTTTACCCATTGAATTACTATGCTATTTATAGAATATTACACACTGGCCTATTCATGAAAGGATATATCTGTTGAACTATAAGAAGTTTTTGCCTTAACATTCTTCAAAACCAATTTGGTGCACACTAATCAAAGATGTGTCTCCAACAAAAGGGTTTTCAAAGGTACGTGACCGTGAATAAAACATTTAATAATTTTTTGCACAAGAATTTTTACATAAAAAGATGGAAAGAGAGAGAGCAAGATAGTAATTTAGTCTACCTTTTTTATATGATTGAATCGACATATACTTTCAAATAGTTTTGAGGAAGCAAAGCACCTATCTTTTTTAATGTATAAAAAAAATAAATACAAAATAATTTAAATTGAAAGTTGATATGTTTTAACCGGTAAGTAACTCATTATGAAAGAAAAGATTTGTAATATAAGAAGTGTTTTAATTTGAAAGAAATTCTTTATAAAAGAAGACACTTATATTAAGCAAAATACATAAAACATAAGACGTGTCTAGAGTTTTGTTTTGTTTTATTTTTTCTTTTTCTTTCTTTTGCAAACAGGTGCTAAGTAGATAAGAAGACTATTTTTCTAAATTTTTATTTTTCTTATTAGAAAAAAGTGTATTGACAAGGAATATAAAAAACCGTTGAATTCCTAAGCGGTGCAACCTTTAAAAATCAAAAGGTGTATAATGAGATGGTATATTGGTTGCAAAAAATAAACAAAGAGGAAGATGTAAAACTTATATTTTACTCATTGAATTACTATGCTATTTATAGAATATTACACACCTATTCATGAAAGGATATATCTGTTGAACTATAAGAAGTTTTTGTCATAACATTCTTCAAAACCAATTTGATGCACACTAATCAAAGATATGTCTCCAACAAAAGGGTTTTCAAAGGTACATGACTGTGAATAAAACATTTAATAATTTTTTGCACAAGAATTTTTACATAAAAAGATGGAAAGAGAGAGAGAGAGAGTAAGATAGTAATTTAGTCTACCTTTTTTATATGATTGAATCGACATATACTTTCAAATAGTTTTGAGGAAGCAAAGAACAAACGATTTGTAATATAAGAAGCGTTTTAATTTGAAAGAAATTCTTTATAAAAGAAGACACTTGTTCTAAGCAAAGTACATAAAATAGAAGACGTGTCTAGAGTTTTGTTTTGTTTTATTTTTTCTTTTTTTCTTTTTCTTTCTTTCGCAAACAGGTGCTAAGTAGTTGAAAAGACTATTTTTCTAAATTTTTATTTTTCTTATTAGGAAAAAGTGTATTGACAAGGAATATAAAAAATCGTTAATTCCTAAGTGGTGCAACCTTTAAAAATCAAAAGGTGTATAACAATGTAAATTGAAATCTTGAGTAATATAGCGTTGAAATCCTAAATGGGGCAACAATTAGAAATCAAAAGGCATATAACAATGTAAAACCTGAAAAGGCACGTAATAATAAAAATTAAGTGCTTTAAAATGTATATAAATATTATAAATTGAATACACTTTTACGGTATATAGATATATAGATATGTGTGTGTACAATTTTCCCTCTATTTCTCTTCTCTCACTGTTCACTAACCACTTAAATTATTCCAGCAGCTCTGTTTTTCTGTTCCCAACCTGCTTGAGAATTTGCAGTGGAGCTAATCGAATTTTTTTTTTTATGAAACAACAAATTTTGATCATTATATATATCATTATTAGTATTATTATTATTATTATTATTTTGATAAAATAACAAAATTTGATCATCAATTACTACTTTTTTTGCACTTCACCCCTTTTAGATTATTCAACACGCTTCCAATCTGTGTGTGCGTTACACTTTCATGAGTCCTTGTTAGGTTCAGACGTCTTCTCTCTCACTTTCATGACTCAATTTTGTTGTTAGTCAAGCTCAGACGTCTTCCCAAAAGGGATTCACCGATGTAGACTTGCAGCTATTTTGAAAAGACAAGGCAAATTTGTATCTGAAATCTCACGAACATTTGTTCCAGAGGGGATATTGCAATTGTTGATTTCAACAAGTTGTTGATTTCAATTGTAATTTAATTTATGCGGTTTGGATTCACATAAATAAATTATCCGTAAAGATTGGATTGGTTAAAGGAACAAAACCCAGTATACAGAGGAGGAGCAAAACCCAGTATACGAATCAAACAGACCCATCACATCCCATGGGGTTGTCAATATAGATAGATACCATATTTTCAGGTTATGAGGATCAAAATCCCAACCCTTGTAATATGCATCAATCTCAAGCCCTAGTAAGAAAAAAAAAAAAAAAAACACAGAGAGCCAAGGAACACCTTTATGCATAAATAGAAACGGGCTTTAACAATCAAGTTTTCTGCGGCAATATTGCCAATCGATTCGGTATCATTTTCGAGGTCGGCGTCTGTCCTTCCGACAACGATGCGGCGACGCCGAATATTGTGGTCCTTCCGACAGCGACGCGACAACGCCGAATATTATATATAATTGTGTGAAAGTGCAGAAAAGGAAGACATGGCGGCGAACGGAGTTGGAAATGGATAGTTTAGCTTTGCTGCGAGCAACAATGGGAGTGGCCGGAACGGGCTTTCGAAGATTCAGACGAAGAAGCAGGACGAGGTGTGTCACGACGACAGTGGTCCGACGGTGAAGGCTCAGACCATCGACGAGTTGCATTCGCTCCAGAGGAAGAAATCGGCGCCAACTACGCCGATTAAGGGAACTCAGGGTGCTTTCCCCGCCATTTCTGACGAAGAGCGCCAGAAACAGCAACTGTTGATTAGCCAAACGCGGTCGTTTGCAGTTGTTTGTATAACCCTAATGCCAAACGACGTAGTTTGCAAGTGTACTGTGTTTCATTTCCCAAAACGACGTGTTTCATTTCCCAAAACGACGTAGTTTAAGTCAATGTCTATTTGGATAATTTCAACTTTTCCAAGTTTTTTTTTTAATTATTATTGAATAAAGAATATTGGGGGTATTTTTATATTTTTACCTACCCCTCTAACAAAAAATCCTTATTTCCAACTTTTTAAAACTAGAGGGGTGATGTTTGAATAAAAGGGATGTTATTTGCACATTTTTAAAATTAGAGGAGTTTTTTACACTTGACCCATATATATATATATATATGAGGGCATTAGTGATATTTTACATAACTAAGGATAAATTATTACTCCTCCGTTCCTAAATAAAAGTCCATGTTTAGAAATTAGAGTTTTTAAGGGAACATGCAATTAATGCATTATCCCTTTTTAAAATTATCAAATTGTTTTTTTTAATTTAAATATATATAGTTACAAAGTTTGAATTTTTTAAAAAAGATAAAGAATAATAATGAAAATATAATGAAAAGATGATTTGACTTTTTAAAAAGAATAATTAATTTGGGACATGTAAAAAAAAAAAAAATGGACGTATATATATAAAAAAATACACTTAATTCTCATATTACTTGATGAGATTGAGTTTGTCATGTGGGGCTATCACACATATAATTATCACAAAAAAAATAAAATTATATATATTTATATATTAAAAGGGCAATTTAGGCATTATCATAATTTCAACTGGTTCATGATTTCACACACGTCGGAAAAATTAATTCGGTGAATTTTAGGGTCTTTTGTGCAACTTTCTAAGTCAGGAGTATTTGCAACAAAGGGAATAGTTAGTTAGTTTTTTTTTTTTTTTTTCATTTCACTTCTGCCTTCCAAATACTCCTACTATGCTATTTGGCCTATAAATACCATCGCTCGCAACTATCCTTTCAAGAAATACACAGAGAGAAAAAGAGATCCGGTGACAGGTCCGTACTATCGTTACCAAAGCTCCTTAATTTTTCTAGGGTTATGTTATTTGAATGATGATTATGTTTTGTGGTTGCTTACATCCACAATAATCTCTGTTTCACAAAATTTATGTTAGGGTACGTAAAATCGGTTTATTCGGAGAGTTGTATCAATTCTAGGTTTACATCTACATTTGGGTTTTTATATTTAGACTGATGAATTCACGTTTGCTTTATATGGGATTTCATATGCTCTGCTTCTGATTCTGAGGTATTTGGGGCCAATTTTTGTTCAGGTGACCTCTTAATTTCTTTGTTGGAGTACAATGGCTTTCTTTGTTGGAAAAGGTCCATCTGATGTTGACGATGACGATGATGTTGACTCATCCTTCATTGATCCAGATATCATCTTTGATGGTTCTCATTCATTTTATGGAAAATCTGGCTCTGAGCGTCAGTTGATAGAAATATCTATTGAAGATTTAGACGCTTATGTTAACAATCAGAAGTTGTTAATGGCACTTGATAAAGAGGATAGTCCTACTATCCCCAGTGAAAATGCTAATGGTACCTGGTGTTTTTGCATTTAATAAATCCATCCTATGTACCTTTGTTATGAATGTGTGTGTATATATATATATATATTATCATATATAGTGTATTTGCTGCTAATAAGTAGAACATTTTATGGTTCATTCCACAGGGAACCAGAACTTGAGATTCCGAGGAGTCAAAAATGGTGGATTGGAAGGAATGCATGGTACTAACTCTATGGCTAGGGGTAACACCAGTGATGGGGGAGTAAGTGTCTTATTTCTGACTAGTGTAAATTGACTAGTTCAATGTCATTGAATTTTTATAACGTTGAGTTGAATTTGAGTGAAATAGTCTCATATAAGAACTATTTGAGCTCTTTATAAAGTATTATGGTCTTTGTTGAAAATTCAAGATTAGTTTCTTTTATTAATTATATTTCCATTTTGGAAGTTAGCACGTCCCCATGGCCCCTATGTTTGTGTGTGTATATATGTATATATTTCCTGATATTGCCATTAAAGTAGAAGAGGGGCTGTTTGTTGGTCGGCCCCGTGGCAAAAGTTCATAGCTCCATGGATAAGAACTTCAGCTTGATTTGATGAACCACACTGGGTACTGATTTGATTTAGAACTTCAAGTGAAAAAGTGGGAAAAGGAACCTAATAAAGGTTGTCATCAACATTGGGAAGGTAGAGAAGAAGTCTTTACTCTGAGCATGACTAGTGTTGCTTATGTAGGGCCATTCCCTTACCATGAAGCACAGTCCAGGTGGCAAAATGGATACATATCAGGCTTTACACAATAATGATGAAGGTTTGTTTCCTTGTGTAAATTTTAGAGTTGTTATATTTAATAAATGTGTCAACTTAGGAATTGACATTGTAGTGTTTTCTTAGATGGCGCTTTTATTGAAGAAGCTCAGAGGTCTCTTCATGCCTGGGAGATGAATTCGCTCAGCTATAAAGGTAGCTTTTCCATCTAATCTTAATAAATTGGTGTATCACAGTTTGCTTGAGATTGTAGGTACCCACTCCTCGTGCTCCTGAGAATTTCGTGTCTTTATTTCGTGTTTTTTGATGGGAATGATAAATTGACCATTGTTTTTATACATGTTTATTTTCTAAGCTTCACGATGACTGTAGATATTTGAACCTGATGTGTGTTGAAATCATAACGTGATGAGTTACAACCTACTAATTTTGTCTTGGGCATAACCTACTAATTTTGTCTTTTTTTAATGGAAGATCAATGGCAATGTGGCAACTGTGCTTGATAACGTGATGAGTTGATACTTATAATAGATGGACGCAATAGTAAGGTTCCATTTAGCCATGCTACTATGGGGTACAACGTACTTTTGTTGAACACTGTGTAATGTTAAGTGAACTAATATGCTGGGTGTACCCTGTTCACTAAAGGGGCACAATATTGCAAAAAGAATGTGGTTAATTGATGATCCTCTTGCATGCTGTAATGGGTATGATGGTTTTTTGAACCTTTTCGTTTCACTTTTCCATTTTCTGCTGCAGCGCAATAGGAAATGCTTTGTTGATTTTCAAGTGGTTGAATCTGCATGTGGTTCCCTTCCTTGCAGCACTACGACATTTAGATTCTTTGATTTAACTGAAGTTAGGTTCTACCTAGAGCCAGGGATGGACTAAGAAAAGTTTGTTTTGGGGGGGGGGTGGGGGGGGGGGGGGGGGGGGGGTGTTGGGAGATAGTGGAGTTTTCCTATAATAGTAGTGGGGGTAAAGTTAAAATTTTATAGGTATACAATTCAAAAAAAAAAAAAGAAAAAAAAAAAGAAGACAAAATTATTAGGTTATGCCTTGCTAGAGTGAAATGGTGAAACATCGTCCATGTAACCAAAGATTATTAAATGAGACAATGTTTAACGAGTTGAGTATTTTAGTATATTTTCTCTATGCCATTTTAAAATTTGTATTTCTTTATTTTTATTTTTATTTATTGGAAGTCTTTTTGAGAAGCATGGTAGTTGGTCCTAAATAATACTTCATAGACAATATTGCTGTGTTTCATAGTAAAGATTTTTCTTTTATGTTTTAAACCCTTTCCTTATGGTTATAGTACATGTGACTATAACATTTGCAATTTTGCCTTTGTCATTGTAGCTGCAACTTTTTTTGACTACCATATCCAGTTTAGTTGGGGTATTGCATGTCAGACAACTTGTCGCCTTCTTGAGCTTTAGGCAGCGCAATGACAACCTTGCATCGACTTGATAGTGCTAGAAAACTTTTGGGCAGTTTCTTACATTTGTTGTTTATTTAGTTGGTCTTCAAGCAGTCTAGTCAGAGTGCCTTATTGAGAATGGTTTGGCCTCACATTTTTAGTTGAGAAATTGTTTAGGTCAAGAATCATCCAATCTATATCTATATCTGTGGGAATTAAATCCCCTTTGTTCGGCATAGCGGGAGCACACATGTCACAAACATAAAGATCCAATCATCAAAACAAATAAACAACATGCAACACAATATTTTACGTGGATCCACGTAGAGAAGAAATTTCACTACAATGAATCAAGAAGATAATATGTAACTGATCAAGAAGATAATATGTAACTGTAGAGAATGCCTGCTCACTCACTTGCTCCTGAGAAATTAGAGACTTTTAACATCGAATCGTGTACGCTCACCTTTTTGCTCAATTATAGTGTAGGATACCCGACCATTTCACGATCTTCCACTCCAGGAGACTTCTTCTCACCATCGTTGTTCCACCACTAACTCATCATGTCTACCCTCACACTTCTTTTCTCTTTCACTTCTCAATTCTTTTTTCTTCTCTACCTTCTCCACTCAACCCCCTCTCTGTTTATAGAGAGTTCCTAACCCTAGCTTGGTGAACAAGTAATACAAATCCCTTTTGGAAAAGAAAAGCAACTACTTGAGGCTCAAGTACAATTACTTTGGGTCTAAGTCTAACAAAACATTATCAAACATCACAATTGGAAACCCAACCCAATATCAATATCTATATTACTAATAATAGTGTATATAATTTTATTTTTTTATGAATGCATTTTATACTTTTTTTTTTTTTTTCCATTTTTTTTAGGCACTTTCATTTATTTCAAGAGTTGCACCTCTTGAGTTGCCCATTTCTCTATTTTTTACCTCTTCTTATTTTACACATTATTTAATTTTGTTGATTATTTTGATTCAGTTCAATGGTTATACCTTTTAAGTTGTCCATCGTTTTTTCTCTCTCTTCTTTGTGAGTTTATTTTTTATACCATCTCTCTGGCACACACAGACGGTACACATCTACTTATTATTAATTTTTTGTTTTATTTAATTTTGATTTTCAACTTTCCTTCTCTCCTGTTTTGATATTCTTGGCGATAACCCTTTAACTTTGTTACCACCCTATTTTTTTTTATGATAAGTAACTTCATTACCAATATATAAAGAAGTGTTTTTGGTGCAATTATAATTGATTTGCCTTTTAATGGTGTAATAGTACCTCTAGGGCCTTGGTCTTCCAGAGAATGAGTCAAAGTGCCACCATGTTTATGGCTTGGGCAAAGAACACTTGCAAATCGTCCCAAAGCTTGTAACGTTGCATATTTATGGGGATTTAAAATGGTTAATATTGCATACTGTTTCTTGCTATTTTCTAGACTTTAACAAGCATGGCATGATTAATAAGAAAATGCAGAAAAGAATAAGAAGTCGTTTTTGTTTTATTGAAGTGGCACCACTCCAGAGATGTACTAATAAAAAAAAAAGTTGAAATGAAATTTTTGCATCTTTGTCAAGAACAATGTGAATTTTGTGCTTCTATCAGTGATTTATGCAATCCTATGAGCTGGATCGTGATTTTCATAAAGCTTGCATGAAACATTTTTGTAAAATTTAAATATTGTTGCTGATGTATGTGGTCCAAAATCATTCATAAATCTCACTAGAAAGCCATGGAATTGACTGTAGGATTGACCAATCTTCTCTTTTCTATTTCTTCTTGTTTTATTGAAAATTTTCTCTTGGAAATAAATATAGTATGAATCTATTACCTTGTAATTAGCTCCTTGTAATTAGCTACTATTGTAAAATTATATTCGGATTTGTTTGATATTTGTGGAAAGCATGTTCATATGAAATAATAGCGGAAAAAAACATGTAGTGAGGATAACACTCTTGGTCCAGAGTAGTTGATATAGCTTTCTTTTAGCCATTGTTAATCAATTGTGAGGCAGCTAATGGCTTCCTTGGGATATAACATGATTTGAATGGGGAAATGTATGATGGATGACTAAATGTGGGCGACAGTTTGGATTTTGAAATTAATAGTGGAGAAATACATCAAGCATGAAGAGATTAAAGCAGAAGAATGGGAGATCCTAGGGTCTTATTTGGAATTCTTAAGCTTTTGTGTGCTGCATTCCCTGTTTGAATGGTTTCTAATACAATCTTACTTATAAAAAATAAATAAAGGACAGTATCAAACTCAGAAGAATCAGGAACAGGCAGAACTTGTTGTACAATAATTCATATGAGAGTATCATGAATAAATCTGAACTTTTTTCAAGTTTTTGTTGATAGTCACAACTTTGATTGTTTTTATTTATGTTGCCTTTCAACTTTTTACATTTTCTTTTTTGCATGAACAAAGAGTGAATTAATTTTTGTGATTATTTTCCTTCTTGTTATTTGCTTCTACTGTGATGTTAAATTAACTCTAATTTTCATATATTGATTACTCTTCATACATTGTTTTTTATTTACAAATGATTATTTGTGTTTTGTTTGTGATTTGAATTTTAATTTGGCTAATGGTTCTTAATTTTTATATGAGGTAGAACGCAATAGAAGATCCTTTGTTGGGGAGGAGTTATCCATTGGGGCTCTTAAGTATTCTATTATCTGTTCTCTTTTTTGTTGGGGTATGGGGAGAGATTGTTCCTCTGTTGAGGAGTTTTTGGAGTTTTTGGGATCTTTGGATCCTTAGGCTTTCTCTGTTTTTTGTTCTTGGTTCTCGTACAGCTCTTGGGATGCATTCCCCTCTTGAACGCTTTCTAATATATTTTACTTATCACAAAAAAAAAAAATAAATAAAAAAATCATCACTGTTTACTCTTTTCCTATTCTTTTTGTTTTTTTTTCTTTTCCTTTTTACCTTCTTTTTTGTTGTTCTTTGATTTTTTTTCTTTTCTTGTATATATTCATTTATATGATTTGCATCAAAATGCACATGATAAAAGATAATTGGTTCGCTGCGTTTGTCGCAGCAGGTCGGATTCTTTCATTT
The DNA here is from genome assembly GCF_030987335.1 of Cornus florida. Taxonomy (NCBI): domain Eukaryota; kingdom Viridiplantae; phylum Streptophyta; class Magnoliopsida; order Cornales; family Cornaceae; genus Cornus; species Cornus florida. The sequence goes on from NW_026775573.1 coordinate 23,126,346, forward strand.
ATAAAATTGTAAGATACGGGGACTCGGGTATAAATGGTCCAATAGTGGACACGGATACTTTGACACATGTGCATAGGTAAAGGAGATATGTAACTATCTACACTCTTATTGTTAAAGATAAAAAAGGACATGCATTAGTTTGTCCTTAGTAGGAAAAATAAATAAATTGTTAAAAGATCACTTTAACGTGCATCAGTTTGTCCTTATTAGCAAAATAAATAAAATTGTTAAAAATCACTTTAAATAGTAAATAGTATTAAAACTATAGTTTCTATCAAGTTCTGGTGTTTTCACAAATAATTAAACTTCTCTTAGACAAATTTCTCTCTTTTCTTTGGTGAAGAGAAAAAAGAAAAAAATTTCCATTTCTAATTCTTCCATATGCATCATTTCTTGTCTTGTGTTCTGTCAGAACCTGCCTCAAGCTGTGTAGATATGAGTGTTGGATACTGGTGTGTCTCCCAAGGTCAGATTCTTTCATTTATAAAATAATAAGATACGGGGACTCCGCTATATATGGTCCAAAAGTTGGACACAGATACTTTGACACATGTGCTTAGGTAAAGGATATGTAACTATCTGCACTCTAATTGTTAAAGATAAAAAAGGACATGCATCAGTTTGTCCTTATCAGCAAAACAAAAAAATTTGTTAAAAGATCAGCTTTAAATAATAAATAGTCTAAAAACTAAAGGCTCTATCTATTTTAATTATTGAATAATAAACAATTTTAAATAAAGAGGACATCTCAAGTGTCACTTCTCCTTAAAAAAAGGGGGGGAATAAAGAAAAGGACATGTCATTTTTTTTTTTGTATTTTATTTGTTTAGGTCTACATTAGTCTTTATCACACTAATCTATTAATTAAGTACTTGTATTCTTATACAAGTCATCTTGCAGAAGTCAAAAAGATAGAAGCACACAACTCAATGTAATAAAAACACACAACAATAAAAGAAACGTGGTAGTCGATTGATCGCAACATAAAATATATCTGAATGATCTTGTAAGGCGCTTGAATGCACTCTTTGGCGAGACACCGAAAATCGTGCACCTGCAGAGCTTTGGAGAACTCATCGTCTTCAACTTTGAAAAAGAAGAAATATATAGAGAACAGTGGCAGCAGCCTTTTAAAGTATATAAAAGGCGTGGCAATGAGGGTTCTAAGGCTCAAACCTTAATTTGGCACATGTTAGAGGCATTATTTTGGTAATTGCGTTAATTATGGTGAAATTTCATTGTTTTGGTAACTTGCATCATTTAGATTAAATTGCATCAATTAAGTTATTTGTTACTGTATTAAGCTAGAGTCAACTTTTGATTACTTCTATTATAGGGTAATCCAAGGGACATCCGTTATTATAAAAAGGATATTATGTAATTCTGATTAGGCAGTCAATGAATGAATAACAAAATATCTTTTGAGATTTCTTGTTAGTGATCCTCAAATTCTAAGGGCGTGAGGCCTTCTCCAGGTGTGATACCTAGGCCCTGTTGGAGTGATTCCAATAAGTTTTTCTTTGTTATTTTCACTTCTTCTCCACTAACTATCCTTGAATCTTAGTTTTGTTTTCTGAATTTCCAGCCCACAATTCTTATTTGCTTTCTTCTATTTGAGCCTGTTCTTTGTCATCAATGCTAGACGAAATGTCAATCTACCACAAAGACATTTGAAAATTTTCCAAATCCATTAGAAGAATCTACCGAATGAGTTTTCCATGAGCATTTCTTCATCAACTAACGAAATGTCAATCTTAGTTTTTTTTTTCTATCTGTGTTTACGGCTTTCAAAACATGTTTTCACATGCTTGTTGAAACAACCACACACACACCATTGTTACAATACATGCCTTTCCCCTCATTAATCATTCATTTAAGGTGTAGCAGAATTGTGCTTAGTGGTGATCTCTAAACCCCAAGATTTCTCTCTCTCTTATTTTACTTCTATTGCATTATTGTTTACCTTAGCTTAATTGCACCTTAGCTTAACTCAACCACCAACCAACCTTTGATCACTCGACCTACTAACCCTAATTTTGATTCCACAACCTTTTACGACCCTCACAATCCCTTGGGATGATCCCTACTTGCCCTAGCTATATTTTTAGTGAAAGGTAGTAGTGGCAAATTATAAATGTAAAACTTGGCCACACTCATCTTAGTCTACCTTGCACACAAATTTGGTTGGAACGACGGCAAGCCACCAAGTTTTTAGCGCCGTTGCCGGGGATTGATTGATTGGCAACGTCGTATTTGTGGAATCAATTAGGAATTAGTACTCTTTTGACACACGAGACATTTCTCCTTATCAGAGATGGCAATTTAAGTCGCCCTGGAGGTTCCCAACTTGTCCGACCCTGCTATGACGGTTTTGGGATACTCTTTATAGGGTTAGGAGCGGGTATGGTAAAAAAATTTAAATGTAGCTCGGGCCCGGGGGCGGGGATAGGTTTTATGCTATCATACCCGGGTTATAGTATGCAATATACATATATAATGCATCTGTGAAATTAGAATAGTGCTATTATTATATATGTCAGCTTTCTCTCATGCAAACTCTAATCTCCAGGACTCCAACCATAATTGTCTCACTCATCGGGATAGGACGGGGTGTGAGTTATGTTCACAGGGTGGGGATGGAATTTGAGTGTTAATCTGTTTCGGGTTCGGAATGGGGATTGGATTCGGAGATGATAAATGTTGAGGGGTAGGGTTTGGGGAAATCCATCCCTTAGCCGCCCCATTGCCATCCCTATCCTTTATGAGTGCAAACAACTTCTACCCTCTGGAAGATGTGGGACATGTGACATCATCATTTAACCAATGCCAGTACTTTTTATTATTAATTGTCTAGCATTCTATGGCTGGTCCTACAGTCATATTACAAAATTTCTCCTTCAGTTGGATAGGTATCATTGATTGCAAGACTGAGAAGCTCTTTATCCAATGTGATGGAATTTTATGGGTGGCGATGTCTGCTTTTCTGAATGATAAGCCTAAGGTCAAATGAACAGAATTTTGTGCTCCCTTGTTAGAATTTAGTTTTTTATGAATAAGAGAAAGAGGTGTCATTACGTGAACCATCAGTTCTACTTATGAGTAAGGGCGTAGATTAAGTTGAGCACTAAATTTTTAGAATCGGAGATAGAACTTCTTAATGTATGCCAAAGATGGTACAATCAGGATAAAAGCTTGTCATGGCTTCTGCTATGATTATTAATTTGGTATTATAGCATCGAGTATTAGCGCAACTCTAAATTTGGAAAAGAAGCTACGGCTTATGAGCACTGTCAGCCCCCATTTGTGAAAAAGGTGCAAATACACCCCCTCTGACCACTTTCTAATGAAATTTGACAAAATAATTTTGATATTCTGATTTCCCCTTTTACCCTTCCAAATTTTCCCTTCTCACTTTTCCCTACCTTTCTCTCCATGTCTTAACATGACATGTGTTTGTGTATGTACAATATGCATGTTTATCCAAGACGAATTTATATAAGAATTAAGAGCATCACATATATGGGTAGGCCCCATGCATATTGTACTTAAATAAACATGCATATTGTACATACACAAACATATAAATGTATATATGTATGCGCTGATGTGAATGTGTGTTTTAGTGTGTGGCGTGAGGGAAAAAGGGGCAAATAATGAAAAAAGAATAAAGAATCAAATATAGTGATGCTTGTTCATATGTCTGGGAGGTGGTTAGCTATTGTGTATACTGGTCATTTTCAAGGATGTTTCTGTGTACTTGGTTTTGTGAAGTGAGAATTAATTCATGTTAAAATGGGTTTTACCTTGTAGAGAGAGAAGAAATGGAAATAAATCGGGTCTGTGTTTGTGGTGGATTGAAGGGTCAGAAGTGAGGTATGGATTTTTGAATGACGATTATGTTGTCTCTTATCCTGGGTCGTTCTTAAAGCTAGAATTGGACTTGTTCGTCATTTTACTTCAGCTGATTTGTTTAATATTATTTTATGATATTGATAGGATATCATTTTAGTCTTTTTGAATAGATAGGTCCTTATTTCCACAACTTTAAAAGCTGGGGGTGTTTTTTTTGCACTATATTGATGCTACAGGGGATTTTTTGCACCACCCTTCTCTTAAATGCATTATATTTTCTGCAGTATTTATTTGTTTCTCTTATTGTATTATCATAGATAAAAGCAAATCTATAACAATCTGTTTTCTTTTTTCCCCCTGAATATTAAATTTTTTATGAAAGTGAAAATTGAAATGCATTTGCTGCATGGGATCTCTCATGGCCCATTTTAATCCTACTGCTGTATTCCCAGTTAATTGCCTGGGTCTGTTTGTAGTTTGAAACTTTGTCACCTATTTTTTTATTGTTTGAAACTTGGATTTGACTTTCTAGTGAACTGAGTATTGAAGGGCTGATTATGCTTTAGACTTTCATGATGGCTTTCGATGTGATGTGGCTGTAAGAGTTGCATTGACGGTGTTGCTTACTAAATTTTCCTTAATCATATGCTTGGTTAATTTCACACTTTTTACCAATGTGTGCGGAGTGTAATCTGCCGAGTACTTGGAACATGCTCTAGTTGTTGCTCTATGAGTTGCATTAATGGTGTTGCTTACTAAATTTTCCTTAAGCATATGCTTGGTTAATTTCACACTTTCTCCCAATTTGTGCAGAGTGGAGCAGCAATGAAGAAAATGACGACATCTCGCCTTATTTGGTTGGGATTGGCCATCGGCCAAGGACTTTGAAAGGAAGGCGTGGTACTTCCTCTATGGCTAGGGGTAACACCAGTGATGGAGGAGTAAGTGTCTTATTTCTGACTAGTGTAAATTGATTAGTTCAATGTCATTGAATTTTTATAACGTTGAGTTGAATTTGAGTGAAATATAACATATAAGAACTATTTGAGCTCTTTATAAAGTATTATGGTCTGTGTTGAAAATTCAAGATTAGTTTCTTTTATTAATTATATTTCCATTTTGGAAGTTAGCACGTCCCCATCCCCCCTATGTTTGTGTGTGTGTATATGTATATATTTCCTGATCTTGCTTTAAAGTAGAAGAGGGGCTGTTGGTTGGTCGGCCTTGTGGCAAATGCTCATAGCTCCATGGATAAGAACTTCAGCTTGATTTGATGATCCACACTGTGTACTGATTTGTTTTAGAACTTCAAGTGAAAAAGAGGGAAAAGGAACCGAATAAAGGTTGTCATCAACATTGGGACGGTAGAGAAGAAGTCTTTACTCAGAGCATGACTGGTGTTTCTTATGTAGGGCAATTTCCATACCATGAAGCACAGTCTAGGTGGCAAAACGGATACATATCAGGCTTTCCGCAATAATGATGAAGGTTTGTTTCCTAGTGTAAATATTAGAGTTGTTATATTCAATAATTGCGTCAACTGAAGAATTGACATTTTAGTGCTTTCTTAGATGGGCTTGCTTTTATTGAAGAAACTCAGAGGTCTCTTGATACCTGGGAGATGAATGTGCTCAGCAATAAAGGTAGCTTTTCCATCTAATCCTAATAAATTGGTGTATCACAGTTTGCTTGAGATTGTAGGTAACCACTCCTTGTGCTCCTGAGAATTTGGTGCCTTTATTTCGTGTTTTTTGATGGGAATGGCAAATTGATTATTATTTTTATGCATGTTTATTTTCTAAGCTTCACGATGACTGTAGATGTTTGAACCTGATGTGTCGAAATCATAACGTGATGAGTCATATAACCTACTAATTTTTATTTTTTTTAGTGGAAGATCAATGGTAATGTGGCAAGTGGCAACTGTGCTTGATAACGTGATGAGTTGATACTCATAACAGACGGACACAATAGTAAGGTTCCATTTAGCCATGCTACTATGGGTTACAACGTACTTTTGTTGAACATTGTGTAATGTTAAGTGAACTGATATGCGGGGTTTACCCCCTGTTCACTAAAGGGCCATAAAATTGCACAAAAGAATGTGGTTAATTGATGATCCTCTTGCACGTTGTAGTGGGTGTGGTGGTTTTTTGAACCTTTTCGTTTCACTTTTCCATTTTCTGCTGCAACACAATAGGAAATGCTTTGTTGACTTTCAAGTGGTTGAATCTGCATGTGGTTCCCTTCCTTGCAGCAATACAACATTTAGATTCTTTGATTTAACTGAAGTTAGGTGTTAGCTAGAGCCAGGGCGGACTCAGAAAAGTATGTTTGGGGGGGGGGGGGGGGGGGGGGTTTGTGGAATAGTGGAGTTTTTCTATAATTGCAGTGGGGGCAAAGTTAAAACTTTATAGATATACAATTCAAAAAAAATAAGAAGACAAAATTAGTAGGTTATGCCTTGCTAGTGTGAAATGGTGAAACATCGTGACGATGCTTAACTGAGTTGAGTATTTTAGTTTATTTTCTCTATGCCAATTTAAAATTTGTATTTATTTTTCTTTTATTTATTATTTTTATTTATTGAAAGTCTTTTTGAGAAGCATGATTGTCGCTCACTCGCTCATGAGAAATTAGAGACTTTTAACATCTAATCGTGTACGCTCACCTTTTTGCTCAATTATAGTGTAGGATACCCGAGCATTTCACGATCTTCCACTCCTGGAGACCCCTTCTTGCCATCGTTGTTCCACCACTAACTCAACATCTCTACCCTCACACGATCACCAATTTTGTACTCCCTCGTTAGAATTTAGGTTTTTATGAAAGAGAGAAAGAGGGGTCATTATGTGAACCATCCCTTCTACTTACGAGTAAGGGCGTAGATTAAGTTGAGCACTAAAATTTTAAGAATCGGAGGATAGAACTTCTTAATGCTTGCCAAAGACGGTACAATCAGGTTAAAAAGCTTGCCATGGCTTCTGCTATGATTATTAATTTGGTATTATAGCATGGAGGATTAGTATAGCTCGAAATTTGGAAAAGAAGCTACGTCTTATGAGCACTGTCAGCCCCTATTTGTGAAAAAAGGTGCAAATACACCCCCTCTGACCACTTCCTAATGAAATTTGACAAAATAATTTTGATAATCTGATTTTCCCCTTTTGCCCTTCCAATTTTTCCCTTCTCACGAATCTTTCTCACTTTTCCCTACCTTTCTCTCCATGTGTACGTGCTCTCTCTTGCAAACATAAGCATTCTCTTGTCGTCTTACATGACATGTGTATGTGATCCATGTATATTGTACTTAATAAACATGCATATTGTACATACATAAACATATAAATGTATATATGTATGTGCTGGTGTGAACGTGTGTTTTAGTGTGGCGTGAGGAAAGAAAGGGTAAATAATAAAAAAAGAATAAAGAAACAAATATAGAGGTGTGTACTGCTCGTATGTCTGGGAGGTGGTTAGCTACTGTGTATACCGGTCATTTTCAAGGATGTTTCTGAGTACGTGGTTTTGTTAAGTGAGAATTAATTTATGTTAAAATGGTTTTACCTTGTAGAGAGAAAAGAAATGGGGTTTGTGCACTACTGTAGATTTTAGAGAGAGAGAAATCGGGTTTGTGTTTGCGGTGGATTGAAGGGTCAGAAGTGAGGTATGTATTTTTGAATGATGATTATGTTGTCTCTTATCCCGGGTTGTTCTTAAAGCTAGAATTGGACTTGTTCATTATTTCGCTTCAGCTGATTTGTTTAATATTATTTTATTATATTGCTAGGACGTCATTTTAGGCTTTTTGAATAGATAGGTCCTCGTTTGCACAAATTTAAAAGCCAGGGGGTGTGTTTTTTTGCACTATATCGATACTATGGGGGGATTTTTTGCACTACCCTTCTCTTAAATGCATTATATTTTCTGCAGTATTTTATTTGCTTCTCTTATTGTATTATCATAGATAAATGCAATCTATACAATTCTGTTTTCTTTTTTCCCCTTGAATATTTAAATTTTTATGGAAGTGAAAATTGAAATGCATTTGCTGCCACGGGATCTGCCATGGCCCATTTTAATCCTACTGCTGTATTCCAAGTTAATTGCCTGGGTCTGCTTGTAGTTTGACTTGGGTTTGACTTTCTAGAGAACTGAGTGTTGAAGGGCTGATTATGCTTTAGACTTTCATGATGGCTTTCGATGTGATGTGGCTGTAAGAGTTGCATTGACGGTTTTGCTTACTAAATTTTCCTTAATCATATACTTCGTTAATTTCACACTTGTTCCCAATGTGTGCAGAGTGTAGAAGCAGTGATTGGATTGGTTTGAATCTGGCATCTGCCGAGGACTTGAAACATGCTCTAGGTGTCGCTCTATGATTTGCATTATTGGTGTTGCTTACTAAATATTCCTTAAGCACATGCTTGGTTAATTTCACACCTTCTCCCAATTTGTGCAGAGTGGAGCAGCAATGAAGAAAATGAGGACATCTCGCCTTATTTGGTTGGGATCGGCCATCAGCCGAGGCCGAGCACTCTTTCTTCTGAGCAGAAAGCCAAAAAAAGACAGAAGCGGAAGAGACGACACCAGATACTGAGCTAGGACTCTTTCTTCTGAGCAGAAAGCCCAAAAAAAAAATAAACAGATGCTAATAGGACTTGTTGCTTATCCACTAAGTGATTTAGCTTTGGTAATGCTTGTGCTTCCCTTATCTGACTTAGATATAAATATAGGTTTGTAAAAAGTATCTCTGGCTTGGGTTGCCATCTAACCTCCTCATGTAATGCCGTCATGTTGAACAACGAAAATACTGAATTTGGTTGATAGCTTTGATCCATGATAGGAAATTTCCTGTGTTGGGAATGATGATCTTTTTTGCATCTAGACGAAGTCAGTAGTAAATTTGAACGGTGACCATAAAAAGAAAAGGTCACCAAACCAAAGAGCTGTTAAGGCACTGTTTGGCTGTGCCTTAAAAGGTTTTTTTGGACAAAAAAAGTTAAAAAAATTTGATTAGTGATTTTTTTGTCCTTTTAAAGTTTTTCAATGTTCATACTGACGTTGTAGTCGTTAACTCTTTGGCTGATTCAAACAGTTCCTTAATGGTTATATTGCTACAAAATTATTTTTTTTCAAAAAATAATATATATATATATATTTGAAAAAAAACTTTTTATTTTTCCTTTATAAATACATCAACCTTTCATTTTTTTTACACATTATATATATATATATATTTGAAATTTTTTTTTTTTATTTTTTCTTTATAAATACATCAACCTTTCATTTTTTTTACACATTATTAGAATACATGCGATTTAGAGACTCCAAACATTGATGTGGCTTTTGAAAATACTGACGTGGTATGACTTCAGGCTCCAACATGGACTGTTCATTGGACACCTTGCAACCAATGGCTGTATAGGCCAGTGCATTCCCCCCATGGTGGATATAAAGAATGGCTGTGTTTTGTAGGCTAGTGCAGTCAGCATGATATGATATAAAGAAAATTATATTTATGGATGGTTAAATTTATTTTTGGTAATTGAGAGAACTAAAATGCAAAGAAAACCTTTTAAGTGTGTTTGGTCAAGAAAAGTGAAGTCATCCATGTTGAGGGTAAAGTTAGTAATAAAAGACATGATAACATGTGAATTTGTCAAATGTATGATCTTAAATAAAGTGAAACGGAAACACGGAATTCATATAATTGATCCAAAGAAATTGAGAGAAAATGCTTAGTAGTTGTAGTTGTAATTAAAAGATATAGGGCGGGAGACGCATGTATGAATAGTTTCATGTATATTGTCTTGTTGTGTAAAGTTGATGTTCTCCTTGTTGGGAATAAATGCGTGCAAATAAGCAATCAAGAAGAAAAAACAATCATACAAGAACACAAGAAAAATTATTTTGCTTACATTTACGGAGTGCATCCAAAGAGCTATATATATATGCGATCTTCTCTTTCTCTCACAATCAATCTATCTATCGCACTCTTGCGTCAATCTCACTCTCACTCTCACCCTCACACTCACACTCACACCCACAACCCTTCTTTGACAGACTTGTATCTCTCTTACACACCAACCCAAAACGATAGAGAAACAACTTGCTCCACAAGTTTAGGGCCTTATGGAACAAATCTTCAGTTTGGGAGATCAAATCCACATTTTTATTTTCGTCAATCATAGTCATCGACCGATACGCTTCAATCTATGCTTCGATTTATAGCTTTACATAGCTTTTGGGATTGATGCATCGATTGATACCACTTCGATCTACAGCTTTACGCAGCTTCTGGGATTGATGCGTAGATTAATCACTTTGATTTGTGCTTTGATGTACAACTTTACACATTTCCTGGGATTGATGCGTAGATTGATACCAATTCGATCTAGGTAATCAAAATTTGTAATTTAGACCCCACAACCTCAACAATCTCCGACTTGGAGGCCAAAGGACAAGTAGACCAACTCCATGATTTTTTCTCTATCTTTAAGCTAAACGATCAACCACCACCAGAAAATCCTTAGCCTCTCGGACCGCAACCAATGGTGAGAGCAAGTTCAATGGTCTCAAATTCAATGATTTTGGGCTTTTTTTGGACCCAGCCTACTTCAATGTGGGTTGCCAAAAGAACACCTTTTTAGTGTGTTGGTGAGGAAAAGTGACGTCATCCATGTCGAGGGTAAAGTTGGTAATAAAAGACATGATAACATGTGGATTTATCAAGGACAAAGTGAAACGGAAACATGGAAATCATATAATCGATCTAAAGAAATTGAGAGAAAATGCTTAGTAGTTGTAGTTGTTGTAATTGAAAGACATAGGGCGGGATATGCATGTATGAATGGTTTCATGCATATTGTCTTGTTGTGTAAAGTTGATGTTCTCCTTGTTGGGAACAAATGCTTGCAAATAAGGAATCCGCATTTTTATTTTCGTCAATCATAGTCTTCACGTCATCGACCGATACACTTCAACGCATGCTTTGATTTATAGCTTTACACAGCTTTTGGGATTGATGCATCGAATCAGTACCACTTTGATATACAACTTTACACTTCTGGGATTGATTCATAGATTAATATTACTTTGATATATGTTTCGATATACGACTTTACACATTTTCTGGGATTGATGCGTAGATTGATACCACTTCGATCTACGTAATCAAATTTTGTAATTTAGACTCCACAACCTCAACAATCTCCTACTTGGAGGTCAAAGGACGGGTAGACCAGTTCCATGATTTTTTTTCTATCTTTAAGCTAGAAGATCAACCGAAGTTGCGCACAGTCTCAGTCCCCTTGTAGTTTGTGCTTCAGTGGTGGATAATGTTAGAATCCTCTGTATATGAGAAACCTAAGCAAGTGTAGTTGTGCAAAAAAAAAAAAAAAAAAAATTAAGGAGTAAATCACACACTACTAATAAATAAATGAAATTTTTTAGAACATTTGGATGGTTTGTAGAAATTTATATAGTGGAGAGAATTTAATACTGAGGAGGAGGATGACTAAAGAATAAAAACACAATTTAGACACGAGACTTCTACCACAATTGAGGAGGATGTGTATAAGTATATAAATTTCAAACAAACACAGTAACGTGAAGACTTCCTATAGACTACCTATCACATCAAATTCGTCGAGTTGAAAAAAAAAATATTAAACTTATAAAGTATTGGTAAATTCTTTAAAAAAAAAAAAAAAAAATTCGGTAATAAATTTGCAACACTCCAATCACATTGGATAGAAATCGGAGTATTTCTGAAATGAAGTATATAAATAAATAAATCAGTATAGATATTAAAATAAAATAAAATAAAATATTATTCCACCAGTCTCAGGGGAAACGGATCGAGTATTTTTATAGTAAAAGAATAAAGAAATCGGTAAATATAATTAAATTTTATTTTATTATCAAATAAAAGAAAAAATTAGTAAAGCTAAGTAATTTTTTTTTTCCCCCTACTTGAAAGCTAAGTAATTCATTTTGTCTCTCAATAGCTTTTCAATTATAGGGTTTTGATTTTTGTTCTTGATGCAGCCCACAACCTTTTGATTATAACACTTGTCAATACATTTTCATCGTCGTGAAGTTTCAAAAAGTAGCAATAGAAAAGGGCAAAAAAAAAAAAAAAAACTTATTAAAAAGAAAAGAAAAGAAAAAGAAGCAAAGTTATATTCCAATGATGTTCTCCCATTAAAATTGAAACCAACTGTCACTCACAAAATAAAAATCAGTCAATCTCCAAAAGGGTTTAAAGATGTTAGTGAAATATAGAAGAAAACCTCTAACGTTCCACTGAGAGTGTGTGGCTAGTTTATGTACTTTCGGAGTTCTGAACCAATCACTAACTTGGCTAGTTTATGTACTGGAGTTCCAGACCAATCATTAATTGACATATAAACATACGCATAAGCTTTGTGTCAGATTTATTGCACGTTTTTGCTTACCTGTCAATTATATTGTTAATCAAACAGTTGCTCCATCTGGTCATGTGAACACAGTGGAGCTGGTCGGGGACATTGAAGGGATAACAATATTTTCGTTTTCTTCCCCTATAACTAAGGATAATACGATATTCAGTCAGCTTTCCTTCTGGTTTTAATTTAATTGGCGCAATAGAATAGTTATCTATAACTTCCAATCTTTTTTGAGGTTTATACCACAAATATTTGGACTTTGGCCAGTTAAATTTGGAGAAAAAAATAACAGAAGTAATTGGGTTTGATTAGCATAATAAAAGACTGAAATTTATCTAACAAAATGAACGAACTATAACAAAACACATACATCCTACATTTCGTTTGACAATAGAAATCACAAGCATAGCAGGGCACCTGAGAACAGGTCAACTTCTAGAGAGCCCACACGGCTACTAGTCCTCAAGCCAAACATATCAAAAGATTAACACTCTTTTGCTATATATTTGCCAAATATATCAAAGGATTAACAATCTTTATATATATATATATATATATATATATATTATAACTTGACTTGTCCAATGTAATATAGTATTTAATTGCAGTTTAACTTCTAGTAATTTAAAGTTCTAGACATAACTGCCAAAGCTCTTTCTCAATAAAAAAAAAACTAACAAAAGCTCTAGTTCAATTACCCAGCTGGGGCAGGGGCTGCTGCTGCTCTTTGAAGGCAAAAATCTGTTTGATACCGCAATGGCTACATCGAAACTTTACACCCACGTTCCCTGCTGAGACTCTAATCTGGTGCATTCTTCCTAGGATTGGACAAAAGCTTTGTGCCCCCTGCTTAAATGCTTGAGTTAGTGATAATTGACAAAGTTTGCTTCATTGTAAGCAAAAGTAGAGGTTAAGGGTTCAAGTTTCATTAGGAGGAGCAATTATTTTCCAGGACCAAACATAAAAATAAAATACTAAAGTACCTGGTTTAAAGTTGATTGGTTGTGGCCCTGAAAATGTTATGACATGCATATATTCATGGACCATGATCCAGATTTTAAAACAAGCCAAGATTACACTTCAAACATGATTTAGCAGCACAAAATTAAGTCTTATCATATATATCTACTAGATTAAATCTTTTAAAGTCATTTCTTATCATTTCACTCCATATTAGACCATCCAGAAGGAATCCCATGCTTAACAACTTACTTATACTCTTTGCCAAAAGATTAACGATAAAAGTGTTCTTCAACTCTACTAGGGAATCCCAATTAAGGAAGCCATTGGAAGCCTGGATTGAACTCCAAACTCCAGAGGAGAAATGACACAAGAAGAAAACAACAGTTGGGAATATCATGATAAACTCTCTTTTATGAGTGAGGTTGCCAAGGAAGAAAAAAATAAGTCATCCCCAAAAAAAACGTTCCTGAGCTCCACACCAGTCACTCCTCTGCTTCGGAGGATCCAATCTGTCCATTTCCAACTTCTCTGTCATCAATGGCCCATGGCATCCTTCAACATAACAACCTAAGGAATTTTGGATGAGGCAAAGGACATCATCATAATGAAGTATTTATCCAACCAACTAGTTGAAGCAAAGAAGGCCCACAATGGAGATATTAAATAGTTAAAGCTCCAAGAGAAGGAACAGGCTTCACATTATGAAATCTCTCGGCTGAGGCAATCCCTATATATCCAAGCTGAAAGGTGAGAATGCAGATCATGAACCATCCCTTGTCAACAGGTGAAAGCTCTCCCAACCCTGTTTTAATCCCCATTGGTAATTTGATTGTCCCTATTACACCCATGTCACCATTTAATTCTTCAAACTTTTATCCTCATCCTAGTGAATTAATTAAGGAACTCTTGCATATTGCGTACAAACCCCCATCATAACCCTTGCTCAGCTCAGCTTCACCCACCCTCCTTCCTCTTCCTGTGAAATCCATTACAGTGAACAATCCTTTGCCAGCCCACAACCTGCTGTCTACCCTGCCAACTCTCACTTTAACCATGCCAATGCTACCGTACCGTGACTTGGTCCGACACAACACAGGCTTCCATCCAACCCCTATGCAATTTGAATTCTTTCAACCTTCCAAATGTAATGGGAAGGTCTCAATCAGCCCTCCTCCCTCTATCTCCTTTGAAGGTGAAACAGAATGGAAAAAATATATAAGAGATTTTATGAACAGTGTTTTCTTCCGTGGTGTACTTCATGGAAAACCAGTTATATTATGCATCTATTGTATATATAACTAGTTGAAGTAGCCATTTTGACATGTATCGCAGGAACTATCTTTCACAAAATACAAAAACAGGAAAGCTTTCACTACAGTGGATGACATAGTGTTGTTTTTCACCTACACGGCTACACCATGTATCAAGTTTTCTTTATATCGGAAAACTATGGGCTTCTTCATCAACAGATAACCAATCTTCATCAGTTGCAAACGCATAAAAGGGATTTCCCAAGAAATTTGTGGGCCAGCAATATTAAAATATCAAGGGCAACCTCAAGTGTTTTTTTAGATAAAAATCAGGAACTAATAAAAAATAATAATAAATAAACTAAGGAGAATCACAAATTTTCTTAATGATGTTAATCAATCAAAATGATGAATACTCTAAGAAGAATGAGGAGAGCAGCACGGAGTGTGAAAAAAAAAAAAAAAAACAAAACTAAGACTATTGATAGGCTAATATATAATTATATAATAATATATATGCGCAACTTAAGACTATTGCTTTTGCTGTAAGTGCGCACTGTGAAAACAATTCCCAATACCAGTAAGCTCAGGCTACCAAGCATGAGTCTGAATTTTGAACTCACCAGCTCATAAAATCTCAAAAGAAAGTCCCATTTAAAGTTGTTCAAGCCAATGCTCACAAGATATGGAAATCTAAGGGCCTTATGGAAGTTATAGCTAATTCATAGGGCTATTTCCTTTTCAAATCAAGAACCAACATTCAGCTGCTAGAACCCTTGAAGAGGGACCATGGACTATTGCCAACAAGCAAATTGTTCTAAGGTTTGTAATCCCTCTGTCCAGATTGACCAAAACCCCTGCAACAAAATCCCTCTTTGGGCAAAAATCTTCAACATACCCCCACTCTGATTGAGGGTTTCGAACTGCTTACTGGCAAGGTTGACTACACTTGGAGACCTCCCTCATGTGGAGTGTGTCAACTTCTGGGACACTCATCTAAAGATTGTACACTCAAACAACCCTGTCATCCCAACCACTAATCCCATGCCAGACTTGAACAATGGCTGGACATGAGTCACTAGAAGCTCCAACCCAACCTACAAGCAATCTGAACTCCCACCACTCACCAATTCAACTGCCTCTCTCTGATATTTCTCCATTTAATTCTGTCCATTCTAATTTCCCAACCTATGAACCTCTTTCTCCATCACACATTTCTGCTGCTCCTTTCCCATCCTCCTCTCCTAAACCTACTCCTGAGTTTGCTGATATCAACCTAATTGTTAACCTTTCACCCTTCAAAATGCATTCCCTCCCCTCAACAACCCCCAACTTCTTCTGATTACCCCACCAATCCTACCCATGCCAGAAATACTATGCCCATTGCCCAATCACTTTGTCTAATCATGATGATGGCATTTGAGATAAACAGGACTAAGACAACATACAAAACACTATGTAGAAGTAGAAATGACCCAGTTCATGACACCTCTAGATAACTAGAAATTCAATAGAAATATGAAACAATAATAAAATGGGCATAACTAGTCAAGTCACAGTATTAAGAAATTTACAAAATTAAGCCAAAAAAAAAAAAAAAAAAAAAAAAAGAGATAACGGGGTTAGATTATCACAAAAATTCAATACTTAAAACAAGCAAGAGCCAATTCATTGGCTAGACTTTTTACCTGAACCAGTGGCGGTTCTGGTATTGGTACTGGCACTGGCCCGATAGGCTGGTTCCTGGAAATTTTCCTGCAATCAATGCAACGTGCTTCGACTTTGAGGTGTTCGAAGGCGCACGATACTGCGTTTATTTTGGGACAGCTGCAACTCCAAACATGATTCTACAAAATATATATATATATATAGCATCAAAATACAATCAAACATATAAACAAAAACACGAATATAGTATTAATACCGCAATTTCATAAACGCCGGCGTCAGGTACGGGATGGCTCGGTCGCTTCCACCCTCAAATTTACAGAGGTAAGCACGGCGGCAAGTATCACAAAACACTCTGCATCCAAATTCATTCACCGAGACCTTCAGTCGAATACGTGTCCCGCACATACAATATATGCTGCAACGTACGCTGATAACATTTCCGTCGATGAGTCAAGAAAAGCAGAAACGGAGTAAATTATTGAAAATGCAATTTAAAAAAAATCCATTACTTGAGGAGGACGCTGTTTTAGAAGGAACAGATCCGCCGCATCGTTATGCTCCTCCGCCGCGTGCTGCGGTGGTGGCGACGGAACATTCAGTTGGTCCGCCATTTCTCTCTCTCTGACTCTTGAGTAATTTGCCTATAGAGTATGATGGACTGGTATATATATATATAATGGAATGTAGAGAGACTATATTGTATGCGGCTAAAAGACGAAAGAAAAAAGAAAGGGCTCTCTAACCATCAGATGACACCTGTCTTGGTAGAATCATGGATGCTGGTACTCAATATACTCCGTATATTTTTAATTTTAATGGATTAATCTCAATTTGAGAAGTTTTAAATGCGAGCATAGGAATGGTCACTTGAATTTGAAATTAAAAGACGCTTAATTTAAAATTTATATTATTATTATTTTTTTAATCTCAAAGTCATAAAATCTACGTTAAAATTTAAACATAAATTATTTTGTTAGTAAATTCTCAGCGTGTAATTTTCACAAATTTTAATTTTATCAATTTGTATTTTTTGGTTGAAATTTTGAAACACGTAGAAATTTCGTATTTGTTCTGAATTTTTCAAAAAAAAAATATAATCTTTTAAAAAGCTGGTACAAAAATTGAAGCGAAATATTAGAATGAAAGTCTGAAAATCTGTTACAAAAACAGAATGAAAATCCATAAATAAATAAATAAAGGTCCATTGAAATAACATAAATGGAAAAAACAAATTGAATAGTTTTTGTAGACTTTTTTAAAACAAAATTTTAACATGTTAAAAAGAATAAAAAAACTCTTAAGAAAAAAAACATGTTAAAAAAAATATTGGAAGCGCGCTTGAGAGTTTTGATGATGGAGAGGATGTGAGACAGCATAATACAGTGGGCTGCGGAGTAAGCGAACGAGTCTTCTTTGAGAGGCGTGAGGATTGGCTGACTAAGGAGATGACTAATTTGCCCTTATCCTTTGTACTATGATTTACAGATTCTGCGTTACTTGTTTTCCAAGTTTAGGGGAATTAATGTAACGGCACGTTTGGCAAATTAATTCAAAACGTAGGTCGTTGTTTTAGGTTACACGTGTATTGCGTATTAATGGGCTGTGAGGAACTGGGAAGTGGACAAGGTGAAATTAATAAACACAGCTTTAGTACAAATATGATATATTTGTTTTTACGTAAAAACAAATATATCGAAGTTAGATCGAAGTATTTGGTAAAAATTTAGATCGAAGTTAAAGTCGAGTCTATCAAGCGGGACATATAAATAATTTGTCGAAAATTAATGAATAAGTTATTTTTGTTAAATTTTAATATTTTTTTTTTCGTAAATATTTTACGATAACTAAACACCAAAAAATTAAAAAATATTTTTTAAAAAATATTTTACATTCAAACCCTCAAATTTGGCCAAATATCACATTGAAACATTTTTTGATATCATTAAGGTTTAATTTTACTTTTCAATCACTGACATCATTAAAAACATATAAAAATAATATTTCAAAAATATCAACAATTTAAAAGAACCAAATTACCATCATTAATTACTCTCACCCACCCACTCCTCTGGACAAATTCATAGATAATCACTAACTAGCGGCCAATGGCTGAACCTATAACTCAAGTGCCAACAATTCAATCCAAACCTTGCCATAAAGGTTCTGTCAACTAATTTTTGTAGAAAAAAAAAAAAAGGCTGTTAAAAAAAAAGGGAAGAACATTTTCTTCATTATTATCAAAATGAGGAGTCAAAAGCCAGTAGGAAAAAATGAACAAAGGATAAGGTTTATATGTACGTCCAGCATTTTCAATTATTGAGTGTCACTCCCACTCACTGAAACTAGACAAAATTTATTTTGCAAAAACATAGTTTAAATAAGAAATCCTTGAAAAAACCTCATCAATTTCATAATAAAAAAATAATACTAATTTATCCATATAGTTTAATAACAATCTCTATATATGAAAACAAACAAATAATAGACGAAATTTTTAGTCGATTTCAGAGACAAATATTTGAAACATTTGGAAAACTCAATACACCTACCACCAAAATTAACTTCCATGGACAACAATAGTAACAACAGAAGAGAGAGGGGATTTGAAGGAGTATTTATCAAAGGTTATTCAAGTCATTTCAACTCTTTTTGTAAGTAAAAAATGAGTCAGTCATAAGGTAGCAATTTTATTTTACATACAAAAAGTGCTCTCACACCACTAAAAAAGTAACGCAGAAAATGGACTCAAAAGTTATGATTGAAGTGACAATAAATTTTGAAAAATATTTCAATGTCATGTTTAACTAAACCCGAAAGAGTGTTAATATAATTAACCCTTTTGACTAAATTTGAGGGAGTGTTAATATAATTAACCCTTTAAAAATTTGATACGCCGGGTAATGCATTTTGTGTGGGGCTAATGTGATTCCAACGATGCATTTTACCTGGCGGTATGTTATAATATCACATATGAGATAATGCTATTTTTTTTTTACTGTAATATTATAATTTAATAAATAAAAAATTAAATATAGGGTAAAGCATTAAAAAAAACCTTAGAATGTGAGTTATGTCGCTCTAACTCACCAAACACAAAATGATAGAAAAACACATAGGCTCTGTATATTTGGACGTAAAATATTTTTTTGAAAAAGGTTTTCTTTCTTGGGTAAAATTTGTTATTTTTATTTTTTAGTGTTTCTAGGTTGATGTTGAGGGCAAATCGAACGGGTGGGCAGTATAAAATAATTTGTTAAAAATTGATGGGTGATAGGGAAAAATATAAACCTACTCTACCCTCGATAAGATTGATTAGATTTCATTATCAAGGATAATGAAATCAAATCTGACGTGGTTCAACAAGTAAGAATAATCTTACTATAACTGGAGGAGGTCAAAATGATTAAATCATATCCCGACAAATCTGGTAATAAATCTCCTATGATTTCGCACAAGTGGAAGATAAGGTCAACCATCGACATCAGCGAAACGATTTTGATTCTAATCGACAGCCATAAATAGGGCATTAAGCCATTAAAGAAGGTACGACGTAAAAAACTATTATTAATCCCTGCCTTATTTTTAGATCTCCGTGACTAATTTGATCGTCGGAGAGCTCTTGGCAGGCACCACACCGGTGCTGTCAAGGTTTATCGATCTTCTCCTCTCTTCCTTGCAGGAAAACGGTATCGTATCGGACTGCGCGAATTTCAGCCTCAACAGTTGGCGCCGTCTGTGGGAATCACGATTCCCTTGAATCAATTAATTACTCGTTGGGTATATACGTTTGCAGTCCGGTATGGTTACCGAAGGAACACCGTCGCAAGGATCTGGTCAAAGGGTAGAGTCGGGTGAAAACCTGGACGTCCCAAACGACCAGGCACAACTTGTAGCGTTGGAACTACAGGTTCAAACTCTGAGTCAGGGTATGAACCAGTTGATCCAGCAAAATGCATCGCTCTTGCAATACCTTGTTCCACTTGCTCAACAAAACTTTCCAGGACAAGATCTCTCAAGTCCAAACGGAGGTAATGAAAATCTTGAAGAGAGGGATAATCATTCCCCCAAAATGAGACTGAAGTGGAACAAAGCCAGGTGGGAACCCAACATAGAGAAGTGGTTCACCCATCTCTCCTACGGAGTTCCCGACCTCCTAAAAGCATAGCCTTCTATCTTAAGGAAAAGACAAAGAAAGTTACCCATCTCGACTTGCAGATCAAGGATCTCAAGGGGAAAATGGAAGATATAATGCAGGCTATGAAAGGGAAAGGTCCTGCCGCCGTAGATGACCTGGTACAAAGGACCAACTTGCCTTTCAGCCCCGCCGTTATGAAATGTTCACTACCTAGCAAGTTCAGGATGCCCTCGTTCGAAAGCTTCAATGGGACCAAAGATCCCCTCGATCACCTGGAAACTTTTCAAGCTCTTATGCATTTACACGCTGTGCCAGATGAAATCATGTGCCGAGCTTTTCCTACTACACTTAAGGGATCAGCGAGAGTTTGGTTCAACAAGTTGAAGCCAGGAACCATCAACACTTTCGAAGAATTGAGTAAACAGTTTGTGAGCCACTTCATTGCAGGTCACAGACATAGGAGGCCGGCTACCTACCTGTTTATCGTGGAGCAACAAAAGGAAGAGTCGATTCGGGAATACATCACCCGATTCAACGTAAAGATGTTGCAGGTAGAAGAGGCGGACGACAAGGTAGCTTTGACCGCTTTCATAGGAGGACTCCAAACCTCCAGATTCTTGTTCTCCTTATCAAAAGAACCTCCCACCAGCATGATAGAGTTGCTGGTCAGAGCGCAAAAACACATCAACGTTGAAGACACCATGAGTGTACGGAAGGAAGGAGAAGACAAGAAGAGGCCAGCCCCTCTCGCCAGGGATGAAAATAATACCAAATATAAGAAATCGTTCTTCAGCCAGAGTGACAGCACATATCATGAGAATGACTCAGATGAGTATACCGACTAGAAATTGTCTCGTGGCTGGAATTAGCCTTATCAAGTCATTCACAATAAAGACTGGGAGTATCTTAGTTAATCATTTTAAATGGAGGGTAGCTCCATCACGTGTTATTTAGTTTTTAATAATGATGGTCTTTAATAAAATTCCTTTTAGTTTATACGTGCAGTATCCCCGTACTATAAGGGATAGTAAATGAGTATCCTGTATTACAAGGACCTCGGCTGAATGAATTCCGTAATCCGTATCCCCGTACTATAAGGGAATAGTAAATGAGTGTCCTGTATTACAAGGACCATGACTGAATGAATCCCGTCATCCATATCCCTGGACTATAGGGGATAAGTAACTTGTATTATCAGGATCCGAGTTGAATGAATCCCGTAATCCATATCCCTGTAATATAAGGGATAATAAATGAATGTCCTGTACTATAAGGACTTGGGTTGAATGAATCCCATAATTAATATCCCCTTACAAGAAGGGATAGTAAATAAAAATCTTTTATTAAAGAGGTGAGCTGAGTAAAACTCGTAAAGTTCAATTCCCTTATTAAGGAGTGAAACTCGTATAATTTATTCCCTTATAAAAGGAAGAGTACTGTTTCCTCGGGTGCAAAATATATATATATATATATATATTACTATTCATGAACAGTACCTGCGGGTACTGTTCATGCATAGTACCCGAGGGTACTGTTCCCTCAGGTGAAAAAAAAAAAAAAAAAACCCTGAGTTACTATTCACATGAATAGTGTCCGCGGGAATAGTACCCGCGGGTATTGTTCACAGGGGTATTAAAAAAAAAAAAAAAATTCCTGAGTTACTATTTACGTGAATAGTACCCGCGGGTATTGTTCACCGGGGTTGAAAAAAGAAAAAAAGAAAAAAAAGAAAAAGTATTATTATTATTTATTACATTCCCAAAGCTAGACGTGCAAGCTTGGGAATGGGGGGCAACTGATAGGGAAAAATATAAACTTACTCTACCCTCGATAAGATTGATTAGATTTCATTATCAAGGATGATGAAATCAAATCTGACGTGGTTCAACAAGTAAGAATAATCCTACTATAACTGGAAGAGGTCAAAAGGATTAAATCATATCCCGACAAAAGTGGTAGTAAATCTCCTATAATTTCGCACAAGCGGAAGATAAGGTCAACCATCGACATCAGCGGAACGATTTTGATTTCAATCGACAGCCATAAATAGGGCATTAAGCCATTAAAGAAGGTACGACGTAAAAAACTATTATTAATCCCTGCCTTCTTTTTAGACCTCCGTGACTAATTTAATCGTCGGAGAGCTCTTGGCAGGCACCACACCGGTGCCGTCAAGGTTTATCGATCTTCTTCTCTCTTCCTTGCAGGAAAACGGTATCGTATCGGACTGCGCGAATTTCAGCCTCAACAATGGGTATATTATTTTGTTAAATTTTAATTATTTTTTTCTTCATAAAACGACTTCCAAACACCAGAAAATAAAAAATATTTGAAATATTTTACATCTAAACAAACAAACGGAGCCAAAATAGTAGAAATTCTGGCTAGTTTTTGTTACCGATTAATTAGGCAATTATTGAGGTATATGATCCCTTTTATAGTAAATTACATATCCCTCCCATGAGGTTTTCCATAATTACACAGTACTCCCTTATAATTTTAAAAATTAGTGTAACCTCCCCTAAAAGCAAACATTGTAACACAAATAATAGATTGTCATGAGATTGCCTAAGAACCCAAATTACCATACGATTAATGTTGAGCAAATATCAATCTATTTTGGTTTGGATTTCGAATCTTCTTCCCTGCAGTGTATGTGGATGGTATAGTAAAGTTTATATGCACACACATAAACCCAGTTCTTTCGTTCGTCCGGGACTATGGTGGCAGTGGAGCTATGAAGACATTGGTGATGGCATATAGTTACAGCGAAGGGAATTTGATGCTTTTTGTATTGATTGTTGTTCTGTGTGTATGATTTGTTTGATAAGGAGGAATTTTAGTAATTGTTCCAGTATTCATACATGAATTCAATATAAAGATTGGGTAAATTACAATGACCTCCTCGAGGTTTGGCCTAATTACAAATAAATTTGAGGTTTGCATTTTTTTGCAACAAGTCCCAAATTTGCCCCAATTTTGCAAAGACCTCCCTTTTAGTACTTTTTGTCAGATAGTTAATGGGACCAAACAACCCCGATGAACCCAATTGAACCAATAGGAATCCCAACTCAAACCGAAAGCTTCATGCTCGCCGTCCATGGCTATCTCTGGTATCAACCACAACAACCCATCAACGACCGATCGAAGGAAATTCCAACATCGGCCTACACTGAATCAAAGACCAATTGAAGGTTGTGATCATCAACGACGGCGAGAATTTGAGCAGCGTGGAGGTGGAATCAGTTCTGTATAAGCATACAGCAGTGAGTAAGGCAGTGGTGGAAGCGCGACCCGACAAATTTTGGGGCGAATTGCCGTGTGCTTTCAAGGTGATAGAGTTCTGCAGGGCTGTGGCATGGGTGTTTGGTGAATGGGAGAGAGAAGGAAGAGAAAATAAGAGGGAAACAAATATTCATATGGGTAAATTTGTAATTTAACATAATAAGATATTTTAGTTTTTTTTTAAATAATATAATAATGAGGATATATAACTTGATTTCCCGTGAGATTATGTCCTTTAGTTTTTTTTTTTTTTTTTTTTTGCAAAGATCTGATTCATTTCTTTCTCTCCTTTTTTTCCTTTTTTTTTGGTTATTAAAATGCTGATTTTTATTCAAGGAAAAAAATCAATGGAATTTGATCCTCACAAGTACGGTTTCTCTCTTCTTTTTTTTTTCCTTTTTGTTTTAGTTATTTATATGCTGATTTTTTATTCAAGGGAAAAATGAATGATGATATGTGAAACAAGAACTAGAAGCTTGAGAGGAAGAAGATGGTGGAGAGAGAGAGGGTTGAAGGCGATGCCGGAAGGATAGAGAACCAGAGAGGAAGTTGACCCTTGAAAAAAAAAAGCTGCCCCCACTTTACCCGATCTCATTTGGGCTGTTTATTTTATTTTTTTGATTTCTTTAATAAAAGATGACGTGTTTTCTTTTCATTGAACCACATAAGCGGTGAGGATATTGTAAATTTTAACTAGTGATGACCTAAGTATTGTCTTTTATTTAATAGGGTAGTCTTAGATGAGAAAAAGACAATTGGAGATTGAAATAGGTTATAGTAGATATCGTACAAGGTTAATTAAGATAATATCGTATTTTTCTTTCAAATCCCATCAAATCCTGCCATTTTAGATAGGATTTGAAACACATAAAAAACAGCGTTTGAAACTGTTTTAGACAGGATTTGAAACACATCAAAAACTGTATATGAAATCCCATAACTTTAAAATCCCATTCACAATCCGATGATTCCAAACAAGGTCAATCCTATTTCTTTTTTTTTTTTTTTAACCACAATCCTATTTCCAAATCCCATCAAATCCAATATAAAAAAAATAAAAATAAAATTAAAAACAACTTTGACATGGTAAATTTGAAAATTGCCACATAAAAATTAAAATTTTATTGTCATCTTCATACAAAGTAATTTATAGAATTTTATTGTCATCTTCATATAAAAATTTATTTTCTTTTAAAAATTAAAATTTTATTGTCATCTTTATACCAAATAATGTATATAGATATAGTTTAGTTATTATAATGGTTTAGGTTTTGTAAAGGTTGCATGAGATGATTCACTCCCACTAATTTTCTCATGGTTAAGTGTTTCACTTGTTAATTATTGCAGTCTTGTGTGAAAATTATTATTACTAAAAGTGTATAAAAATTAAATACTAGAAGTATCATTTAGCAAAATACCAATGTAAACAAAAAATCTAAAAATAAAAATAAATAAATTTGAAAATGCAAAAATATAAAAAATAAAAAGTAAATGTGAGTGGTATTGGAAAAAAAAAAATAACAAGAGGCAAATGAAATCAAGATCTATATTGAAAATAAACATTTGAAGTGAACAAAAATTGTTTACTGAACTTAGAATGGAGAATATGTAACAATGCCACAACGAAAGGTAAAACTAAGTCATTTCTATTTAAGAGAAACTTAATTCTTGTTAGGCAATTTATAACTTGCATCCTATTTTCTTTGTTTTTTTTGTTCTTTACGCATTTTAGGTCCAGATTTTATTTTTGAACACAGTCTGGCCGTCGGAAGGTTGAAACTATATAACAATAAACTGGATATGTATATATTGGGAAACTCAAGTTTCTTCTCACTAAAAATGTTTGTAATTAGTAATTACTATATTATCACAATTTGAAAATATCTTTAATTTAAAATTTAATGATATCTCATATTATTATAATTCCATGTAACGAATTTATTAGGGTGTTAATTTGAGTGTTTTTGGCTTAAACTGCACACACACCCACCCAAAAAAAAAAAAAAAAAAATCTATTAGTAGTAAAATCAACATACAAAATATCTAAATTGAAACTCTTAAAGCAAATAGTTAACAATTAGAATAATATTTTAAAAAAATATTGAAAAGAAATAAACAAATATTAAATCATTCTAGTTTCCTAATGGACTGGGATTGAACATTGTAAGAATTAAATTTGTATATAAAAAAATAAAGAATCATCCTAGCTTATACAATCAACAGAGATCAGTTTACCTTGTCTATTTCTTTATTGGCACAGTATTAAGGACTCAAGCATCTTTTTGGCTTGTTTTGAAACCCTTCAAAAAGATGTTTGAGCCGTTAATACCGTGCTAATATAGAAATAGACAAGGTAAACTGATCTCTGTTGATTGTACATGTACAAGCTAGTAGGATGATTCTTTATAGATGCATGTAATGAAAAAGTGTCTTAGAAAAGAGGTGTGAATTTATAAGGGGTAATCATATAATTTTAATTGTATATGTGCTTCGACTTGCAAACACCTTTCTCACACAACTCAATCTTCATAAATTTATTTAAAATACAAATAATAATAATAATTGAATGGGTGTTTCATTTGGACATAGCTCTTAAAAAAAAAAAAAAAAATAGAAAAGTACTAATAATATATAATAAATAATGTCTCAAAAGATTTAACAAATTAAAAAAAGAAAAAGTAAAGAGATATCTTTAAAAATTCTTACAATAAATTGAATATTGATACAACAATAATTAGACATGCACTTAACAAACTTTGTGGTATGTCTTTAACAAAAATTGCAGTAACTTGTGTCTAGAGTCTAATTCTTTTTTTTCTTTTTTTTTTTTTTCTTTTTTTTTTTTTTAAAAAAAGTTGTTAGTAGTTAAATAGACAACTTTTCAAGAATTTAAAGAGGATATCATCGTAGATCTTGATGATGGATTCTGCGCAACCTGGATCTGATCTGACTTCCTGAATAAAGAGAAGAAAAAGTGATCCTAGAAACACCGGTGTGTTACCGGTGGAGTAGGCTCCGACGAACAAGTCAGTGTGAATGATAATCTCCTTGGAAAAATCGAGAAATTGAGTTAGGGTTTATTGCGTACCTCAAAACGTTGATTCCCCCGCCTTTTTTATAGGGCTTAGGTTAAGATGTCACGTAGAATTACCTTATTGTAATCTGTAGACTTAATCCTCATCGTAATCTTTGATCCTTATCACAATCTTTAATCCTTATCGTAATCTGTAAAGCCTATCTCAATCTGTAATCCTTATCGTAATCTGCAGAGCCTATCTCAATAGTGCGTTAATTTAGTAATCTTCCCTTAATTATGGATATTTAAATTATACATCCATCAGTTGCCCCCCGTTTCGGAGGATTGCTTGTCAAACCACCGAAACGTTAATTCCAAAATATCACACAATAATATATAGTTAGAATTGCAGAGCCTTGTCCATTAGCCTGACTTATATTGTCATTTCGCGAATACAGTCGGGGGTCATAGTATCACATTGGCAGCTCATATATGTGGCAAGCTCGTATATTTGTCGTATATTGGCAAGCTTGAATATTTGTCGCAGTGCCACATTGGCAGCTCGTATATGTGGCAAGCTGTCATGCTGGTAGTTTACCGTTATGTGGCAAGCTGCCATGCCATGCTGTCGTGGCAAGCTGTCCTGTTGGCATGCTGCCGTTATTTGTCAAGTTGCCCTGGCAGGCATGCTGCTTTTATTTAGCAAGTTGCCCTGCTGGCATACTGCCTTTATTTGGCAAGCTGTTATGCTAGCATGCTGCCGTTATTTGGCAAGCTGCCCTGCTGACATGCTGCCTTTATTTGGTAAGCTGTCCTACTGGCATGCTGCCTTTATTTGGCAAGCTGCTCTGCTGGCATGCTGCCTTTATTTGGCAAGCTGCCCTGCTGGCATACTGCATTTATTTAGTAAGCTGTCATACTGGCATGCTGCCGTTATTTGGCAAGCTGCTCTGCTGGCATGCTGCCTTTATTTGGCAAGCTGCCCTGCTGGCATACTGCTTTTATTTGGTAAGCTATCCTACTGGCATGCTGCCGATATTTGGCAATACCACTATCATGGAAATCAAATATCATGAATGCATGCAAAACCGGAATCAAATCCGAGCACAAAAAGTGAGGTTGTGCAAGGAAAAAAGGATAAACGAGAAAAAGACAAAATGTGAATAGTGTTCGGAAAAATAAAATATGGAAATGACACAATCCCCAAAGGAAGTTGTCAATCCAAGGAAAAGAGTCTCGGAAATCATTCCAGAGCACTCGAAATGACATCAAGTGATGAAAAATCAAACCCAAAAAGGAAAAGACAACGGAAAAAAAATATCCGTTAAAATCTGAGAAAAAGAAAAGGAAGAAAAATGACCGGGTCATTACAATCCATGTGTTGGCTTAGGATTGGTGCACATGTAACCATTGATTATTGTTGACAAGTGTGGGTATAGGATTAAGTCTTGGAAGAGGCATTGGATTGGTGACAAGTGTAAGCTTAAGATTTAGTCTTGCATATGTGTGTGTGAGAGGTAGTGTAAGAGCACATAGTGAGTGGAGGTTCTTTAGACACTCCACCCACCATTTTCACCTTCTCCTTTATCTTTTTCACTTGGTCTTCATAAACCTAGCAAAGACTCTATTAGAGAAAGCTTAGTAAAGAGCTTTGACTTCACTTTTGACACTCTTCCACTCACCCTAGACTTTTGACTTTAAGAGAGAAAAGATTCCTTTCACTCTCCTATTCAAGAATCTTAACCTTATTTTCTATTTTGTGCTTGGTAGCTTGGATTATAGAGATTCAATTCTCTATTGAGGTAGGGGTGGTAGTATGTTTATATTCTAAGTGTTTTATAGTCCTTGTGGTTTAATATATATTGTGTACATGCTTTTGATATGATAGTGTTGTATATTATAGGAAACCCTCACTTCTTGACTTAAGGTTTATTGATTTAAGCATGTATGATATGTGTAAACCATGTGTAAAAGGAATATATAATTTGGTAGCTGTTAAATTCTAGTAAATTCACATGTGGTAGTAATATAGAACTCTAGTAGAATTATTAGTATTATATACAATTCTTATTGACTTAAATTGCTATATTTTTGTAATAATAATTCTATGTTCTTATGAATTACAAATTGTGATTAATTTATAAGTCTATTGCTAAATGTTGATAATTAGTATATAGAACTTGTTATTGAGGCATGACTTGAATTAATAAATTTGTGATATTGTATTGTGCATAATATCATGATGTGAATTTGTCATTAGGCATGCCATTCTAGATTTGGAACCCTAAGACATGGTTTGTATGGTTTTAAAATACTTGTGCATGGAAGGTGGTTTGTGTGCCTTATTATATATATATAAGTTTTGAACTTGATATATATTTTGGAATCTCTTGGGACATTGTTACATGTGACATGGCTAAAGTTTGGCTTTAGTGCAGGACGTATGAGTTCTCCCCAATTGAGATAGTGTGCACTAGGGTGGTCTTCTCAGCGGGTTAATGCCCGAAATAACCGTATTGATCTTAGTTAAGTCTGAAACGTGATGTCCAAGTCTTCCATTACTTGTTTTCGCATTAAATTTCAACTTGACAACCAATGCTTAATTGTAGCTTGAAATTCTTGTTATTGGCGAATTGATGTTGTTAAGCACATTGATGTTGATTTGTATTGTTAAAGAATCATTCAAGTTAGCTTAAGATGATCCCTTAGCACACCTTGAACATAGACATTAAGTAGAATGCTCCCTTGTATTCGTCTATATTAATCTTGCAATGATATTGAAACTTTAGGGTCTACGCATATACTTCTCTTACAAGTAACTTGATTACTCACCCTAGTGGTTTGGGTTGTTTTTCAGGTAAAGAGACTATATTCATGGATGCTCATCATCCTTAGAAGCTTTTGAACTTGTTGAAGCATTTTTGTATATTGACATGCAAGTGTTTAGTATGCTTAACTTTTGAAGTTATAATTTTGTATACCATGTATGTATGGTACTTTTGAAGATTATTTAACTTCTTTGATGTGTAAGATGCTTAAGTAATCACTTTTGACATTAGAAGCAAGTATGTAATGAGGCCAAGGGCCAAGCATGTCTACTTTTGTACTTGGACACTTTTCGTAACAAAGTTTTGCTTCAAATGTCTTTTAATCAAATTTTGAGGTTTGAGAAGTTAAAATCTTGTAAATGAAGTGTATGAGGCCATGAGCCATTGTTTTATATTCATTTACTCATATCAAACTTGTTGACATGTTTACATTCTCAAAACTCATGAAAAATCAGTTTTACACATCCATTTTGAATTAAAGTATCATGGGATTCAAAGTTGAGGTAGTACCTTAACACCTTAGGCTCATAGTAGGTTCAGCAGCAGGTTTTCGAGGTGTTTCGGTCTACCGAAACTCCATTTCGGTCAACTGATGTCAAATGGTTTGGTATTTGCACAGTAACATCACATTCCAGTAGCCAAATCAACTGTTCAAAGCTCATTTCGGTCGACCGAACCCTTATTTCGGTCTACCGAAATGAATTGCATCTTTTCTTCATGATTTTAGGTCTCAGCATCTCCATTTCGGTCATCCGAAACTTCATATCGGTCGACCGAAATAGCCTGATCCCGAGCCTAGCTTCTGTTGAGTTTCAGCACTGATCATCCAACTTCAACGGGTCATAACTTCTTCATTTCTAATCCAAATGGGGTGATTCTTGAGCCTAAACTCAAGGATTTTGAGTCATATTTCCAATGATATCAATCCCATCCTCAGATTCCAAACACAATGGGAGTTATTCATATTTTAGTGAAGTAGTGTTAGTTTTCACTTCAACCGAGATAGGGATGTGGGATTTTTAGCCGATGTTCATGAAACCTCTTGGAATGTTACAAAATGATTAGATTAGGTTTTATTAACCTTATTTGACTTGTTTAGAGTTAAGTTTATCCTTTTAAATGTGAATTGACCATTTTGCCCCTTAGATGACGAATCTTGTTCTTTTTAACCTTTGATTCCATTTTTGCTCTCTTAAGGATCCGTAATCTCATGGATGGTCACATTAGTGTCTTAGGGGTGACTCCTACCTCTTAAGACCTTTGTTTATCATTTGCTTCCGCATTTCAGATCCGTTATCGGATTAACTTTCGGTTCATCACTGACGCACCGGGTTGAAAAACTTGGGCCATCACAGTTTAACCCTATCTATGGGAGATAAGATCAATACTTTTATAAGCACATATTATTACAATTATAAGTATAAATTTAGCATCTGAAGATGCACCATTGAATATAGCGTCGAAAGTTTAACCCTATCTATGAGAGATAAGATCAATACTTTTATAAGCACATATTATTAAAATTATAAGTATAAATTTAGCATTTGAAGATGCACCATTGAATATAGCTTTGAAAGTTTAACCCTATCTATGAGAGATAAGATCAATACTTTTATAAGCACATATTATTAAGAAAAGAAAGAAAGGAAAAAAAAAATGGCCTTAAAACATATATATATATATATATATATATATATATATATATATATATATATTTGAACATGTGAGTTCTATTGAAAGAAATGAACTTAGGAGTTCTTAAAAGACTTAGCATATTTAAGTTTGTTTTTTTAGAGTAATTCTAAGTAAAAGCTTTGAAGAGAATTTTTATTTTAGAAAAGACGTATGATTTTAAAATAAAGTTGACTTATGAGTCTATAAAATAAAATAATATTTAGATTTAATTTTAAAATATTTAATCAAAGATTGAATCTCTAACCATATATTTAGTAAGATTTGATATTCTATACTTTAGGTTGATGTTGATGCTACAATTTTTTAGTTTTAAGATTGCTAGATTTAGGATTTAAGAAACTCTAGTTTCTACCTAATTAACACTGAAGTAGCAGATTACTGCCTTTGAAAAATTGAAATAGACCTGTAAGCCCCAAAGTGTTTACATATATCTTAAGAATGTGAAACTGAGATTTTTTAATAACATTGAAAAAGTTGCACTTAGGCCTTTATGATATGAAGACCAATTCCTAAAATCTTATACCTTTAGAATTTACTAACTCTTATAATGAAAACATGTCTTCGGAACATATCTACAAGAATTAGAATGACTCCTATCAGCCTTTTAAATTTTATGTGATGTTTGGAAATATTTTATTTTAAGAAAACTTTATTTTTTTGGAAAATATTATTTTTAGAAATTACATCTTTCTTAGAAAATACGATTCTAAATAGAATTCCTTTAAGTAGATGATTTAAAACACCTTTTTTATAGTCATATGAATATTATATTCTCAAAGCACTAAATAATAAAAGGGTCCTGAAACAAGGCCTAATTAAAAATATGAATTGATCTAATCACCTTAGAATAAAAATGTTAAATCTGTACAATAATGAAGCCATTTTTGTTGAAGCCCTTTAATAATGTTTAAATACTAGTAGTCTTATTTTTAAATCTTCATTAGTGTTTCTGTTAAGAAATGGATGTTTTATTTTAGCAAAATAATAATAATGATTTTAATAATCTTATTTAAAGTCATCAAATAGTTCAATAATCTTATTTAAAATCATCAAATAGTTCTTCCGACGTGTACCATTGGAGTTTTACAAAACAGTCACATTTTATACTATCAAATAATCATAATATCAAAATTGTTCAAAGCTATAATCTGACTAGAACGCTATAATATGAATGTATGTACACAACACACTACTTGTACACTAATGAACATAGAAGGTTTTTAGGCATAATCTAACAAAATCAGTAGCTTACATGATTATCATTTATATTGACATCCCTTAAGAACTACAGTTTATGATGAAAATAAAAAGCCCGCAAGTGAATGAATTGATGGCAAAATAAGAAATAAATAAATAAAGATTTGGAAAAATACCTTTGGTGCTTCTTGTTTTTCAATGAGATTATTGGGTAGTGCTTTAGCTCCACTTTAGATGTTGGAAAATTGTAGACGAATTCTCAACTTCTACCGTACGCATGAAAACTGTTGAGGCTTCTTTTGTATGTTTGAAGACTTTTGGGGCTATATCAAAATATGGGGCTTCGAAATTGTTGAGGCTATATAAAATTAAATATAGCGAGAGATTTCTATAATATAAGGAGAGATTTATAGGGATGTTTGGTGTGTGTATAGTCGTGTATGTGCTATCGACCTCCCCCTTGGATACCTGGTAACCACGAAGACGGCTTTTAGGGTTGGTCATTGGGTTCCGAAAATTGGTCTCTGTATAAGCATCGACTGGAGGAGAGAAAAATAAAGTCTACATATGAGTCGATATGTAGGGTTCGTATTTGGTGTATCCCTAATTAGGGTTTATAATGGGTGTCTCCTCCTCCCTAAAATATGAATACTACCTCCTTTAAATAGATTTTACCAGCGAGAAAAAAAAATAACTGATGAGATAAGAATATATCAATTATCTATCTTTAACAACTTTATTTATTTGAATTTTAAAAAATAAAACAGAATAAGAAGATTGAGTTATCTTCCAACACCATTTATTTTACTTTTTTATCATTATTTTTAGTTTATAATTTTTTCCTTTCCTTTTTTTATATTTCTATTTTATATATATATATATATATATATATATATATATTTGGTCTTATTCTTGTGGCTTAAGGCCACGACCTGAATGTGTTTCAATTAATCAATTAACAAAATTTAATATTTATTTATTTAGTTTTTATTTTTATATTACTTATTATTTTATATTATTTTCTTCATTTAATATTTATTAAATTTTTTTCAACTCTAAGGTTTTGACGCATTTTGGACACAATAGTAAGGTCTGTTTTTTATTTGATAATTATATTAGACCGCTCTTTTCAAGTTTAATCAAACTTGAACAGGTTAGGGGTGCAAAATTACTATTTTGCCCCTTCCTTGATCAAGTGCTAGGAGTTGCATTGCGAACCTGACTCTAGGTGTACTCTAATGTTTTGAGTCCTTTCGGAACCATTGGTGGCATCCATTTTATGATCTAGTGGTCTGATTTTCTAATTTTCCTGGCTTGGCCAAACTAGTTTTTACCGAAATACTCCTTCAAATGGATAGGGACAAAATTGGGTGTCTACAAGAATTTATGTCTTTATGTGTGGTATTAGAAATTTTAATTATACTAAATTGCTATATTTAGTTATTTTCATACTTTAGATTCAAGTAGATAACCTTGAGAATCTATATCTTGTTACTTTGTAAAGCATGCTTCTATGTTGGTTAAATTGCATAGATATTGTGATTTATGTTTTGTTGTTCAAATGTAGCTTAAGAATGATCATATAGATTCATTTGAAATGTAGACGTTAGGTAGCATAACCCACTTTTGTTGTTTTCATATTTTAGATTTCAGGTTGATAACTTTGAGAATCCATATCTTGTTACTTTGTATAGCATGAACTTATGTTGTTAAAATTACATGAATGATGTGATTTATACTATAAATGTTCTAAGGTAGCTTAGGATGATCCCTGAGTCTCATCTTGACATAGACATTAGGTGGCATGAGCCTTTTTAACTTATTTCACCTCAAGGTGATATTATTGTAAAAGGCTAGGTCTATGCATGCGCATCTCCTACGAGTAACTTTATGTTACTCACCCCGAAGTTATTGGTGACATTTTTCAAGTACAGGATTCAAGACTTGGGAAATTGCCATTGCCTTGGGCGATATGTAGAATTGAAGTTCTTTTTATTGTATTCTTGTTCACATGCCAGTGTTAGCATGTTTATCTTTTCTTTTGAAGTTGTTATGTAATGTTTGGTTTAACATGTCATTTTAAATTTCGAGTATGTAATGTGTGTTTAAGCACACCTTTTGACATTCATTTTATGTGTATGACATAAGGCCAAAGGCCAAGTATGTATGACTACATCCCTATTGATTTGTTCATTTTATACTTCCGCATTTTAGGATCTGTTTCGGGTTATCACAGGACACACTGGGTTTGTAAAAAAACCAGGGTTGTCACACTTGTTGACATATATTAAATTGGGAATATTTGAATGAGAATTGTAACTTTTATTTAATATTTTTCTTTGGTGAAAGTTTAATTTACATGGTTGTATCGTGCATAAAATCAACTAGAAATGTGATATTAAAGTAGGCATTGGCATGTTCTCTAACCTATGTTAATTTGAGAGCATTTGGAGTTGTTTAAAAATCTAGAGGAAATTAATTAATTAGCTTAATTAATTTTATTTTAAGCGTTTTAATCACTTATTTAGTTATTTGATGTTACATATGTGATGACCATACTATATCCTTCAACATATATTAAATTGAGGTTATTTGGAATTGATTTAAAATCTAGAGAATTTAATTATTTTGTTTAATTAAATTCTTTCTAATTGTTCCATGAATTTAATTACGTTTTAGAAGTTGATTCTATGTTTAAATCATGAACTTGGACTTGTTGTATATTCATTTGTTTATGTTTTGAGCATTGGATAACATTATTGTTATATTTATATTTATGAGAATATGTTTCCTGCATTGAATATATTTTGCCTTGTGTAATGAGTTGCACACTTTGTTTTTTAACATCTTTCATACCATAGTAGTTGTGGACTTAGAGCATATATCGTATGTATTTCCAAATTTGGTTGTGTGTTGTATATAGCTGATTATCTTGTATATATATGTTGATATACATGTTGTTGCACAACTTGTTGATTTTGGAAACTTTGAGATGTCGTTATTTGACTATGGTTAGGACATGGTTCTAGTACGGGGAATTGTCCCTCTATAGTCTAGTGCGCACATAGGGCGGTTACCCATGGGCTAGTAACCCTAAAGTAACCACGTTGTCGGTCTGATTTGGCGTGATGTCTAAGTATCCATTTTTGTTTGATTTCGCAATTTCATTTTCAAGTTGATAACTTTGAGTATTTATAACTTGATGTTTTATATTAGAGGTTCAAATTATGTTTAATTATAGCACTTTGGTTAACTTTGCAATTTTGATTACAAGTTAGTAACTTTGATAATCTATACGTTGATGTGCTATATTGGAGACTACAACTATGTTGCATTATATCATTTTGTAAGTGTTGAGTTTTAAACTTCAAGTTGATAAATTTGAGAAATTATATATATATATATATCATTTTAATGTATTGCAAGTACCAATTTTGTTGAATTGCCTGATAATTCATTCTTGCCAAGTATACTTGTATATTGAATATTTTACCGCGTTGTACCACATGCTTCTATATTGTTTAAATTGCATGAATAAGGTGATAATTTTGTAAAATGTTAGGTCTATGCATGCTCATCTCCTATGAGTAGCTTTATGTTGCTCACCCCAAAGTTACCGGGGTCATTTTTAGGTACAAGATTCAAGATTTGAGGATTTGCATTGCCTTGGGTGAATTGTAGCTTTGAAGTCCATTTAAATGTTTTCTCGTTCACATGAAAGTGTTAGCATGTTTAAGTTTTTCCTATAAAGTTGTAATACTTAGTTAGGTATAATATGCAATTTTTGCCTAGAAATTATGTAAAGTGTACTTAGATACACTATTTGGAACACTTTTGATATGTATGAAATTAGGCCAAGGGCCACAAACTTTAAAGTTCAAGTGTATATATTTAAACTTCAAGTTTTACCTTTGAAATGTAATTTTTTCCAACTTTGGGGGTTTGTCATGTCAAATTTTGTAAATGAATTGTAATCAGGCCATGGGCCATTGTAACACATGTCATTATGTAAAGTACATTTGTTGCCATGCTTGTATAGCTTAAAATCATGTTTTTGGACCACATTCATGTTGGTGTTTGAGGCTTGGGTGAAACCTCAACATTTCTTGTCCATAACAAGTCATTCAGTGCCATTTCGAGTCATTTCGGCCGATTGATGCCTTTTGGAATTCATTTAAACATCAAAATCTCACTTTCCAGTAGCTATTTTCACTGTTCAGGTTCATTTCGGTCGACCGATGCCATATTTCGGCCTACCAAAATGACTTTTCTTCAAAATTCAGTTTTTTGGGGAGTTTCTGCCCATTTTGGTCAACCAAAATGGCTATTTCAGTCGACCTAAATAGAATACATTTAGCTGCCTCTTCAGTTTGTTTCAACACTATTGTTCCAACTTCAAATGGTCATATCTCCTTCATTTCTAACCCAAATGTGGTGATTCTTGAGCCTAAATTCATGTATTTGAGTCAGATTTCCAATGGTACCAATTTTATTCTCAAATTCAAATCACAGTGGCAGTTATTCAAGTTTTAGTGAAATAGTGTCAGGATTTTGGTTGAACCAAGAATAGGTGTTTTGTGGGATTCTTGTCCAAAGTTCTTAGAACCTCTTGGAATGTTGTGAAATGATTAGTTTAGGTTCTTTGGATATCATTGGACTTGTTTTGAGTCAAATTTCTCTTTTATTTATAAATTAACCATTTTGCCCCTTGGTTAATGGTTTTTGCCCATTTTGACCTTTGCTTCTGTTTTCATTCTCTTTGAGTTTCGTAACTTCATAAAAAGTCACTTGGGTGTCTTAGGGATGATTGATATCTCTAGAAACCTTGTTTTTGGTTTTGCTTCTGTATTTCAGACCCGTTGCCGGGTCAACTTTCGGTTCATCACTGACGCACTGGGTTGTAAAACTTGAACCATCACAGGTGGTATCAGAGCTCCTACGTTTGAATACCTTGGGACAATGGGATTTGGGTGCATATCATACTTTTGTTGCCATGCTCTACGTGTTTATATGCTTAATGATAACATGTTTTGGCCTGATAACATGTTTATATGCTTATGTGCTATATGTGGCATGTCATTGTTTAGCATGATTTTATTCTAATGTAAAGAGCATGACATGTGATGTATGCTAGATTAGATTTGTGTATGCATGACTGTGTTGCATATTTGGCATGACATGGAATTAGTCATTAAGGCACGAGTTGAGGTTGATGGTGATTCTCAGTTGGTTTTGTGGTAGTATAGGTTGTTGTCGACCTAGCATTGGTTTTGAGGCAGGTGGAAAGACACCTTTTGTTTAGGCTCGTGTGAGGTGAGTCATTTGGCATTGCCGTAGTACTGGATTTGTTGGTTTTGGGCCATGATGAGATTATGGATCTCTTAGGATCCTTGGTTGTTTAGGATGATTCTTCTGGGATTACAATTTTCATCTGCGGGTAAGTTTGTGGCTAGTGCATGGCACTGTCATGCTACCGTATTGGCTAGCTACAAGTGCAGTTCGGATGGAATCAATGTTGATTTTGTTTTGATAGGCGTTGTCCTTTTGATTGATGATGATGATGGTTGTTTTAGGGACCAGTCGTGTTGTTTGATTTGGTTGTTTTTGGTATGGCTATGGTTACCATTTTCTTTGAGTTCTCTTTGCGTGATGACGCTTTTGTGGTCGAGTCGATTGATTGATGTGTCGGGTTGAGAGAGCATTGCATTGTTAGTGTCACTTGTAGTGTCACCTTTAGATTCGGAGATGGATTGTTAGAGTCTTACCATTTTGGTAAAGGCTCACGTTTGCTTTGAGACAGGTTGTTGCCGCATTGGTTTTTAGAGACAGTTTATGGCTAGGGCTAGTCTTTCCTTTTACCTAGACACTCTAGGATACGATGTCTATAAGGTTCATTGTTGCATCATTCTATCTTCTGTAGTTTCATTTACTACCATGTTAGTTGTATGATTTGTGATATTGCGATGCATGAGTAGGTGGAGGTCTATCCACATTTGTCTTATTGTTATGTGACATTAGTATGCCTTATTTATATGCTTAAAGATGCCATGTTGTTACTATGCTATAATGACATGCTCTTGTGTTTACGTGGAGACGTGCCGCATGTACCCTTGATTTTATCTATGTGAGTAGATTTACTTACCTGGTAGTTACATTTCCTTGTTAATTTCATGACTTCTATGTTTAGTTTCCTTTTTTGTTTCCCTTGGTCGCACGTAGTGTGTATGCGGGTATCCACAATGGTTTCGTTGTGAAATTCCTTTTAGAGGAGTTGTCACATCCGTTTTATCTTGAGCTGTCCACTTCCTTAAGGTGGGAAGAATGCTTCGTCTTCGTGGTCGTCGTGTTGACACTTGTGGGAGAATAGGGTTTCTCCTCATTTTCTTGGTTCGTGTTAGGGACTTCACAAGTAGTGAGTCTCTTCTCTTTGTCACCTTGTGCATAGTTTTGGGGTTGGTTGGTCCGTGAGGATCACCATTGTTGTCTTGAGTCCTTGGTGAGGATTTGACGGATTTTGGTCGACTTCTATGTAAGGGGTAAAGTCTTTAACTATATTGTCTTTCATTTCAGAGATGGAGTCGTGGTGTTGTCCTTCTTAGGACTAGTGGTTCCCTTTCCTTCGTGTCTTCCCTTGGGGAGTTTTTGCCGTGGTTGTTGACGAAGTTGTGGTGCTCAGAGTGAGTTGATTAGTGTGAGAACATTTTGTAGGGAATTGTGTCCATTTGATTGAGGATTTGGTTAATTCATTGTGCGAGTTTGACGTAGTTTAGGGATGTCTTTTGGTAACTTGCTTTGGTTTTGGAGACTTGGATGTGGTTGACTCTTAGGAAAAGTTTTGGAAGATTGCTGTCAGATATGGCTTGTTTGTGGAGTTTTCTCGTCCTAGTTATGA
Source organism: Cornus florida (assembly GCF_030987335.1). Classification (NCBI taxonomy): domain Eukaryota; kingdom Viridiplantae; phylum Streptophyta; class Magnoliopsida; order Cornales; family Cornaceae; genus Cornus; species Cornus florida. Next base: position 23,165,562 of record NW_026775573.1, read on the forward strand.
CTAGGCATGGTTTTGAGGAATCGTAGTTCCAATAGTTGTTCTTGGATGGAAATTGAGCAATTTTGATTTAGCTTGGTGATGCTAAGCATGGTTTTGAGAGACTCGTTGTGTGACTTTGGTTGTCAGGATTTTGAATATGTGTGCCACTTGGTGGACTTGTATTTCAGGATTTAGTTATCCGTGATAGGGATGTGGGTCTGATGTTTGATTACGGTGTGATTTTGTAGTTGATCTGTTTTAAGGAGATATGTAGGACTTTCGATGAAATGTCTTGTGGTGAGGTTTGTTCTGATTCAGGAGGTTTTGATTTTCTTATTAGGCTTTGGAATCTTGATTGAGGTTGTTGATTGTTGTATTTTGAGACGTTGGAGTTGTTGGTATTGTTGTGTTGAGGATTTAAGGCCTTGAGCATAGCGGTACCTATGGCATTATTGTCAGAGTTTTGGGATTGGCCAGAATGGTCCGGCCGGACATCTTTGGACCATATCTCAACTCTCATAAAATGTCTGGTCTCCGTGGTGCTTTTGGTAGTGATGATTTATGACATTAATGTCATTTGTTTCGAGAGGTTTCGTGGGTAGACCTAGTGGGGGGTAGGTTATGAACTAGTGCCTTATACTGTCATGCTACCGTACAAGTTGTGTGTTTTAAACGAGTGCTAGTTACCGTCGATGCTACCTTACTGACGAGTAAGTGTGGGCGGGCACTAGGCACTGTCATTGCTACCACAGATTTGAGTACGTCGTCGCCGAAATTCTTTTTTAATGGTAGAGATTGTGACAACCTGAATTTTTAGGAATTTAATTTAATCTATTCTATGATTTTTAGTTGTTAAGATTGAGTATTTAATTTTTATTAGAGATTTACCCATTATAATTATTTAATAGAATTATTTAATGGGTTGAATTGGTTTGTTGCATATTATATATATATATATATATATATATATATATATATATATATATATATATAGCATTTGATGGAATACAAGGGGGCAGCGAAATAGGAAAGAAAAGAAGGAATTGTGATGTGATGGTGGTGGGTCCCTCTAAAGACTTTTTGGGCCAAATTCTTTTAGCTTTGAATTTTCTTCACGTGGCTTTGTTTTTGGTGGCCGCTAGTTAGTGTTGTTTGGTATTGAAATGGTGTGAAAATAAGGAAAAAGAAAAAGGAAATGATGGGTGGGTGGGTCCCACTCAAGATCTTGAAATAGATTATTTTTTATTTTGTTGCATGTATATATATATATTTTTAATATATATAAGTTGTGTGGATGAGGTGCTGCCAGCCGAAGTGTGAGAGGAAAATGGGAAATGTTAATTGGTGGGGACACTAGGTGATGATTTTTAAGGAGCAGATTGGTTTGATTTGGTTTTATATTGTGTTCACATATATATACATATATGAATTATGGTGATAGAATAGAGCAGGTGGCGGCCGAATTGGAAAGAGAAAAAGAAAAGGAAAGTAAGAAAGAAAGGAAAATGGGTGGCAGGACCCACTAACTGATTTGTTTGGCCAAAAGTGTGTGGGCTTCACATGGGTTTGGTCAAATGTATAAGAATGAGATTTTTTTTGTACGGTGAGATATATACAGTGTCGGTGGAATGGCCTTTAAATAAGGTGTATGTGTTTGGGTTTGTATGAGAAACAGAAGAGAAAATAAAGAGGAGAGTAGTTTGAGAAAAAATTAGAGAGAGAGGCAGAGAGTGAGCCGAAAGTTTAAAAGGAGAGAGAGAGAGAGAGAGTCTGCAGAGGAGGCTAGAGCTTGAGGCTTTGATGATCCAGTGAGGAAAATTCTTTTTCAGTGTAAGGTTCTCTATACCTTGAATGGCTTGGAGTAGTTTTGCTTCAATAGTTTTTATTAAATGTTTTAATTAAATGAATATGTATTTTATTTATATACTCACATGAATATGTATATTTTGTGAAGCAGTTTTGTTAAACCTCCATGAAATTCTTGTTATGGTTTTTCTTACTGGAACTTTCCGTCTCACCACCCTCCAGTTTCAGGTACCGATGATGAACGGGGATTGCTAGATTCAGGCTTAGGTGGAAGAGTCGGCATTGCAGGATTTATTTTATTTATTTAGAGAATTTTTGTGTATATTTGAAGGAATTGATTTTGTATAAAAGAGAGCATTTTTTTTAATGGGTGTATTTTGATGTATTTAGATTTGAATAAATTGAGAATTTTATTCAAAAATTTTCGGGGCGTGACAACTTGATCAACCCGTGTCTCTGAAATTGGGGATATCACAAAAGTTGTGTTTGAGCCCTAAAGCCTTGTTTTCTTCAAAACTTCCCAGTTGAATCCCAAATTGACTTGAAAAGTCCAGAACATCTCCTAAAGCATCGAGAAGACCATTCCAAGCATAAATCCATGGAATTGTCTAAATCTCTGAGTAAAAATCTACAAATAGCCAAGAAACAGAAACAAAAATAAAAATCAAGATAAAGGTATCGTTAAAGCATTAACATTGTGACGTTCCGAATTTTCACAACCTAGATAAGTCAATGCGACCTGAAAGTTGACCCGATAACGGGTCCGGAATGCGGAAGCAGAAGCAAGAACAAATGCGGAAGTAAGAGGTGAAAATAGGCCAAATATGCCCCAACGGAAAAATGGTCATGTCATATGCAATGAAAAATTAATGAAGTTCAAAAAAAGTTCACCCAAAACAGCATCCTGATGAGGGAGAAAAGACCCGACGAAAAATCAATGCCGTGGCGGCCAAAGGGGCTGCTGTCACCTACTATGTGCACAGAAAATTCAGACTTCAAACGTGATTTTGGACCCCAAAACGACCTTTTTTGGAAAAACACAAAAAAGAAACCACCTTAAAATAATTTTTCCAAGCTGACCATATCAAAGGAAAAATTTATTTTTGATGTGAAATCCCCAAACTACCTTTGTGATCACACTTTTTTTCTTAAGAAGTGTGCACCAGGAAATCAGATTTGACACAGGGTTTTGGAGGCCGAGATGACATTTTTTAGAAAACATTTGTGAAGAACCTCCTAAAATCACATTTTCTAAGTGACCATATCAAGACAGGAATTTATTTTTGAAGGAAAACCCCCGAAATACCACTAAACCAGATTTTGCGAAAAATGTAAAAATGAGAGCAACCAAGTGTTCAAATGACTAAATATGAAGTCGTGAGCCAAAACGATTGTACACGCAAGCGTAATAAGTGTTTTGAAGTGTGTAGGAATGGTCCATGACCTCCAATTATGCCCAATACAAAATTTGACCTATTAAACCTCAAAAATGCCTTATAATGAAAAATTTGAAGCCTGCCATCAACCATAACACACAACCATGATATTTTATGCAATGTGATCATTCTAGCAAATGTAATATATATAATAAAATGCGTCCCAATGGTTTATGACCTCAAAATACACCATATGCAAAATATGACATGCTTGAACCCCAAAAATCATAAAAAAATAAATAAAATAAAATAAACTTTTTTACGCAAATTTTAAAGTCAATCATCATAGATGCATTCAAAGAATCGTTTGGCCCTTGGCCACACGTCACATATAATAAAATAGTATTAGTAAAAGTGATAAAACGCAATTCCCACCGACCAAAATGAAACGGACATGCTAGAGCTTTGCATTTTCAAAATTTTCTCATTAATAAGCATAATATCAAATAGCATAAAAGTAAAGTATGAGGTTCTTAGCCCTTGGCCTCATCATATACATGTCAAATAAGTCTCAAATGATGCATTTAGGTACTTGTTACATATCCCAAATAGAAGTTACAAGTTTTGACATAATAAACTCAAATTAAAGCAAGATCATGCTAATAAGTGCATGAATGGAAATACGCCAACTCATTAAACCATAAGCAAGCTTCAAGGATGTTGTGCATCCCTAAAGCATGGTTCTTTACCTAAAAAATGTCCCAAAAATGAAGGTGAGTAAACAAGTTTACTTGTAGGAAATGAACATGCGTATAACCTAAAGTTTTGCAAGTCCTTATAAGTTGATATAAATCAATCGATGTGGTTCATATCACCTAATGTCTATGTCCAAGGTGAGACTAAAGGATCATCCTATGTTAGATTAGAATATCCACATCATAAACCACAATATATAAGCAACTAAACAACATTGAACATCAAATACCAAATAACAAAATATAAATTTGTAAAGTAAACAACTTGGAATTTAAAATGCGAAATCAAACAAGTGGAATCTTAGACGTTACGCCGGAATAAAACCGACACTAAGCATCATTTGGGTTACTAGCCCGTGGGTACTTGCCCCTAAGTGCGCACTAAAATAGAGGGCTCTCAAATCCCCCGTACTAGAGCCAAGCCCTAGCCATAGTCAAACTTACGACATCCCCAAGCTTCCAAAATCAACAAATAGTGCACAACAAGTATATACACATATACTAAATGTACTTAATCAAATATCATAAACAATCAAATTGTGAAAACACACAAGACATGCCCTAAGTCCTCAACTACCATGGCTTGTAACATAATAGGCCTTGAAAACATCAAAGGTGCAAATAAATCATATTTTCATTAAATAGAAGCTAATAAAATAAAAATTAATTAATTCCTCTAGGTTGCAAAACATCACCAAATGACATAAAATTAACACATAATAAGCAACATATCATGAAGAACTCAAATATCAAATCAAAAGTCTAATTAAGCCACTAGAACACTTAATTAATTAAAAATCTCTAGATTTCAAAATTCATCTAAAAATTTTAAAAATAATATATGATAAACAACAAGTCATGGGCTCTCTAAATATCATATTATTAATTAAATCTAAGCATGCTTCAACTATGAAATTAAATCATCATTTAATTAAAACAAAAATCATTTCTAGATCTAAACTTTAAGCATGCATATAAGTTATATAAACCTCAAAAACATGTAAAACCCTAAGAATATAAATATGAAATGCCCCCTACCTCACTTGAGATGAAAATCTCAAATCTCACCAAAATCAAACTCCACAAAATGCGACGAAACTTTGGGGTTTTGATGGGGACAACAAGGAGAGCAAGAATCCTTAAGTGAGAAGACCCAAATCCAAGCTTGAACTCTCAGCCCAAAAATCAAAGTGCTGCAAATCAGAAACCGATCGGATAGAAATGACCACGTCGTCGAGTAGATCAAAAAAGTATAAATCGCAAAGATGAGAATCAAAGAGGAAATAAATGAAAAGAGGAAAGAGAAGGGGTAGCTCTAAGGTTCTTCAATGGAGGCTAGTGCTTGCTACTTTAGAAATAAAAGAGACGCTTTTTCTCTCAATCCACTAACCCCAAATAGGTCAAAATGGTGTCCCGAATAGTCTGAATCGGCCCCGTCCTGGTCCAAAAAGTGATATCAGTGAAGATGCTCTCAAATGCCAATGGTCCGTGAACAAAAAAGTTTTAGAATTGAATTCTAAGGTCAATGAAAGAACGAGGTCGAAAACCGAGTCCCGAACGAGGAGATATGCCCTGGACAAGATTGACGACTAACGGGGTTCGAAAATTCAAAATAAATTAAATAAAAATCAAACAAATATTTTGGAAGTGCCAAAGTCCATAAAAAGCGAAAATAAACCCCTTCTAAAAGTTTGAACCCAAAAAATTTCCATAATTACACAAATACCCCTCCACTAGATAACTCAAAAAGTGAATTTCTCAGAAAGCCCAAAATGAGGTGTAATTCAAAATATATATTTAAAATAACCTTAAATACAAAATTTTATCAAAAGATAATTATGAAAAATACCCCAAGTAAAGAAAATAATTTTCAAGAATCTTTGCATTTATACCCCTATGGGCAAAAGTGAACATCTAGCATGCTTTTCTACAAAAGTAAAAATGTGGATCACATAGAAATCAAGTAAAAAGAATGTATGCAAGGTCAAAATCTAATCCGAGAATGACCTGATAGGTTACACAAAATGAAAAGATAGTGAAAAATGACGGAAAAAGAAAACTCGAAAAAAGAAATCAACGGAAAAAAATTATCCGTAAAATTTGAGAGAATGGAAAAGAAAGGAAAATGACTGGGTTATTACAGACATATGCACATTTAAGGACTCGAATATGAAATATTTAGCATTATCATATATATATAATAACTATACTCATACTTGAAATGACAGAATTGCCCCTGAGTATGATAAAATCCACATTACACACAATACACCAGAAAAGTGACTATGATGGCCTGAAAATATGATTTGTAATACAATGTACCTTACTGATTGTATGTAACATGAGCTCTCTCTTATGAAAATGACTATACTACCCCTGTTATATCAAATTCGTCTTGCACACACCAGAAAGGATGGAATATCATAGTAATGGATCTGTGAGTTCACTTTTGATATTTAAAGAACAAGCCCTAATATAAGGCTAGGACCAACATTTTTGCAGTGAGAAAAGAACTTCTTCTCAAAATTCTCAGAATTCTGATTTTGATGTGATCATGAATTGAATGAAGTTTTTAGATGAGTAGAGGTTTGACACAAATAAGATTTTGAAAGTATTCTAGTGCGTTTTTGGTAATTATTTTATATTTTTTAAGTAGTAATATTAATTTTAAATATTTAGAATAGAGATAATGTGATTTTATTGTATTTGGAAAGGAGATAAGTGAGTTTAAATCTAACAATTACTATAAAAGGTATGGATACCACGAGCAAGAGATTAGTTCTGTTAAATGTATTAATTATCAGAAAGGGTTTTTTGTAAATTTTATATTTCATAACTAGTTGGGTGTTCATAAATTTGGATAAGACATATGTGGTTTCCTACTATTAAATCAGCTCCAATCTGGGTGTTGGTGGTGGTGCTGTACTTGGATTCTAGAAAGCCCAATTGGGTTTCAAGTTCGGCGGTGGGAAGGCAGGTCAATACATAATTCAAATTATAGCCTTCAACACAAAAAGTACAATTGCTAACTTTTAGTAATTCTTAGTCTCCACGACTATCACATTTTTCTGGTCTTCGATCTATGTAAACTTTTTGGGATTGTTTCTTGAATACTGGTTATAAAACAAGCTTATTGTGTACCTCTTATGAAACAAGACTTTTGTGTAGGAGCGGAGCCAAGATTTAGATTCAAGGGCACAACTATACTGTGCAAAAAAAAATAATAAAAAAGTAGAAGAAGAAAATGAATAATTTTAAGAAGTAGAAGGAAAAATCAAAAAAGAAGAAAAAGGGAAAGAAAAATGACAGAAACAAAGTAGAAGGAAATTTTGACATTTTTTAAAATGAAAATTAAAGAAATTTAAAGAGTAAATGAAGGAGAAAAAGGGAAAAAGTAAAGAAAATTTTGGAAACTAATATTTTTAAGGGGTGCATATTATATAAATTTCTATATATATGTAAAAATAATTTTAAAAATCCATATGTATTATATAGGTCGTGGCCCTATTTGCCTGCAAAAAATATCCTTTCACAAATGTCTTGTTAAACTTTAAATTCTAGCCTTCAACACGAAAATATATAGTCTACAAACTTTTAGGTAGCGAGGGTTAAATTTAATTGATTAAATTGCAAAAACTTTGCTTTTTTCCAATGACGATGCAATTATTTAGAGAATATTTATTGAACTTTAAACTAGTTATATATGAATAGGTCATATGGACATTTCTAGGTAATGGAGAATTTGCCAAGTTGAGTTATCCTGCAGTAAGGTAAAGAAAAATGATTAATGCAACTACTATGTGATGACCCTAGATTTTTTTATAAACCCAGTGTGTCTTGTGATGACCTGGAACGGATCCCAAAATGCGAAAGCATAACATGAACAAGTCTATAGAGATGTAGTCATACATGCTTGGCCTTTGGCCTTATGTCAAACATATCAAATATATTACAAAAAGTGTACTTATATGTACACATTACATATTTAAAACAAAAATACAAGTTTTGTCATAAGAAGCTACAAATCACTCAAGGCAAATGAAATCTCCAAGTCTTGAATCCTGTACCTGAAAAATGATCCCAATAACTTCGGGGTGAGTAACAAAAACCTACTCGTAGGAGATAAACATGCATAGACCTAGCATTTTACAATAATATCACCTCAAGGTGAAACATGTTAAAGGGGTTCATGCCACCTAACGTCTATGTCAAAATGAGACTCAAGGAGCATCCTAAGCTACCACAGAGTATAATTTAGCATGAATCATGATACATACATATATGAAACAAATCAAGGTTGGGATAATCCAAAGAACTCAAGAATAATACTCGAATATGGGTTAACAAAGATTACATTATCAATGTAATTAACATGATTGGAACATTCCAATTAACATGACAAGAATAATACTCGAATATGGATTAACAAGGAGTACATTATCAATGTAATTAAACGAGGTTTGGGATAATCCATATAACACGACAAGAAAAATAATTGAATATAAGGATCATTTTATCAATGCAATTAACATGATTGAAACATTCCAATTAACACGACAAAAGATTCCTTGGATATAAATTACAAGAATTACATTATCAATGCAATTAACATGATTGGAACATTCCAATTAACATGACCAGTTTTAAATCTTCAAGGAATAACGACTTGAAATTTAAAGAGTGAAATCAACTAATGTGGATACTCGGATATCACCCGGATTAAAACCGTACTCTTGGGATCACTTTATGGCTATTAACCCATGGGTACCTTCCCCTAGTGCGCACTATAATATAGGGAGCTCTCTATCTCCCGTACTAGAACCAAGTCCTAGCCATGTCAAATCTTGATTAATATCCCAAGTCCCAAAATCAACAAGTTGTGTAACCAAGAGTGTATCAAGATACAAGTAATGCATTAAACCACATTCCATGCATAACCAAGATTTTGGAACATACAAGTCATGCCCTAAGTTCATCAATTATCATGGCATGTGAAATGTCAAGAAATCATGGTATGCATCTATATAGACAACAAACTAGGATTTAAAACACACGGAATCTATTGATGTAAATATACCACAAGTATAAGATTAATGATTTAATTATTTACTAAACAACACATGAGTAATTAAACCATTCCAAGACAATTGTGTAAGTTCAGTAAGTACATTAATAAAACCAAGATACAAGGGGTCATGATGCTTGATAAAAGATAAAAGTCCATGAAATACAAGTCCGATTCATAAGTTTGACAAGAGTTCAATATCAAGACATGATTAACTCGATAGATGCATAAAAGGGAATTTAATCTACTTAAAGGATTAAATTATCAAGATTACAAGGCATGTCCAAATATTCTATGAACAAGATATGCCAATGATCATGTCAAGGACAAGTTCAATATCATGCTACAAGTCCATTTCATTCGAGATACAATTATGTGAATTAAATTCCATACAAAGGAAATAATTAAATATAAGTCTCAAAACTTATCCGATTATTCTCTATTTGATACAAGTGAATGAATTTGTTAAGGAAATCATGAATTGTGACGGTCCAAGTTTTATAAATCCGGTGTTTCAGGCATTCTGACTTACATGGTTTACACATACATGGTTTAGCACATACATGGTTCAGCACATATATGGTTCAGTACCTACATGGTTCAGCACTTACATGGTTCAGCACTTAAGTGGTTCAGCACATACATGGTTCAACACTTACATGGTTTAGCATTCACATGGTTCAGCACTTAAGTGGCTCAGCACATACATGGCTCAGCACATACATGGTTCAGCATTTACATGGTTCTGCATTAACATGGTTCAGCATTTACATGGTTCAGCATTAACATGGTTCAGTATTAACATTTTTCAGCACATACATGGTTTAACACTTAAGTGGTTTAGCACATACATGGTTCAGCACTTATATGGTTCAGCACATACACAGTTCAGCACATACATGGTTCAGCATTAACATGGTTCAACACATATATGGTTCAACATTTACATGGTTCAGCATTAACATGGTTCAACACTTAAGTGGTTCAGCATATAATGACCCAGGTTTTATTCAACCCGGTGCGTCAATGGTGACTCGAAAGTTGACCCGATAACGGATCTAGATGCGGAAACAAGAAACAAGAAAATGGTCTCCCAAGGCACAACACACCTCTAAGACCCTAAGATGACCTTCCATGAGGTCACGGAACTCAAAGAAAACTGACGCAGAAGTAAAAGATAAGAAATATGACAAATAAGCCCCTAGGGGCAAAATAGTCATTTCAAAAACAATGGATTCGGGTGCCACCGAGCACATTACTGGAAAGATAACAAAAAATCAATCAAGATGGACTCAAGATTCACTTGATTTAGAGTCCAGATGGTGAAGATATCATGTCTTGAAGTCAAAGGAAGAGAAACTCTATCCCGGTCCGAATCAAAAACTGATACTACGTTACTAAAACCTGAATATCTTGAGCTACAAGTAGAATCTGGAGCTCTAATTGGTACCATTGGAAAGCTTATTTTGACGCGGTCAATTTAGACCCAAGAACGGACCAATTCAGAGTTAAAACGAAGGAGATACAATGATCCGAAGTTGGAGGTGCAGTGTTGAACCAAGACACACACACACACGCACGTGAACAGTACCATGAGCGCTCGTGCAAGGGCTACGAGCGCTCATATGGCACATGCCCCAGGGCCAAAACTCTCTGCCCCAGTTATGACCGCTCGTGCGACATCTACGAGCGCTCGTTTTGCTGAAGGCTTAGTAGAAATCTGAGTTTGAAATGGGATTTTGAGGACTTTTTGGGTCTTTTTGAAAAAAACACAAAAAAGATACCCCCACCAAAATCATGTTTTCTACTTGACCATGTAGACGGAAATAAAAAAAACGCAGTGAAATGTCTAGAATGCCCCTAGACCAGATTAGGCTCAGAAAGGGCAAAAATACAACTTTGCACCAAGTATGCATTTGACCACAAATGCATTTGTAAGCTGAAATGAATATGCATGCAAATGTAATAAGTGATTTTGAGAGTACGGGAATGGTTCGCGGCTCCAAAAAATAGCTGAATCAAAATCCGACCCCCAAACGGCCAAAAAGGCGAAAAAGAACTTGAAATTGAAATTTTGAAAACCAAAATTAACAAATGATTGAAAATTACCATTTGGCCCTTGACCACACTTCAAACATGATTAATAAGACGTAGTGGAGGTGCCGGAATACACTTTGCACCACCCGATTTGAAAATGAACCCTTAAAGGCTCGGTTTCTACTATTCTAGCCCAAAAATGCAATATGTGAACTAAAATGCAAAAATGAACACTAAATGGTGTTTGGCCCTTGGCCACACCTCACATATGGCAAATGGATGCTAAATGATGAATTACATACACAATGAACACACCGGTGCGAAAATGATATATTGAAACCCAAGTTTTCATGTTTTACTAATTAAAGGCAAAATTCTACATTTTTTAATATACATGGATTACAAATGAAGTTTGTCCCTTGGCCATATATCATATACATAGAATGAATACCAAAAAGTGTGCTTAAGCACATAATACAAGTTTTATATAAAAGGCTATAAAATGATATTCCATGCTAACATTTGCATGAAATTGAAGGTAGAAACCATCCCAATGAACAGCAAGCATCACGAACCATGTCTTCATACCTGATCAAAACCCCCAGTAACTTCGGGGTGAGTAAACAAGTTTACTCGTAGAGAATGAGCATGCAACAACTTGATTTCTTTAGAGATTTTTACATTAATTTGAAACAATTCAAAAGGTTCATGCCACCTAATGTCTATGTCAAAGGTTAGACTCAAGGAGCATCCTAAGCTACTCATGCAATTGAAATGAGATACACGACATACAAGCATACCAGTCATAAGTGTACTAAACGAAAACGAAAACATATGAGGTAGGTATACAAAACATAGGTATACTAATGAGATTGAAAACATATAAGGCAAGTATACAAGACACGAGTATGCTAAATGGAATCTAGATGCAAGAAGCAAGTGCACAGTCTCAAGTATACCGAATAAGGTCTAAATACACGAAATAAGCATAATGTCTATGCAAATTAAACAAGGTAGGAAATACTCCACATAACACGACAAGGTCCTTATATCTTTAAGAAATAACACTTGAAATCTAAGGGTTTAGAGAGTTTACATGTTGATATAAATCATTACATGTGGGCCATGCCACCTAGAATCTAAGTCAAGTTACATGTATAGGATCATTCCTAAGTCACGATAGCATAAAGTAACACGGAATGAGATAACTAAGAAAATTAACAAGATTAAAACAATTCAATTAACACGACAAAGACAAGGCGTGAAATCAAGGAGAATGCATAATATCAGTGCCAGTAAATAAGGATTGAACATTTCATATAACATGAAAAGGGTTATATATGAAATCAAGAACAAACCATAATACCTATGCAAGTAAACAAGATTAGAGCATTTCACATAACAAGACAGGGTTTAAATCCTCAAGGAATAGCAACTTGAAATTTAAAGAGTGAAATCAACAAATATGGAGACTCGGATATCGCCCGGATTAAAACCGTACTCTTTGGATCACTTTAGGACTACTAACCCATGGGTACCTTCCCCTAGTACGCACCATAGAAAAACCATTCTTTTGGGATCATTTTAGGGCTACTAACCTAAAGGTACCTTCCCCTATTGCGCACTATAGTGTAGGGAGCTCTCTATCTCCCGTATTAGAACTAAGTCCTACCATGTCACTTTTTGATTGATATCCCCGAGTTTCCGAAATCAACAAGTTATGCAATTCAAGATAGCATTAAGATACAAGTAATGCATTAAACACATTTCATGCATAGCCAAGATTTTGGAAACACACAAGTCATGCCCTAAGTTCTTAACTATCATGGCATGTGAAATGTCGAGAAATCATGGTATGCATCTACATAGACTACAAACTAGGATTTGAAACACAAGGGATCCATTGATGGAAACATACCACTAGTATAAAATTAACAACTTAATCATTTGTTTAACAACTCATGAACAATTAAATCATTCCAATGTAAGGGTGCTAGTTAATTAACTACATTAATGAAGCTAAGTTGCAACAAGTCACGATACATGATTAAAAGGCAAAAACCCCATGAAATACAAGTCTAACTCATTAAAACCCTAAGTGGAAATTAATTAACCAAATTAATTAATTTCTCTAGAAATCAAAGTTATCCGAAAATTCTCCAAATAATATATGTGAATGTATATGGCATGCACATCAATAAAATCAAGTCAGAATTTCAATGGAGTGAATAATACACATGGAATAAACTAATTAATCAAATTAATTAAATATTCTCTAGATTTTAAAACACCTCCGATTACTCTCAATTTCACCTATGTTGAAGAGCATGCTAGGGCTTCATATAATATGCTAACACACATTGATTTCAAGCTAGTTAAGGCCACATAAATTAAACATTTATTCAAGATAAATATTAAATAAAAACTTTAATACTTATTCAAATGCCCTCAATTTTATATATGTCAATGACCATATCAAGGGATAATATCCTATCATGCCATATGTTTCAAACAAGTTATGGATAACCGGAAAAATTAAATCTTACACAAAGAAATAATAAATTAAAGTTTCTAGATTTGATACAAGGACATGTAAATGAGTTGTATAAGCATCACAAGCATGTAATATAATAAGAAAATAAATTATAACACCCCCTACTTCAATTTGAGATGGAAATCTCAAATCCCCACCGAAAGAAAAGTGCTCCAAATCCGACGATACCGATGGGTTTTGTCGGGGACAACACGGTGAACAAGAATCCCTAAGAAGGCTCATGAAAATCACAACTTGACTTCAAACCCAAACTCGAAAAATGGTCAGAAATGGGTTCTAATTAGGGGGAAAGGTGTGTGGTGTCAAGGCGAACAATAAACGTTAAAGCCGAAGACTTTTCACCAAGGAAAAGTGGTTCAAAGGAGGAGAGAGAAGGTGGCAGCCCAAGGGGCTGCCATGACTGTCGGTCTAGGAGTGGGGAAGATGAGAGGAAAAGTGATTTTTCACTTTTTGACTTTCTATTTATAGGAAAACCCTAAAAGTGCCCTGAAAGGGTCCCGTCGGGCCCGAAAAAGTGGATTTTGAGCAGACACGCTCAAATAGCAAAACTCCATGAATGAAAAAGATTCAAAATGCAAAAATATGAACAATGGAAGAAATGGTGTGAAAAATTGAGTCTTAAGTAGAGAGATATGCCCCAAACAAGTTCGTTGGCAATTGGGGTCAGAAATCCCTAAAACTGGGGAAAACGACCAGAAGGAAATTCTAAGAGTACACGACTCAACGAAATGTGAAAATGAATCCCGTACAAGAATTCAGGCTCAAAACAAGGTATTTTGTAATAAGTTTCGTTAATTACACAATGGTCTCTACAAAAAGGATTAACTGCAAAACTGTCCTAGAATGAAAATATCTTCCAAAAGATATTTTCTTAGATACCCCTGAAATAAAATATCTTTAAAAGATATTTATGAAAAACACCCTAAGAAAAGAAAAAGATTATAAAGAACTGTGCATCTATGCCCCTATGGACACCGGGAGCAACCAGAATACTTTATTGCAAAAGTAAAGATGCATATTTCGTGGAAACCACTCAAGATGAAAGCACGTGAAGTCAAAAACTAACTCCGAGCATGAAAAGTGAGGTTGTGCCAAAAACTGACAAACGGAGATAAGACGAAAAAGAGAAAAGGACGAAATAGTGCATAGTATCCGAAAAGTGAAAATGTGGAAATGACTCGGTCCTCAAAGGAAGTTGTCAATCCAAATGAAGAAGTCTCAGAAACCATTTTCAAGCACTCGAGATGACACTAAGTGGTGAGAAACAGAGCTCAGAAGGGAAAATTATACGAAAAAAAATTCATCCGTAAAATTTCAGGAAAAAGGAAAGGGAGGAAAATGACCGGGTCATTACAACCTACCCTCCTTAAAAGAATTTCATCCCCGAAATTCAGAACATACAGGACAGAACAGAATAGGGACCGAACAAAAGGTCAAATGAATGACAGCTCATAAAGCACTGAAGGACAACACCTGAAGTTTCCAGATCAACTGAAGAACGCAAAACACGAACTGAGACAACACCTCATACGAATCAGCACGTTAACTCAACGTCAACCACTGAGAGAATCCCAAGACTACGAAATGTTGAAACATGATAGAAGAAGAGAGTGACAACAAGGCAGTACGAACAGTGACCAAAACCCATCCATACTTACTCGTCAGCAAGGTAGCATGACAGTATAAGGCACTAGTCCATAACATCCCCCAAACCAGGTCAACTCTGAGAAACCTATTGATACGGATGACATTAGTGCCAAAAATAATTATTACCAAAAGCACCACGGGAACCAAGCATCTGTGAGAGTTGGGGTAGCTAATCCCAAAACTCTGGCAACAATGTTATAGGCACCGCTAGGCTTAAGGCCTTAGATTTAGAAGCCACAAAGGAAAAAGAAATGAAACGTTGCCTTCCTGGCCCACGTTTTACTCCACCAGACAAAGACTGCGATTCTACGCTCACACGAGCTTTACTCGCATTGACCGTCAGACTAAGGTCTCGAAACATCCAACCAAGAAAACAAACAAGCAGGTTCCCGACATGGGTCCTAACAGAATGAATTTCTCCTATCCAAGAAAGAAACTTGTAAAACAAGAATGCACCCAAGGGATACGACAAATCCTGAGTGACAATGCCAAAACCAGACATAAAAGGAGACAACTAGAATGCAATATAGCAACGAACTATCTACTCACACAAGTAGTAAGATCACATAAAGTATGTCAGTGTATACAAGAAAAGAATATAAAGTATGATGATATGTTACATATAATCATGTCAAGATGAGCAGGTGCATACAATGAACTCAGGCATATAAGTATATACCACATGCAAAAATAACAAGCAGGTACAATGTGCTAAGGAAACAAGTATATATCATACGCTAAGACAGTCAAGGTAAGCTTTTAAACAAGTTGCCACATAAGCAAACAGACATGTTATCGAATCAAAACATGTTATCAAACAAGACATGTCATCAAGAAGCATTTAAACACGTAGAGCATGGCAACACAAGCATGATATGCACCCAAAACCCGTTATCCAAGGTATTCAAACTCAGACGCTCTAATACCACTTGTAACGACCTAGGTTTTATTCAACTCGGAGCGTCAATGGTGACCCGAAAGTTGACCGGTAACGGATCTAAATGCGGAAGCAAGAAACAAGAAAATGGTCTCCCAAGGCACAACATACCTCTAAGACCCTAAGATGACCTTCCATAAGGTCACGGAACTCAAAGAAAACTGACGTGGAAGTAAAAGATAAAAAATATGACAAATAAGCCCCCAGACGCAAAATAGTCATTTTAGAAACTATGGATTCGGGTGCCACCGAGCACACCACTGGAAAGAAAACAAAAAATAAATCAAGATGGACTCAAGAATAACTTGATTCGGTATCCGGATGGCAAAGATATCAAGTCTTGAAGTCGAAAGAAGAGAAACCCTATCCCGGTTCGAACCAAAAACTGACACTATGTTACTAAAACCTGAATATCATGAGCTATAATTAGAATCTAGAGCTCTAATTGGTACCATTGGAAATCTTATTTCGACGCGGTCAATTTAGACTCAAGAACGGACCAATTCGAAGTTAAAACGAAGGAGATACGATGATCCGAAGTCGAAGGTGTAGTGCTGAACCAAGACACACACACACACATGCGTGAACAGTACCACGAGTGCTCGTGCAAGGGATACGAGGGCTCGTACGGTGCACACCCTAGGGTCAAAACTCTCTGCCCCATTTACGAGCGCTCGTGCGACATCTACGAGCGCTCGTTCTGCTGAAGGCTTAGCAGAATCTGAGTTTGAAATATGATTTTGAGGACTTTCTGGGCCTTTTTGAAAAAAACACAACCCCTCCCCCCCCCCCCCCCAAATCATGTTTTCTACTCAACTATGTGGACAGAAACCAAAAAAAACACTATGAAATGTCTAGAATGCCCCTAGACCTGATTAGGCTCAAAAAGGGCAAAAATGCCACTTTGCACCAAGTATGCATTTGACCCCAAGTGCATTTCTAAGCTGAAAGGAATATGCACGCAAACGTAATAAGTGATTTTAAGCATGCGGGAATGGTCCGCGGCTCCCGAAAATGGCTGAGTCAAAATCCAACCCCCCCAACGGCCAAAAAGGCGAAAATGAACTTGAAATAAAAATTTTGAAAACCAAAACTAACAAATGATTAGAAATTACCATTTGGACCTTGGCCATACTTCAAACATGATTAATGCGACCTAGTGGAGGTTTCAGAACACACTTTACACCACCCGAATTGAAAATGAACCCTTAAAGGCTCGGTTTCTACTATTCTAGCCCAAAAATGTAATATGTGAACTAAAATGCAAAAATGAAAACTAAATGGTGTTTGGCCTTTGGCCACACCTCACATATGGGAAATGAATGATAAAGGATGAATTACATACACAATGCACACACTGGTGCGAAAATGACATATTGAAACTCAAGTTTTTATGCTTTTCTCATTAAAGGCAATATTCTACATTTTTCAATATATATAGATTACAAATGAAGTTTGGCCCTTGGCCACATATCATATACATAGAATGAATACCAAAAAGTGTGCTTAAGCACATAATACAAGTTTTATACAAAAGGCTATAAAATGATATTCCATGCTAACATTTGTATGAAATAGAAACTGAAAAGCTAGAAACCATCCCAATGAACAGCAAGCATCATGAACCATATCTTCATACCTGATCAAAACCCCCAGTAACTTCGGGGTGAGTAAACAAGTTTACTCGTAGAGAATGAACATGCAACGACTCAATTTCTTTAGAGATTTTTACATTGACTTGAAACAATTCAAAAGGGTAATGCCACCTAATGTCTATGTCAAAGGTTAGACTCAGGGAGCATCCTAAGCTACTCATGCAATTGAAATGAGATACACGGCATACAAGCATACCAGTCACAAGTGTACTAAATGAAGATGAAAACATACGAGGTAGGTATACAAAACACAGGTATACTAATGAGATTGCAAACACACAAGGCAAGTATATAAAACACGAGTATGCTAAAAGGAATCTAGATGCAATAAGCAAGTGCATAGTTTCAAGTATACCGAATGAGGTCTAAATACACAAAGTAAGCATAATGTCTATGCAAATTAAATAAGGTAGGAAATACTCCATATAACACAACAAGGTCCTTATATCTTCAAGAAATAACACTTGAAATCTAATGGTTTAGAGAGTTTACATGTTGATATAAATCATTACATGTGGGCCACGCCACCTAGAATCTAAGTCAAGTTACATGTATACGATCATTCCTAAGTCACGATAGCATAAAGTAACATGGAACGAGATAACTAAGAAAATTAACAAGATTGAAACAATTCAATTCACACGACAAAGACAAGGCATGAAATCAAGGAGAATGCATAATATCAATGCAAGTAAATAAGGATGGAACATTTCATATAACATGAAAAGGGTTATACATGAAATCAAAAATAAGGCATAATACCTATGCAAGTAAACAAGATTAGAGCATTTCACATAACAAGAGAAGGTTTAAATCCTCAAGGAATAACAACTTGAAATTTAAAGAGTGAAATCCACCAATCTGGAGACTCGGATATCGTCCGGATTAAAACTGTACTCTTGGGGTCACTTTAGGGCTACTAACACATAGGTACCTTCCTTTAGTGCGCACCATAGAAAAATTATTCTTTTGGGATCACTTTAGGGCTACTAACTCAAGAGTACCTTCCCCTATTGCGCACTATAGTGTAAGGACCTCTCTATCTCCCGTACTAAAACCAAGTTCTAACCATGTCACTTCTTGATTGATATCCCCGAGTTTTCAAAATCAATAAGTTATGTAAGTCAAGATAGCATCAAGATACAAGTAATGCATTAAACACATTTCATGCACAACCGAGATTTTGGAAACATACAAGTCATGCCCTAAGTTCTCAACTATCATGGCATGTGAAATGTCGAGAAATCATGGTATGCATCTACATAGATTACAAATTAGGATTTGAACCACAAGGGATCCATTGATACAAACATACCACTAGTATAAAATTAACGATTTAATCATTTGTTTAACAACTCATGAACAATTAAATCATTCCAATGTAAGGGTGCTAGTTAATTAACTACATTAATGAAGCTAAGTTACAACAAGTCACGATACATGATAAAAAGGCAAAAACCCCATGAAATACAAGTCTAACTCATTAGAACCCTAAGTGGAAATTAATTAACCTAATTAATTAATTTCTCTAGAAATCAAAGTTATCCAAAAATTCTAAAAATAATATATGTGAATGTATATGGCATGCACATTAATAAAATGAAGTCGGAATTTCAATGGAGTGAATAATACAAATGGAATAAACTAATTAATCAAATTAATTAAATATTCTCTAGATTTTAAAACACCTCCAATTACTCTCGATTTCATCTATGTTGAAGAGCATGCTAGGGCCTAATATAATATGCTAACACATATTGATTTCAAGCTAGTTAAGGCCACATGAATTAAACATTTATTCAAGATAAATATTAAATAAAAACTTTAATACTTATTCAAATGCCCTCAATTTTATATATGTCAATGACCATATCAAGGAGTAATATCCTATCATGCCATATGTTTCAAACAAGCTATGGATAACCGGAAAAATTAAATCTTACACAAAGATATAATAAATTAAGGTTTCTTGATTTGATATAAGGACATGTAAATAAGTTGTATAAGCATCAACAACATGCAATATAACAAGAAAATAAATTATAACACCCCCTATCTCAATTTGAGATGGAAATCTACCGAAGGGTTTTGTCGGGGACAACACGGTGAACAAGAATCCCTAGAAAGCCCCATGAAAATCACAACTTGACTTCAAACCCAAACTCAAAAAATGGTCAGAAATGGGTTCTAATTAAGGGGAAAGGTGCGCGGTGTCAAGGCGAACAATAAACGTTAAGGCCGAAGACTTTTCACCAAGGAAAAGTGGTTCGAAGGAGGAGAGAAAATGTGGCAGCCCAAGGGGCTGCCATGACTTCCAGCTGATAAGCGCCGAATATTGCATATTCAAGCGCCCTTAATTGCATTATTTAAGTCCATTGTTTGTTTAATTATGTAGATTACTTTCATATGCACGTTTTTGCATATTTTCAGGTTCATTGGCCAAAAAGAAGCAAGAAGGATGCTTTGTGGAGTTTTGAACATCAAAGGTCACAATGCTGAATTTCTGGCAGCAGTAGAACCTGGACTTTGCTCGCCATTTTGACCTTGAAAACTCAAGAACTGGACTTCCCTCATAACATGACATATTTAGAGCTCTAAATCAGCTTTCCAAATCTTCAAGCGGTTTATCATTCGGAGTTCAGAGCAGAGGGTTATGATGTTCTTATCATAGGTGCTCAGAATTGCCTGGCAGCAATGAATTTCTGCCTTGCTCTTCAATTTCAACCAACCATCCTTGAGAATTGGATCTCCACCAAAACATGAAGTTTTTAGAGCTCTGAATTAGCTTTCCAAATCTTCAAACGGTTGATCATTTGGAGTTCAGAACACAAAGTTATGGCCATTTTACCAAAGTAGGTCTGGGCGGAGCAAACCAAGCATAAGGCATTCTGGCCAATTTTTGAGTGCTCGAGGCCTTATTTCGAGTGCTCGAAATTAGGGCAGATTGCTTCACGAGATCAGCAGTGGAGTCAGGACTTTGCTCGCCATTTTGACCCAGAAAGCTCGAGAACTGGACTTCCATCATAACTTGAAAGATTTAGAGATCTGAATTAGCTTTCTAAATCTTCAAACGGTTCATCATTCGGAGCTCGGAGCAGAGAGTTATGGCCTTGTTACCAGAGGTGCGCAGAACTGCCTGGCAGCACTAAAGTATTGCCTTTCTCCCCATTTTAAAACCAACCAAACTTGAGATTTGGGTCTTTATCAAAACATGAAGTTTTTAAAGCTCTGAATCAGCTCTCCAAATCTTTAAACGGTTTATCATTCGGAGTTTGGAGCACAAAGTTATGGCCATTTCATCAAAGTAGGTCTGGGCGGAGCAAGTGAAGCATGGAGCTTTTTACACTAAATTCGAGTGCTCGAGCCCTATTTCGTGCACTCGAAATTTGGGCAGTTTGCTCCACAAGACAGCCCACTTGTGCTCTGAAATTTCCAACTTTGGATTTCCCTATTAATGAGGTGGTTGGGGATGTTTTTGGAGGAGAGAGAGAGCCTAGTTTGGTGGTAGATAAGAGGGATAAGAGCCACACATTTCATAAGCTTCATTTTTACAAGATAGAGGAGAGAGAAGAGAGCAAGAAATGAGGAGTTCTTGAAGCTTCAAGGAGGAAGCTCGAAAATGGAGGGGAAAGCCTTGCTTCTTCCTTCATCTAGGGCCACCATGGGTAACTAAACCTCTTCTAGGGAGGTGATGAAGCTCCATTTTGTAAGCCTTGCTTTGTTTTGATTTATATTTGGGGGTTAATATATGTATGTAATCCTTCCATGAACTAGAGCTCTTCATTTGATGTAATGAATTTCAATATCTATACATAATCATCTTGAGTTAAATATCTTGTCTTAGATGGTTTTTCTCCTATGATTATATTGCTACATTTTCATAGTGACAATGGAATGGAGTTTATGGAAGTGTTGTTAATGGCATGATATTTAGGAGATTTGATAATCTATTGCTTAGGATCTTCCTTTGATAGATTATTCTTGGATTCTATGTCATGTGCTTCTACTATGTGATTAAGGGCTTGATAACTCTATGCTTAGTGAGTATGTCTAAGGTTACAACCTAGTTTAGGTAACCAAAACATGCAATGCTTTGATAGGTTATTCTTACCTATTGATTTCATAAATTTCTTGAAGGGAATGTAATAATTTGTGTTGTTGCATCCCATAGTTATACATATATGTTATTCCCCTAAGTAAATCATATCCTAGCATGCTTATTGATGGTTGTGGAGTCTCTTCCCTAGTCTCTTTTCTATTGTTCTATCTTATCTAATTCTTACAAGTCACTATTGTTTTATGCACTTTGAATTCCTAGTTTAATGACCATCAAACAAACCCTTATTACCCCTTATCATTCTAAGAACAATTCTAGACACTTAGGTTGCCATAGACTAGCGCAGTCCCAGTGGTTCGACTTACCCGACCAATAGCCCTATTTTACAATGATTCGTGCTATTGTGAAGGTTGATGTATAGTTGATCAACCGATCACTAGGCAAGGAGTGGGGAAGATGAGAGGAAAAGTAATTTTTCACTTTATGACTTTCTATTTATAGGAAAACCCTAAAAGTGCCCCGAAAGGGTCCCGCCGGCTCCGGAAAAGTGGATTTTGAGCAAACGCGCTCAAATAGCAAAACTCCATGAATGAAAAAGATTTGAAATGAGAAAATATGAATAATGGAAGAAATGATGTCAAAAATCGAGTCTCGAGCAGAGAGATATGGCCCAAACTAGTTCGGCGGCAATTGGGGTCAGAAATCCCTAAAACTGCGAAAAATGACTAGAAGGAAATTCAAAGAGTACACGACTCGACGAAATGTGAAAATGAATCCCGTACAAGGATCCAGCCTCAAAACAAGGTATTTTGCAATAATTTTTGTTAATTGCACAATGGCCTTTACAAAAAGGGTTAACTGCAAAACTGCCCCAGAATGAAAATATCTTCCAAAAGATATTTTCTTAGATACCCTGAAATATCTTCCAAAAGATATTTTCTTAGATATCCCTGAAATAAAATATCTTCAAAAGATATTTATGAAAAACACCCCAAGAAAAGAAAAAAATCCTAAATAACTGTGAATCCATGCCCCTATGGACACCGGGAGTAACCAGAGTACTTTCTTGTAAAAGTAAAGATACATATTTCATGGAAACCCCTCAAGATGAAGGCACGTGAAGTCAAAAACTAACTCCGAGCATGGAAAGTGAGGTTGTGCCAAAAACTGACAAACGGAGATAAGAAGAAAAAGAGAAAAGGACGAAATAGTGCATAGTTTCTGAAAAGTGAAAATGTGGAAATGACTCGGTCCTCAAAGGAAGTTGTCAATCCAAATGAAAAAGTCTTAGAAACCATTTCCAAGCAATCAAAATGACATTAAATGGCGAGAAATAGAGCTCAAAAGGGAAAATTAGACGGAAAAAAATTCATCTGTAAAATTTCAGGAAAAAGGAAAGTGAGGAAAATGACCGGGTCATTACATAGCACATACATGGTTCAGTCGCTTGGACATTTTGACCTACATGGTCAGGCGTTCGGACTGAAGGGTCAGACATTCTTCCCTTTGGTCAAGCGTTCTGACGTTCTAACCTACATGGTCAAGTGTTCTGACGTGCTGACCTACATGGTCGAGCGTTCTGACGTTCTGACCGATGAAACAGAAGGCAACAATTTGCCGAACAACAAAACAGTAAGCAAGGTTAAGGCAACCTTAAGGCTATACATGTATTCCCAATAATCCAAAACAAGTTTAAAAACATACTTGTGAACTTTAAAATTAATGGCTCTTTGCCTCATGTTGTATGCACAAAATGAATGTCAAAAGGTGTAATTTAAAATCATGCCACATGTTTAAACCATGCTATAACCAACCGGGAGAATCAAATCTCATACAAGAAAAATAAATAAATAAAATTTTTAGATTTGATACGAAGGCATGTAAATGAGTTATATAAGCATCAATAGCATGCAATACATCAAGAATATAAAACTATAACAACCCCTACCTCTATTTGAGATGAAAACTCAAATCCCCACCGAAAGAAAAGTGCTCCGAATCCGACAATACTCCTAGGTTATGTTGGGAACAACGAAGAGAGCAACTTTAACCTTTGAGGTACCATGAAAATCCAAACTTGGCTTCAAAGCCAAACTCAAAAAGTGGTTAGAAATGGGTTCTAACAAGGGGGAAAGATGCGCGTCATCAAGGCGAGCATAAAACACTAAGGCACTACGGCATTTTACTCGAGGGAAGATGTTCAAAAGAAGAGAGAGAAGGTGGCAGCCATGGATTCCGGCCAAGAGGGGGGAAAGAGATAGAGAAATCTGATTTTTCATCTTAAGTTGCCCTATTTATAGAAAAACCATAAAAGGGCCCCGCCGAGTCCGAAAAAGTGGAATTTGAGCAAACGATCTCAAACATCAAAACTCCATGAACAAAAAAGAATCAAAATGAGAAAATATGAAAAACGGAAGAAACAGCGTCAAAAATCGAATCCTGAACAGAGAGATATGCCCCAAACAAGTTCGGCGGCAACCGGGGTCAAAAATCCCTAAAACTGGGGAAAACGATCGAGAGGAAATTGTAAGAGTACATGACTCGAAGAAATGTGAAAATAAATCCCATACGAGGATCTAGGCTCAAAATGAGGTATTTTGCAATAACTTTCGTTAATTGCACAATAATCCCTCCAAAAAGGGTTAACTGTAAAACTAGCCCAAAATGAAGATACCTTCCAAAATATATTTTTTTAGAAACCCCTGAAATAAAAATCTTCAAAAGATATTTATGAAAAACACCCCAAAAAAAGAAAATTTTTTCTAAAGATTTGTATATCCATACCCCTATGGACTCCGGGAGCAACCAAAGTACTTTTCTACAAAAATAAAGATACGTATTCCATGGAAACCACGTAGAATGAAGATACGTAAAGTCGAAAACCAACTCCGAGCATGAAAAGTGAAGTTGTGCCAAAAAGTGACCAACGGAAAAAAAAGACAAAATAGGGAAAAAGGATGAAAAGTGAATAGTGTCGAAAAAATGCAAATGTGGAAATGACTCTGTCCTTAAAGGAAGTTGTCAATCCAAATGAAAGAGTCTCAGAAACTATTTCCAAGCACTCGAGACGACACCCAGTGATGAGAAACAAAACTCGAAAAGGAAAATTAAACGGAAAAAATTTATTCGTAAAATTTGAGAAAAAGGAAAGGAAGGGAAAATGACCAGGTCGTTACACACTATCCAAAAAGCTTGTAACATTACTTGCTTGAATAATGTCTCAATTTGAGTATATTCTTCAAGTTTTTTTCCTACCAATTGTTATTATATTGAATTTTCGGGCCCCATAAGTGAGCTCTCTTTCTTATGTTGATATAGACCAATAATAACATGACAAGTGTAAAAAATAAAAAATAAATAAAAAATAAATTAAAAATAATAAATTAAAAATTAAACCTGAATCATTTAGATCTTTTCACAGGTCATTCAAAAAGAAAAAGAATTTTCTCTCATGCATGTGTGACCCTAATATTAATCCTCTCTTCAGCTCACTGACCTCCACCACCTACATTGCTTGCCACCTCCTCCATTCCCAAAACCTAATCTTTTACATCCAATCTTTAAAGAAGATTCAAGTCGCCACATTCATTGCCTACCATCTCTGTTGCAACCCCATATCCAGAATGACTCAAGAGGCAGACCAATTAACAAATAAGCTAGTGGCATTCAAAATTTTGAGATTTTTCATCACATATTGCAATCTGGAGGTGCCTAATTGATTTCAAATTCCATTGATAATTAGAGTCTTACAATTGTGGTTAATTTACCATGTTTGGGCTAATTGTTTAGCTTCTTCTATAACGGATTGCAATATAAAGGGGTTTACAATAAAAAATCTCAAACGCATTAGGAAAAAAAAAAAAAAAAAGAATCCTTTTAGATGATCCATAAAAAAAATCCAAATAATTTTTATTAATTATTTTAAAATGTTTTTGACACATGAGACAGGTTCATTATAAATTTCTGGTATCTCGAAATAATTATGACATGTATATCATTAATCTAAATGAAAGTAATTTTTTCAATTTTGAAGCATATATATTCGAAAATACAATCCCATGTCTAGCACCCTCACCAATTAGACTTCCATAAATACAATCCAACTGCACTCTCATCAATTCACAAATGAGTGTAGTGGCACCCATCACAGATTTCATTTTTTAAAAATTAAAATATGTTATCATTTTAGATTAACATTAATCTGAAAAAGAAGGAAAAAAAATGAAGTTATTACTTGATAGAGGTTTTCTACTCTGATAATAATATTAGTGTTTCCACAAAATTGGGACACTTAGAATGTGCGAGCGTGCCAGAATTTTGGAAGATTCAGAGAGGTCGAACAAAAAGGAAGATCCTTTTGGAATGATCAAGCAATTGTGAGGTTTTGGATTTGCCTTCGTTGAAAGGAATTTTAGTTAAGACTACAATGCTATCTAATGAATTGAAATGCAATATTGAAATTAAGTGTTTGAATGTAAAGGAATTGAACAGACTTGTATTGAAATTGTTTGAATTGAAATACAAAGTATTAAATGTTGATTGATGTCGTTGAGAGAGTTTGAAATGTAGTCCTAAGTACACTATTTATAGGCATTACAAGCCTTACAAAAAGGACCCACGTCCTATAAAATAACTGCCTATTTCTTTTTTACAAGACACTTGTCCCATGTCCAGTGGCAGAATCTTAACTTCCAGACCTACGAACTGTTTCCTTCTTCCGCTGCTGCCATGTGTCCCACATTCTTTAACTACTTATATATATAGCACGTCCTTCAACTGTTGCTGCTTCATTCTTTTTGAAATGGATTGCTTACCTAACCATGATCCCATTATCCCTAGATTTTAGGAACCGCTTTCCTTAATTACTCCTTAGTTTTAAATCCCTTAAAAATAGGAACTTCTAAATTGAGTTAGGCAGTTTATAGCAGTTCTTATACATGTCAAACTTGTTAGGCCAATCCCCTCCTTGATTTTAGGAAGCAAACTATCCAAGAATTCCCATTGCCAGTGGCAGAAGTTCAACTTCCAAACCCACGAACTGCAGTTTTCTTTTAGCGATGCCATGTGTCCCCATGAGTTATTCCATGATCATTCAACTGCAAACCCATTATCTAACTAGAAGATATATATATATATATATATATATATATATATATATAGTCTTCATAGCTTGCAAACTGATTGTTAGCCTACTACCTTCAAAATAGGCCTTCATCTCTTATCCTTATCTCTATGATTGCCAAGTATCCAACCCACTTCCTTGTCTGTACCATTGAGTTGACCCATTCTCTTTTCTGTAAACATGTTCCATGTACCTAATTAACACCCTCAATTATAGGAACTACACTAATTCACTATAACACCTATTATCCTTGAATTTAGGAAACTAATAAATTATCCTTTTAATCTGATTTATGCCTTTCTTAAATAGCCCAAGTGTAACCCATCATCCCTCTTTTTCAGGACTTGTTTGGAGTAGTAATTATACCAATTTTGTGGCTAAATTATATAGTCAACTGTTACTATATAATTCTGCCACATATGAACTTCTGCATTTGTTATCTGTCGGACCACACAAGCTAATGTATCAATCTATTGTTTGACCATGAATTTAGTCCACTTGTCTCTCCATCATTTGTCCACGTGGATGCCAAAGTGGCGCTAGTTAGGCTCCATTTTTGTGTGTCAACAATTAGAAATGAAATAAAAGACCTAAATGGACACCTATTTTATCTTAAGATTATTTATTTGAAGCCAATTTAAAGGTTAGTTCATGGTGTCTTGTGATTAATCGGGAAAAATCCCAATTCCCATAAGAAAATTTTAAAGTAAAATCACATATTTAAAATCTAGTATAAATAGATAAAAGAGAAGAAAACAATACTCTTTTTATAATAATAATATTATTAATTTCAAGTAGGTAGAGAACGTCAATAACAGATTTAATATTGAAACTCTTCACCCACCGACATTCTCACATTTTAGCCGTTCAAATAAGTTTGAAGGACGTTAGGTTCCTAAAATGCACCCAAGGCTTATCCCAAACAACTGCCTCATACTTATTGGAAGCGTCACCGTCATTGGCCGAGAGAATCAGTCGGTAATTCAGACCCTCAACTGCTTGGGTCTCACCTGAATCCACGCTCTCGAACTTCAAGTCTGTTTTGGTCTGTTTGTTGTGTTCAGTCACCGCGTACGCTCCTATTTCTTGCACCAGTGAGGATTTTGGGTCCTTAATCGGCTGCCAAGCACCGGCCGAGGATTTTGGGTCCTTAATATGATTCACATCGACCTGCGCCACCCGGCCGGACATGGCGGAGACATCTGATAAAATGAAGGTAAGCAAGAGAGAAAGGAAAAGGGATACAGATTTCAAAGCCATCTTTGGAAGGTATTTGATTTTGTATAAGCCAGTGATTCGTGAAAAGAGAGGGAGAGTTGGTTTGAATTTATAGCAGAGTAACACGCGGAGATCTGTCCGCTCTGGTGTAGTAAAATTATGTAAATACCCTTTTTATTTCATTACATTTGCTGCATGAACATGTAACGATAAGCATTTATTGGGCTCTGTTATTTTTGGTATGCGCCTTGAAAATAATCATATTTATTAGGTGGCCCTTCATAACATAACTTTATGTTTCAACTTTCAAATTTATTGGATTGTTAATTTCTTAATTTTTAAGTTTTTAAAAATAATGACTACTAATATTTTAATAAATAAGAGAAGATAAATTTGAAAAGAAATATTTTTGGAAATTATTAGAATCCAATGATTTTTTTATTAAAGTGGACCATCAAGGAAAAATTATTTATTTGACTATTAATTTTTTAAATTATAAATACTCTGTCATGATAGTATTTCAATAAATAAGAAAAGATGAGAAATTATTAGATTAAACTGATGATTTTTTCCATTATAATTTATTAATTTATCCATTTGGTACTATTAATTAGTTATAGAAATGGTGGATTTGGAAGCGTGTTTTTAGATGTATGCTGTAGACAAGTGACGTTAGATCATAAGTGAGGCCAATAGTGTTTGGTTGTAAGATTGGGTTCCACGTTGGAACAACTTTTAATTGTTGGAAGCATCTACTTTGAATTTTTTTTTTTTTTTTTTGTTGTCTTGGCAATAAATTAAATTACATTTTTTTTTGGTAAGCAAGTTTAATAAAATCACATTTTATTATTCTATCTTGTAATATATCTATATTGATATTTATATATATTTATACTATTTTTAAAAGTGTAAGGATTTTTTTTTTCTATACTTTTTCTAAATACAAAAATAAATAATTTTTAAATACCAGACATCTATTTTTGACAATAAATAAATAAATAAATAATATGGATCTATTTAATGTTCATATACTCTTGCATGAAATAAATGTAGTGTATAATCAAATTTATTAGGTCGACTTCATAAACAAGTAAAGCTGACATTTATTATTGTTTACTTTTTAATATTTAAATATATATCTATATAAGGAATACTTTTAAAAGAAATATTTTTGAAAAGAAATATTTTTGGAAATTATTAGAATCCAATGATTTTTTTTATTAAAGTGGACCATCAAGTAAAAATTATTTTATTTGATTATTAATTTTTTAATTTTTAAAATTACAAATACTTTGTCATAATAGTATTTCAATAAATAAGAAAAGATGAGAAATTATTAGATTAAACCGATGATTTTTTCCATTATAATTTATTAATTTATCCATTTGGTATTTTTAATTAGTTATAGAAATATTGGATTTGGTAGACTGTTTTTAGATGTATGCTGCAGACAAGTGATGTCAGATCATAAGCGAGGCCAATAGTGTTTGGTTGTAAGATTGGGTTTCACAATGGAACAACTTTTAATTGTTGGATGCATGTACTTTGAAATTTTTTTTTTTTGTCTTGGCAATACGTAAAATTGCATTTTTTTTTTTTGGTAAGCAAGTTTAATAAAATAACATTTTATTATTCTATCTTATAATATATCTATATTGATATTTATATATATTTATATTATTTTTGAAAGTGTAAGAATTTTTTTTATTTCTATACTTTTTCTAAATACAAAAATAAATAAATTTTAAATACCTGACATTTATTTTTGACAATAAATAAATAAATAATTAATATGGATCTATTTAATGTTCATATACTCTTGCATGAAATAAATGTAGTGTATAGTCAAATTTATTAGGTGGACTTCATAACCAAGTAAAGTTGACATTTATTATTGTTTACTTTTTAATATTGAAATATATATCCTATATAAGGACTACTTTTAAAAGTGTAATGTTATTTTTATTATTTCTTACATTGTTTTAAATACAAAATAAAGTCATAAAAGTGTTTTTATAGAATGTGCTATTTCTTAAATTAATTTTGGGCAATAATGAGAATTTATATAGTTGGCCCGTTTTGAATTTTTCAAACGTTGTGACGGCCCAAGTTTTTCAACCCGGTGCGTCAGTGATGAACCGAAATTAATCCACTAACAGATCCGAAATGCGGAAGTGAAAGATAAAATCAAAGTCTATAGAGATATAAATCATCCCTAAGACACCCCAAGTGACTTTTCATGAAGTCATGAAACTCAAAGGGAACGAAAACGGAAGCGAAGGTCAAAACGAGCAAAATTTGTTAACCAAGGGGAAAAATGGTCAATTCCTAATTAAAAAGAGAAACTTGACTCTAAACAAGTCAAAAAAGGGTGAAAACAACCCAACCTAGTCATTTCACAACATTCTAAGAGGTTCTAAGAACTTTAGAAAAGAATCCCGTAAAATGCCCATTTTTAGTTTAAGCGAAAACTGACACTGTCTCACTAAAACATGAATAACTCCCACTGTGAATTTAATATGAGAATGGCATAGGTACCATTGGAAATTTGATTCAAAATCCTTGAGTTTAGACTTAAGAATCACCCCATTTGGATTAGAAATGGAGAAGTTATGACCCATTGAAGTCGGAGTAACAAAGCTAAAATGAAGCTAAAAGAAGTTATTTAGGTAGGCCGAAATAACCATTTCGGTACCGAAATGAACAAAAATTATACCCAAAAACTGATTTGAAAAAAAACCACTTCGGTCGGCCGAAATGAAGAACCAATCGACCGAAACAAGCCCAAACAGTACCTAAGCTACTGGAATATGCACTTAAACCATTCAAATGAAACCCAAAAGCCATCGGTCGACCAAAATGGCATTTCGGTAGGCCAAAATGACTCGAAAAAGTACAAAACAACCTTTTATGCACCAAAAGGATAAGAAGTCCATTTGGAATCCCCCATTGCATGATCAAATTATATTATATGCTAATGTGTGATGATGTGAACGTACATGCAAGTGTAACATGGCATTTTAAACATGTTACGATGGCCTACGGCCTCATTACATTCTATTTACAAAATTTTACATGCCAAACCCCCAAAGTTAGAAAAGTTACATTTCAAAGATAAAACTTGAAATCTAACTGCATACACTTAAACTTTAAGGTTTGTGACTCTTGGCCTTATGTCATACATATCAAATCGGTTCCGAATAGTATATTCAAGTACACTTTACATACTTTCTAGGCAAAAATGGCATATTGAACCTAGCTATGCATTACAACTTTATAAGCAAAACTTAAACATGCTAACACTTGCCTGTGAACAAGAATACTTTAAAAGAAACTTCAAATCTCCAAATCACCCAAGGCAAGTGAAATCTCCGAATCTTGAATCTTGTACCTGAACAATACCCCCATTAACTTCAGGGTGAGTAACATAAAGCTACTCGTAGGAGATGGGCATGCAAGGGCTCAATGTTTTACAAGTTTATCACATTAATGCAAAACAATTCAAAGGGGTCATGCCACCTAACGTCTATGTCATGGGTGAGACTCAAGGAGCATCCTAAGCTACCTTAGAATATTTTAGAATAAATCACTTCATTCATGCAATTCCGAACAACATAAGTTCATGCTATTCAAGTAACAAGGTATAGATTATCAAAGCCATCAACTTGAAATCTAAAATATGAAAACGAAAAAAGTGGGTCATGCCACCTAACGTCTATATTCCAAATGAATCTATAGGATCATTCCTAAGTTACATTTGAACAACAAAACACAAATCACAATATCTATGCAATTTAACCAATATAGAAGCATACTATACAAAGCAACAAGATATATATACTCAAAATTATCAACTTGAAATCTAAAATACAAAAACAACTAAATATAACAATTTAATATAATTAGAATTTCTAATACAATACATCAAGACATAGATTCTGAAAGTTATCAACTTGAAATCTAAAATGCAAAAACAAGTAAAGTGGGTCATGCCACCTAACGTCTATGTTCCACATGAATTTATAGGATCATTCCTAAGCTACATTTGAACATTTTAACATAGATGTACTTAACAACATCAAAGGCATGTGATGATTCCTTAAAAATTATAATGCATAAATGTACTTAACAACATTAAATTGCCAATAACCCAAAACCACAAGTCACAATTAAACATTGATTGTCAACTTGGAATTGAATGTGAAATCAAATAGTGAAATACTTGGACATCAAATCTCAGATAAAGCCAAGACCTAAATGGTTATTTCGGCATTAACCCGCTAGGAAGACCACCCAAGTGCGCACTATAAAATAGAGAGAACTCATACCCCCCGTTTTAGAGCCAAACTCTAGCCATATCATAGTAACAATGTCCCAAGTGACTTCAAAATTAATAAATAAGTTCACAACTTATATATAAGTAATAATGCACGAAACCACCTTCCATGCACAAGTAGGTTGAAACCATATAATCCATGCCTTAGAGCTTCAATTCTAAAATGACATATATAATGTCAAATACGAAGTGTGCAATTCACCACACAAGACAATAATATATTCAATATTGGAAACATATTCTCATGAATATAAATTTAACAACAATGTTACTCAATACTTAAATCATAACCACGTGAATGTACAACAAGTCCAAACCACTATATAAACATGGAAACAACATCTACAACATAATTAAATCCATGCAACAATGAGAGAGAATTTAATTAAATAAAAATTATTAAATTCTTTAGATTTCAAATTATTTTCAAATGACCTCAAATTAATATATGATAAAAGACATAACATGGTCATTACATATATTCATTTAAAATCTCAATTAGGCCAATGGACAACAAGATAAAATTTAATTAAATCTTAATAATTGAATCTCTAAATTCTAAAACAACTCTAAATGGTCCCAAACTAATATATGCTAGTACACAACTCCTAGTCATCCCAAATGTCAAGTTAAAAACTCAATTAAGCCAATAGAACCTTTAAATAGATTTTAATTAATTCTTTTAATTAAAATCTCTAAATTTTCAAACTTGTCTAATTGTTCTCAAATTAAAGTATGTTAAGGAACATGCCAAGATTCAATTTAAAAGCATATCACAAGTTAACTTCATGCAAGGTACGTCCATAAGAATTAAACTTTCACAAAAGGAAATTATTAAATAAATAGTGTAATTCTTATTCAAATAATCCCAATTTAATATATGTTAACAAACATATCAAAGCCAAATTTTCTCGCATGCCACAATTTAATTTTAAGTTGTATATCATCATGAGAATTAAATCTTAAACGTAGAAAATAATTAAATTAAATTCTAGAACTTAACCCAAATCATGCATACAAGTTGTATAAGCATCATTAGCATGCAAGACAATAAAAATATAAACTATAACATCCCCTACCTCCATTTCCCTACCGAAATGAAACGGCTCCGAATCCGACGAAACTTCTACATTTTGTTGGGGACAACACGGTGAACATTAAACTCCAAAGTGGATATAATAAAATCCAAACTTAACCTCAAACTCGAACTCAAAAATTGGCCAAAACGACATTCCAATCGGTTCGAATCGAAGGTCTCGTTAAGGCGAACATAAAATACTAAGGCACTATGGTATTTTACTAAAAGGAGGAAGCTCAAAAGAAGAGAGAGAAGGTGGAAGCCATGGCTGCCATGGAATCCGGCCAAGAGAGAGGAGAGAGAGAGAAAATATCTGATTTTTTCTTATCTCACCCCCTATTTATAGAATAACTCAAAAAATGCCCCGCTAGGTCCGAAGAAGTAGAATTTGAGCAAACGTGCTTAAACGGTAAAACTCCGCGAATGAAAAAGAACCGAAATGAGAAAAGATAAACAACGAAAGAAACGACATTGAAAATCGAGTCCTGAGTAGAGAGATATGCCCCAAACAAGTTCGACGGCAACTAGGGTCAAAAACCCTGAAACTGGAGAAAAATGATCAGAAGGAAATTCTAAGAGTACGTGACTCAACGAAAAGTGAAAATGAATTCCGTATGAGGATCTAAACTCAAAACAAAGCATTTAGCAATAACTTTATTAATTGCACAATGGCCCCTCCAAAAAGTGAAAACTGCAACTAGCTCAGAATGAAAATATCTTCTAAAAATATTTTCTTAAAAACCCCTGAAATAAAATATCTTCAAAAGATATTTACGAAAAACACCCTAAGAAAATGAAATGTTTCTGAAGAATTGTGCATCCATCTATGCCTCTATGGACACCGGGAGCAACCAGAGTACTTTTCTACAAAAGTAAAGATACGTATTTCGTGGAAACCACTTAGAATGAAGATACGTGAAGTCAAAAACCAACTCCGAAGACAAAAATGAGGTTGTGCCAACAAAGTGACAAACGGGGAAAAAGACAAAATAGGGAAAAAGGACAAAAAGTGAATAGTGTCAAAAAAATAAAAATGTAGAATTGACGTGGTCCTCAA
The DNA here is from genome assembly GCF_030987335.1 of Cornus florida. NCBI lineage: Eukaryota > Viridiplantae > Streptophyta > Magnoliopsida > Cornales > Cornaceae > Cornus > Cornus florida. The sequence goes on from NW_026775573.1 coordinate 23,200,241, forward strand.
AGGAAGTTGTCAATACAAAGAAAAAAGTCTTGGAAACCATTTCAGAGCACTCGTGACGACACTAAGTGATGAGAAGCCGAACTCAGAAAAGAAAAGATTAACGTAAAAAAATATATATATATATCCGTGAAAATTTGAGAAAAAAGAAGGGAAGGAAAATAACTGGGTCACTACAACCTACCCTCCTTAAACGGATTTCGTACTCGAAATCTGGAATACACAAAAGAGAACCAAATAGGATCAAAGCAAGATCAAACCAAATGACAAACCATAAGGTGCGAAAAGACAACTTCAAAAGCCTGAAGGTCTTCCGAAGGAACGCAAAAATAAAAAACTGAGTGAAACTCCCCAAACGAATCAGCATATTAACCCAAGCTCAATCACCAAGAGAATCCCAAGACAATGACAAGTCGAGTCAAAACAGATGGCTATAAATGATATGGTAGTAAGAACAATGACCAGAACCCGCCAACACTTACTCATTAGTAAGGTAGCATGACAGTATAAGACACTAGTTCATAACATGCCCCTATCAGATCAACCCAGAAGAAACTTTTCGATTCAAATGACAATAATGTCGAAAATGATCATTACCAAAAGCACTACGGGAGCCAGGCATTTACGAGAGTTGGGGTAGCTAATCCCAAAACCCTAACAACAATGTCATTGGCACCGTTATGCTTAAGGCCTTAATCACAAACGCTGGCGTACTAACGACCCCCACATCTGAAAATGCTACAACAACAACACCAGTCCTGGATCCACAGTCTGACAAGTCTATACCCTCAAGACAATGGATCGGACCCGCAAAACCAAAAACCTATGCACCGAACTGAAGTAAACCTACCATAAGGCTATATATAGAAGACAAAAAAATGCTGGGTCAAAATCCCTATAGTAGACAACAAAAATCTCAAAACATAAGTCTACTACGTAACTCACACATCTCTATCCCAATAACCACGGTCACAAAATCCCAACATAAGTGCGGGAAAGATGAAACAATATAAACCAAATATTCACATAATGCATACTCGCAAAAATTAAATAACATAAATTAAATAATATCATAGTACTAAACACACAGTACACATAAGGTAAACCAAATAAACCACCTATCATATAGGGGTTAAACAAACAGCGACGCGTTATACACCACCAATGGCACAAACATGGTAAACAAATACTGTATAAGCGAAAGTACCATATACATCCTCATATAACTACCACATAGTCATATATTATGTTTCTAATGCATGCCCGAAAACAGTGGGGCTCATAAATATGTAAAAGTGATCATACAAATGGCAAGTTCATAAAATTAACAAAAATGAATGGAATGCCTCTCAAAAGACACTACGCAAAAAACGTACAACTGAACCTGGATGAGTCCAATCTCTCATTACGAAGAAAGGAACCATCCCCCAAATGACCACTAAGGTCTCCTAAACATAGGGTCATCAATTCTTTCCCAAGACCAGCTCATATCCCGATCTCGATGGAATCCCAACACCACACGAAACAAGACAACAACGAAATGAATAGCCCTAATGCTAACCGTTATGAGACATGAATAAGAAAAACCCCCAAAATAAGATGCCAACGAGTCCGATAGGAACTCTACAGGACTCTACCAGAACCCTAACACAACGCCCGAAGTCTCTAAAGACAAGGGAGAGTAATTAATTGTACCAACATAATTAATTGCACAAAACTGCTCACATCCCAACCGTAGCTCGTAAGAGCTGTCCAAGGCAACACAAAAAGGATCCTAGGTTAACACACCTATCCAAATCCGAAAACCATCATCCTAAGAAAACAAGACACGAGAACCTCGCCCTGAGACTCACAAGGCGACTCCCGACTTCCAAAGGAAGGATTCGAGTCAGTCCTGACTCATCGTCCCATGATGCTAGAAACAAAGACCGTAATGACAACATAATGTCAAGACCACTATGAAGTCCTAAGAGATGACACCGACACCTTAGCCACTACCATGACTACATCATGAAGAGATAAAAGAAAATGAGACGAAACAATGCCTTCGTGGCCCACGTCTCATTTCGCCAGATAGAGACTACTTGAGCCCTAATGAGAAGACCCTCCGCGAGTCAAGACTATGACGCTATATGCGTGAAAAGGAAATGAGATTAATAATAACATAAGTTATTATGATCGAATGCAACTCGCTCAGCGAATGCATCAAATAAGTTGGACCTCAATGTATACAGCATACAGTTATGATAAAGCAGATAAGCATACACAACATGCTAAACAGATAATGAAAACTTCTAGGTACTTAAACACATAAACACGTATCAAACCAAGACGTTTTTAAACACATAAGCATACAAGTATAGATAACATATAATCATACCGAGTATGTTATCAAAGCACGTAAACATGTTATCAAAAAGCATATTACCATACCAAAGCAAATCAACAAAAGCATAATATGCATCCAAAACCTGTTGTCCAAGGTATTCAAACCTAGGAGCTCTAATACCATTTGTGACGGTCCAAGTTTTTCAACCCGGTGCGTCAGTGATGAACCGAAAATTGATCCAATAACTGATCCGAAATGCGGAAGCGAAAGATAAAAACCAAAAACTATAGAGATATAAATCATCCCTAAGACACCCAGGTGACTTTCCATGAAGTCATGAAACTCAAAGAGAACGAAAACGGAAGAAAAGGTCAAAACGGGCAAAATTTGTTAACCAAGGGGAAAAATGGTCAATTCCTAATTAAAAAGAGAAACTTGACTCTAAACAAGTCAAACAAGGTGAAAACAACCCAACCTAGTCATTTCACAACATTCCAAGAGGTTCTAAGAACTTTGGACAAGAATCCCGCAAAATGCCCATTCCCGGTTTAAGCGAAAACTGACGCTATCTCACTCAACCATGAATAACTCCCACTGTGAATTGAATATAAGAATGGCATAGGTACCATTGGAAATTTAACTCAAAATCTTTGAGTTCAGGCTTAAGAATCACCCCATTTGGATTAGAAATGAAGAAGTTATGACCCTTTGAAGTTAGAGAAACGGAGTTGAAACGAAGCTGAAAGAAGTTATTTAGGTAGGCCGAAATAACCATTTCGGTAGACCAAAATAGCCATTTCGGTAGGCCGAAATGAACAAAAATTTTACCCAAAAACTGATTTTGAAGAAAAGCCACTTCGGTCGGCCGAAACGAAGAACCGGTCAACCGAAACAAGCCCAAACAGTACCTAAGCTACTGGAATATGCACTTAGACCATCAAATGAAACCCAAAAGCCATTGGTCGACCGAAATGACTCGAAAAAGTGCAAAACAACCTATTATGCACCAAAAGGATAAGAAGTCCATTTGGAATCCCCCATAGCATGATCAAATCACATTATATGCTAATGTGTGATGATGTGAACATACGCGCAAGTTTAACATGGCATTTTAAACATGCTACAATGGCCTATGGCCTCATTACATTCCATTTACAAAATTTTACATGCTAAACCCCCAAAGTTAGAAAAGTTACATTTCAAAGGTAAAACTTGAAATCTAACTGCATGCACTTAAACTTTAAGGTTTGTGACTCTTGGCCTCATGTCATACATATAAAATAGGTTCCAACTAGTGTATCAAAGTACACTTTACATAATTTCTAGGCAAAAATGGCATATTGAACCTAGCTATGCATTACAGCTTTATAAGCAAAACATAAACATGCTAACACTTGCATGTGAACAAGAATACTTTAAAAGAAACTTCAAATCTCCAAATCACCCAAGGCAAATGAAATCTCCTAATCTTGAATCCTGTACCTAAACAATACCCCCAGTAACTTCGGAGTGAGTAACATAAAGCTACTTATAGGAGATGAACATGCAATGACTCAATGTTTTACAAGTTTATCACATTAATGCAAAATAATTCAAAGGGGTCATGTAACCTAACGTCTATGTCATGGGTGAGACTCAAAGAACATCCTAAGCTACCTTAGAATATTCTAGCATAAATCACATCATTCATGCAATTCCGGACAACAAAAGTTCATGCTATTCAAGCAACAAGGTATAGATTATCAAAGCCATCAACATGAAATCTAAAATATGAAAATGACAAAAGTGGGTTATGTTACCTAACGTCTATATTCTAAATAAATCTATAGGATCATTCCTAAGTTACATTTGAACAACAAAACACAAATCACAATATCTATGCAATTTAACCATCATAGAAGCATGCTATACAAAATAACAAGATATAGATTCTCAAAGTTATCAACTTAAAATCTAAAATACGAAAATAACTAAATATAACAATTTAGAATAATTAGAATTTCTAATACAACACATCAAGATATAGATTCTCAAAGTTATCAATTTGAAATCTAAAATGAAAAAATCAGTAAAGTGGGTCATGCCACCTAACGTCTATGTTCTAAATGAATTTATAGGATCATTCCCAAGCTACATTTGAACATTTTAACATAGATGTACTTAACAATATCAATGGCATGCGATGATTCCTTAAAAATCATAATGCATAAATGTACTTACAACATTAAATCGCCAATAACCCAAAACCACAAGTCACAATTAAACATTGATTATCAACTTGGAATTGAATGCGAAATCAAATAATGGAATACTTGGACATCAAATCTCGGAGAAAGCCAAGACCTAAATGATTATTCTAGGTATTAACCCGCTGGGAAGACCACCCTAGTGCGCATTATAAAATAGGGAGAACTTATACCTCCCGTACTAGAGCCAAACTTTAGCCATATCATAGTAACAATGTCCCAAGTGACTCCAAAATCAATAAATAAGTTCACAACTTATACATAAGTAATAATGCACGAAACCACCTTCCATGCACAAGTAGGTTAAAACCACACAATTCATGCCTTAGAGCTTCAATTCTAAAATGACATATATAATGTTAAATACGAAGTGTGCAATTCACCACACAAGACAATAATATATTTAATATTGGAAACATGTTCTCATGAATATAAATTTAACAACAATGTTACTCAATGTTTAAAACATAACCACGTGAATGTACAACAAGTCCAAATCCACGATCTAAACATGGAAACAACATCTACAACATAATTAAATCCATGCAAAAATGAGATAGAATTTAATTAAACAAAAATAATTAAATTCTTTAGATTTCAAATCATTTTCAAATGACCTCAAATTAATATATGATAAAAGACATAGTATGGACATTACATATATTCATTTAAAATCTCAATTAAGCCAATGGAACAACAAGATAGAATTTCATTAAATTGTGAAAATTAAATCTCTAAATTCTAAAACAACTCTAACTGGTCCCAAACTAATATATGTTAGTATACAACTCCTAGTCATCCCAAATATCAAGTTAAAAACTTAATTAAGCTAATAGAACCTTTAAAGAGATTTTAATTAATTCTTTTAATTAAAATCTCTAGATTTTCAAACTTGTCCAAATGCTCTCAAATTAAAGTATGTTAAGGAACATGCCAAGACTCAATTTAAAAGTATATCACAAGTTAATTTCATTCAAGGTACGTCCATGAGAATTAAACTTTCACAAAAGGAAATTATTAAATAAAAAATGCAATTTTTATTCAAATAATCCCAATTTAATATATGTTAACAAACATGTCAAAGCCAAATTTTCTAGCATGCCACAATTTAATTTTAAGTTATATATCATTACAAGAATTAAATCGTAAACATAGAAAATAATTAAATTAAATTCTAGAACTTAACCCAAAGCATGCATACAAGTTGTATAAGCATCATTAGCATGCAAGACAACAATAATATAAACTATAACATCCCCTACCTCCATTTGAGCTGAAATCTCAAATCCCCACCAAAATAAAACGGCTCCGAATCCGACGAAACTTCTAGGTTTTGTCGAGGACAACATTGTGAACATTAAACTCCAAAGAGGACATACAAAAGTCTAAACTTGACCTCAAACCCGAACTCAAAAATTATCCAAAACAACATTCCAATTGGTTGGAATCGAAGGCCTCATCAAGGCGAACATAAAACACTACGGCACTATGGTATTTTACTAAAGGGAGGAAGCTCAAAACAAGAGAGAGAAGGTGGCAGCCATGGCTACCATGGAATCAGGCCAAGAGAGAGGAAAGAGAGAGAAAATATCTGATTTTTTCTTATTGCATCTCTTATTTATAGAAAAACTCAAAAAGTGTCCCAAAAGGGCCCCGCCAGGTCCGAAAAAGTGGAATTTGAGTAGACGCGCTCAAACGGAATTTGAACGAAAAAGAACCAAAATGAGAAAAGATGAACAATGGAAGAAATGACGTCGAAAACTGATTCCCGAGCAGAGAGATATGCACCCCAAACAAGTCTGCTGGCATGCTGCCTTTATTTGGCAAGCTGCCCTGCTGGCATGCTCCCATTATTTGGCAAGCTGCCCTACTGGCATGCTACCGTTATTTTATACTTGATTTTATTGACATCTTTAGTCGGCTCGTCCCTTTAATAAGGAAAGTAGATTAAGACGAGTTTCACGTAACTTGTAATAAGGTAAGTAGATGAATACGAGCTTCACTCAGCTCACCCCTTAACAGGGGAAGTAGATTACTATGAGCTTCACCCAGCTCACCTTTTAACGAGGGAAGTAAATTACTATGAGCTTCACTCATCTCACCCTTTAACAAGGGAAGTAGATTAATACGAGCTTCACCCAGGTCACCCTTTAACAGGGGAAGTAGATTAATACGAGCTTCACCCAGGTCACCCTTTAACAAGGGAAGTAGATTACTATGAGCTTCACTCAGCTCACCCTTTAACAAGGAAAGTAGTTAACTCCTCATCTTTTTACGAGGGAAGTAGATTACTATGAGCTTCACTTATCTCACCCTTTAACAAGGGAAGTAGATTAATACGAGCTTCACCAAGGTCACCCTTTAACAGGGGAAGTAGATTAATATGAGCTTCACTCAGCTTACCCTTTAACAAAGGAAGCAGTTAACCCCCTATCTTTTTATCGAGGGAAGAAGATGAAGCTGACCCTTTATTCTTTTAAGGGGGAAAGAGGTATGGTCTTGATATAGGAGTCATCTCCTCTGACGGTTGTCTTGGGATGTTGGCAAATCGTTGACACTTGTCGCACTTTTGAACGAAGTCAAGTGCATCTTTCTGCATGGTGGGCCAATAGTATCCTAGTCGGATGGCCTTGTTAGCAAGTGACCTACCCCCAGCATGGTTTTCACAAACTCCTAGGTGGATCTCCCTTAAAATGTAGTCAGCTTCCTCGCTAGAAACGCATCGTAAATACGGCATGGAGAAGCTTCTCTTGTTGAGCACCCCTTTGATAAGCGTATACCTAGCTGCCCGCATCTTGACCTTTCGAGCTTCTGCTCGGTCTGTTGGTAGCACCCCATCCTTGATATATCTGATGACAGGATCTGCCCATTCCACACTCAATATCGCTTGTTGCACTTTAATTTGTCTCTCCTGAGATATAGATGGTTCGTACAAATATTCCAGTGGTATATTCTTATTGATCTCAGGTTCAATGCAGTAGCTAGCTGGGCTAAAGTGTCTGCTTTCCCATTATCTTCTCGTGGTATTTGATGAATTGAGAATCTTTGGAAGTGATTCTTTAATTCTTTCACCTTTTGTAGGTAACTCTTCATCTTCTCGTCTCGTGCCTCATATTCCGCTTGAATTTGTCCAGCGACCAACTCAGAGTCGGTGTAATTGCTCAACCCCTAGGGCATTTGCCACTTTTAATCCTGCTATCAAGGCTTCATACTCTACTTTGTTGTTGGTTACGTTGAAAACAAACCGAAGTGCGTACTGTATACTTTCTCCCTCTGGGGAGACAAGAACAAGCCCGGCTCCGCTAACCTGAACATTAGATGACCCATCCACGAACAAGTCCCAAACTACTTCTGGGCCCATCTGCTCACTTAAACCTGGTTCTGTCGAAAATTGGGGTTGTTTCTCCTCTTCTGGAGGGGTAAACTCAGCTAAGAAATCAGCTAACACCTGAGCCTTTACTGTTGTTCTTGGCTTATACTGAATATCAAACTCTTCTAACTCTACTGACCACTTCATCAGTCGACCAGAGCTTTCTGGCTTGTGTAGGACCTGTCGAAAGGGTTAATCTGTTAGGACCACTATCGTATGCGCTTGAAAGTATGGTCTCAGTTTCCTGGCGGACACAATTAAAGCAAAGGCCAACTGCTCCATCCTTGGATATCTTTCCTCCGCACCCCTAAGTACTCTGCTCACGAAGTATACTGGCCTTTGGACCCCTTCTTTTTCTCGTATCAGAGCTGAACTGACAGTTGTTGTGGAGACTGTAAGGTATATGTATAGTTCCTCTCCCGGTATGGTTCGAGACAGTAGTAGGGGAGAACTAAGGTATTGCTTTAGTTCTTTGAACGCCTGCTCACACTCTGGGGTCCATTCAAACGCATTCCTTAGCACACGAAAGAAAGGTAGACACCTGTCAGTTGACCGAGAGATTAGCCTACTCAAGGCAGCAATCTTCCCTGTTAGTCATTGTAGATCCTTGGTTGATCTTGTCGATCTCATGTCAATGACTGCTCGGATCTTCTCTGGATTGGCCTCAATTCTTCTTCTGCTTACCATATATCCCAAGAACTTTCCTGAGGAAACCCCAAGGCACACTTGTTGGGGTTGAGTTTCATCTTATGCCTCCTAAGTACCTCGAAGGTCTCCTGCAGGTCAGTCAAATGGTCTTCAGCTTTTAAGCTTTTCACCAACATGTCATTAACATATACCTCCATGTTTCTACCAATTTGATGCTTAAACATTGCATTCACTAGCCTTTGGTATGTTGCACCAGCGTTCTTGAGCCCAAACGGCATTACTTTGTAACAGTACAAACCTCTATCAGTGATGAATGCCATTTGTTCTCTATCTGAGGTGTACATAGATATCTGGTTGTATCCAGAATATGCATCCATGAAACTTAATAGTTCGTGTCTAGCCGTTCCCTCAACGAGCATATCGATTCTTGGGAGAGGAAAGCTGTCATTCGGGCAAGCTTTGTTAAGGTCTGTGAAATCCACACATAGCCTCCACTTTCCATTTGCCTTCTTCACTAAAACCACATTTTTCAGCCAGTCGGGGTAGTACACCTCTTGAATAAAGTCGACTTTTAAGAGCTTTTCCACCTCTTCTGATATAGCCTGATTCCTTTCTGGAACGAAAGTCCTCCTTTTTTGTCTGACAGGTTTAAAGTCAGGATTTACATTTAAGCGGTGCTCCATGATAGTGGGGTCTATACCCGGCATGTCTTCATGGACCCATGTAAATACGTCTCGATTCTTCCTGAGGAATTGAGTAAGTTTATCTTTGATACCTGGGGGAAGTAAAGACCCTATACTCACTTTTTTCTCGGGCTCACCGTCACCAAGGATGACCTCTTCTAGCTCCTCTATAGGTTCCACTCTATGAAAGTCTGGTCTATCTTTCCCTTCCAGCCCTTCAATCGTAAATGCCTCTTACGATTTTGTTTTTCTAAGAGAGGCGACATAACATTCGCGAGCCATTGTTTGGTCCCCTCTTAGCTCTCCCATACCATATTCAATTGGGAAGCGCATCAGGAGATGGTAAGTGGACGTGATTACTTTTATGGCATTCAATGTTGTCCTCCCCAGGATAATATTGTATGATGATGGGCAGTCCACCACTACAAAGTCCACCATTATAGTGACCTGCTTTGGATTGGCTCCTGCAGTAACTGGAAGGGTAACTGCCCCCAGTGGATGTGCTTTATCGCCTGAAAATCCCACCAGTGGTGATTTCATGGGTCGGAGCTTCTCTCGGCCAATTTTCAATTTCTCGTATGCCCAGGGGGTCATCATGGGGCTGGTGAATTCCCTTGTCATCTTCTTCAGAAAAGGTTATGATTGGCTTATCAACTCGAGGTAATTTTGTTGCAGGACTTGTCATTCCAACTTCATTCACCTCTGAAAAACTCCAAATACTCCAAGCATGAGCCCTCCGAGCCGAACTAGTCTCACCACCACCAGCGAAGCCACTCGATATAACTTTGATCTCACCCATTGGTTGGTGTTGAGAAGGGAGATCATCTCGGCCCTCCCGGGCTGGGTTGGAGCCTCCTTTTCCATTTTTAATTGTGAATTTGCGTAAATGACCTTTACGAACAAGGTTCTCGATCTGGTTTTTGAGGTTGAAACAATCTTCTGTGTTATGTCCATGGTCCCGGTGAAACCTACAGTATTTACCTAGAGACCTCTTTGTTGGATCAGCTTTTAGCTTTGGCGGCCATTTCAATGATGCGTCATCTTGAATCTGCAGAAAGACTTGATCTACATATGTATTTAGGGGTATAGTTATTATACCTGCCTGGGCTCACTGGGCGGCGAGACGATCTGTCAGCCTGGTTGTTTGAGAATTTTTTGTACTTCGATTCCTTTTCCTCCCTAGTGTTAGGTGCTGGCCTCTTCTTCTCCGACCTCTTATTTTCACCATCTTTGTTTTTTCGTGCATTCATAGCATCCTCAGCGTTCATGTGCTTCCATGCTCTAACCATCAACTCTGTCATGCTTGTAGGGGCTTCTTTTGATAAGGAAAATAGGAACTTAGAAGTCTGTAGTCCTCCCCATAAAGGCTGTGAGGGCAACATTGTCGTCCACCTCTTCTACCTGCAGCATATCAGCATTAAAACGACTTATGTAACCACGGAGAGGCTTTCCCTTCTGCTGTTTCACATTCAATAAGTGTGTTGCTGTCTCCTATGCCTCTGCGCAGCGGTGAAGTGTCCAATGAATTGTTTGCTCAACTCATTAAAGATTTCAATGGAGCCTAGCTTTAATTTATTGAACCAAGGACGAGCCCAACCCTTTAGTGTGGTAGGGAAAGCCCTGCACATAATCTTATCCGGTACGACTTGCAAATACATAAGAGATTTGTAGGTCTCCAAATGATCGAGAGGGTCCCGCGTCCCATCGAAGCTCTCAAGAGTTGGTTGTAGGTCTCCAAATGATCGAGAGGGTCCCGCATCCCATCGAAGCTCTCAAGAGTTGGCATATTAAATTTGCTAGGTAGAGGACAACTCATAACATAACAGCGAGGCTAAATGCTAAGTTGGTCTTCTGTACCAGATCGTTCACTGTGGCCTGGCCCTTCCCTTTCATTGCTTGCATGACGTCTTTGACCCTAGTTCTCAGATCTTACATCTACAGATTGAAATAAGTGACGTCTTTAGTCTTGTCACCAACACAACCAGAGGTACTTGCACGGAGCCTGGTATTATTCCGTTCAAGAGACCGATGGTGATAGCTTCTCTATTGACCCCCTATTTGACTAAGCTCAGCGTCGTTGTCAATCCTATGGGAGTCATTCTTGGGTACTTCATTATTCTCCACCTCATTAAGGGCGGCTAAGCGTTGTAGAATCATTGAATTTTTCTGGACTAATTGGTTCATTCCCTTATTTAGGGTTTAAACCTGTTGTTCCAACGCTGTGACGCGTTCCTGATCGTTTGGGACGGCGGGGGGTTGCCTCGTCGAGTCCCCTTGATCAGAAGTTTGCAACGCTTCGTATTCGCCAGCAACCAGACTAGATCGCAATCGAACCATACTTTATTTAGAGAACTAAAATCGTTCCCACAGACGGCACCAATTCTTGATGATGGATTCTGCGCAACCTGGATCTGATCTGACTTCCTAAATAAAGAAAAGAAAAAATGATCCTACGAACACCGATGTGTTACCGGTGGAGTAGGCTCCGATGAACAAGTCAATGTGAATGATAATCTCCCTGGAGAAATTGAGTTAGGGTTTATTGCGTACCTCAAAACGTTGATTCCCCCGCCTTTTTTATAGGGCTTAGGTTAAGATGTCACGTAGAATTACCTTATTATAATCTATAGACTTAATCCTCATCGTAATCTTTGATCCTTATCACAATCTTTAATTCTTATCGTAATCTGTAAAGCCTATCTCAATCTGTAATCCTTATCGTAATTTGCAGAGCCTATCTCAATAGTGCGTTAATTTAGTAATCTTCCCTTAATTATGGATATTTAAATTATACATCCATCAGTAGAAAATAATACACAAAAAATCAAATGACTCGTATATGTCATGTTCATGAAAGTCTTAATTGCTTTATCTTTATTGAACACCCGAAACAATGACTTGGATGAAAATGTATATACATAGAAAGATAGAGATAGTTTTAAAAGAAACTCTTTCATGTAATAATTACAATATATTGAATAAAAGTTATATGTAAAAGGAACTCTAAAATATTTTAATAATAATGTGATATATATAGAAGTAAATATAAAAAATAGAGGGAGACATAAAAAGTTTTTAGAGGAGAGAAGAATTGTAACCTAAAATATTATATATATATATATATATATATATATATATATATATATATATATATATATATAAGAAGTATAATGCATTTACGATGTTGGCCTTTTGCAAGAAGAAGATAATATGAAAGAGTTTTTTATTTTATTTTCCGAGATCATATGACTCGTAGGTATATATAAGATGCAAACAACTTTTCACAATAGACGTCGCTTTTGAATATAAGAGTATAAAGGCATCTTAAGAAATTACGTTACAGGACGTTATCATTTTTTTCAAGGTTTGGTATATAATTAAAATTGATTTTTTAATAAAAAAAATCCAGAATCTAGAGTGTAAGATTGATTTAAATTAAAATTTAAAAATTGTTTAAAACAAGAACTCTTTGGAAAAAAAGAAGAAAGAAAGAAAAAAATAAACAGTATGTAAAAAACGTTGCGTATAATATTTTTGTAAATTAAAGAAATTATTTTAAAATGTATATAAGATATAGATATATATTTGATGAAGCAAATTTGTTATTTTTCTCTTATGTTCAAACAGATAAAATGATTAGAGATACTTGGCAAGGACACACAAGGTTTATAGCTATTTTTTGCTCGAATGATGGAGACTTCACAAAGAATCGATAAGTTGTGTGTTTCATAGGGCATTTATTTCTATGCTTTTCTTGAATGACACAGACGTGAGGACTTTGCAAAGAAATTATAAGTTTAAGTGTCATAGGTTTATTTGTATATTTTGCAGTAATGACATTGTGAAATGCACTACAAGTGTGTGAATTATTTGTTTTGTTTTTTTAATGGTTTTAAGTTATCTGAGCATGTTGAGGTAATTCTCATTTAGCCAGGAATGGTCTGTTCTCTTGCTTGCTATTTCCTCATCTTTGTAATGGTTTAAAATTATTCATGCTTATTGATATTTTGACATTGATACTTCCTAAGTAAGGTTACTCCAATTTAGCCAAAAAAAAAAAAAAAAACAAAGAAAAAGAAATGGTCTGTATTCTTGTTAACTATTTTCTCTATCTCCCATACTACATAAGAAAACATGTTTTAGATTTGATTACTTTCAAACGTATTTATTTAGTTCTTTCTTAATCGCAATAAGGATCATTCTATTTGCAAAAATTTGCAAAATAGTTGAAAGCTATATAGAATCTATGGAATAATATTTTGCTTCTCCATGCTCGAGTACTGGGACTTTTTTTTAGGTCCGCCACGTAGCCTTGTGACGTTATTACCCTTGTTTAAATTAATCTCTTCACTGCAGCAAAGGTCAATTTTGGTACTTAAAAAAGGTTAATTTTGGAATTTACAGCGATATATATATATATATATTGGATATATTATTAAATTTTTTTTCTATATATATATATATATATATATATATATATATATATCTTGGATATATTATTATTATTTTTTTTTCAGCTTAAATATTAACGGTTCCTCATCAGTCTCATATGGGAGTGGCAATTGGGTGGGTTTGGGCGAGTATTGAATGGGTCAGTAACTCATTCCCAACCCGTCAATGACGGATCATAGATGGGTAAGATCTTAAATGGGCGAGTCAAAACGGGCAACCCGTTTCAGTTTTTATTATTTATTTTTTTTACTTTTGCAAACGGGATCTTTTGTGATGACAAACTTCTAATATTGACTTTCATCAAATTTAAAATGACAAACAAAGTTTCAAATTTTTTTTTTTTAAATCCTCAAACAAGGTTTCTTTGACTACCATATGAAATTAAAAAAGATAAAGATTAACTTAATTCAATAAATAGTTATAAAAACTGACTTAATGGAAAAAAAAAAAAAAAATGTGCAGAATTTAAAAAATGATTCTTTACTTAATTCTGTATCGTTTTTTTTTTTTTTTTTTTTTTTTTTTTTTTTTTTTTTTTTTTTTTTTTTTTGCGGCGAGGAAGTAGTTATTTTGATTGTTGAATACTAAAAAATAAAAATAAAAATAAAAAAATTGTTCTTTACAATTTTTCTTTTTCTTTTTTTTTTTTTCCTTTTTCATTTTGAAAAAATTCACTATACAACTTAATCAACAATAATAATTATATATATATATATATATATATATATATATATATAGAAAAAAGAGTTTATGTATGTTCTTTATCCTCTTGTTCTATGGCAAAAAAGGGTAGTTATTCTCTCTACATCATCTCAAATTGATGATAATAACTGGCATGTCATGGAGCAGTAAGTGTACATTGTTTCCATTTTCTTTTACTTTTCTTTCAAGAAATTTGATTTTTCTAACATTTTTTTCACACTAATTTTTTGCTTTTGTCAAAATTCTTAATGATTCAGTTTCACTTTAACCCAAAAAAAAAAAAAAAAAAAAAAAAAAACCACCAACATGAGTAGTCTTTCCTCCAAGACCAAAAAAGAAATTTAAAGGAAAAAAGAAAAAGTGAATGTACAAAATGTGGATTTTCTGCAACATGAACAGCTTATATGTGGGCGGACACAGTGCTAGATGGCCTAAGAAATTATCCTATTTGTGGCCAGGACTTGAGGTGGAGTTTGGGCAGATCTGCACAAGCCCGTATCATTGTCGTGTGTTATCTTTTTTTTATAATTTATATATGTAGAAAGTTGAAGAGTGAGAGAGAGAGAGAGAGTTATCTTGAATTATATGGGCACACATTTTTTTCTTTTTTTGGTCATTACTGATGATGCCCAAATAATTTAATTATAGTGGACGAGCTGGGGCTATTTAATAAATTTGGATATAAATTGCCATCCAATCCCATACTAGCTCTATTATAAAATTTTAAAAGAATGTGCAATTAATGCATGATTTTTTTTTTTTTTTTTTTCTTCTCTTCAAATTTGAAGAGAGATTTTAAAATTTTAAAAGGATAATTTTTTAGATATATTATTTGTTTGAGACATCTCTAGAGGAATAATTGTATTGCTATTAAAATGAATTGCGTACTATTATGGGAGCTAATATTGGAGGCTTCTAGCTGTAGAAATATCTTTAGGCCTCCACACTCCTCTCTTTAAATGGAATTACAAAAAAATCCTTAATCCACACTGTGTTTGATTGTTACAATTTTCACTCCCATAATTACCCTTTACTATTTGCATAATCTCTTCCACATGTTCTTTGCATAATTAATTACGAAAAGAATAATTTATAAGTTGACCAGCTAATATAATATTAGTCTCATATTTATTTATTTAGCCACCAAATAAATAGAAATATAGCATGTGTCCAAATCGTCTTAGTCACACAATTAATAAATAAGTTTACAATCAATTATTACAACCAAAAATTTCGTTGAGCAAACTTGTAGCATGATGGCACCGACAAAGACTAGACAAAAGCAACAAGAAAATTAGGTCTTACAAGCGAAGTGGTCCAGAACATATGGGTCACACAATTAATAAATAATCTTGCACTTAATTATTACAACCAAAAATTTAGTTGAGCAAACTTGTAGTGTGATGGCATTGGCAAAGACTAGGCAAAAGCAGTCGTCGGGTGAAGTGGTCCAAAACATTGTTTGTACTATATGTAAAGAAATGTTTTGTTTTTGAGATGACTATAAGTGGTCTCACAAGCAGATGAACAATATTTAGGAGAATGTTCTGTGGGCAAGACTTTTCAATAAAATCTTCTACTTCTACGATCCAATACAAGTATTATATGTATATGTGTGTACGCGCTTGTGTATATATGTACAAGACTACGTGTATAAAGGGAATCCAAATACTATATAATCAAGATATTTGGTCTTCTTAATCTTAAACTGAGTTGTGTTTTGTATGCCGTCTCCAATTTCTTTCTGCCAGTAAGGTCACACTCATAATATCAAGAGATGCCTAGATAATCTACCCTGTACTATAGTAACCAATATAATCACAAAAATATCACTTGTCTTCTATGGGATGCCTGTAAGCCTAACTTGTTTTGTTCTAGTTTTAATGAACTAGCTAGCTCTAAAAGAATAAAATAATTCTAAGAGAACTAAGTTTACATAGGCGTAAGTTTTAGTTTATTTTTCCAAACAAATAATTATACACGCATATCAATGTTCTTATGAAAACTTAAATCCTTAACTTTACACTTTGAAAATTATAGAAAATAGTGTTAACTACAGCCATTGATTGAGTGACATGTTATTTTCTCAAAAAAGCTATTTCTTTTTGAGTTTGAATTGTATATACTTTATTTTTAGTCTGGGATTTTAATACATTTGCTCTTTACACACAAAAAAATAAAAAACAAAATAAAATAAAATAACTTCTAATAACAATTACAGGCCAACCATATATTTGAGAATTATATCAAAATGTCATACATGCATTACCCATGGCTGTGATGCATCTTTTGAACAATTATTTAGAACACTACCTTTTTGCAACAAGTATTCTGTAACAGCGGTCCAAAACTGCACAATAGATAACATTTTTTTTTTTTCAGCTGCAAATTTTATACTATAGTATTATTACAAGAGTTTTTCTTTAATGACATGTATCTTATTAAAAGAAGCCACTCTAGAGGGTTTGGTATAGACTACAAATGCAAACAAGTAAAAAGAAACACAACGCAACACACATACCTGATAGCTGGTGGAAACTCCATGCTGGAGCTGAAGTTCTTCATTTCCTTGATGTACCTCTTCCAGTGGAAAAGCCTACAAAGCCATGAACGAATATGGGCTCATCAAATTTAGCTTTTTCACCTGCTCTTTTTCGTCCTCTGTTTCTTTTGGTTCCTTCCAAAGGTGCTGACAAACCATTCATGATACCTTGCGGCAAAAGTGTGCCCAATGATCAACCCAACTACTAACCCACCTCCATAGCCCATGCATATCACAATCCAATCACTTTTATCAATTGCAAGCCATGAATGATCACCATGTTTGAACTTCGAAGGTACTGGTGGTGGCTGCAATGCATCCGAGTTTTCACATCTCTTCGACAAAGGGTCTCTACACAATCCTAAATTCCCCTCATAGGAATTGTTTGGAAATGTATCGAATTGCCTCCCTTGTGGAATTGGCCCTCTGAGATGATTAAAAGAGACATTGAAGAATGCAAGGAACATGAGTGGGGTTAGTGGCTAAGGTATCTCTCCTGAGAGCTTGTTTTGAGAAAGGTCCAACGACTCAATCTCTGTTAGATTCCTCAACGAAGATGGAATCTGACCAATAAGACTGTTGTTGGAAAGGTTGAGCATGTGAAGACACTTGAGAATCCCAATAGATTCCGGAATCTCTCCTTCAAATTGGTTGCTTGACAAATCAATGGCAGCGAAAATATTTAGGATATACAAATACACAATTTGCACACCTTTGTTTGTTAGTGTCAGCGCGTAAGTACTGCCATTGTTAACAAAATTGGTTACTCTTCCAATATATGTTGATTCATTAACATCAATAGTTTTCATGGCTGTTAAGGTATGGAAGTAATCGCAAGGTAAGTTACCAGTGAAACCATTGTGAGAGATGTCAAGAATGTGCAATTTGGAGAAAGCTAAACTGGAGTTAGGGTTCCATATTGCACCATGGAATCTATTGAATCGCAAAATCAGAACCTTCAATTCTGGAAGTGTTCCAAGCCAAAAGGGAAAAACGTCATAGATCTTATTGTTTCCAAGATCAAGACTCTCTAGAAGTGGACAATTGACCAACGAATTTGGCACTGGCCCTTGCAATTGGTTTTGAATTAAGTTGATCATCCTCAGCCCGGTTCCATTGTTGTATGTTTGAGGAATGGGGCCATGTAATTTATTGTTTCGAAGATTCAATAACTCCAGAGAATCAGCAAAACTGCCCAAACATCGGGGAATGATGCCACTTAGATTGTTATAAGATAAATCCAGGACACGAAGAGAACTCGCATTGCAGATCAATAGTGGAATCTCCCCAGTCAGTTTGTTGTTTGCGACAATATAAAAGCTGATGGATGATGGTGGGACAAGGAGTGATCCTTGCAGCATGTTAGAACTAAAGTCTAAACGGTATAGTGCATCCCACGGAAGAACTAAAGGAGGAGGTTGGTGAAAGCCAGTTATAAAGTTATGAGAGAGGTCAAGGGTATCCAAAGTTTGTGTACTCATGTTCCATATCCATGTAGGCAGGGGGCCTTGGATGCGGTTGTTGCTGAGGTTTAAGTACACCAACTGGTCTTGAGTTTTCAAGAAATTTGGGAACTCAGTTAAGTTGCATGAGTTCAAATTAAGGGACTTAAACTTGGGAAGCGTAACATTGGTGAAACTACTTGGGAGCAATGTTAATTGGTTACCTGAGAGCCCAAGAGTAGTAAGATTTTTCAGAGTAAGAAACACATCTAGCTCCACTATTAGGTTATTACCATCAAGATTAATAACTTGCAGATTCACTAGTTGAGAGATTGACTCGGGAATTGGGCTATGCAACATATTAAAAGGAAGTAGAAGATATTGGAGCTGTGTAAAATTACCAAAGAAAGAAGGTATCTGACCCGTAAAATTGTTGAAAGAAAGGTCCAGATATAGCAGTTGTGTAAAATTACCAAACCAAGTTGGTATTGACCCTGAAAAATTGCATCCTGCCAACCCCAAATGATTCAAGGATTCAAGGAATCCCATTGAATTTGGTAGTTCCCCAAACAAATTGCTTCTGGAAAGGTCCAAATATTGCAGTTGTGAAAAATTACCAAACCAAGACGGGATTGGCTCTGAGAAATTGCATCATGCCATCTCCAAATGATTCAAGGATTTAAGTTGTCCGATTGAATTTGGCAGTTCTCCAAAAAAATTGCTTCTGGAAAGGTCCAAATATTGCAGTTGTGAAAAATTACCAAACCAAGACGGGATTGGCCCTGAGAAATTGCATCCTGCCATCTCCAAACGATTTAAGGATTTAAGTTGTCCAATTGAATTTGGCAGTTCTCCAAAAAAGTTGCTTCGGGCAAGGCTCAAATAAAGGAGTTGTGGAAGGTTACCAATTGAAGACAACATTGATCCTGAGAAGATGCATCCTGAGATATCCAATTCATTCAACAAGTAGAGATTTCCAATTGAATTTGTCATCTCTCCAGAAAAGTTTGTTATCCCCAGCCTCAATTTCTTGAGTGGACTCTTCGTGTGGAATTCAGGCAAGTAAATGATGAGATCTGGATTGTACTTCACGCTAAGAAACTGTAGGTTTGGTAACTTAAAAATGCCTGCGGGAAATTCACCTTGTAATTGACAATCTTCGAGAAGTAGAGAGGTTAAAGATGAAAAATTAGCCAAATTGTGAAGTATTGTAGAAAATATGTTCACCTCATTAAGGTAAAGTTCTTTTAAATTCGTCACATTCTTAACCAAGCTTGTTAGACCAGGCTTACGGAGCTCCACTGAATTTCTTAAGAGATCAAGAGAAGTTAATTTGGTTAAATTTGAAATTTCCGAAGGGATTTGACCAGCAAATACAGAATATGAGAGATTAAGATAAGTTAACCTCGAAAAAAGTCCAACAGCAGATGGGATTTGAGATTCATTGAAGTCATTGTCAGCAAGGTTGAGTCTCCGAAGATGAACAAGGCGGAAGAGGGTATTGTTGGTATTGATAAAACAGAAGAGAAAGCTACTACTGAGGTCAAGTCCAATGACACGGCCGGTTTCATCATCACAAGTGACACCATCCCATGAGCAGCAATCACTGTTACTGGTATTCCATGATGCAACCTTTGGATAAGCTGAAGCATCGCCAGAAGCAAACTCCCATATAGAAAGGCTTTGATTGAAGTGTACCAAAGCAGAGCTGTCATTATGATGGTAGAGTGGGTTTTGTTGGTGGAGAGAAGGGAAAGAGTGAACAAGCATGAAGTAATGAGATGTAGTGATGATGAGTAGGAAGAAGAGCAAGTAGTGCAAGAATAATATTGGTGAAGAACCACCCATTCTCAATTATATGGTATATAAATTTCTCTTTCTTTGGCACTTATATAAGTATATATGATAATCAAGAGGTGATGTTTATATAGAAGAATAACAAAATGATATATATCCTACGTAATCTTGTTGAGTCAAGTCAAGTGGAGAGATAGTAATTGAAGTAAAAAGACCGGCAATTCTTTGTATTCCACATAAGCACACATCTTCAAGTCTCCCCTCTTAATTAAGGATAAGGACTTAAAACTACAATTTTTTTCCACAAGGAACATTTCTCTTAATTTCCACTTTGCTACTTTCTGCCAAGAGATACACACGAAAAACACACACACACACACACACACAAAATATATTATTGGGCTAGATCTGGTGTACACTAATTGATGTAAACGTGGCTTTTGGGAGTAGAATAAAAATTCCACCCCCACTACAATTCCATGTACACTAATTATTTTATATTTTTACCAAAAATAATTATTATTTTAAGCTTTGAAATAATGGGGTTTCAAAAAATGACATTAGACCCCAAAAAAGTTTTCGATTTCACATTTTACTTGTTTTTCTTTTGTTTTATTAGAAAAATAGATTAGCAGAATTCTCCATGTATTCGAAACTTCATAATTGTTTCAAAACGTATATAATTTCACTCCATGTTATAAGATTAATTGTATTATTATTTTTATTTAAAATATCCAAGTATTGCACTTCTCCAACCCACCATGTTATCATCCCAAAAATGGAGGGCAATAAACGCACTAAAATAAATGTGTGTGTAGGTTAGTAATTTACCAAAGATGCATAGCAGTATTAAATTAGTGGCATGTATTATACTTTAAAATCCCATGTTGCCCATTTTCAAACCAATTTTCTTCACTCTCGAGCCCCATTCTTTCCATTATAGAACTCAAGTAAGCATTTCATTGAACATTTAGGATGCACAAGTGTATGGACCTGTGCCGAAATATAAATCACCCCACATTTTTTAATCACAATACCACTCAGAATCATCCAAGCATGCAAAGCTTCCAATCATTTAGTTCAAATCAAGCCAAATCATAATTAATCCAAGAAAAATGCTAATACATTAATTCATATATGTATTTTATTATTATTATTATTATTATTATTTTGAAGAGTAAATCAATTTATTGATAAGAAAAAAATATATTACAAAAATTGGGCCAACAGAAAATTAAGCCCTAACCATAGGCAATACATTAGCCAAACTCAGCCCCAACATAAGGCCCAGGCCCCAACCCATGAATCTTCAAATATATTGTGGTCTCTCCGGGTACGTACGTACGTTTCTCCCTTTTATATATATATATATAATTTTTGAAAGTTCAAATAAGCACACGGATTCAAAATTTTGATTTTGAGAGTATTAAATACTTAATTATTTTTATTTTTATTTATGGAGAAAACTCTCTTTCACTCTGGGATTTGCGTATGTACATTATCTTACTCTTTGTCATCTTTAGATTGAGTGTCCATCTAAAAAAAAAAAAAAAAAAATCAACATTAGGACAAGTTGATATTCCAACGCCATATGATAATTTTATTTTTTTTGTATATTAACATTCTTTTTCTTATATATAAGAATGACAAAAGGCAACGTGTAACAATATTGCATGTAATTCAATTATGAAATAGAGCAGTAATTTTTATTTTTCTTAAAGTGAATTAAAGCACTATCATTTAATGTAAAACAATGATAAATATCTGGTTTGCTTCCATATTCAATGAGAAATGAGGCTTGTTTCTCATCTCATCAAGAATGCTACTATGTTGGAGAAAATTGTGATACAATGGAACTATAATTGTTCGCGACAAGAAGCAGTCACCACGAAGAGCTTGAGATCATTAGGGAAGTATTAGTACTAATTAATTACTAAATATGGAGATGAGTATCTTTCTCTTTCGGATTTGCGCGTGTTACATGCTGAATTAGACATGAACAACATTGAAGACATTATCTTACTCTCTTTCATCTTTAGAACTAGTGTCCATCTACAAGAAGTCATCATAAAAAATCGGATAAATTTGTCGAATCATAGAATCAAAGTTACGTGATAATTTTATTAGCATTCTTTTATTATATGTTGTAATGACAAAGGTTTTTTTTTTCCTGCTAATTATTATTATTTTAAATATAGTATTCTCATTATGTTTTTTATACTATATATCTCAATCAGGCCAAACCAAATTCTAGAGAAAACATACTTCCATATGATGAGTCTGAGTTTTGCAGGAAAAGAGAGAGAAATGAGGCTTCCTTCTCGTATCATCAAGAATGCTACCATGTTGGAGAAAATTGAGATACAAGGCATAGACCTCCCAGCTATATGAGCGCATAACCGATGATGAACCAATTTAGAGTTTAACAAGTTTGTCTCATAAAATGAAAATGTCAAGGCTGCCCATATTTTAAAAACTGTTGATTTATTGAATTTGATTTGACAATTTCTCGAGTATTTATAAGACCACATAAATAGATAATTATGCTAAAAAAGTGATACATTCAAATAAATCAAACGTGAACTTTATTTTAGAGATTATTAATCAATTTTAGTAGGAGATTGTTGTAAGTTTAAATCTTAAAAATTAATGTGCGAGTAAAAGTCATTCATAAGTTTTTCACACGGACTAACTTGACTTTTTTTACTTTAATAAATGAGTCAAATTAGTCCACAGGCGCTTTAATTTTCATCAAATAATGTTATTTTGATGACCTATTGCGATGTAAAAAAAATTTGAGCTATATATATATATATATATATCTTTGTAACGTTACTCTCTTATTCTGCCCTTGCTAGGTAGTTGATCGAACTTGCGTATCGCTCAAATTTTTTTTTACATCGCAATAGGTCATCAAAATAACATTATTTATATATATATTACTTTATAGAAATTATTTTATTTTATTTATATATATCATTGTCTAATTATCTTTGTAACGTTACTCTCTTATTCTGCCCTTGCTAGGTAGTTGATCGAACTTGCGTATCGCTCAAATTTTTTTTTACATCGCAATAGGTTATTAAAATAACATTATTTATATATATATTACTTTAAAGAAATTATTTTATTTTATTTATATATATCATAACATTATTTATATATATATTACTTTATAGAAATTATTTTATTTTATTTATATATATCCTTGTCTAATTATATTTTCTTTTATTAAAAAACTCATAATAAATAGATAAATACAGAAATTATATGTAATAGAGTTCTATTTTAAAATTAATTAATAAATTTTTTTATATTAAAAAATAAATTTGAAATGTTAAAACTCTTTACATTTTTATATTTTATTTATATGTATTATTATATTATTATATATTTTCTTTAAATATATTATTGTCTAACGTGATAGAGTTTTAAAGAAAATAAAATAGATAATTTGTTGTAGATTTTTATAAAATAATTTGTCATTTGTGGTAAAGTTTTATAGAAATTATTTTATTTTCTTTAAATATAACCTTGTCTAATTAGATTTCCTTTTATTAAAAAACTCATAATAAATAGATAAATGCAAGTTATATTTGATAGAGTTTTAAAGAAAATAAAATAGTTAATTTGGGGTAGAGTTTAGATAATTTGTGTTAGTGTTTTACAGAAACTCTTTTAATATATCCTTATTTAATGTGGTAGAGTTTTATTAAAAATAAAATAGGTAATTTATGTTACAATTTTATAGAAATTATTTATTTTCTTTAAATATATATATATCCTTGTCTAATTAGATTTTCTTTTATTAAAAAACTGTAATTTGTGTTAGAGTTTTAGAAAAATTATTTTATTTTTTATATCAATTAATAAATATTTTTTATATTAATAATTCTTATCTAATTTGATTTTCTTTAATTAAAAAACTAATAATAAATAGATAAATCGGTACTTTGTGTTAAAGTTTTATATAAACTCTTTTAAAAATTATTTTATTTTCTTTAACTATATCCTTGTCTAATTAGATTTATTTTCATTAAAAAAACTCATAGTAAATATATGAATACAGGTTATATGTGATAGAGTTTTAAAGAAAATAAAATAGGTAATTTGTTATAGAGTTTTATAGAAATTATTTTATTTTTCGTAAATATATTCATAGTAAATAGATAAATATATGTTATTTGTCTAATTAGATTTCTTTTATTAAAAAATTATAATAAAAGGAAATTTGTGGTAGAATTTTAGAAAAATTATTTAATTTTATATATCAATTAATAAATTTTTTTATATTAGTAATTGTTGTCTAATTTGATTTTCTTTTATTTTAACTCAAAATAATAAATAGATAAATAGGTCATTTGTGTTAGAGTTTTATAAAAAACTCTTTAAATAATATCCTTCTCTAATGTGATAGAGTTTTATTGAAAATAAAATGGGTAATTTGTGGTAAAGTTTTAAAGAAATTATTTTATTTTCTTTAAATATATCCTTGTCTAATTAAATTTCCTTTTATTAAAAAACTCATATTAAAAGATAATTTGTGGCAGAGTTTTGGAGAAATTATTTTATTTTCTATATCAATTAATAAATATTTTTTATATTAATATTATTTTGCTAATTAGATTTTCTTTTATTAAAAAATTTATAATAAATAGATAAATAGTAATTTGTGTTAGAGTTTATAGAAACTCTTTAAATATATCCTTATCTAATGTGTTTTATTGAAAATAAAATAAGTAAATATATCCTTGTCTAATTAGATTTTGTTTTATTAAAAAAACTCATGATAAAAGGTAATTTGTGTTTGAGTTTTAGAGAAACTATTTTATTTTACCTATTTAATTTTAATTAGTAATTGATTTGTGTCAAAGTTAACATATTTGAAATTGAATTATCAATAGCACTCCTTTTAATATTTAATGTAATATATTAATGTCGTTAACTTATTACTGTGTATAAGATGTAATGTCTACTGCATAATCATTGTCTTGATGTAATGTTTAATGGTTTTGAAAATTAATGAACCTATTAATTGATGTGAATGTTATATTGTATATAATTATTTATACATATGTGTATCTTTATTAAACTTCAAACTTTATTAGCTTTGGTTTTAATCAGAGATAATATTCTTATTGGTTTTCAGAGGCTTGGTAGAGAGAGCTTGCTCGTAGGGTTTAACCTACGATTTATTTTTTTTATGTTATTAGAAGTTCAAGTCTCAAGGTTGAGGATCCGTAACTGAATGACTTATCTATTCTTTCTATTTTATTTCAAAGTAAGATATTATTACTTCAGTAATTATTAATGGATTTATGGATAGTGGATTTTGGTTAAGGAGTCCTAGAGTTACGGGATTCCTGAGTTATAACTATTGCGAGTTATTAATGGAAATTTTATTTATTAGTTTTTCTTTAGCGTATTATTTATTCTTTTATTTCATTTTGTACTATGTGCTTGTTTGAAATACTTTAATTGTTTTGGTATCCCTTAATTTTGTGCGCGGACTTGATCAACCCGTGTTCCGAAATTAGGGGGTATTACAGTTGGTATCTATAATACCCCTAATTTTTAAAAAAATAGTCTCGGTATTTTGATTATTATTTTATTGGATTTTTATTTGTTTAATTGTTACTTATTTGTCTAATTGGTTATTTTGGTGTGTTTAATTGTTTAATTGATTGGTTAGGTTATTAAATGGTATTTAAATTAAATTGTTAAAAATATTATATTTTTGTTTCATTCACTGTTTTATTTTATTTCTTGTAATATATTTCTGGTAATGATAATATTAGTTTTAACTTAAGGTCGTCTGGTGTAGCCGACATAGAATTTAATAGTAGGTTTTGTTATGGGCCGACTAGGATTAAGTTTAGGGCTCTATCTCTTTTATGACAAGGATTAGGGTTTTAGTATTAAGCCTATAAATACACCATTATGCTTTAAGCCTAGGGTTTACGTTATATCACATAGCACATACACGTAGAGTTGTTCTGTAAAAACAGAGGGTAGAAGAACAGAGCATTGTAAGGATTAGCAAGGAGGAAATCAGAGAGGACCAAGGAAGGATTGTGGTGAATTATCTCAGAGTACTAGGAGGCTTGACAGTAGTTCGAGGTTGCCGGAACAGTGGACACGACGCCGGGATTTCTTAACTGAAATCACAGGCAAGTTCTCTTCTTCCTCTCTCCCGTTGGCCTGTGTTCTGTGCACCTAGATAGTCTCTAGGGTTTTAGTAATTGAAACTTACATGTTTAATATATGCTTTGTTGATGATCTGTTTGCCTTAAATTCAAATCTGTTAACAGTTCGTGTATGGTTGCTGTTCATTAAAGCATGCTAAAATCTGTTGTGATTTTAATTACTATTCTTGCTTTTATCTTCTATAAACGAACCATGGGGATGTTAATGGGATGATATAAGACTCCTACGATCAGTTTGTGAACAGGAACTGAGGGGTTGGAATAAAACTATAGTTTCAGTTTTGTTCCTAACGCGTGATAATTCGGTAGCAAATTTAATCTCTGTAATTGATTTTAATTGTTGTTATCAAGCCATTGGGATGCTACTGGGTAGTAATATGACACCTAAGATTAGTTTTAGAAACCAAATAGAAAGGTTGCAACTGGCTGGAGTTGAAGCAGCGGTCAGAAACGAAGCAAACGAAGCTGGAACAGAGAGATAGCTCACAGGGGGGAGAAAGCCGGCTCTGGAATGTCAAGAGCCGGCTCCCACCTGTTAGAGCCGGCTCCAAGGAGGTTTAGAGCCGGCTCTATGCTGCATTTAGCCTGCTTAATTTTTCTAGAGCAGGTTCTTTCATTATTTTTGTGCGTACAGTGACTTTTCAGTTACTGTTTGGGCACTTGGGGTTCTTGATCAGTTTTAGAAATTTAATGGGTTTTTAAATAATTAGTTTAACATGTAACTAAGGTCTTGAATTGCATAAATTTACCCCTTAGTTTTAATAGAATTAACAGTACGCTATTTGACAACTTTGCGTGCGGTTAACGGCTGGAAGGAGATTTTCTGATTAGTTTTAATCTGACAATTTAGGGTGCTATAAAATGATTCTAAATTTATTTTAAATGCACTGTGAAGTCTTTTAATTAATAAATTGGACTTGTGGCATAGGGTGTGGCTCTGTGCTAAAAGATAAAACAGAAAATAAGTATATAACTTAGTACGCTGTTACCGGATGGAAAGAACTAAATTGCTTAAATTAATTTAGCGATTTATTGGACTATAATATGATTATAGAACTTATTTTAAATACACGATAGAGTCATTATTATATTAAATTGGAACTATGCATGTTCTAGATGTTAATTGTTAGAATATTAAATTCTTTGATGCAATTATATGGATTAATACTGGATTTTAATTGCTAGATTGTTAATATTTTTTCTGCAATTATTTGGATATTAGTTTGGATTGTAAATTACTAAACTGTTATATATATGATGTAATTTACAAGGATATGGAGGATTGTATGCACCGGTATGGGACGGTGACATACTAAGGACGATTTAGCTCAAAACGCCTAAACCGAACCTAACGGATTAAAGGAATGAATTTATAAATATTGAATCCTAATTGTGTTTAAGTCAAATCAACTGCATCTAAGTTGAGTGGCTTCTTGGATTAATGGATGATGGTTTAGTCATATCAACTGAATAAGTTGAGTGACTAACTAATTTGTTATTGTATGTCAATTCGATAAATAATTGAACTACATACCCTGGTTTTGGACGGACTTTATATATATGTTTATGGTATCACGAGATGAGTTTGAGTCTCAGACTCGTTGGTTAGGGTGCGTATATGCAGTGGATGCGTAGCTGGTTATAATAGGTTGAGGTGTACCCTGTTAGTTCTAGGTACTCATGCCCACCTTTGAGTACGTTTTCGCATGTTGCCTTCTATTCAGGTTGAGACCCTTATTATAGACCAGTGAATGTCCCTTAGTGTGAATATATTTATGTATGGACTATATAGTTATTGTGAGGTATTTACGGTGTATCTGCGTATCGGGTCACTATATGGATTGCAATTAGATTAGAACTTACTCGTGGGCCTGACCCACTCTTCTATTATTTTTACAGGTATCAGACGGTTCTAGTCTCAGGCTTAATCGTGTTAAGCAGAGACTCTCATTCATTCAATCGACGATGTAGGATTTCATTCCATGTTTTAGACTTGCTTTATTTTCCAATTACAGTTTCAGTTGAGATTTTCTTTAGGGGTCCACTAGTTGGATTCCTAAGTTGTAACCTTGAACGATTTGGAGGATTGAATTAATATTATTTATGGTTGAAGGATTTTATATTTCTTTTCGTTTCCTTATTTAAATTCTTTATTTTCTATTATGTGTTCGATTTAAAATACTTTAATTGTTCGATATCCCTCGGGTTTGGGCCTGGGCCTGATCAACCCGTGTCTCGGATCCGAGGAGTATCACAGTATCAGAGCACTCCAAGTTCAAGTGTCCCTAGGGTATCTTTCATTTGTGACTTCTGCGTTGTGTACTCTTTTACTTGGAGCTTAAGTTTAAGATTCATTGTATTTTATATTCGGTTCGTTAATGCATCATAAAGTTAGATCATTTAATCTTATTAACAAATGGTAGGACATCGATTTAGAAGATATTTAAGGAGACAAGAGCATAGGTGCCATGATCGTATGTTAAATCAGTATATAGAGAGACAATATTTATTGTGGAAACTGATTGAATGACATAGACTACAAAGGTCGATAGTTTACGTTCACACAGAAAACACAGATGCGAGATAGAGTAGATAACTGAATTGTGAAAAGTTATTACTTCTACACTCAGTATTGTTCAGAGAGGATGAATGTAGTTGCAGAATTTGTAATACCCCGATATTTTAAAGGATTTATTAAGGTATTTTAAAGGATTTATTAATTAGAATTAATTACTATTATTTTATTTTTAATTGATTTGTTTGATTTAATTATGGTTGATTGGTTTTTATTATTTTTAAATAAGGTGTTTTATTTAATTAAGTGTGTAAATTAATTGTCTTGTTTTAATTAAATTATAGTTCGTAATTATATTGGTTGAATTGATATGTTATTTGATTTGTGAATTGTTTAGTTGATTTGTGTGCATTGAAGCTTGTGTGTATTATTTGTTTTATTATTTTATTTATTTAAATTAATTGAATTGGGTTTAAGCTTGGGCTTGAATGAAGCCTTGTTGGGTTAATTATTAAAGGCCCATGGTTGTGAGGATATTTAATAATTATCTTTGCATAATTATACTTATATAATTACATGTTATAAATTTAATTAATTAAAAAATCATTTGGAGGGGTACACCGTACATATGTCAATATAAATATATATTGATATATATAGGTATATATAATTTATTTAACTAATAGTTATATAGGGAAGATAATATATATATATATATTTGTATTAAAATATATGTGTGTATATATATATTAATTAAAAGATATATATGATTTCTTTTATATGGTAATCATAATGGGAAAAGGATTTAGATTTATAATGGGTATAAATAGACACAGAAGATTGTAGGGTTAGGAGTTTTTTTTCACGTTAGAAAAAATAAGAGAAAGCGAGAAGAAAAAGGGCTAACGAAGAAAAGGCCGGATCAGAGAAAGAGGAGACTGGATTTGGAAGAAACAGGTGAGTTTTCTCTACTTCTCCTCTTAGGACTCATAAGCCTATCACCTTGATTATCAAAATTATGGCTTTTATTTTATTTTGTTGAATTAAAATAATTTATTGATCGGATAATTGGGATCACATTTATTGGTCACATATATTTAGATTTAATCATTTATACATATGTATGTGTTCGTAGGATTTTCTAATTTTGATTTATGAAATTTTTAAAGGTTGATTTAATTATGTGTAGCAAGAGTAATTATATTATATGGAGGTTAAATTGTTATATATGTTAATGTTGGCCTTAAAATATTAAATATAGTATTTGGGTTCTTCTGAAATTTTCCGGATATTTTTATACATATGATTCGAATTATTTTTAGAATTTTGTTCTATAAATTGTCGGTAAAATATATACCCTGTTTTATAAAAATTTTGGTTTTATATACATATACATATATACTGGGGAAACATATAAATCGGCGCATGCACTAAAAGGGTTCAATTTGGTGCGGCGCAACACACAGCTCTTCATGTGCGCCCAAACCAGAACCATCATATGGTCCTGATAACAAGCGAATAATCCAGTGTGGACGCATACATGGGAAGTGGTTGCACTCACTAATCTTGGCCGTTGGATGAAGTTGATGGGTGTAGGATGATTCAGTGTGTTGCGGTTCCATGGAATTTATGTGCGCATTAGATCTGGACCATAGATGTGGTCCAGTCAACGAAAAAAGGATCCGGTGCGAGCAAGTGCACCAGAATGCAAAAAAGGCAACCAATAGGAACAAGCCACACACTCGCTGAGAGTGTAACAGGCGCGTGGACGCGCCTGCCAGTGTGTCCTTGCGCGTGGAAGAGCGTGCAGCAAGTGGAGGAGCTTGTGGTGGCACGTGATGGCGCGTGGGGACGCGTGCGATACTTCGGAAGGTTCCAGTGGGGTCCAGTGATGTTCCAGAATTGTTTTTGAGTCTGTTGGGGTTGGAATCAGTCACTAGAGAAGCTGTTCCTAGGGTTTTAAAGAGCCGTAAAATGTTACTAATATATTTAGTAGCATTTATTTGCATAAAATAATTAAATAATAAATTTATTATGGAAGAGGATATGTGTATATATATAGTTACAATTGTTTATATATATATATAAGGATATGATTTAATAAATTTATGATACGTATGGAAAGTGGTATATATGTATATATGTGATATAAATAATCAACGATTATTAGGGACTGTATTATTCGCCTATATATATATATTATTAAATATATGTGTATATATATACCATTTATGATTGTTAAATATTACAAATCCTATTTAGTGTATCTTGGTTTATAGATGTATGGTTGATTTAAAATCGCAATAGGTTGGCTATTAAGTTAAAGACATGCTTATAATATGCATGGGAAGTCTATGTATGATTAAGCTTATAGTTAAGTTTAAAATAATGGCATGGTTGAATTGAAGGCATGGATGAGTTGTCAAAGGTTGTAATATATTGTCTTATTATTTATGAATAAATTTCATATATGGAAAGCATGGTTGAATTGCTAATAAATGGTATAAGTAATTATACTTAAGGAGGCATAGTTGAATTGCTAATAAATAGATAAGTATATTTATAATGGCATGGTTGAATTGCCAGCACCTAACTAAATTGCTATGTATTAGATGATTTAAAATTCATCTATGGATATTGTACGTATAGGTTGGTTAGGATTAGATATTCTTATTAGAATAATCTAGTACCTAAATGTTAGTTATTATTTTATTATATTAGTAGAATAATAATGGTAAAGACATGGACTAATTGTCAAAGCATGGACATTAGCTATGTGATAAAGATAATTGAAATTATTATTTGTTTTGGATTAAATGTGGTATACTCTTATTTTAAAATTGGTTGTTTAATTGAGTTATTGTCTAGGGTAGCGTTAAGGTTGGAGGAGTTTTTTTTAAAAAGAAATATGTATTGGTGGATTGGTTTTGGTAGGATTAGTTATTAATCATTGATTAATGATTTACAATTTAATGAACCTATTAATGGATAAGATTATTTTATATATACAAGTATTTATATATATGTGTATCATCATACATTAAAGTTTAAACTTTATTAGGATTGGTTTTTTGGTATAGATGATTTGTTTATTGGTTTTCAGAGGCTTGGTAGAGAGAACTTGCTCGTAGGGTTTAACCCGCGATTTATTTTTCAGGTTAGTTGAAGTTCAAGTCTAAAGGTTGAGGATCCGCAGCTGGAGGACTTATCCACTCTCTCAGTTTATTTAAAAGTAGGATATTATTATTATTTCATTTAAGATTAGTACTTAATAAAGAACTTCTGGATAATGGATTTTATTTAAGGGGTCTTTGAGTTACAGAATTCCCGAGTTGTAATTTTGGAGAATTATTAATGAAACTTTTATTAATAGATTCCCTTCAGCGAGTTATTTATTCTTTTTATTTCTTTTTGTACTCTGTGCTTGTTAAATACTTTAATTGTTTTGATATCTCTTAATTTTGTGCGCGGATTTGATCAACCCGTGTTCCAAAATTAGGGGGTATCACAGAATTGGTTTTTAAGTTCTGTTTTGAGGATTGGGGTGTTCCAAGGTTATTTAGATCAAAATCTCAAAATGCATAATATACATTAATATGATAAGGACTTGAATAATATGAAATTTTAATTAACTTACATGTTGCGAATGAAGAATTTAGTTGCTTAATATTATTCTAGCAATTTCAATGTATATTTATGTGATTTTAATCATGTATTGGCATATAATATGATCATGTATTTATCGGATTTTTGTTATGCTTACTTCTGGATTATTTGATATATAATTATATATATTGCATCAATTATGGATTTTACAGATTTATGCACCATTAAAATAATATGGAGGTATTTTAGGGATGGATTAACGGAAAAGTTAAGCCCTACCTATTTGTGTATTTTAGGGACAGATTAACGGAGAAGTTAAGTCCTACCTATTTGTGTATTTTAGGCACGGATTAACGAAATAGTAATGTCTTACCTATTTATATTTATAAGGGAACGGATTAACCATAGAGTTAAGTCCTACATATTCGTGTCAAGTCAACGGAATAGTTAGATGGCATGCCATTGAAATAATATGGTTGGATAATTTACTTTTATGTTTGGATATAATGGATTTTACATATGTATAGATATGTGCCACGATATGAGCTTGAGTCTCAGGATCAATGGTTAGGATGGAGTTGTATATTGCCGATTGAGATGGGTAGCTGGATTTAAGGATGTGTGAGCCCTGGTAGAAGGAGGACTCGTAACCACCTTTGTGTGCGTTTTGCATGAGATACCCACTATCCGGTTGAGACTGCTTTAATCCAGTGAGAGTCTCTAGTGTATACTTATATTTATCAATTATATAAATATGGAATTAACTAATTACGAGATATGCCTGCTAATTATGAGTATGTGTGAATGGATTAATTTCCACACGGATAAGAGGAACATGAAAATTTGAAGTTAAATAATCAAAGTTTTCATTTTATGAATTCGTGAATTCCGAGTACAGAATTCCTTTTGTTAGGGGGGAAGAATGTAATACCTCGATATTTTAAAGGATTTATTTATTGGGATTAATTAGTTTATTTTATTTTTAAATAATTTGTTTGATTTAATTGAGTTTAATTATTTTTATTATATTTTTAAATGATTTATTTTTATTTAATTGAGTACTTAAATTAATTGTCTTGTTTTAATTAAATTATATTTCGCGATTGATATGATGATTGTTGTGTGTGTGTTTGATTATTGATCGAATTATTGATGTGTTGATTTTATTGGTATGATGTGACTTGATTGTAATTTCTTATTTTGTTTATGTGCTTCATGTAATTAGTTATTTTAATTTAAGTATTTATTTAATTATTTAATTTATTTAAATTAATTGGTTTGGGCTTAATAGGATCTGGACCAAAGGATGTGGTCTCGGGCTTGGATAAAGCCTTGTTGAGTTAATTATTAAAGGCTCATGATTATATGATTATTTAAATGATCATTTTTGTATAATTATGATTATATATGGAAGAATGTAATACCCCGATATTTTAAAGGATTTATTAATTGGGATTAATTAGTTTTATTTTTTAAAAAAATAATTTGTTTGATTTAATTGAATTTAATTATTTTTATTATATTTTTAAATGATTTATTTTTATTTAATTGAATGCTTAGATTAATTGTCTTATTTTAATTAAATTACATTTCGTGATTGATATGATGATTATTGTTGTGTGTTTGATTATTAATTGAATTATTGATGTGTTGATTTTATTGGTATGGTGTGACTTGATTGTAATTTCTTATTTTGTTTATGTACTTCATATAATTAGTTATTTTAATTTAAGTGTTTATTTAATTATTTGATTTATTTAAATTAGTTGGTTTGGGCTTAATAGGAGTTGGACTAAAGGATGTGGTCTCAGACTTGGATAAAGTTTTGTTAGGTTAATTATTAAAGACCCATGATTATATGATTATTTAAATGATCATTTTTGTATAATTATAATTATATATATAATTATATATATATAAATATAATTAATTAATAAGTGTTATGGAATGATATATATATATATATAGATATATATATATATATATTATAATATATGTTTATATGTGTATATATATTATTTAAAATGATTATTATTTTATTTACTAATTATAGTTGGAATAGGATTTGGATTTTAATATGTATAAATATACACATAAGACTTTAGGGTTAAAGGTTTACACGTTAGAAAAAATAAAAGATGCAAAGAGAGAGGAAGAAGAAAGGCTGACAAGGAGAAGGTCGGATCAGAGAAAGAGGATGCCGGAATTGGAAGAGACAATCAAAGCTTGAAGCGTCGATTTCATTTCGAAACCTTCAGGCGAGTTCTTCTCTATCTTTCCTTTTAGAACCCATAAGGATTTCACCTTGATAAGCTTTAATTAAATTATTAATTTAAATCATGGTTAGAACGGATTAATCAAAGTATTAAGTTAGTTTATTTGATTAAATCATGGTTAGATTGGATAAATTAAAAGAATAAATTATTATATATTTTTATATATTTTAAACTTTAGATTTTAAATTGACAGATGCATGTGTTGTGTTTATTTTTAGAATCAATTGATATGCTTGATTTATGACCCAAGACAGTTAATTGGGGTTTCTAGAATTTCTGGAATTTTCTGAGATATTCTGGAATTTTCTATGATTTTTCTGGATTTTTCTAGTATTTTTCTATATTTTTTAGGAATTTATTATTATTATTATTATTATATATATATATATATATATAAATTTCATATATATATAACTTACGCACAGACTGGAGGCGTCTGTATTATCGGCGCAACATTAGGGTTGAAATATGGTGTAGTGCATAGGAATTTGGTACACACGCTGAACTGGACTGTTGAAAAAGTTTGATATAAGTGGATTGATCTGGTGCATCGCGGCATGTTGAAGTATGGTGCACATGTGAATCTGGACCATAGATTAGGTTTGGTCAACAGAAGATTGATCTAGTGTGGGTGTATACATGGGAGCTTAGGTGAAATAATTTGGTGTGGGCATACATGTGAGCTTAGGTGAAATAATCTGGTGTGGTGTATTTGTGTGAGCTCAATGATATAATCCGATGTGGGCGCGCTCATAGTAGCGTTTGAGCTCAGCCTATTATTTCTGCTTGTTTTATTATTTGAAATTTAAACGATCATAACTCAGTCATCTTAAATCGAAATTGGGTCATTCTTAAGCTCAAATTTAAGGATTTTTCGTTATCTTTCCAATTGTACCAATTTCATTATCAAATTCCCATTCTACTAGGAGATATTTACGTTTTAGTAAGACAGTGACGGAAAATTATTTAAACCAAGATGGAGTATTTATGGGAAACCGTTTTTGACGATATTTAGTAGCGTTTAATTTGCTACTAATTTAATAAATTAATAATTGATTATGGAAGGATGATATGTATATATATATATATATTTATTTATTTATGTGTATATATAGTTTATTTAATTTATTTATATATGTGTATATATAGTTTATTTAATTTATTTATATATGTGTATATATAGTTTATTTAATTTATGAGTTGTATGGATAGATGTGTGTATATATATATATATATATATATATATATATATATATATATATATATATATAATTGTTGATATATATGTATATGTGATTTTAAATA
Organism: Cornus florida; assembly: GCF_030987335.1. Taxonomy (NCBI): domain Eukaryota; kingdom Viridiplantae; phylum Streptophyta; class Magnoliopsida; order Cornales; family Cornaceae; genus Cornus; species Cornus florida. The sequence continues at coordinate 23,236,357 of NW_026775573.1, forward strand.
ATAGAGAATTATTAAGGAATGATTATACACATATATATTATATATTATATGTGTATATATATGTATGTTAATTAAGATTATTAGTGTTATTGTTCTTACTTTATATATCTAGATGGACTGGTTATTAAATTAGTGATATGCTTATAATCTGCATGAGATATATGTATATGAATTAGCTATTGTTGAATTTAAAATTGGTACATGGATGAATTGTAGGCTTGGGTGAGTTGCCAAATGCTTAAAAAAATAATGCCTTATTTGTATGAATAAAATATATACATAGGAAACATTAATAAGTGATTAATTTAAATGTATAAATAAATATACTTGTGGAGGCATTGTTGATTTGCCAATGTATAAATAAATATACTTGTAGAGGTATGGTTAAATTGCCAATATATAAATAAAAATACTTAAGGAGGTATGGTTGAGTTGTCAATATATTTATAATGGCATGATTAATTTGCCAAAGCGTAATTAAATTGTTATGTGTTAGATGATTAAAATTTCATCTATGGTTATTGTATGTATAGGTTAGATTAGGATTTGTTATTCTCAAATTAGAATAATCGAGTATTTACAAGTTAGTGTATTATTTTATATATATTAATAAAATAATATTGGAGAAGGCATGGATGAATTGTCAAAGTATAAATCTTTGTTTTATGATTTAAATAAATAAAATCATTTATTAGTGGTTATAGGGTTTTGGATTAAAGGAATTATTCCTTCGATTATGATTTATTATTTAAATGATTAAATAATTATTTAAAATGGAATTAAGGTTAAAAGGTTTCTCTTTAAAAGAGAAAGAGATTGTGGATGGGTTTAGGTAGGATTATGTTTTAATTATAATTTAATAGTTTTGAAAATTAATGAATCTATTAATGGATGTGAAGGTTATATTGTATATAATTATTTATACATATGTTTATCTTTATTAAATTTCAAACTTTATTGGGTTTGGTTTTGATCAGAAATGATATACTTATTGGTTTTCAGAGGCTTGGTAGAGAGAGCTTGCTCGTAGGGTTTAACCCATAATTTATTTTTTTCAGGTTATTAGAAATTCAAGTCTCGAGGTTGAGGATCAGCAGCTGAAAGACTTATCTATTCTTTTTATTTTATTTCAAAGTAGGATATTATTACTTCAGTAATTATTAATGGATTTATGGATAGTGGATTTTGGTTAAGGGGTCCTAGAGTTACGGGATTCCTGAGTTGTAACCATTGGCGAGTTATTAATGGAAATTTTATTTATTAGTTTTCTTCAGTGTATTATTTATTCTTTTATTTCATTTTGTACTCTGTGCTTGTTTGAAATACTTTAATTGTTTTGATATCCCTTAATTTTGTGCGAGGACTTGATCAACCCGTGTTCCGAAATTAGGGGGAATCACATTATGCATACTAGCTAATAATAACAAAGTTAATTATATATCGTATTGTAATTGTCATTATTGTTGTCTCTATCTTTGATGAATGGAGTCGTAAATACACATCATATTATGTAACGAAATAAAATAAAATATATAATACATACTATACAAAAATAATTATATTTTTTCATATTATATAGTGTTATATATTTATTGTATAATATACTATGAATATTCTTATAATATTTATTGAAAATATCATTTATGTGTTTTATATAGGTATATTATTTTATAAAAATTTATTTTTTTATAAAATGTATTACTTATATAATTACTAATTTATTATATAATGTTATGTACATAGATCATTTTAGTTATTTTCAACTTTTAGTATAATAGATTATATAGTATAATATTATATCTTATTTATGAATTTAATCCTGTTATTATTGAGGTTTAAAGTGTATTTTAATAATTTTTCGTAGCAAGTCTTGTTTCAAGGGTATTAATAAAGTTAACGTAAACTTTAACTGAAAATTAGCGGAAAATGCGTTATGTAATGACTTTAATAGAACATGGAACAAAGTTTTAAAAAATGAAAGTAATGGGAAGTTTTATGAATTTAATTCTATAATAATTAAGAAATATATAAATAATTGGATTAAGTGGGAGGAGTTCTGTGTGAGCAAATCAGAAGGTGGCTTCAGATTTCATGATTTTGAGGCCTTCAATTCGGCATTGCTCACTAAGCATGGCTAGAATTTTCAGGTGACCAAACAGGGTCTAGCATATCAATTATTTAAGGCCAAGTATTTTCGAAATTGTCAATTCCTTCAAGAAAATTTGGGTTCGAATCCGTCATAGGCTTGGAGGAGCATTTGAAGCACTCGAGTGATTATTGCTTCTGGAGCTAAATGGCTTGTAGGTAATGGTCATTCCATAAATATATGGACTGATAATTGGGTTCCAAATATTTCTTTTCTAATTCCTAAGCCTCCTTCTAGGGACGTCCCACTTCGTGTTGTAGAGCTTATAGATCAGACCACAAAATAATGGAATCATAGGGAGATTATTAAATGGGTTTCGCCAGATATTGCTAATTTTATCATGCAATGCCGAGTGAGTCTCTCCAATATGCTCTCCAACATGAATGATCAGTTGATTTGAGATAAGGACCCTTTTGGAAAATTTTCAGTTAAGTCGGCCTATTTTATTGCGTTTCCTCAACGATTCATTAAGCTTGGTTTGTGTTCAAGGGATTCTGCTAATGCTAATGTTTCTAAAGTATTTTGGAGAGGTGTCTGGCATTGTACGGCTACTGAAAAGGTGAAGTTTTTCATTTGGAAATGTTGTAAAGGTGTTCTTCCTGTTAAAGTCAATCTCAGAAAAAGAAGGATAGATGTAAACTTAATTTGTCAACGTTGTGGGCTTGATGAGGAATCCATTTCTCACTTCTTGTTTTCTTGCCCAGTTTCTATCCTTTTTTGGAAGTTGTCCCCCTTTAGATTTGATTTTACTTCGTCTTTTCCTCTCTCATTTTCGGATTGGTGATCAAATTTAATTCCTCATGGGGCTCCAATCGTGATAGTTTTAAAAGCTTGGGTCTGGTGGCTTTCATGTGTTGGTATATATGGAAAGGGCAAAATGATCTTTGTTTTGACATGACTTTAAGGAGTCCAGCGTCCATTGTTAAAAATGCTTGGGCTCAATATTGGGAATTTATGGATGCTATGGGGTTTCCTCTTCGTTGTGATAAGGAAAGTAGGTTAGGTAAGTTAAATCTCGTTTTCTCTGCATCTCGATGGTTGCCTCCAAAATTTGGGGAAATCAAATACAATTTTGATGCTTCATTTTCCCAGTTGACGTCCATTGGTGGAGGTGGTGCTGTGTTTCGTGATTCAAATGGGAAAATCCTTCACATGATTATTTTCTCCCCTTTTCACTCTCTTAATGCTACTACATCTGAAGCTAAATGTTTTAGTAGGGCTACCATTTGGGCTCATCACTTACATATATCAACCTGTTGGTTCGAAAATGACTCTACGGTGGTTTGTAAAGCAGTGGCGATTCCAAAGTCAAGTCCTGTAACAATGGAAGCCATCAAATTTGATATTATTCAAACGCTTCAAGATTTTTCCTCGATTCGAGTTAGCCTATAGTTAGGCATGGCATCGAGTTAGCCATATAGTTAGGCATGGCAACGAGGTCGCTAACGCAGTAGCAAAATTATTTCGAAGTCATATCATGTAGGACTCTCTATTGCTTCATTTCCCAGTGGATATTCTCCTTCTTGCGGATCGCAACATGGCTAGTTATAGGAGTTTATCCTCTCTTTGATATAGTTTTCTTCAGTTGTTTGTTTGCCAGGAATATATATATATATATAATTAAATTAATAATAATAATATGTTTATCACAACTACATCACGATCCTCTAATGTGTCATTCTTGTCATGATTGAATGAGGATCCTAATACATCTACAATACAATAACTATGTAAATGAGTTAAATTCTCAATTTAATAATATATAACATTACAACACGATGTAATAATTACATCCGCATGCATGTTGTCTATTTGATATTAGGGCTAGTTTGATAGGTGAGAATGGAATGAAATAAAGTGGAATAGAATGCTTTTAATTCCATTATTTTGTTTGGAAAATAATTTTAAAGATGGAATGACCATTCCCCATAGAATGGACATTCCATTAAAACCATTTCACTTCCCAACTAGAGGAATTGACATCACATTCCCACTTTGAAAATACATGGTAAAAATAATATTAAAAATCGTTTTGCTTGAAGGCCATTGAAGACCAAATCAACCCATTGCCAACAACCAATCCGAAATCACCCCAAAATTAGCCATTCAAGTTGATGACCAATCTGATATTAGCCGGCGATTTGCATCCATTAAAGTAGATTGACGACCAATCCAAAATTAGCCGGCGATTTGCATCAATTGAAGTCGATCGACGACCAATCAGCCGGCGGTTTACCTCCATTGACAGCGATTGGCGACGAAGCATTGATATATATATGGATGAGAGAGATGCATGTCGTTGAGATTGTATCATTGACTAAGAAACGAGAGTAAATTTCCATTTCAATGACAGAGATCCAATATTAGGCTATAATCGATGCTAGACGGATTAGGAAATTGAAGGGAAGAAAGGAAACAGCAGAAGCACATGTCTAAATAAAATTAAAAATATGTCTATACACAAATATTTTACCCAACAAGAAAAAATTTCAGAAACAGGATGGTACCTGTTCCATGCACTAATGAATACAGTTTTCCTTGTATCTACCATCTAAGCAATAGCAGGATGGTCACTAATAGGCAGTAGCTTCCTCTGCCATCTGAAACAATGAGGAATAATTTCAGAAACAGAAAAAAAATGTGAAACCATAATCCACAAAATTAAAATCAAGAAATCGTTTCTGAATCCTAATGGAGAAACATTACTCAAGGTTGTAAGCACCTGCAGTGAAATATTAAGAAACTTGGCAGACAATACAACGGCTTTGGCGCATTACTACTACACTACCAACATGAAAAATTATAGAATCTCAACTAATGACCAGTGCAACTAACGCTAAAAGAAGAAAATATATATGCATAGAAATGCAGACCAAACCTTATTAAGTTTCGCCATGGTGCAGCTTATATTGCTTTAAATTGAACTATCTTATAAAGAAAAACATTATCTTCTGTATGATGCATAAATCCCTAAAAGACATCACCTCTAAAATATCTCTCTCTGTGTTCTTTTTATTTTTTTTCTTTTTCTTTTTAATTCTTTTCATAATTAACCTCATTACCATCCAGTTGCTTTGACAACTCTTGTGTTGCTCTTATTGTGGCTCCATTTTATGTAAACACGTCTTCAGGGCATCTGCTAAATGTTTTTAAATTACAAATTTTTTATTTTTTATTTTTTATAATTTAACACTTTCACTTCATTTCCTAACAAACAAAATAAGGGTTTATCTCATTCTCTTCTCTTCTATCTAACCAAATAAAAAGGGAAAATCATACCATCTCTTCCCTAAGAATATTTCATTCATCTCTTCTTCTCTCATTTTCATCCAAATTTTTTCATCTTACTAAACAGAGCATAAAGAGCAATTTAATTTCAAAATTGGTGACTATTCTTCTTTTTGTACTTTTTGCTCACTTTAAAATTATTATATTTGATTTTGGTCACTAAAATCTAAATTTATTTATTTTTGGTGGATTTTCCTAATTCACTAGTAATAACTTATTGGATTGGATGTCGAGTTGGGCGGTTCAATAAGCAATAAAGGAGTTGGGCTGGTTCAGTAAGTAATAAAGGATCTAGATTTGCAATAAGGGTGAAAGCTGATCCGGCTTGATTAAATTTGGGCTGGACCATCTTGGGTAAATAGTTGCTAGGGTTTGAATGCGGGTTATCACGCCCTACATTAATTAGTATTGCTAGGGTAAATAGTTGCTAGGGTTTGAATCTGGGTATATATAGGGCTGTAACTCGGGCGGGTTGGGCAGGCTAGAGACTTAATTCGGGCTAAGCCCACGTACAAATTTTTTTGACCAAGCCCAGCCCATGAGCCCACACCTCTGTATTCAGCATATAAAAAATAGGTAATCTTGTGCAGTTACAAGGACTCGAACAACATTCCTCCAAAAAAAAAAATTCAAATACACTACCAACTAAGTTATTATACACTTATGAAATAATATAGTTTTAAAATAAATATACCCTTTGCGGGCTCGGGCTGGGCTTCTGCAATGACCCGGTCATTTTTCTTCCTTTCTTTTTTCGGTAAATTTCTTTTTTCGTCTTTTCCCTATTTCGTCCTTTAGTCGTTTTTCATTTTTCCTTGCATAACCTCACTTTTTGTACTCAGATTTGATTCCGGCTTTCCATACATCCATGATATTTAATTTCCATGATATCTACATTTTTACTTTTGTAGAAATGCATGCTAAATGTTTACTTTTCTTGTAAAGGGCATGAATGCATGACTTTTGGTAATTATTCTAAACTTGAGGGGTTTTGTGTAATTAAATAAAGTAATTAGTTTTCCTCTTAGGGACCATTTTGCAATTTTATTTGAAAGATAATTTCAAAAATGACCTTTTTACAATTTTTTGAAAATGTGACAAGTGTCACATTCCTAAGGTGCCACTTGTTGACATTGTGGAGGAACCACTTGGAGGCTTAATCTCTTGACACATGGAGGGTGGAGATTCACCCATTTGTTGGCCAAAAATAGGAGCACTTGTTGGCATGGATGGTTAACATTTGTAGGCTCAATATAAAGTCTTAGAAGTTTATTTAGATTAATAACAAGTGTAGATCTCACATTTAGTCTTGCATTAGTGTGTGTGTGAGAGGTAGTGCAAGAGCACCTAGTGAGTGGAGAATCCCACCACATTTAGCTTAGGGTTTGCATTTCATTTTCATTCATCTCCTTCCTCTCAAGAACCCTAACTTAGCCACCATTGGAGCAAAGCTTGACTTAGAGTTTTGACTTCATTTTTGGCCTCATTCCACTCACCTAAAACCATTAAGCTTAGAAAACTTTAGCTTCCTCTCACTCTCCTCTACAAAACCCTTGTTTGGCTTTTCATTTTTAAGCTTGGTTACCTTGGATTATAGAGATTCTATTCTCTATTGAGGTTGGGGGTATTATAATTTATTTTCCAAGTGATTTAATTGTTCTTGTAATGATATACAAGTTGTATGCATGTCCTATGTTAAATTAAGAAATAAATGACTAATGGTAGCTTGCATATAATTCACTTTAGACTTGATATATGGCATGGCCATGACTTGATCTTTGTTGTTTATTAATTTGGCATGATTTAAATGAGCTTTGAAATCTAGAGAATTAATTAATTTATATTGATTTAAATTCTACTTAATTGTACCATGCTTAAATTCCATTTTTTGACTTGATATATGGCATGTCCATGAGTTACTCCTTGTTATATATGAAATTGGAATCATTTAGACAACTCTTGAAATCTAAAGAAATTACTTAATTAGTTTAATTAATTTCTATCTTATTGTTCTAATGATTTAGTCATTCAATTCATGGAACTTATTATGTTTTATCACATATCATGACTTGTTGCTCAACTTGTTGATTTTAAAAACTTGGGATATTATCAAGAACTTGACTTGGCTAGGACTTAGTTCTAGTATGGGAGATAGAGAGCTCCCTCTATTATAGTGCACACTAAAAGAAGGTACCCATGGGTTAATAGCCCTAAAGTGATCCCAAGAGTACGGTTTTAATCCGGGCAATATCCAAGTATCCACTTTGGTTTGATTTCGCATTTAAATTCCAAGTTGTTAACTTTGTGAATTTGCGTCTCATTATGCTATGTTGAAAGTTTTAATGTTACTTTAATAGCATTGATTGAATTATATTAAATTGCAAACTTTGTAATAAATTAAACTTATGCATGCTCATTCCCTACGAGTAAAGTTGTTTACTCACCCCGAAGTTACCGGGTGTTTTTCAGGTAAAGAAGCATTATTGTGGGATGCACAACAATCTTAGACTTGCTACACTGCTTGGAGTATTTTTGTTATATTAGAATATACACTTGTTAGCATATCTTGTTTCATTTTGCTTATTATGACAAAATATGTATTTATTGTTCAAACAATATAATGTGCACTTAAGTGCACCTTTTGATACTCTTTGGATGTGTGTGTAACAAGGCCAAGGGCCAAACATGCTTAATTTAGTACTTGTAGTCATTTGGTATCATCTTTTGCTTTAAGAATGTATTTTAACAAACTTTGGAGGTCTAGCATGTGAGATTTTTGTAAATGATGTGTATGAGGCCATGAGCCATTGTTCTATGTATAAATAATTCATATTATGCTTGTTGACATATTCACATGCTTAATTTCCCTTAGAAAGAATCAGTTTTGACCTATGCATGTGGGTAGAATGAATTCCATAGGTTCAATTTCAAATCTCACATGTTTAGCAAAGCTTCCAACAGGATTCGAGGTGTTTTCGGTCGACCGATGGCTTATTTCGGTCGACCGATGGCTTATGTCGGTCTACCGAAGTGTCCCACTCTTTAAAATCAGGTTTTTGAAAAGTTTCTGCCAGTTTAGGTCGTCCAAAACTTTATTTCGGTCGACTGAAACTCCCCTCATACACCTGCCTTCCAGATTTTGTTCCAGCACTGAAGTTCTAACTTCAAACGGTCATATCTCCTTCATTTCTAATCCAAATGGGATTATTCTTAAGCCTAAACTCAAGGATTTTGAGTCAGCTTTCTAATGGTACATATTCCATTCTCAGATTCAAATCATAGTGAGAGTTATTCATATTTTAGTGAGATAGGTTTAGTTTTTGCTTAAACCGGGAAGGGCGTTTTTGGGGAATTCTTGTCCAAAGTTCTTAGAACCTCTTGAAATGTTGTGAAATGATAAGATTAGGTTATATCCACCTTGTTTGAATTGTTTAGAGTCAATTTTCTCCTTTTATTTGTGAATTGACCATTTTGCCCTTAATTGACGGATTTAGCCCGTTTTGACTTTCGTTTGCTCATTCGCTTTTCTTGAGTTCCGTGACTTCATGGAAGGTCACGTTGGTGTCTTAGGAATGATTAATATCCCTAGAGACCTTGGTTTATCTTCGCTTCTGCAATTCGGATCCATTATCGGGTCAATCCTCGGTTCATCACTTACACACCGGGTTGAATAAAACCCGGGTCGTTACAGCTTCGGGCTTTATATAATATCAACCCAAGCCCAAACTGAATTTAATTCAGGCTCAGAATATCTAGCCCAAGCCCAGACCTAGAACAGAAAAACACTACCCAAGCCTTAAAAATTTCAGGCTGAGCTCGGGTAAATTCGGGCTAGCCCTGCCCGAGTTGCAGCCTTAAGTATATAGCAAGGAGGGGAATTTCAATTAAAAAACCGTGTACATTGATTAGGTGCATGAAAATATATATTTTCAACAATGTTCGATTGCCGGATTTCTTATTATTATTCTTATTTTTATTATATAAAACTTAGAATCATTAAAAAAGTATTATCAATCGTAAGGTTACAAAGTTGTTCACAGATGTCAAGTTGCACGTGTGTCTAGTAAAATGTGATTAGTCAAACTATTATTACTAGCTCAAAAAACATATGAAATTTGTTCATGGGAAATTATCATCCTTTGAATAAATGGACCGATTTGGATAAAGCCATTGAAGATGAGTAGGAATATCCCTTTTTTGTTGACTTTTAGCCCTTAAAATCAAGTATTGAAAATAAAGCCCAAACTATTATCCTATGTAATTTAGTAGTATTTTTTCGCCATATAAAATTTAATATTTTTATAAAGAAATATATTTTATTAAATTTGAAATAAAATCAAATTTTATTGGGATAAAAAATTGATAATCAAATTCTTTTGAGATTTAAAATTGGAATTAAAAAAGAATTAGAATTCAATTGTAAATGAAATGAAATTCTATTATTAAAAAGAAATAAATTTTGTAGAGTTGATTTTAATAAGTTAAAATTATAAAGACACAATGGTTACTTTTAAAAGTGACTAGATTAATGTAACCAAGCTAAAAGATATCTAGATTGGCAGACCTGGTATATATGGTAATATGTTGCCAAATTGTGGTTGTCTATATAACTACTAGTCTTCTCAATGAATTTGGTTCACTTTGACCAATACATCATCATGGGTTTTTCCTAATGGCTGGTGGTGGGCCATGCTTTATTTCAAATTATAAAAAAGTAAATGGAACGATGCCATCATTATACACACCTTTCTCTACTTGACCGTGATTTTCAGTAAGAAGGTTTTGGAGAAGACGAGGTTCTTCACGCATTCGTTTTGCATAGAAACCTCTTAAATTTTAAAAAAAAAAAAAAAAAAAAAAAAAAAAAAAAAAAAAAAACTCACGAGTCTTCTCACAAAAGAGACCTCTTAAAAGCATATAAATAAATAAATATTTATGTATATATATAATAATTTATTTATACGTAGACAGTCGAACATTATTTTCTTGCTCCTTAATGGAAAATGGACACACCGACTTTTTTTTTTTTTGTTAAAAGGGTAAGCTATGGACACGCCGACTTAATTACATATAAGATGAAATAAAAGAAAGCATTTAATGCCTCAGTCAGTCTAGCCACTTGTATTATAGAAAATTGAGTGTTAGCTTCCACATGCTTGCATTATAAATAAATACCCCTCCTACTCAACCTTATCATTACACCACACATTTCTCTTCTAACAACAGTACTTGTTTTCAACATGGTAGACAGCTGCTTGTCATTGTCATTGAGAAACGTGTGTGTGTGTGTGTGTGGTAGTAGTGTGTATATATATTATAATGTGTGTATATATATATATATAATAATAATAAATATGTGGTTGGTGGGTTACCAGCTGTAACCCACTCACCACAATTATAGTCGAGTAAGTGGATGCCATCATTATACACACCAAATAGGGTAGAGTAAATGGATGCCGACCCCGAATCCCATTCTTTTAAGCAAAATCTTCCAGAAACCTCCGATTGACATGGTCGCTGCTCTGTTGGGTCTGATTACTTTCAAGTACTTTTCTAACTACGTGTGTGGCTGGTGGTTTAGCATGACGTTTCACTCTCTGCTCCTAAAGATCTTAATCTTCTTGAAGTTGTGCGTGATTGAATTTTCCAATCGTTTCAGTTGTTCTTGACTGAGTTTTTTTCCATTTATTTGTAAATACATCATACTGAGCTTAAAATTCAGAAGAGCTTTTTTGGTTACCATGCTTCGCCTCTGCTACAGCGTGCAAGTTTCTTGGAGACCAGGTATATTCTTATCATTCTTTTGGCTACTGCACTCTCACCATACTTCAACTCTCTTCTTTTTCCATTTTAAAGTCATTCACAAACGATATAAACACCCATACTCCTTTTGCCTCTCCACCCCTTCTTCTGCTGTTTGTTATTGTTATTGTTATTGTTTTTCCCTCCTTGCTCCACATCTTCTTCTTCTTCTAGTAATCAGTATAGACCACCCAACGCAACCACAACCACAACTGTAATACCCCTAATTTTAAAAAGGATATAATGGAAATTTAATTAATTATTTATGTGCATTTTAAATTGATAAATTGATTATTTGTTTTGTGTGCATTTAAATATGATTTATCTGGCTAAGTGGTTAATTGTTTTACTTGTTTAAAATTGGTATTGTGTATTTGTTTTATATTGTTTATTTATTTTAACTTAATTACGTGCAATTGGGATTTATTTTATTTATTTGATTAATTGGTATTTTTTTTTATTATTACGTGTTTTTAAATGGTTTGTGTGACTTATTTGATTTAAGTTATATGGTTGTAGTTATATTTACGTTTAGGGTTTTGGTGTTAAGTATTTTTGTTGGCCGACTTATACTTGGGCTGGAATTAGGATTAGGGTTTTTTGCATGAGTCTATATATATAGAAAAATATTTGTCTGCAAGACACCCTTTTCACGTAATAATCTGGAAAAGTAAACAGAGGGAAACTAGAGAAGAGAGAAACAGAGAGGTTTGAGGGGAAAAACACAGAGGGACACAGAGAGAATCAATTAAGCTTTCATCTATGGACTAAAGGTGTACCATAGAGGAAGGAAGAGGTTGATGCTGAGATAGAACTGGAGCAGTAGGAGAGTTGCCGGTAGTCTACAGTTCGTCGGACTAGTTAGCAACGGCGTTGAAAGGTTTCAAACCGAAACCTAAAGGCAAGTTTCATTCTATCTCCTTCCTGTAAACTTGTGTTCTGTGCATTCTCTATAGTCTCCAGGAATCTAATTTAATTATTAAAATGGATGTTTATGTGTGATAGAGTCTCTGTACAATTTTAAACCCCTATTCCCTTTTGAAACTATGAACTGTTGTGTTTTGGTTTTAAATTTTTTTGTCATTAATTTCACAAGAGAATTTGAGGAGTTTCTAGGATTTAATGAACTTGAATTGAACCCTAGGAATGTAAGAAAAATTCTAGAATGGAAGGTTGAACTTCGCCGGACGCGAAGAAGATAAACGGAGAAAACATAAACTGTTGCGTTCATGGTTTAAGCTTTTGCTAGGTAATTCATGCTGGAATAAAAGAAGTTTCTAGGCTTGTTAGTACTTAATTTGAACCTTAGAAATCTTTAACAAAAGGTGGGACAGAGGGCGGAGGCTTTGCCGGACACGAAGAAGGCAACACAGAGGAAGTAAAGAAGGAAAAACGGAGGCTGGGGAAGTGGAGGCGGCTCCACACTTCAATGGAGGCGGCTCCATTGAAGTGGAGCCGGCTCCATAAAGAGTTGAGGCGGCTCAACTTAAAATTGGAGCCGGCTCAACTTAAAATTGGAGGGGGCTCCAATTTTATAAAGTGCCAGTACGTGAATTTTGTGATTTCAGGGCTCCAGTGTGTGTTTAAACTTGGTTTAATGGATTTGAATGATGTAATTAAATAGGATTATACCCAAGAATGATTAATTCTACCCATGAATAATTAATTCATGCTAGGAACTTGATCAACTTGGGATTTAAAATTAAATTCACATGCGGTTTACGGCTTGGAAGAAATTAAATTGCTTGTCGTGATGTTTAAGCAAATTTAATGGAGAGGTTTTAAAATGATGTATTTAATTTATTAAAAGACCTAGAATTATTGGTTGAGGCTATGGGAGTGGATGTCATGACTTTTAATTATTAATTAAGCATGCAGTTAAGGAGGGTGGAAGGGTTAATTTCTAGCGTGGTACTAGTAAATTAAACGGACTAAAATAAAAGTTGTTTTTGTGAGGTTATATAAATGAAATATATAATGTATGGGTCCCAGGAATGTTGGTTTCTACTACAGTTATAGACATCATGAAATTTAGATACTAAATTATATGCTGTCAGGAGCAGTGGAAGTTGTAATTGCTAGTCTTGCTTTAGAAAACTAAATGGACTAGCATGGAGGTGGTTTTGGCATTCAAAAAAAAAGTGTTCAGTTTTTATATCTGAGTATCATTAGATCATGCTTCGGACTTATAGTTGGGGATTAAATAGTCGCCATGAGAATTAAATATTAATTTACATGCCGACAAGGATTGAGGAGGATTTATATGCTAGTCTTCGTTTTAATAATGTAAATGAACTAGTATGGATGTATTGGTTGGGAATTCTAGTATAATGTGCAGTTTATAATTCTGTTTTTCATTATATTATGTTATGGATGATAATTGCTGAACTGTCATAATTTCTGTTCTGTTAATTATATGAAAATGGATGGCTTAAATTGTTTATCAGTACTTTAACAATTTAAAAGGAGGATCTATGATTATAATCATATACTGGATGCATAATAGGATCTTAATAATATCGGTTTTCTATTATGCTAGTTTCTGAATTTATTTGATGTTCTAATGAATGTGCATCGTTTATGGATCATTTGCATTATATGTACCGGTATGGGACGGTGACATATCAGGGATGGATTAGATCAAAAAGCTAAGTCCTACCCCTTCTTACATACGGAATGGATTAACTAAAATAGTTAACTCCTACATGGATACATGTCCTGTCAACTAAAACAGTTGAACGACATAATAGATGCTTGTTTTATCTTTCGGCATTAGGAAGGAATTTATATATATATTTATGGTACTGTGATACGAGCTTGAGTCTCCTGATCATGGTTAGGGTGCGTATATCGTAAAGGTTGAGTAGCTAGATATAGCAAATATTCCCTGGTAGGTCTAGGTACTTGGCCGCTGAAAAACGTGTTTTATAGGTCACCTTCTACCCAGGCTGAACTATGCTATAGGCTAGTGAGCATCCTATAGTGTGTATTTATATATCTATGGACTATTGTAGATATTGCCGAGCTATCTAGGATGTATCTGCGTATCGGGTTTATGTACGGATTGTAGTAGGATGGAACTTGCATGTGGGCCTGACCCACCTTTATTTTTTTCAGGTATTCGTGAGTACCAGGCTCAGGGTTTGATCGTGGTGATGCAGATACAGTCACTCACTCTTCCGACTACATAGGATTTTCTTTCTTATTTTGGTTTTGGATTTTAATTCTGTAAATGTTTTACCAGTTGGAAATATTAGGGGTCCACTAGATGGATTCCCGAGTTGTACGGATTGGAAAGTTTATTTATATTAAAACTTTTATTTTGGAGGTTTTACAATTAGAATTCTTTTCAGCGTATCATTATTTTATTCTTAATTCAGTTTTATTCTTGCTTGTTTATATATTGATTGTCTGGTATCCCTCGGATCTGTGTCCGGACTTGATCACCCGTGGCTCTAGAATCGAGGGGTATCACAGTTGGTATCAGAGCACTCCAGGTTCTAGTGTCCTTAGGAGTGTCTTTCGTCAGAAGTCTTCCGCGTTGCGTCTCTTAAAATTTAGAGCTATGTTAGGATTCATTGTACTCTTTTACGGTTCGTTAGGAGGAGCAGCTGATGTCAATTATATTCTATAAGTATAGAATGGTTGACACTAGAAGGAGGATGGGGTCCGCAGCAACAGCGATTCAGACCCAAAGGAGTAAAGGAGTATGTTATCAAGTTCTTTATCAGAAGCAGAACTCAGGATCAAAGGTTTAGTTTCGGTTGGCATTACTTTTAGAGGTATAGGCCAAGGAAGAATTTAGGAGTGTGTTTGAGGTCACCGCATGAAGGGACCAACACGATTGCAGTTGTTCTCGTAAAGGAGACAAACGGGGAATAGGAGTCCTAAGAGGATTCTAGTGGAGAAAATTGTAGCATACCCCAGAAAGAGGGTATTGAATCTTGTCAATAAAGGATCGCGAGAGGGTGATGTTGTTCGCTAATAAAATAGTGAACGATACTTATAGGGTTGGTGTGGATAGTTAACCTTTTGGGTTACCTTTAAAGGAGGTAGATAAAGGAACTCTTCAGGGGTTCAGGAATCGGATGGAGTTCTTCTCAGAACGAGGCAATGATTTTATATCACGTTCCGGGAAGTGTGGGAATTAGGTTGTAATGGTCTAAGTTGTTTTCTTAAAGCTACAATTAGATTGGTGCATTTCGTATATAAGGAGGATGAAGGTTAAGCCTTTGGAATTTGCTGAAGCAAATGGATGTTGTTATAAGCTATGAGTTGAGCTATGTTTCGAGGTTGGGTGATTACCTCCGAAACTGTAGAAAGGAGATTATGAACTAATCAGGTAAAGTTGATTTCTAAAAGAAATTTTCTTTGCTAGGAGGAACGATGTTTTACGTAGGAGTTTATTGTGTTTTATTGTGTGTGCTTTATGTGTTTCTTTTTCGTCAAGTATCAGTTAATTACCGTTTTAGAGGAATAGCGTTAATTATGCTAGGATTGTAGGCATGTGATCATAGGATTTGGTTAGTATATCTAAGTTTAGTCAATCAAATGAACCTAGACATGCGTGGTTGTAGCATGTGTTCAGGATGGGATAAGAAAAAAAAAACCAGCAGTTTTGAGTCAAATGATATAGATTCAGTGGATAAGCTGTAACGTCATGCTGGTTTATCGAAGGAACTGGCTTGGCTGAATATCTTCTAGGAAAATTTTAAACAGGTGTTCCTAAGTCAGTAAGAGGATTTAGGTACTGGTTTAAGTACTTGTTGAAATGACACCGACAGAGGTTAGTAGACGAATTTACTAGTCATCAGTAAATTCTTAATCAAGAATTTTTCTCATCAGGGGGGTGTCATTAGGAGGAGGTGCTGGCGATGCATATCAAGGAGGAGGCAGAGTCACTCAATTGCACAAATAATATGGAAATTTTTTTTTTAGGTTACCGTTCGCAACAAATAGTTGTTGCTCGGAAATTTTTGACTATTTGGAGGATGAAAAGATTTCCATATGCGGTTGCAGTTAGACGGGATGTCTACTAGCCACTTATTTATGTTAGAAAGGTAAGATGTCAAAGACTTGAGGATGAGACCAAACATCTAATATCCGTCTCAAAGTCTGATATCTGGTACATAATCTAGATGGACCGTCAGAGATCATTAGATCCTTGCGGCCACTTCTCATGCTAGAACGGGACTGACAGAGTAGTTTCCACGGACTTAGATGAGAGATTACTGATTCTACACAAAGGTTAGGATTCTGGTTGGGAGATCGTTGACTGATAAACTTAAATCAGTTTCATTTTGTCTATTTTGGGAACTAGTAAGATATCAGTTCCTACGAATAGCGCGGATCACGAGATGGCTTAGATGGATAGATGTGGTGATTCACACTTTGCTTTAAGCAACGTCTGGTGGAAGTGATAGGGCAGAGGATGATCTTATCAACCGGTATGGCAATTGAACCTTCGGTGGTTATTGCGCAAACCGTTGTGGTTTAACATGTGGAAATTATAACACCTACTGTTACCAGGGAAATGGAAGTGGTCAACTTAGAATATTTGGCGTTTCTTATCAGTTGTACATTACGCTGATAATGGAGGTATAGCATGTGGTTATTCAATATGGAAGATAACTGCTGCTATGTCAAAGGAGCTTTCTGAAGGTGTTGGAGCAACAACTATGCTTTGCATCTCTAGACGGGAAATTGGACCGCGATATTCTATTTAATCATGGCAAATATGCTTAGGATATGTATCCTAGGTTGGCATGGGTAATTGAAAGTGTTACTTACCATTTCAGATATTATCTGTGTTATTGTTGGCACAAGGAGGTTCGTGCGACAATGTTTGGGATTTTAGATAGTCGGGTTGTGTCGATCTCTTAATGGTTGGTCCGACATGGAAGCGAAGTTATCTGATAAGACCTTGACTTTATGTAAGGATACATTGGAGAACCATGCTCTCTTTTGGTACTGAGTGCTCACGGTTTGGAGGCGACAGTGGGATTTTGTAGCTAGTTAAACTCGTACATGGGAGTTTTCTATCAGGGAAGGGTTGTTTGAGCGGTTTTCCGTATCAGAAGCAATGTGTTTTGGAGGAAAGTCAGTTTTCTGTATCGCACTGACTCTTCACGGGTATTGGTTATTGGTTTCGGCAGTAGCCTATTGTTTAGCGTTACCAACTTGTTAAGCGCTGGATGCATAGGACTTTTAGGTGTTAGTTCTATGGAATTGGAAGGACGAGGGATGGTTACCCTTCATTAAATATTGGGTAAGATTGGATCGTTGCTAGATACAATCTAGGAGTTGCATATTTATGCTATTTCTTAAACATAGGAATATTGTATATGGTTGGATGTGTTGGAATTTGGGTAGCGCTCATCTAAAGGGGCTGTGCCACACGAAAACGGAAATGAATTTTGCAAAGATATTAATTCAGAGTTTCGTGAATTCCGAGGACGGAATTCCTTTTGTTAGGGGGGAAGAATGTAATACCCCTAATTTTAAAAAGGATATAATGGAAATTTAATTAATTATTTATGTGCATTTTAAATTGATAAATTGATTATTTTTTTGTGTGCATTTCAATATGATTTATCTTGATAAGTGGTTAATTGTTTTACTTGTTTAAAATTGGTATTGTGTATTTGTTTTATATTGTTTATCTATTTTAACTTAATTACGTGCAATTGGGATTTATTTTATTTATTTGATTAATTGGTATTTTTTTTTTATTATTACGTGTTTTTAAATGGTTTGTGTGACTTATTTGATTTAAGTTATATGGTTGTAGTTATATTTACGTTTAGGGTTTTGGTGTTAAGTATTTTGGTTGGCCGACTTATACTTGGGCTGGAATTAGGATTAGGGTTTTTTGCATGAGTCTATATATATAGAAAAATATTTGTCTGCAAGACACCCTTTTCACGTAATAATCTGGAAAGGTAAACAGAGGGAAACTAGAGAAGAGAGAAACAGAGAGGTTTGAGGGGAAAAACACAGAGGGACACAGAGAGAATCAATTAAGCTTTCATCTATGGACTAAAGGTGTACCATAGAGGAAGGAAGAGGTTGATGCTGAGATAGAACTGGAGCAGTAGGAGAGTTGCCGGTAGTCTACAGTTCGTCGGACTAGTTAGCAACGGCGTTGAAAGGTTTCAAACCGAAACCTAAAGGCAAGTTTCATTCTATCTCCTTCCTGTAAACTTGTGTTCTGTGCATTCTCTATAGTCTCCAGGAATCTAATTTAATTATTAAAATGGATGTTTATGCGTGATAGAGTCTCTGTACAATTTTAAACCCCTATTCCCTTTTGAAACTATGAACTGTTGTGTTTTGGTTTTAAATTTTTTTGTCATTAATTTCACAAGAGAATTTGAGGAGTTTCTAGGATTTAATGAACTTGAATTGAACCCTAGGAATGTAAGAAAAATTCTAGAATGGAAGGTTGAACTTCGCCGGACGCGAAGAAGATAAACGGAGAAAACATAAACTGTTGCGTTCATGGTTTAAGCTTTTGCTAGGTAATTCATGCTGGAATAAAAGAAGTTTCTAGGCTTGTTAGTACTTAATTTGAACCTTAGAAATCTTTAACAAAAGGTGGGACAGAGGGCGGAGGCTTTGCCGGACACGAAGAAGGCAACACAGAGGAAGTAAAGAAGGAAAAACGGAGGCTGGGGAAGTGGAGGCGGCTCCACACTTCAATGGAGGCGGCTCCATTGAAGTGGAGCCGGCTCCATAAAGAGTTGAGGCGGCTCAACTTAAAATTGGACCCGGCTCAACTTAAAATTGGAGGGGGCTCCAATTTTATAAAGTGCCAGTACGTGAATTTTGTGATTTCAGGGCTCCAGTGTGTGTTTAAACTTGGTTTAATGGATTTGAATGATGTAATTAAATAGGATTATACCCAAGAATGATTAATTCTACCCATGAATAATTAATTCATGCTAGGAACTTGATCAACTTGGGATTTAAAATTAAATTCACATGCGGTTTACGGCTTGGAAGAAATTAAATTGCTTGTCGTGATGTTTAAGCAAATTTAATGGAGAGGTTTTAAAATGATGTATTTAATTTATTAAAAGACCTAGAATTATTGGTTGAGGCTATGGGAGTGGATGTCATGACTTTTAATTATTAATTAAGCATGCAGTTAAGGAGGGTGGAAGGGTTAATTTCTAGCGTGGTACTAGTAAATTAAACGGACTAAAATAAAAGTTGTTTTTGTGAGGTTATATAAATGAAATATATAATGTATGGGTCCCAGGAATGTTGGTTTCTAGTACAGTTATAGACATCATGAAATTTAGATACTAAATTATATGCTGTCAGGAGCAGTGGAAGTTGTAATTGCTAGTCTTGCTTTAGAAAACTAAATGGACTAGCATGGAGGTGGTTTTGGCATTCAAAAAAAAAGTGTTCAGTTTTTATATCTGAGTATCATTAGATCATGCTTCGGACTTATAGTTGGGGATTAAATAGTCGCCATGAGAATTAAATATTAATTTACATGCCGACAAGGATTGAGGAGGATTTATATGCTAGTCTTCGTTTTAATAATGTAAATGAACTAGTATGGATGTATTGGTTGGGAATTCTAGTATAATGTGCAGTTTATAATTCTGTTTTTCATTATATTATGTTATGGATGATAATTGCTGAACTGTCATAATTTCTGTTCTGTCAATTATATGAAAATGGATGACTTAAATTGTTTATCAGTACTTTAACAATTTAAAAGGAGGATCTATGATTATAATCATATACTGGATGCATAATAGGATCTTAATAATATCAATTTTCTATTATGCTAGTTTCTGAATTTATTTGATGTTCTAATGAATGTGCATCGTTTATGGATCATTTGCATTATATGTACCGGTATGGGACGGTGACATATCAGGGATGGATTAGATCAAAAAGCTAAGTCCTACCCCTTCTTACATACGGAATGGATTAACTAAAATAGTTAACTCCTACATGGATACATATCCTGTCAACTAAAACAGTTGAACGACATAATGGATGCTTGTTTTATCTTTCGGCATTAGGAAGGAATTTATATATATATTTATGGTACTGTGATACGAGCTTGAGTCTCCTGATCACGGTTAGGGTGTGTATATCGTAAAGGTTGAGTAGCTAGATATAGCAAATGTTCCCTGGTAGGTCTAGGTACTTGGTCGCTGAAAAACGTGTTTTATAGGTCACCTTCTACCCAGGCTGAAATATGCTATAGGCTAGTGAGCATCCCATAGTGTGTATTTATATATCTATGGACTATTGTAGATATTGCCGAGCTATCTAGGATGTATCTGCGTATCGGGTTTATGTACGGATTGTAGTAGGATGGAACTTGCATGTGGGCCTGACCCACCTTTATTTTTTTCAGGTGTTCATGAGTACCAGGCTTAGGGTTTGATCGTGGTGATGCAGATACAGTCACTCACTCTTCCGACTACATAGGATTTTCTTTCTTATTTTGGTTTTGGATTTTAATTCTGTAAATGTTTTACCAGTTGGAAATATTAGGGGTCCACTAGATAGATTCCCGAGTTGTAC
This sequence comes from Cornus florida, assembly GCF_030987335.1. Lineage (NCBI taxonomy): Eukaryota > Viridiplantae > Streptophyta > Magnoliopsida > Cornales > Cornaceae > Cornus > Cornus florida. The sequence goes on from NW_026775573.1 coordinate 23,257,151, forward strand.
GGATTGGAAAGTTTATTTATATTAAAACTTTTATTTTGGAGGTTTTACAATTAGAATTCTTTTCAGCGTATCATTATTTTATTCTTAATTCAGTTTTATTCTTGCTTGTTTATATATTGATTGTCTGGTATCCCTCGGATCTGTGTCCGGACTTGATCACCCGTGGCTCTAGAATCGAGGGGTATCACAGTTGGTATCAGAGCACTCCAGGTTCTAGTGTCCTTAGGAGTGTCTTTCGTCAGAAGTCTTCCGCGTTGCGTCTCTTCAAATTTAGAGCAATGTTAGGATTCATTGTACTCTTTTACGGTTCGTTAGGAGGAGCAGCTGATGTCAATTATATTCTATAAGTATAGAATGGTTGACACTAGAAGGAGGATGGGGTCCGCAGCAACAGCGATTCAGACCCAAAGGAGTAAAGGAGTATGTTATCAAGTTCTTTATCAGAAGCAGAACTCGGGATCAAAGGTTTAGTTTCGGTTGGCATTACTTTTAGAGGTATAGGCCAAGGAAGAATTTAGGAGTGTGTTTGAGGTCACCGCATGAAGGGACCAACACGATTGCAGTTGTTCTCGTAAAGGAGACAAACGGGGAATAGGAGTCCTAAGAGGATTCTAGTGGAGAAAATTGTAGAATACCCCAGAAAGAGGGTATTGAATCTTGTCAATAAAGGATCGCGAGAGGGTGATGTTGTTTGCTAATAAAATAGTGAACGATACTTATAGGGTTGGTGTGGATAGTTAACCTTTTGGGTTACCTTTAAAGGAGGTAGATAAAGGAACTCTTCAGGGGTTCAGGAATCGGATGGAGTTCTTCTCAGAACGAGGCAATGATTTTATATCACGTTCCGGGAAGTGTGGGAATTAGGTTGTAATGGTCTAAGTTGTTTTCTTAAAGCTACAATTAGATTGTTGCATTTCGTATATAAGGAGGATGAAGGTTAAGCCTTTGGAATTTGCTGAAGCAAATGGATGTTGTTATAAGCTTTGAGTTGAGCTATGTTTCGAGGTTGGGTGATTACCTCCGAAACTGTAGAAAGGAGATTGTGAACTAATCGGGTAAAGTTGATTTCTAAAAGAAATTTTCTTTGCTAGGAGGAACGATGTTTTACGTAGGAGTTTATTGTGTTTTATTGTGTGTGCTTTATGTGTTTCTTTTTCGTCAAGTATCAGTTAATTACCGTTTTAGAGGAATAGCGTTAATTATGCTAGGATTGTAGGCATGTGAACATAGGATTTGGTTAGTATATCTAACTTTAGTCAATCAAATGAACCTAGACATGCGTGGTTGTAGCATGTGTTCAGGATGGGATAAGAAAAAAAAAACCAGCAGTTTTGAGTCAAATGATATAGATTCAGTGGATAAGCTGTAACGTCATGCTGGTTTATCGAAGGAACTGGCTTGGCTGAATATCTTCTAGGAAAATTTTAAACAGGTGTTCCTAAGTCAGTAAGAGGATTTAGGTACTGGTTTAAGTACTTGTTGGAATGACACCGACTGAGGTTAGTAGACGAATTTACTAGTCATCAGTAAATTCTTAATCAAGAATTTTCTCATCAGGGGGGTGTCGTTAGGAGGAGGTGCTGGCGATGCATATCAAGGAGGAGGCAGAGTCACTCAATTGCACAAATAATATGGAAATTTTTTTTTAGGTTACCGTTCGCAACAAATAGTTGTTGCTCGGAAATTTTTGACTATTTGGAGGATGAAAAGATTTCCATATGCGGTTGCAGTTAGACGGGATGTCTACTAGCCACTTATTTATGTTAGAAAGGTAAGATGTCAAAGACTTGATGATGAGACCAAACATCTAATATCCGTCTCAAAGTCTGATATCTGGTACATAATCTAGATGGACCGTCAGAGATCATTAGATCCTTGCGGCCACTTCTCATGCTAGAGCGGGACTGACAGAGTAGTTTCCACGGATTTAGATGAGAGATTACTGATTCTACACAAAGGTTAGGATTCTGGTTGGGAGATCGTTGACTGATAAACTTAAATCAGTTTCATTTTGTCTATTTTGGGAACTAGTAAGATATCAGTTCCTACGAATAGCGCGGATCACGAGACGGCTTAGATGGATAGATGTGGTGATTCACACTTTGCTTTAAGCAACGTCTGGTGGAAGTGATAGGGCAGAGGATGATCTTATCAACCGGTATGGCAATTGAACCTTCGGTGGTTATTGCGCAAACCGTTGTGGTTTAACATGTGGAAATTATAACACCTACTGTTACCAGGGAAATGGAAGTGGTCAACTTAGAATATTTGGCGTTTCTTATCAGTTGTACATTACGCTGATAATGGAGGTATAGCATGTGGTTATTCAATATGGAAGATAACTGCTGCTATGTCAAAGGAGCTTTCTGAAGGTGTTGGAGCAACAACTATGCTTTGCATCTCTAGACGGGAAATTGGACCGTGATATTCTATTTAATCTTGGCAAATATGCTTAGGATATGTATCCTAGGTTGGCATGGGTAATTGAAAGTGTTACTTACCATTTCAGATATTATCTGTGTTATTGTTGGCACAAGGAGGTTCGTGCAACAATGTTTGGGATTTTAGATAGTCGGGTTGTGTCGATCTCTTAATGGTTGGTCCGACATGGAAGCGAAGTTATCTGATAAGACCTTGACTTTATGTAAGGATACATTGGAGAACCATGCTCTCTTTTGGTACTGAGTGCTCACGGTTTGGAGGCAACAGTGGGATTTTGTAGCTAGTTAAACTCGTACATGGGAGTTTTCTATCAGGGAAGGGTTGTTTGAGCGGTTTTCCGTATCAGAAGCAATGTGTTTTGGAGGAAAGTCAGTTTTCTGTATCGCACTGACTCTTCACGGGTATTGGTTATTGGTTTCGGCAGTAGCCTATTGTTTAGCATTACCAACTTGTTAAGAGCTGGATGCATAGGACTTTTAGGTGTTAGTTCTAAGGAATTGGAAGGACGAGGGATGGTTACCCTTCATTAAATATTGGGTAAGATTGGATCGTTGCTAGATACAATCTAGGAGTTGCATATTTATGCTATTTCTTAAACATAGGAATATTGTATATGGTTGGATGTGTTAGAATTTGGGTGGCGCTCATCTAAAGGGGCTGTGCCACACGAAAACGGAAATGAATTTTGCAAAGATATTAATTCAGAGTTTCGTGAATTCCGAGGACGGAATTCCTTTTGTTAGGGGGGAAGAATGTAATACCCCTAATTTTAAAAAGGATATAATGGAAATTTAATTAATTATTTATGTGCATTTTAAATTGATAAATTGATTATTTGTTTTGTGTGCATTTAAATATGATTTATCTGGCTAAGTGGTTAATTGTTTTACTTGTTTAAAATTGGTATTGTGTATTTGTTTTATATTGTTTATTTATTTTAACTTAATTACGTGCAATTGGGATTTATTTTATTTATTTGATTAATTGGTATTTTTTTTATTATTACGTGTTTTTAAATGGTTTGTGTGACTTATTTGATTTAAGTTATATGGTTGTAGTTATATTTACGTTTAGGGTTTTGGTGTTAAGTATTTTGGTTGGCCGACTTATACTTGGGCTGGAATTAGGATTAGGGTTTTTTGCATGAGTCTATATATATAGAAAAATATTTGTCTGCAAGACACCCTTTTCACGTAATAATCTGGAGAGGTAAACAGAGGGAAACTAGAGAAGAGAGAAACATAGAGGTTTGAGGGGAAAAACACAGAGGGACACAGAGAGAATCAATTAAGCTTTCATCTATGGACTAAAGGTGTACCATAGAGGAAGGAAGAGGTTGATGCTGAGATAGAACTGGAGCAGTAGGAGAGTTGCCGGTAGTCTACAGTTCGTCGGACTAGTTAGCAACGGCGTTGAAAGGTTTCAAACCGAAACCTAAAGGCAAGTTTCATTCTATCTCCTTCCTGTAAACTTGTGTTCTGTGCATTCTCTATAGTCTCCAGGAATCTAATTTAATTATTAAAATGGATGTTTATGCGTGATAGAGTCTCTGTACAATTTTAAACCCCTGTTCGCTTTTGAAACTATGAACTGTTGTGTTTTGGTTTTAAATTTTTTTGTCATTAATTTCACAAGAGAATTTGAGGAGTTTCTAGGATTTAATGAACTTGAATTGAACCCTAGGAATGTAAGAAAAATTCTAGAACGGAGGGTTGAACTTCGCCGGACGCGAAGAAGATAAACGGAGAAAACATAAACTGTTGCGTTCATGGTTTAAGCTTTTGCTAGGTAATTCATGCTGGAATAAAAGAAGTTTCTAGGCTTGTTAGGACTTAATTTGAACCTTAGAAATCTTTAACAAAAGGTGGGACAGAGGGCGGAGGCTTTGCCGGACACGAAGAAGGCAACACAGAGGAAGTAAAGAAGGAAAAACGGAGGCTGGGGAAGTGGAGGCGGCTCCACACTTCAATGGAGGCGGCTCCATTGAAGTGGAGCCGGCTCCACAAAGAGTTGAGGTGGCTCAACTTAAAATTGGAGCCGGCTCAACTTAAAATTGGAGGGGGCTCCAATTTTATAAAGTGCCAGTACGTGAATTTTGTGATTTCAGGGCTCCAGTGTGTGTTTAAACTTGGTTTAATGGATTTGAATGATGTAATTAAATAGGATTATACCCAAGAATGATTAATTCTACCCATGAATAATTAATTCATGTTAGGAACTTGATCAACTTGGGATTTAAAATTAAATTCACATGCGGTTTACGGCTTGGAAGAAATTAAATTGCTTGTCGTGATATTTAAGAAAATTTAATGGAGAGGTTTTAAAATGATGTATTTAATTTATTAAAAGACCTAGAATTATTGGTTGAGGCTATGGGAGTGGATGTCATGACTTTTAATTATTAATTAAGCATGCAGTTAAGGAGGGTGGAAAGGTTAATTTCTAGCGTGGTACTAGTAAATTAAACGGACTAAAATAAAAGTTGTTTTTGTGAGGTTATATAAATGAAATATATAATGTATGGGTCCCAGGAATGTTGGTTTCTAGTACAGTTATAGACATCATGAAATTTAGATACTAAATTATATGCTGTCAGGAGCAGTGGAAGTTGTAATTGCTAGTCTTGCTTTAGAAAACTAAATGGACTAGCATGGAGGTGGTTTTGGCATTTAAAAAAAAAGTGTTCAGTTTTTATATCTGAGTATCATTAGATCATGCTTCGGACTTATAGTTGGGGATTAAATAGTCGCCATGAGAATTAAATATTAATTTACATGCCGACAAGGATTGAGGAGGATTTATATGCTAGTCTTCGTTTTAATAATGTAAATGAACTAGTATGGATGTATTGGTTGGGAATTCTAGTATAATGTGCAGTTTATAATTCTGTTTTTCATTATATTATGTTATGGATGATAATTGCTGAACTGTCATAATTTCTGTTCTGTCAATTATATGAAAATGGATGGCTTAAATTGTTTATCAGTACTTTAACAATTTAAAAGGAGGATCTATGATTATATTCATATACTGGATGCATAATAGGATCTTAATAATATCGGTTTTCTATTATGCTAGTTTCTGAATTTATTTGATGTTCTAATGAATGTGCATCGTTTATGGATCATTTGCATTATATGTACCGGTATGGGACGGTGACATATCAGGGATGGATTAGATCAAAAAGCTAAGTCCTACCCCTTCTTACATACGGAATGGATTAACTAAAATAGTTAACTCCTACATGGATACATGTCCTGTTAACTAAAACAGTTGAACGACATAATGGATGCTTGTTTTATCTTTCGGCATTAGGAAGGAATTTATATATATATTTATGGTACTGTGATACGAGCTTGAGTCTCCTGATCACGGTTAGGGAGCGTATATCGTAAAGGTTGAGTAGCTAGATATAGCAAATGTTCCCTGGTAGGTCTAGGTACTTGGCCGCTGAAAAGCGTGTTTTATAGGTCACCTTCTACCCAGGCTGAACTATGCTATAGGCTAGTGAGCATCCTATAGTGTGTATTTATATATCTATGGACTATTGTAGATATTGCCGAGCTATCTAGGATGTATCTGCGTATCGGGTTTATGTACGGATTGTAGTAGGATGGAACTTGCATGTGGGCCTGACCCACCTTTATTTTTTTCAGGTGTTCGTGAGTACCAGGCTTAGGGTTTGATCGTGGTGATGCAGATACAGTCACTCACTCTTCTGACTACATAGGATTTTCTTTCTTATTTTGGTTTTGGATTTTAATTCTGTAAATGTTTTACCAGTTGGAAATATTAGGGGTCCACTAGATGGATTCCCGAGTTGTACGGATTGGAAAGTTTATTTATATTAAAACTTTTATTTTGGAGGTTTTACAATTAGAATTCTTTTCAGCGTATCATTATTTTATTCTTAATTCAGTTTTATTCTTGCTTGTTTATATATTAATTGTCTGGTATCCCTCGGATCTGTGTCCGGACTTGATCACCCGTGGCTCTAGAATCGAGGGGTATCACAGTTGGTATCAGAGCACTCCAGGTTCTAGTGTCCTTAGGAGTGTCTTTCGTCAGAAGTCTTCCGCGTTGTGTCTCTTAAAATTTAGAGCTATGTTAGGATTCATTGTACTCTTTTACGGTTCGTTAGGAGGAGCAGCTGATGTCAATTATATTCTATAAGTATAGAATGGTTGACACTAGAAGGAGGATGGGGTCCGCAGCAACAGCGATTCAGACCCAAAGGAGTAAAGGAGTATGTTATCAAGTTCTTTATCAGAAGCAGAACTCGGGATCAAAGGTTTAGTTTCGGTTGGCATTACTTTTAGAGATATAGGCCAAGGAAGAATTTAGGAGTGTGTTTGAGGTCACCGCATGAAGGGACCAACACGATTGCAGTTGTTCTCATAAAGGAGACAAACGGGGAATAGGAGTCCCAAGAGGATTCTAGTGGAGAAAATTGTAGCATACCCCAGAAAGAGGGTATTGAATCTTGTTAATAAAGGATCGCGAGAGGGTGATGTTGTTCGCTAATAAAATAGTGAACGATACTTATAGGGTTGGTGTGGATAGTTAACCTTTTGGGTTACCTTTAAAAGAGGTAGATAAAGGAACTCTTCAGGGGTTCAGGAATCGGATAGAGTTCTTCTCAGAACGAGGCAATGATTTTATATCACGTTCCGGGAAGTGTGGGAATTAGGTTGTAATGGTCTAAGTTGTTTTCTTAAAGCTACAATTAGATTGTTGCATTTCGTATATAAGGAGGATGAAGGTTAAGCCTTTGGAATTTGCGGAAGCAAATGGATGTTGTTATAAGCTATGAGTTGAGCTATGTTTCGAGGTTGGGTGATTACCTCCGAAACTGTAGAAAGGAGATTGTGGACTAATCGGGTAAAGTTGATTTCTAAAAGAAATTTTCTTTGCTAGGAGGAATGATGTTTTACGTAGGAGTTTATTGTGTTTTATTGTGTGTGCTTTATGTGTTTCTTTTTCGTCAAGTATCAGTTAATTACCGTTTTAGAAGAATAGCGTTAATTATGCTAGGATTGTAGGCTTGTGATCATAGGATTTGGTTAGTATATCTAACTTTAGTCAATCAAATGAACCTAGACATGCGTGGTTGTAGCATGTGTTCAGGATGGGATAAGAAAAAAAAAAAACCAGTAGTTTTGAGTCAAATGATATAGATTCAGTGGATAAGCTGTAACGTCATGCTGGTTTATCGAAGGAACTGGCTTGGCTGAATATCTTCTAGGAAAATTTTAAACAGGTGTTCCTAAGTCAGTAAGAGGATTTAGGTACTGGTTTAAGTACTTGTTGGAATGACACCGACAGAGGTTAGTAGACGAATTTACTAGTCATCAGTAAATTCTTAATCAAGAATTTTTCTCATCAGGGGGGTGTTATTAGGAGGAGGTGCTGGCGATGCATATCAAGGAGGAGGCAGAGTCACTCAATTGCACAAATAATATGGAAATTTTTTTTTTAGGTTACCGTTCGCAACAAATAGTTGTTGCTCGGAAATTTTTGACTATTTGGAGGATGAAAAGATTTCCATATGCGGTTGCAGTTAGACGGGATGTCTACTAGCCACTTATTTATGTTAGAAAGGTAAGATGTCAAAGACTTGAGGATGAGACCAAACATCTAATATCCGTCTCAAAGTCTGATATCTAGTACATAATCTAGATGGACCGTCAGAGATCATTAGATCCTTGCGGCCACTTCTCATGCTAGAGCGGGACTGACAGAGTAGTTTCCACGGATTTAGATGAGAGATTACCGATTCTACACAAAGGTCAGGATTCTGGTTGGGAGATCGTTGACTGATAAACTTAAATCAGTTTCATTTTGTCTATTTTGGGAACTAGTAAGATATCAGTTCCTACGAATAGCGCGGATCACGAGACGGCTTAGATGGATAGATGTGGTGATTCACACTTTGCTTTAAGCAACGTCTGGTGGAAGTGATAGGGCAGAGGATGATCTTATCAACCGGTATGACAATTGAACCTTCGGTGGTTATTGCGCAAACCGTTGTGGTTTAACATGTGGAAATTATAACACCTACTGTTACCAGGGAAATGGAAGTGGTCAACTTAGAATATTTGGCGTTTCTTATCAGTTGTACATTACGCTGATAATGGAGGTATAGCATGTGGTTATTCAATATGGAAGATAACTGCTGCTATGTCAAAGGAGCTTTCTGAAGGTGTTGGAGCAACAACTATGCTTTGCATCTCTAGACGGGAAATTGGACCGCGATATTCTATTTAATCATGGCAAATATGCTTAGGATATGTATCCTAGGTTGGCATGGGTAATTGAAAGTGTTACTTACCATTTCAGATATTATCTGTGTTATTGTTGGCACAAGGAGGTTCGTGCAACAATGTTTGGGATTTTAGATAGTCGGGTTGTGTCGATCTCTTAATGGTTGGTCCGACATGGAAGCGAAGTTATCTGATAAGACCTTGACTTTATGTAAGGATACATTGGAGAACCATGCTCTCTTTTGGTACTGAGTGCTCACGGTTTGGAGGCGACAGTGGGATTTTGTAGCTAGTTAAACTCGTACATGGGAGTTTTCTATCAGGGAAGGGTTGTTTGAGCGGTTTTCCGTATCAGAAGCAATGTGTTTTGGAGGAAAGTCAGTTTTCTGTATCGCACTGACTCTTCACGGGTATTGGTTATTGGTTTCGGCAGTAGCCTATTGTTTAGCGTTACCAACTTGTTAAGAGCTGGATGCATAGGACTTTTAGGTGTTAGTTCTATGGAATTGGAAGGACGAGGGATGGTTACCCTTCATTAAATATTGGGTAAGATTGGATCGTTGCTAGATACAATCTAGGAGTTGCATATTTATGCTATTTCTTAAACATAGGAATATTGTATATGGTTGGATGTGTTAGAATTTGGGTAGCGCTCATCTAAAGGGGCTGTGCCACACGAAAACGGAAATGAATTTTGCAAAGATATTAATTCAGAGTTTTGTGAATTCCGAGGACGGAATTCCTTTTGTTAGGGGGGAAGAATGTAATACCCCTAATTTTAAAAAGGATATAATGGAAATTTAATTAATTATTTATGTGCATTTTAAATTGATAAATTGATTATTTGTTTTGTGTGCATTTAAATATGATTTATCTGGCTTAGTGGTTAATTGTTTTACTTGTTTAAAATTGGTATTGTGTATTTGTTTTATATTGTTTATTTATTTTAACTTAATTACGTGCAATTGGGATTTATTTTATTTATTTGATTAATTGGTATTTTTTTTATTATTACGTGTTTTTAAATGGTTTGTGTGACTTATTTGATTTAAGTTATATGGTTGTAGTTATATTTACGTTTAGGGTTTTGGTGTTAAGTATTTTGGTTGGCCGAATTATACTTGGGCTGGAATTAGGATTAGGGTTTTTTGCATGAGTCTATATATATAGAAAAATATTTGTCTGCAAGACACCCTTTTCACGTAATAATCTGGAGAGGTAAACAGAGGGAAACTAGAGAAGAGAGAAACAGAGAGGTTTGAGGGGAAAAACACAGAGGGACACAGAGAGAATCAATTAAGCTTTCATCTATGGACTAAAGGTGTACCATAGAGGAAGGAAGAGGTTGATGCTGAGATAGAACTGGAGCAGTAGGAGAGTTGCCGGTAGTCTACAGTTCGTCGGACTAGTTAGCAACGGCGTTGAAAGGTTTCAAACCGAAACCTAAAGGCAAGTTTCATTCTATCTCCTTCCTGTAAACTTGTGTTCTGTGCATTCTCTATAGTCTCCAGGAATCTAATTTAATTATTAAAATGGATGTTTATGCGTGATAGAGTCTCTGTACAATTTTAAACCCCTGTTCGCTTTTGAAACTATGAACTGTTGTGTTTTGGTTTTAAATTTTTTTGTCATTAATTTCACAAGAGAATTTGAGGAGTTTCTAGGATTTAATGAACTTGAATTGAACCCTAGGAATGTAAGAAAAATTCTAGAACGGAGGGTTGAACTTCGCCGGACGCGAAGAAGATAAACGGAGAAAACATAAACTGTTGCGTTCATGGTTTAAGCTTTTGCTAGGTAATTCATGCTGGAATAAAAGAAGTTTCTAGGCTTGTTAGGACTTAATTTGAACCTTAGAAATCTTTAACAAAAGGTGGGACAGAGGGCGGAGGCTTTGCCGGACACGAAGAAGGCAACACAGAGGAAGTAAAGAAGGAAAAACGGAGGCTGGGGAAGTGGAGGCGGCTCCACACTTCAATGGAGGCGGCTCCATTGAAGTGGAGCCGGCTCCACAAAGAGTTGAGGCGGCTCAACTTAAAATTGGAGCCGGCTCAACTTAAAATTGGAGGGGGCTCCAATTTTATAAAGTGCCAGTACGTGAATTTTGTGATTTCAGGGCTCCAGTGTGTGTTTAAACTTGGTTTAATGGATTTGAATGATGTAATTAAATAGGATTATACCCAAGAATGATTAATTCTACCCATGAATAATTAATTCATGTTAGGAACTTGATCAACTTGGGATTTAAAATTAAATTCACATGCGGTTTACGGCTTGGAAGAAATTAAATTGCTTGTCGTGATGTTTAAGCAAATTTAATGGAGAGGTTTTAAAATGATGTATTTAATTTATTAAAAGACCTAGAATTATTGGTTGAGGCTATGGGAGTGGATGTCATGACTTTTAATTATTAATTAAGCATGCAGTTAAGGAGGGTGGAAGGGTTAATTTCTAGCGTGGTACTAGTAAATTAAACGGACTAAAATAAAAGTTGTTTTTGTGAGGTTATATAAATGAAATATATAATGTATGGGTCCCAGGAATGTTGGTTTCTACTACAGTTATAGACATCATGAAATTTAGATACTAAATTATATGCTGTCAGGAGCAGTGGAAGTTGTAATTGCTAGTCTTGCTTTAGAAAACTAAATGGACTAGCATGGAGGTGGTTTTGGCATTCAAAAAAAAAGTGTTCAGTTTTTATATCTGAGTATCATTAGATCATGCTTCGGACTTATAGTTAAGGATTAAATAGTCGCCATGAGAATTAAATATTAATTTACATGCCGACAAGGATTGAGGAGGATTTATATGCTAGTCTTCGTTTTAATAATGTAAATGAACTAGTATGGATGTATTGGTTAGGAATTCTAGTATAATGTGCAGTTTATAATTCTGTTTTTCATTATATTATGTTATGGATGATAATTGCTGAACTGTCATAATTTCTGTTCTGTCAATTATATGAAAATGGATGACTTAAATTGTTTATCAGTACTTTAACAATTTAAAAGGAGGATCTATGATTATAATCATATACTGGATGCATAATAGGATCTTAATAATATCAATTTTCTATTATGCTAGTTTCTGAATTTATTTGATGTTCTAATGAATGTGCATCGTTTATGGATCATTTGCATTATATGTACCGGTATGGGACGGTGACATATCAGGGATGGATTAGATCAAAAAGCTAAGTCCTACCCCTTCTTACATACGGAATGGATTAACTAAAATAGTTAACTCCTACATGGATACATATCCTGTCAACTAAAACAGTTGAACGACATAATGGATGCTTGTTTTATCTTTCGGCATTAGGAAGGAATTTATATATATATTTATGGTACTGTGATACGAGCTTGAGTCTCCTGATCACGGTTAGGGTGCATATATCGCAAAGGTTGAGTAGCTAGATATAGCAAATGTTCCCTGGTAGGTCTAGGTACTTGGCCGCTGAAAAGCGTATTTTATAGGTCACCTTCTACCCAGGCTGAACTATGATATAGGCTAGTGAGCATCCTATAGTGTGTATTTATATATCTATGGACTATTGTAGATATTGCCGAGCTATCTAGGATGTATCTGCGTATCGGGTTTATGTACGGATTGTAGTAGGATGGAACTTGCATGTGGGCCTGACCCACCTTTATTTTTTTCAGGTGATCGTGAGTACCAGGCTTAGGGTTTGATCGTGGTGATGCAGATACAGTCACTCACTCTTCCGACTACATAGGATTTTCTTTCTTATTTTGGTTTTGGATTTTAATTCTGTAAATGTTTTACCAGTTGGAAATATTAGGGGTCCACTAGATGGATTCCCGAGTTGTACGGATTGGAAAGTTTATTTATATTAAAACTTTTATTTTGGAGGTTTTACAATTAGAATTCTTTTCAGCGTATCATTATTTTATTCTTAATTCAGTTTTATTCTTGCTTGTTTATATATTGATTGTCTGGTATCCCTCGGATCTGTGTCCGGACTTGATCACCCGTGGCTCTAGAATCGAGGGGTATCACAACAACCCAGAGTCCCACAACGTACTAGAGAACAAATCATTAAAGAAATCAAAATCAAAGAATAGTTGTACCTATTGTGGCTTGGCCTTTATGTTTCTTCATTGATTGTCATATTTTCCTTATGATACGGCCTTAGGGTGAATAGGTATTTGGTCCTTGTCCCAAATGACAAGGGATGTTTGAAATTCGAACCACCCACGCCCAACCAAGAAAAAAGTATGAAGATTGCTTCTATCTCTATTTGTGTTATATGCTGTTTATTTCTTCTATTTCAGGGACCTCTGAGAGCATTTTGGATGTATATACATGCTCTCCCTAAAATGGTAAGATATTGTATTGGTCTAACTTTCAACTTCCTATTTGCCTACGTGTTGGTGATGGCTGATAGCCAACCATTCTGGTTCATTTTTGTCACGGGTCTGGCACTCCACCTTTTGGTAGCATTAAAAGTTATCATGCGCCAATAAAACATTTGGTGAAGGCTGCCTGTTTCTACGGACCAAGTGCAAGAAGTTTATCATCAAGCCGCAGCCTAATTTCCAGAATTCGGAATTCCTTCATAGGCAGGGAAGGTGACACTGGCAGCAGTGAGAATGATGCGAAGCATTTATTCATTTTTGCAATCCGTTGGCATTTTTGAAGTACTAATTATGTTTTTAATTATACTATTTAATATGCAGGTACTTTTCCTTGCTTTCTGTGTTTTTTCATTTTACAGGTAAAACTTTCATTTTTCATACAAAAGTAACCATAGTAATACGCAGTTACTTATTAATTTCTTGTTTTCTGTTTTTTTCATTTTACAGATAAACTTTCATTTTACATACAAAAGTGACAATGATAATATGCAGTTACTAATTCCTTGCTTTTATTTTTTCAATTTACATACAAAAGTGACCATGGTTGATGCGACTATTCATGGTTTAGGATGGATTGACCAAATTGAAAATAAGCTACCTATAATTTTACATGTGTAATTACCGAACCGATTTAATTTAATTTGTAATTTTTTTCAGTGAGTACTTGGTGAAATTCTCTTCTTATTTGAATGTTGGTGAATCTTGCTTAAATTTGATGCACACTTATTAGCTTCTTCTTTTTTTCCTTCACCGGGATAGTCTTTTATGTGATATAAAATGATTTTTTTTTTTATCTTATCTCGCTTGTGAAGTTTAAAAAAACGGTTAGTTCTTGATTATTTAGGGGCAAGGCGTCAATATATATTTTAATAGTTATTTTTTAATATTAAATAAATACCTTTTTAATATTATATATTAATGTACTAATGAAACTCTTTGTTATATTATATTAATGTTTTGAAACACTTGATTGACTTGAGGTTTGTAATTACTAAGTTTCCTTGAGAATATATATATATACAGTATAACACTTTGATTGGCAGCTAATTTTATTGTTTCACCAAGCCAACAAATAAGGCACAGAGTTTTCATCAGGCTATACCGAGTTAGTTTGGGTTGGACCAAAACAGATTTTAGATCGAATATTCGGCATAACGGAAGACCTGAGGCCCAACAGAAAAAACATTGTCTCCGCTGAAAAATCACTGGAAGTCTGGAACCATGAGAAAAATTATTTTATATATATATATATATTACAAATACAAAAATTTATGTTATGTGCATTCCCAGCTCAATGAGAGAATATGAGAGTTAAATCGTACCATATATATATATATATTGTACCATTAAACAGGTTTATTCTAACAAATAATGATCAAATTTTGGTTCAATAAGTTGAGAATTTATATAATTTGATCTGCAATAAAAGAACTATAACTATATTGACTACAAAATATAATTTCAATAGAATTTGAGAAATGTTTGTTTCAAAATTTTAAAATAATTTAAATTTTTTTTAAAATCTAGGAAATTATTTTTAAAAAATTAAAAAATAATGTTAAACGTGCATGGGTGACCCCTATTGTTTGAGGAGCCTACTAAGGCGAGCTATTTAAATGATACGTTTACCAAAGGTCATTGGGTACTTTTTTAACATAATTGTTTGATAATTCTATTATCTAAACAGATTAAGTATTTATTCAATTAAGTAAGTTTAAGATTCAACTCTTACAATTTTTAGTAATTCATTTTCAATTTTATTAAACACAGTAATCAATTTTCTTTTGATAAATGATGCCTGTATCAATTTTCCGTAGGTGAAATTGTGTTAAGTTAGTTTAATGATCATTTGAAAACTATCATGTATAAGGCAAACATCTATAAATAAATTTTACTATTTCTCATTCATATTTTGATTCTTTTTCCTACTCAAACTTTAGAGTTCAATTAAGTTTTTTTTTTTTTTTTTTTCCCAAAAAATAAGTGAATAAAATAAAGAAAAAGAAATAATAACAATATATTTAAAGTTTACTCCAAGGCTCAAACAAACGGCCCACAGCCAAAGGGTTCAGCTACAGAAAAAGAAAAAGAAAAACAAAACAAAACAAAATAAAAAGGGCCAACAAAATATGGCCCAATTCTATAAAGGACATAAGAAGAAACCAGCCCAACCCAGGCCCATAACAGTTCAAAATAATTGAAATTAATTCAAAGAATTAACTTCTCGGTTAAAATTTATTATGACTTCGTCTAGTCGAACAATGAATCATCAACATAAATAGATACTGGAAATCTCCTCTCATAAATCAAAGCTATCTATCTATATATACACACACAAAAGCTAAATATCTGGTTTTTTTAATATCTGGTTTCAAACTAAAGAGCAGATAACTAATTATTTCTTGCAAATGCAATAAACAAGCAGATCCAGGCAATTAACTGGGAATACAACATGTTATTTTAAATGGGCTATGGGAGATCCCATGGCAGCAAATGCATTATGATTCTACCTGCATAGAAAGATAAATGTTGAGGTTGAATTTCGCCGCGGTCTAATACGACACCGTTTCCTGCAAAATAAGGATGGCAAAGTCAAACACCGGTGTGGTGCCGGCCGTTGACCCTCCGATGATCAAGTTAGCAAGGATTCTCGATAGAGAATTTTAATCGTAATTTGCTTAGTAGGAGTTTTTTTGTGTGTACCTTATTCCCGAGTCGTCTTTGTATTTATAGTCACTTCCCTTATTCTTGATAAGGGAATTTCATCGTCCTTAGCTCATGGAGCCTACCTCGTGGAAATCCTATTCTTGATAAGATTTGAGCTTACCCCATGACAAATCCTATCCTAGATGCGATTTGTCATCATTCTTATCTAATAGAATGGTTATCCTTAATAACGAGATATTATCGTCTGAGAGTTGGAGAAATCTGGTGACCGGTCAATATTTAATTCCCTTTTTTGTTAAGTCAAGATAGGTTAGGGTTATTTTTCCCTATTAGTTGCCCCCTATTTCTGGGTACGTGGTGGACCAAGGAAATACTTTCTATATTCCATTTGTTTCCTTTTTACTACAGGCCCCTTCCATATTGTAGTAGGACTCCTTTACAAGAACTTCACTGTTACTTGAAAAAGAATTTTCTTTCCTATAAATAAATAAATATATTTATTTATTTATTTACCTTCCTTTTCTTTTTGGTCTGAAATCCTCCAAACTGGATCCTAACTGTGAGTTTATTGTGGATCGTTGTAGATACGTAATTAGGTCAAGTTGTCTCTACCAGGTTATTGGTGTAATTCCAAAGTGGTTTCGCTATTTTCGCGATATCCGATACCTCATCATGTTCATGCAGAAAAATAACTTAAATACTGAATCTCAATCTGAGGACTCAACCTCTGAAAGTGTTGAAGAACTCGATCCTGACTATGCTGATGAATCTGGTGTTGATTACTCCTCAAGACCAAGGACTGCTTTTTCCAAGCAACCTCCTCGTGAAGGAGAATCCTTAATGAAGGATGAGAATTTACAGAGTTGTAGAGTTAAATATTCCATTCCTTCATCTATTCGTCTTCACAAACCCAAACCAGAAGATAGATGTTCTTCTATTCGTTTGGGTGAGGTATGTTTTTTCGAGTCGACTTTTGCTGCGGGCTTGCGTTTTCCGATTCATCCATTTGTAGAAGAAATTCTTTCTCATCTGAAGATAGCTCCTTCTCAAATTCCTCCTAATTCATGGAGAATTATTATAGGCTGTTTGATTGTTTGGGGAAAGTGTGGCAATGGCCGTCTAACAGTAAATCAATTCCTGCATTTTTATTATCCCAAGAAGAAAAAAGACAATTTTTGGTACTTCCAATGTAGATCAAAGAAGACATTCCTCCTTGTTGCAACCCCTGAAAATAATAAAGGTTGGAAGAGTCGTTTCTTCTTTATTTCCGGTGCATACGGGAAATTTCCAACTATTGGGAATAATTCAGATCCAACAGGTAAGATTTATATGTATATAGTTTCCGAATTATTATTATTACTTTTTTTTTTTTTTTTGCACCCGAGGGAACAGTACCCTCGGGTACTGTTCCTGAATAGGATTTTTTTTTTTTTTTTTTTTTTTTTTTGCACCCGAGGGAATAGTACCCTCGGGCATTGTTCATGAATAGGATTTTTTTTTTTTTTTTTTTTTGTGTACCCGAGGGAATAGTACCCTCGGGGTACTGTTCATGAATAGGAATTTTTTTTTTTTTTGCACCCGAGGGAATAGTACCCTCGGGTACTGTTCATGAATAGGATTTTTTTTTTTTTTTTTTTTTTTTTGGTACCCGAGGGAATAGTACCCTCGGGTACTGTTCATGAATAGGAACATTTTTTTTTTTTTTTTTACACCTGAGGGAATAGTACCCTCGGGTACTGTTCATGAATTTTTTTTTTTTTTCTCAAGGGAACAGTACAGTACCGCGGGTACTGTTCATGAATATGAAATTTTTTTTTTTTTAAGTGCAACTTATTATTCTTTTTCCCAAAATTTAAGGACAAACCAACCCTCTCCATTCCAGAAGCCAAGCATGTTGGTAATGCCTCTTCTTACCCAGTAAAGACCTTTAGCGATCTCATAACTGACGAGGCTTTAGATTTGTATGTACCAGCTCATAGCTCAAAGGAAACCTCCACCCACTTAGAGAAAGGTAAGAAAAACAAATATACTTATATGTGAACTTATTGATTTTAGTTAATATTTCATTAAGTATTTCCCTTATTACTTTTTATGCAGGCAAGAAGCTCAGTAAAAGACTCCTAGCCCAAGTCCGGTCAAGTAATCTCCCTTCTACTCCTGCTTCCAAAAAATTACGAAGGGTAGGAGAAGGGAATCATGGTACATCTGTAAGCCCTGGAGTGTTATCAGGTCCTACTCTTGTACCTCTAGGTTTCAGCGGATTTGGTGGGGTTCCTACTAGTTTCGAAAGTTTTTGTTCAGTATCAACCAACCAAGCCTTTTCCCACTGGGAATCGGTTCTCGATGACGCTAATGTCGTGAATGACAGGTTACATAAAATGGTAGTAAAAGACGACACTGCTAGATTGCAGAGTCTGCCAGCATCTGAGCTTTCAAAGAAATTTCTTCATCTAATCAGCCAGGTGAGATTTTACCCTTATTATGCGCATCTCTTTTTTTCGTTTATTTATTTATTTATTTTTAACTGTTCGCCACTATTTATTTATTTATAGGGCACTACATACTCTGTTGTTATCGCCAAAGAATACAAGAAGCTTTCCCTAGAGATGGCTTCCCTCAAGGCTAAATATGAAGATGTTACTTCTACACTTAAAATAAAAGAAGATGACTTGACTAATGCAAAATTAAACTTTCAAGATGAGAAAGTGAAACTTACCAAAGAATACTCTGATAAACTGGAATTCGAGAAGCTAGCTGCCGTGGAGAGTTTTAAAAATTCTGATGAATTCAAGGTGCTCATAGGCAAGGCTTGCTGTGATGGTTTTGACCGGTTCAAAGCTCTTGTCAGCAAAGATCGGCCAGACATAGACTTTTCTAGGTATGACGTTCTAAGTGAGAGCGAAGAGGAAGATTGAATTCCATAGTATTAGTCATATATATATATATATATATATATATATATATATATATATATATTAGGTTTTTTGATTTCTCAGTATGTTGTTCCTTTAAAACTTTTCAGAATATCTCTGAATCCAGAGAATAGTTGCTCTACTTTTGTCTTTCATGGTATTGTTTCATACTTGTTGTTTCCTTATACAGAACTCATTTTACTTTCCCAGGCTTCACTCAGCCCGTCCTTCTTTCGAAGGAACATATTTTTACGAGCTTCACCCAGCTCGTCCCTTTAGTAAGGAAAAGTCACTTATTTCTTTAAAAAAAGAAGGGGACTTAATATGTCACTAGTCCTTATGTGACTTATAAAATTCAGTAGTAACACGTGCAATAAATACGAATAACCATTTTATTAAAGACCTATTGAAAATAATAATCGATAGTTGAATATTAGCATCCGTTACACACTGGTCTGCTTTATTGTAGCTAAAAACATTCTATCACTTTTAAAAGTGAGATAATAAAATAAAACACAGCTGGCATGAGTACCTACTGGTAATATTTCCTCAAATGTTCTGCATTCCACGGGTGGGGAAGCTGGCTCCCACCAAGTGACTCTAACCAGTATGCCCCCGGTTTGTTGCTTTTGGTTACTCGATAAGGGCCCTCCCAATTGGGAGCTAACTTTCCTTCCCCCTTTTCCTTAGTAGCCGGGGTAACCTCGCGAAGCACCAGGTCTCCTGGCTCGAACCTCCTAGGCTTGACTCGGGCATTGTAGTACTTGGATATCATCCACTGGTAAGCCGCAACCTTGACCTGGGCCTGCTCCCTTTTCTCTTCTACCAGGTCTAGGTTTAATCGTAGTTCCACCCCGTTCTGTTGAGGTTCAAAATACTTGGTTCTGAAGGTAGCAACCTTTGTTTCTACCGGGATCACAGCTTCACTTCCAAAAGCTAACCCAAAAGGGGTCTCCCCAGTAGGGGTCTTTACGGTAGTGCGATAGGCCCATAAAACTCCGGGTAGTTGTTCAGGCCACAAGCCCTTGGCCTTTTCTAGGCGCGTCTTGATCATTTTCAATATTGTCCTATTCGTGACTTCAACTTGCCCATTGGCTTGGGGATGGGCAGGAGAGGAGAAATGAACTTTGATCCCAAGTTCATTACAAAAATCGAGGAACTGCTCACTTTCAAACTGCTTCCCATTATCGGTCACAATTACCCTTGGTGCTCCGAACCTGCAGATTATTGTCTTCCAGAAAAACTTTTTTACTTCATTCGCTCCAATATGAGCTAATGGCTCAGCTTCTACCCATTTGGTGAAATAATCGATAGCCACAATTACGTATTTAGTTTGTCCCTTCCCTTGGGGTAAGGGGCCGATGAGGTCTGTCCCCCATTGGGCAAAAGGCCACGGCCCTGTAAGAGGGGTTAACTTTTCTGCTGGTTGTTTTGGGACATTGGCGAATCTCTGACACTTGTCACATTTCTTCACAAACTCAAGTGCATCTGTCCTCATAGTAGGCCAAAAGTATCCTTATCGGAGAGCTTTATGCGCTAGTGATCTGCCCCCAACATGATTTCCACAAAGGCCTTCATGTATGTCCTTTAGAATGTAATTTGCCTCATCAATGGAGACACAACGCAAGTAGGGTACAGAAAATCCCTTCTTGTAGAGAACCCCATCAACGAGGGAATATTTTGCCGCACGCATCCTAATCTTTCGTGCTTCCATGCGGTCCTGGGGTAGCTCTTCGTTCTCAATGTACCTGATAATGGGTTCTACCTACTCCATGTCATGGGCCACCTGGTGTATTTTCTGTGGCCAATCCCAGACCGTGCTAGGCTCATCCAAATATCCCACGGGTATAGCTTTATCTTCCTCGGTGGTTGCCAGTCGAACCAGGGCGTCTGCCTGCGCATTCTCTTCTCGGGGAATCCGGTGAATAGAAAACTTCTTAAAAAAACCCTTGATATCCTCTATCTTATGTAAATAGGTCTTCATCTTCTCATCCTTGGCTTCATATTCCCCCTGGACTTATCCAGTTATTAGTTGAGAGTCAGTATATGCTACTAGTCGTTCAACTTCCAAAGCTTTCGCCATCCTGAGGCCTGCTAGGAGGGCTTCATACTCTGCCTCATTGTTGGTTGCTTTAAAACCAAACCTGAGTGCAAATTTGATGCATTCCCCATTTGGGGAGATAATTACTAGCCCTGCCCCACTTGCACGGGCGTTGACAGACCCATCCAAATATAACGTCCAAGTAGATTCGGCTTCTTCCTGCTTATCTGCAGCATGCTCGGGCCTATCTTCTGGTATGAATTCCGCTATAACATCTGCCAGTACCTGGGCTTTTAAGGCCGTTCGGGGTTTGTATTGGATATCGAACTCTCCAAGTTCTACCGACCACTTCATGAGTCGCCCTGAAGTATCAGGCTTGCGGAGAACCTGCCTAAGTGGTTGGTCCGTCAATACTATTATTGTATGAGCTTGGAAGTAAGGCCTGAGTTTCCTCGCGGAGATAACTAGAGCAAATGCCAACTTTTCTATCCTTGGGTACCTTTCTTCCGCCCCCCCTGAATGCACGACTAATATAATATACCGGTTTCTGGTTTCCATCCTCTTCGCGGACCAAGGCTGATGATGCGACCCGAGCATGTGCACAAAATAATGCACAACACTTTGGTTTTGGAAATGGTATCAAGCGGGCATCATAGTTTACATTTGTAAACCGCTAGACACTTATACTATGTAGTATGAAGTGAGAAGGGATCGAACCCAAGGGATTGAACACGTGTTGGGACTAAACTTGATTTTAATGCTAATTAGATTGTAAAAGAGAGAAGAGAGAGAGAGAGAGAAAGAGTGTGAGAGAAAAATATTTTGGTGGAGTGATTAAACTAAAATTCAATTAAAAGCATGAAAATAGAAATGACATTAAACTAAGAATTAAAGAGATAGGAAGAGAGTCTTAGGGTTAGGATTCACCACTAAGCCCATGCAATTAACCATATGCTTTCAATTAATGGGGAATTTATTAGTGTAATTATAGATGTGGTCACATTATCATCACAAATCACAATTGTAAGCATAGATTATCAACATCAAGAATGAATTGTCTACCTAATGACAATTAAACTAAAGTGTAAAACCCATTCAAGACTACGTCATAACCCACCATACACATTCACAAATGTATCCAATAAGAGCACACATCAATCAAGAAGATAATACTAATTGTAATTAGAAGCATGGATTAAAATAATCAAGCACAGATTGCCTACTTTACTACAATTAACTAATGACAAATAAGCTAATTTGTAAAACAATCTATCATGATTAAGCCTTTATCCATCAAATTAATTGACAATTGTATCAACTAAGTCTCATGCTATGGCCATCACTAAATACAACTAAAAGAAGTATCTAGTGTAGAGTATAATTCTAAATCAATCACACCTAGACATGCAATTTTCATATAGAATCAATGGAAGAATTAAATTCTAATCATCTAATGAAGAATAAAATCCCTAATTAATCATACATAGACATACAATCAATTGGAGATTTCAAAGGAAGAATTTATCAATACAAACCCTAATTTATCAAATCAAGCATGTATATATTAAGAAATCGCAAGGCCATACAATTTAATTACAACATAATAATTCCCCAAGAAAAGAAATACAAAGGTTAGGGTTACATGAACTTAGGGCTCATCCAAGCCCTAAGTGAAGAACTAGCTCATGGAGGAGATGATCATGGTGTCAACAAGTCCTATCTCCATCTTTTGGCCCTTCTTCTTCTTCCTTCAACTGTAGACAAAGCCTCTGTAAAAAATATTCTTGAAACTCTCGCTTTTTTTCTTTCTTTCGTTTTCTTTCAGAGAGAACAATATCACGATACAGATTCCAAATAATAATCAAAACTTTTTTTTTTTCAAATAATAAATCACTAAACTAATAAATACTAACCCTAAAAACAATGGGCCTCACTGGGCTTAAGTAATAAACCTATTAAAGCCCACTAGGTTACAAAATAAGCCCAAACATTAAAATAAAAATATGCAATGTTGCCAAGTCCTGGGGGATTGATCCCCCACCCTGGGGGATCGATCCCCCAGCGTTGGAAAATTTCTTTAAGCCTTATTCAGCTCCATTTTTGCCCTGGGCTATTTGGTTTGCTTCTCCATCTTTGGGAACATCATCAAAGGCCCGAGATTGACCGCTTTGTACCATTTTCTGAAAATCTTTGCTTAACTCCAAAAAGGCCTAATTGGACCGTTCTTAGCTCATTTTAACTTTATTGCCCTGAAATACACATAAACATAAATTAGGACTAAAACATAAACTTAAGATAGATGCAAAGACTGAAATACCCTAACTTAGGTGCTGAAATGTGCAACATTTAAGCACTTATCACACCCCCAAACTTAGATATTGCTAGTCCCTAGCAATGAACTACAACATGGAAATGAAACAAACATATATACAACTATGAACTAATTAAGCAAATAAAGATAACACCACTTTCGTAGGGATCACGGTTGCATTTAGCATATGCAACAAGCCTTTTAAACCCCTAGGTTACCCCTAGTGGACGAGTGAAGTCTCGTGAAGGTTTTCAGAAATGGTACCCACAAACATTAACAGCTCTTTCTTACTTGAGAAGTAACGACACATATCAAATAAGTGTTTAAAGTAGACTACTTCAAGTATGCAAATTTCTGCCATTTCTAAGCTATTCTCAATATTTCAACATCATGTAAGCAAAAATGGTCCTCCACACATCAAGCAAGTTAATCATGCAAATTGAATCAATTCTATCATTCTTTTTGAGTGAACCAGCATCAAAATGTGTTGCTATCCTAGCAAATCAAAGTAATGGCGTAGCCTTACCCTCAAACTAGCATACAGATATAGTACCAGACATCAAGACATTGAATGAACCTTGTTATTCAATCAAACATTTTTTTTTTTTATTGATTTCATTTTTATTATTTTTATTTTTATTTTTTTATGTATGACCATGTGCAATGTCCAAGTTCCTTAAGCTCTCTAATCACCCCATGTAACAAGTGTTGAGCCAACGACTCCCAAACCAGATGGTCTTAGGGCGTTAAGTGTAAAGACACTCCTAAGGGCGTAATGACTCGGAATGACTAGGCTACGAACTCAAACTAATCATACATCTTACATTCTTTCCTTGTCTTCCTTTTTAATCAGTTGACATGTTGAAAGAATGCAGTTTTTTTTTTTTTTTTTTTTTTTTTTTTTTTTTTGTTCCTCACCTTTGGTGAGTGCTTTTATTTTTTTTCTTTGCAAGGTCATTTTATCAAGAATGAAAGCTTCCAAAGCATACTAGCTCAATTGGGATAAACCAAGACAATAATCAACTAAGCATGTACCCCACAAATTGAATGCTAGTGTGCGCAAGTGCAAGTGTAGAATTCTAGAATCAACTCTCAAAGCATTTTCAACCAACAAGATGATGTGTACCACAAGACCAAACATGATATCAAAAATTAAAAATTTACCCCTAAATGGCATCCTAGAGCATACAAGAAGTATTAGACTTTAACAACTTGTTTTTTAAAAGTACTATGCTTCAAAAGTTCAAAATCATTGCCAATACATCTCAAATCTCAATCATGCATTTAAAGCTCAACTTAAAGTAGAATGTAACAAGGCTACCTTACCCCCAAACTTAAACTGCACATTGTCCTCAATGTGCAATGAGAACAATGAAAGAAATGGAAAGAGTATACCGTGATAGCAAAAGTTAGTGACGCCCGGCAATGATCCATGATGAAAGAGGTCTCCCCTAAACTTGGATGCAAAAACCTACTAGAAAAGCCACACTAGCAACTCACATCAAATATCAAATGGGATAAGTAAAGCATACATTCTAAAACAATATAGAATAAGATGTAAAGAGATATGATATCAAGCTCTTTGTAAAAGATGAAAACATGCATAACTAAGCAGAAGGGCATAACGGGAACACATATTTTTGAAATTTTTTATTTTTTATTATTATTATTATTTTTTTTTTTTTGCTTTGTTTTGTTTTTTTTTTTTTTTATTTTATTTTAAAAGAAATAAAGAAAAAAAAAACATGTATATACAACCTAGAAAATAAATAAATAAATAAATAATGGGCTAAGTTTAACGTCTCTAGTAAGACAGAATGATACTTTGCAAAAAATCTGAACAGCTTAAAATAGACAAAAGAAATCATGCATCAGGTGGCAATGTGGAAGTGCGTGGGAGACTCGATGAAACAATCTCATATATATCTCGTAGCATGCGCTGGGTAGTGGTGTGCTGCTGTATAAGCTCAGCATGCTCGACTCTATGCTGCTCTCGAGATTCAGCCAACTCGGTCCTCAACTGCCCCACAATGGCATTGAACTCTGCCCTAGTCACCCCTGCAGACTCCTTTGCATGTGGTGACACAGCCGGTGCTATCTCATAAGTAGCACCATCAGCAATCTGCTCCTCAGACCTCCCAACAACGTCCTCAACCAGGGTATTCACGTCCTCTTTAGTACCTGCTACCTTGCCATCACCTTCCTTCTTGGCACTAGGCATATGAGAAAGGCTTAAGTTCCACTGTGCTAGCCTAAAAGTCACCCGTGGAGCCTCAGAGATCTCATCATTATCAACCACGAAGCGCCGAAGGACAAGGAGCTGGGTAATAAGATACGGAAACGGAAGTTTCCATTTTTTCGCATTTGGATCCCCACTCGCCACTAAATGCTTCCAGTATTTATGCATCTGGTTAAAGACGAAAGCTGGAACAGAAAACCATGTTCCAGTGTGGGTAGCATACAACGCTATTAAGAACTCCTGTCCCCGCTGTACCTTATGACCTATTGGAAAAACATTCCGTTTCAGAACTTGATCAAAAAACCACATATCCTTAGGTAGTGAGGACTTGCTGGCACAATTCTTCTTCTTCTTGTCACCATACTTCCCGTCACACATATCTTTAACAATAGAATGCACAGTAGGTTTTTTCGAGAATTTGCCAAAACGTAGCTCCCCATTCTCTGCTAGCAAGTCAGTGGGGCACAAATGTGGACACCCTAATGCCTGGGCTATGTCCAAGACACCAAAGTGAATTCGGACACCATCAATGGTTGTAACTAATATGTCCGGTGCATCACTAAACCATTCCATATTCTGATAAAACAGGCGCACAATACGGGGATAGACAACCTCTGCAGCTGGTCTAAAAAGGCAGGACAAACGCCTCCTTTCAAATTCTAACACCGCCCATTCAGTCGCGTCATTGTGGCGAAATGTACCTTCAATGTCGAAGGTAGTCTCAAAATCCAGACGTTTGTTGTGCCACACAACTTTGGGAGTCTCTTTGGAGGGTTTGAAACGTTTGGAAGAAGAAACACGAGTCATTTCTTAAGATTGAAATATATGGGAAGTAGTCCAAAATCAATAACCCTACTTCAATGACAAATATATTTTTTTTTAAATCATCAATTCAAAATTTTATGCACTTTTTTTTTTTTTTTAACAACAATTCAACTGTTTTTTTTTTTTTTTTTTAAGTCATCAATGTAAAAATAAAAAAAATAAAAAATAAAAAAAAAATGGAATCTGGAACCCAATTAACAACTCACAAACTTGCCAAACTTGCCAAAATCAGCACTTACCCACATACTTGCCGGAGAAAACCCAGTCAAAAGCCGCCGGAATTGATGAAGAAACCAAATCAAAATCTAGCCAAAATCGCTGGAGGGAACAGCCAGTTGCAACGCCGGAAAAATAAAGGGCGAGTCTCAAACAGCGCCGAAATTTAAGCCCAGCTGGAATTGCCGGAAAGAGCCGCCGCGATCGCTGTTGGAAGAACCAGACGCCGGAATCGCTGAAGAAGAAGCAGTCGCAACGTCGGAGGATGAAACAGATCGCCGGTGCTAGCCGAGATCGCCGGAGAACGACCCAGCCGCGAATCCTTGATGAACCCAGCCGCGAATCGCTGGAAAACGAACAGATGGGACGCCAGAAAGACGAACAGAGGCGACGCCGGAAGACGAACAGCCGCGTCGCCGGCGCAGCGAACAAGCCGGCGAAATCTCTACCCAACAGCCTCAAACGTAACCCACAGTCGGCGAAATCCACAACCCAACGCCTAAACTGCAGGTGAAGCGAACAAGCCGGCGAACGAACCAACCGCGACGATGTAATCTCGGCGACCCAACCTCGTCGGAGAAATACAGCGATTAACACACCCGCCGGAAAGACCCAGCCGACGCTGGAAAGTTGTACAGCCGCGATCTCGGAGAAAAACCCAGCGGCGATCGCTAGCCCAGATGCGACAGAGAACGGCGAAGTAAAATCGTCGGGAAATAACCCACCACCCAACAGCGACGCCGTTGAACGACCTCTTCAACACGGCGCAAGAGAGGATAGAACAGAGAGGATCGAATAGAGAGGATGGTCGAAGAAAGCGAGGGTTTGAAGAACTTGGGTTAAGAGATTTGAGGGTTGGCAGTGAATGCAGACGAGAGAGAGATGGGAAGGCAAGCTAACGGGCTCGATCCATCAGTTAAGGGGATCGATAATTTTAGACACAAAATTGGCCCTTCACTGTGGAATGAGAAAGTGGCGACATAGGTAAAAAGGGATCGATCCACGTGATTGGGGGATCAATCTACTTGGGACATTTTTTTGTTGCTCTCTGCCAAGATGGTGATCCATCTTTTGCTTTTTTTTTTTTTTTTAATTTATTTATTTTTTAATATATACACTAAAAATAAATAAATAAAAAATAATAATAATAACTAAAAAGAATATATACACTGAAATGAAAAATAGATAAAAATAAAAATAATAATAAATAAAATTAAAATAAAATCACTTACCAACTTAATTTTTTTTTTTTTTTTTTTTTTTTTAAGTAAAACTAAAAAGAAAAATATATATACTAAAATTAAATATATATAAAAATTAAAATTAAAATAATACTACTAAAAATTAAAATAAAATCAAATACCAACTTATCCTACCTATCACAATAAATTTTTTTTTTTTCTTTTTGAATTTAAAAATACATAAATGTACAAAAGGAAAAGAAAACAAAATAATAATAAAATGCATTTTTTTTTTTTTTTTAAAAATTCTACGAACAACTAGTGTTTAACGTCTCTAGCAAGACGTTGGGGCGACTCACTAGTCGAAAGAATCAAAAACTGGATATGAGACATCCTCATTGATCCGTTTATCTATTTTCCCCAATGGATCCGCTCTCACAACAACAAATTCATCTCTCAAAAGAATGATTTGGAAAGAAATGGTGAAAGATGCAATTTGTTTCCTCTCATCCACGGTTTTGAAAATAAAGTCCATAATGAGCGGCCTTGCACTTGGCAAGGTAATGTCTTTCAAAGGCTCGGTTAGATTATTAAGAAACTCAATCTCTTCATCATTTTTGTCAACTTCCACATTGATCACTTTCTCCTCCTTCACTAAGGTCGCCTCAATGACTTCATGCTCAATATTATAAGGAATGTCCTCATAAATTGGATTGGCCATTGGCGTACTTACCACTTCTTCCTCTTCTTGATAAGAAAGAGTACTTGCGATTGAAGGGAGAGGTTCTTTTGAGTTTTTCCATGGCGGGAAGTCTAAGATGGCTACGGAATCCATTAGAGAATTCACTTCATATATGGAGCTTTCAATGTCAAATGCGTCCATGTTGAAGTGAGAGAGGCATGCCTCAAGAGGATCTTCAGAAGGAATGGAAGGAATGACTTCTTCAACAATTTCATCCAAGATATTCACCATGAAACACTCGCCTTCATTGATAGGATGTTGGCTCGTGTTAAACACATTAAGCTTAACCATCATATTGCCAAAAGAGATGTCCATAATGCCGGACCTACAATTGATTATCGCATTAGCGGTGGCAAGAAATGGTCTTCCTAAAATGATGGGAATGTAAGTGGTAGGATTGGGAACCGGCTCAGTGTCAAGCACAACAAAATCAACCGGGAAATAGAATTTGTCGACTTTGATGAGGATGTCCTCAACAATTCCCCTTGGTTGTTTTGTAGACCTATCGGCGAGTTGAATAACTACCGAAGTTGGCTTAAGATTTCCCAAACCTAATTGAAGATACACGGAGTAAGGAATAACGTTAACACTAGCCCCTAAGTCAAGAAGTGCCCTTTTTACCTCATGGTTCCCTATGGTACAAGAGATGGTTGGAGCGCCAGGGTCTTTGAACTTAGGTGGGGTGCTAAGCTTAATGATAGAGCTTACTTGCTCCGTGAGAAGTACTTTCTTTGGGCTTGGTCCCTTGTTCTTCCTCTTTTGAGTACATAAGTCCTTCAAGAACTTGGCATATGGTGGAATTTGTTGAATAGCATTAAGAAGAGGAAGGTTGATTTTAACTTGTTTAAAAACTTCCATCATGTCATGGATTTTTCCTTCTTGCCTCGAAAATGGAGTAGCGTTTAAAGCTTGTGGAAATGGAGCTTTGGGCTCATAAGACTTCTCTATATGGGAGGAAGATGATGATGATGGAATTTGCTCATTAATGTGACCATTTGTCCCTAGTGAAGTAGGAATGGAATTGGGAATGGTAAATGTGCTAACACTTGGTTGCACCGGAACACTAACTTCACTAGGTCTCTCAACTTTATTATCAATTTTTCTCCCACTCCTCAAGGTGGAAATGGAGTAAGCCTTTCGGTTAATCTCAGGTTGAATAGGCCCTTTCTCTTTTATTGATTTAGCCATTTGCCCAATTTGGGCTTCAAGTTTTGCAATTGATTGAGAATGTGAATGAAACACTTGATTTTCCTTTTGAAGATCACCCAAAGCTTCTAAAACCTTATCCTCAAAAGTGGGATTCCTATGAGGCTCTTGAGGTGGATGAGAATAAGATTGATGATTTGAAGAATGAGAATTAGAGAATTGATTCACATTTGGAAGAGGATAAGATGGAGAGTGGTATGCTTGAGAATTTGCATTTCGGAGGTGGGGAGGCACATACTTTTCTTGGGAATTTTTATGAATAGGAGGAATGATACCTCCTCCTTGATTTCTCCAAGAAAAGTTAGGATCACTCCATCCAGAATTGTAGGAGTTAGAATTTGGATTACTTCCCGGATGAATGAAAACAGCATTGACTTGTTCTTGATACTCACTCGGAAAAACTTGTCCAAGAGGACAATTGAAAGTATTGTGAGTATAACTAGAGCAAGTCATGCACATCACATTTTGAGAATGGAAAGAGTTAGATGATTGAATTGCCGAGTTTTGGCTCAAAAGAAATTTATCAAACCTTTGAGTAAGATTTTTGACTTCGGCGGCAATTTCCATGGAACTTTCCACTTGAGAAAGACTGGAGGTTTTCTTCCCTCCTTCATTCAAGTTTTGGCCAAATCGGGACGATGAAGAACGATGTATTGAATTTTCGCTCATGCGATCAAAAAGATGCCACACATCATCTTCATTTTTGTCCAAATAGGCTCCTCCACATGAAGCATCAACCATACCTTTTTGGGTATCGGATAAGCTTTCATAGAAGCAACGAACTAATTGTCACTTAGGAATGTCGTGATGTGGACACTTCCGTAACAAATCGTTCAAACGCTCCCATGCTTCATGCAAAGGTTCTCCCTCATTTTGGGAGAATTCACGGATAGAAGCTCTCATAGCATCGGTTCTACTTGTAGGGTAAAATTTTTTTAGGAATTCATATTGTAGTTGAGCCCAAGATGTGATTGAATTTGCCCTCAAGTTATTGAACCAATATTTAGCCTTTTCCCGAAGAGTGAAAGGGAAAAGCTTCATTTTTAAGACTTCTTCCGGAAGGTCCGTGATTTTCACGGTTGAACAAACTTCCAAAAACTCATCCAAATGTTTATATGGTTCTTCATGGTTTACCCCATAGAAAATGGGGCACATTTGGATGGTTGCGGGCTTAATTTCGTAATGGGTTGCCCGAAAGTTTGGCAACCGGATGCATGTTGATGCATTGTATACATTGGGAGTGTAGTGATCCCGAAGAGATAATTGATGATTGGGGGGATACACTACATGATCTTGAAGATGGATTGGCATTATTGGAGGTTGTTGCACTAGATTGGGTTGTGGCAACACATTAGGATGGGGAATTCTCAAGGGTGGATGCCCATTAAGAGGGTAATACTCACCTAGATTATCCATATTCCCTAGATATTAAAATTGGTTTTCCATTAAGTGTGGGATAATCAAGAATGGGAAGAATTCTCCTAGAACTACCTCCTAACACCGAATGGATGATTCAAGATTAGACCACAACAACTTCACAACAAACCACAACAAAAATCAACAACAATTCACCACCTCCACATACGATGTTCCCATACTCCCATGTTATATCAATGCACAAAATTAAATTGCCTCCACACGGGCCGATGCTTTCTATCAAGAAAGTAGTAGCCTCCTTTTGGGCTTATGCTTGGACAAGAATTTAAACAATGTGATAGCCTCGACAAGGGCTATCTCGCAAGCATACAGAGAATTGAACAATTATAATAAAAGAAAATCAAGGAAGCTTACAAAAGTCCCTAGCAACAATGTTACAAAGGTGCTAAAATCCAATGCTTGCTCCTTTTCTTTTCAAGTACCTAATTGAACAAGGGGGATTAGTAAGAAAATAGTAATTTTAAGAAAACAATTAAATTAGCCCTAATGCCTAGTTTAATTCCAACTAAACCGTCAATCCCCGGCAACGGCGCCAAAATTATGATGCGACCCGAGCATGTGCACAAAATAATGCACAACACTTTGGTTTTGGAAATGGTATCAAGCGGGCATCATAGTTTACATTTGTAAACCGCTAGACACTTATACTATGTAGTATGAAGTGAGAAGGGATCGAACCCAAGGGATTGAACACGTGTTGGGACTAAACTTGATTTTAATGCTAATTAGATTGTAAAAGAGAGAAGAGAGAGAGAGAAAGAGTGTGAGAGAAAAATATTTTGGTGGAGTGATTAAACTAAAATTCAATTAAAAGCATGAAAATAGAAATGACATTAAACTAAGAATTAAAGAGATAGGAAGAGAGTCTTAGGGTTAGGATTCACCACTAAGCCCATGCAATTAACCATATGCTTTCAATTAATGGGGAATTTATTAGTGTAATTATAGATGTGGTCACATTATCATCACAAATCACAATTGTAAGCATAGATTATCAACATCAAGAATGAATTGTCTACCTAATGACAATTAAACTAAAGTGTAAAACCCATTCAAGACTACGTCATAACCCACCATACACATTCACAAATGTATCCAATAAGAGCACACATCAATCAAGAAGATAATACTAATTGTAATTAGAAGCATGGATTAAAATAATCAAGCACAGATTGCCTACTTTACTACAATTAACTAATGACAAATAAGCTAATTTGTAAAACAATCTATCATGATTAAGCCTTTATCCATCAAATTAATTGACAATTGTATCAACTAAGTCTCATGCTATGGCCATCACTAAATACAACTAAAAGAAGTATCTAGTGTAGAGTATAATTCTAAATCAATCACACCTAGACATGCAATTTTCATATAGAATCAATGGAAGAATTAAATTCTAATCATCTAATGAAGAATAAAATCCCTAATTAATCATACATAGACATACAATCAATTGGAGATTTCAAAGGAAGAATTTATCAATACAAACCCTAATTTATCAAATCAAGCATGTATATATTAAGAAATCGCAAGGCCATACAATTTAATTACAACATAATAATTCCCCAAGAAAAGAAATACAAAGGTTAGGGTTACATGAACTTAGGGCTCATCCAAGCCCTAAGTGAAGAACTAGCTCATGGAGGAGATGATCATGGTGTCAACAAGTCCTATCTCCATCTTTTGGCCCTTCTTCTTCTTCCTTCAACTGTAGACAAAGCCTCTGTAAAAAATATTCTTGAAACTCTCGCTTTTTTTCTTTCTTTCGTTTTCTTTCAGAGAGAACAATATCACGATACAGATTCCAAATAATAATCAAAACTTTTTTTTTTTCAAATAATAAATCACTAAACTAATAAATACTAACCCTAAAAACAATGGGCCTCACTGGGCTTAAGTAATAAACCTATTAAAGCCCACTAGGTTACAAAATAAGCCCAAACATTAAAATAAAAATATGCAATGTTGCCAAGTCCTGGGGGATTGATCCCCCACCCTGGGGGATCGATCCCCCAGAGTTGGAAAATTTCTTTAAGCCTTATTCAGCTCCATTTTTACCCTGGGCTATTTGGTTTGCTTCTCCATCTTTGGGAACATCATCAAAGGCCCGAGATTGACCGCTTTGTGCCATTTTCTGAAGTATCAGGCTTGCGGAGAACCTGCCTAAGTGGTTGGTCCGTCAATACTATTATTGTATGAGCTTGGAAGTAAGGCCTGAGTTTCCTCGCGGAGATAACTAGAGCAAATGCCAACTTTTCTATCCTTGGGTACCTTTCTTCCGCCCCCCCTGAATGCACGACTAATATAATATACCGGTTTCTGGTTTCCATCCTCTTCGCGGACCAAGGCTGAGCTTACTGCCGACGAAGAAACTGCCAAGTACAAATACAACTGTTCTCCTTGCATTGCCCGCGATAATAATGGTGGTGAAGTGAGATACTCCTTTAGCTCTGTAAAAGCTTGCTCGCACTCAAGGGTCCATGAAAAAGCTTTCCTGAGCACACGGAAAAAAGGCAAACACCTATCAGTCGCCCTGGAAATCAACCTGTTCAGAGCTGCGATCCTTCCTGTCAATCTTTGAAGTTCCTTGGTCGATGCTGGAGACTGCATGTTGAGAATCGCCTGGACCTTCTCAGGGTTAGCTTCTATCCCTCTTCTACTAACCATGTAATCGAGGAATTTCCCAGAGGAGACTCCGAAGGCACATTTACTTGGGTTGAGCTTCATCTGGTGTTTCCTGAGGACTTGGAACGTTTCCTGTAGATCAACCAGATGGTCTTGAGCTTTCAAGCTTTTTACCAGCATGTCATCCACATACACTTCCATATTCCTTCCGATTTGGTCCTTAAACATCAGGTTTACTAGCCGCTGATATGTTGCACCAGCATTTTTTAGCCCAAAAGGCATCACCTTATAGCAATATAAACCTCTGTCCGTGATGAAAGAGGTTTTATCTCTGTCTGGCGTGTGCATTGAGATTTGGTTATACCCTGAGTATGCATCCATAAAATTGAGCAGCTCATGGCCAGCTGTCCCTTTTACCAACATATCAATTCTTGGCAGAGGGAAACTGTCTTTGGGGCACGCCTTATTTAAATCCGTAAAGTCTACGCACAACCTCCATTTTCCATTGGCATTTTTTACCGAAACAACATTGGCCAACCAGTCGGGATAATGAACCTCCTGGATGAAATCAGCTTTCATAAGCTTATTCACCTCTTCTGATATAGCCATGTTCCTTTCCGCGGCAAATGTTCTTCGCTTTTGCCTAATAGGTTTGAATGTAGGATCTGTGTTTAATCGATGCTCAATCGTAGTTGGATTAATACCGGGCATGTCTTCATGTGACCAAGCGAATACATCTTGATTCTATCTGAGGAACTGTATAAGAATATTTGTGAAATCTGAGAGGAGCAGAGACCCTATCTTCACCTTTTTTGTTATGTCAGTGTCATTCAAGCATATCTCCACCAAGTCCTCGATTGGCTTAGCCCGGTCTTGCTCATTCTCTTCAACTTCATCGACAATCAAAGCCTCCTGCTGTCTCTTTTCTTTGAGAGAGGCAACGTAGCATTCTCTGGCAATGGACTGATCTCCTCTTAGTTCGCCCACGCCATGCTCGGTAGGGAAGCGCATTAATAGGTGATAAGTCGAAGTGATAGCCCTCATCGAATTTAAGGTCGCTCTTCCTAGGATGACATTGTAAACAGATGGACAATCCACCACCAGGAAGTTGACCATGACAGTGACTTGTTTTGGGCTGGTTCCTGCAGTGACAAGAAAGATGACTGCTCCTAGAGGATAGACTTTGTCTCCCGTGAATCCCACCAATGGTGATCTGGTAGGTCTGAGTTTCTCCTTACCAATCTTCATCTTGCTGAATGCATCAAGAAAAATGATATCAGCTGAACTTCCATTATCGACCAAGATTCGCCGAGTATTATAGTTAGCGATCATCATGGTGACGACAAGAGGGTCGTCATGAGGTTGCTGCACATCTTTCATGTCTTCATCTGAGAATGTAATAATTGGATCACCTAAACGAGGCATCTTTCGATGTTGAATCTGTACTCCCACTTCGCACACCTCAGATGAGCTTCGCATTCTCCTTGCATAGGCCTTACGGGCTGAGCTCGATTCTCCACCTCCTGCACACCCCCCGGCTATGACCCTGATCTCTCCTATTGGTTGTTGATCAGGAGGGTGGTTATCTCGGCCTGCTCTTAGTGGG
This sequence comes from Cornus florida, assembly GCF_030987335.1. Lineage (NCBI taxonomy): Eukaryota > Viridiplantae > Streptophyta > Magnoliopsida > Cornales > Cornaceae > Cornus > Cornus florida. The sequence continues at coordinate 23,292,249 of NW_026775573.1, forward strand.
TTAATGTTGGTTCTATCATTCCTCACAATAAATTTTCGCATGTGCCCCCTTCGGATCAGAGTCTCAATTTGATCCTTAAGGTCGAAGCAATCATCTGTAGCGTGCCCATGGTCTTTATAGAACCTGCAATACTTATCACGAGGTCTCCTTGCCGGATCTGACTTCAACTTCGGTGGCCACTTCAGATATGGTTCATCCTGGATCTGTAGGAAAACTTGATCTATCGGCATATTTAAAGGAGTGTAATTTGTATACCTCTCCGTGTTCTTATAGCGAGATGCCCTTTCATTCTGGTTGACCATGGGTTTCTTATACTTGGTTTCCTTTTCATCTCTGATCGTCAGGGCTGGCCTTTTCTTGTCTGACTTCTTATCATCCCCTTCTTTTCCCTTTCTCGCAATCATTGCATCTTCAGCATTCATATGTCTTTTAGCTTGAACCAATAACTCGGCCATGTTGGTAGGAGGTTCCTCTGATAAAGAGAAGAGAAATCTTGAGGTTTGAAGTCCTCCCATGAAGGCGGCTAGGGCCACCTTGTCATCCGCTTCCTCCATCTGTAACATCTCCGTGTTAAAATGACTAATGCAATCTCGCAGTGACTCTCCCTTCTGTTACTTCACAGTAAGGAGGTGGGTAGCCAGCCTTCTATGCCTCTGGCCAGCAATGAAATGGCCCACAAAGCCCTTACTCAATTCTTCAAAGGTTTTGATGGTTCCTGGCTTTAGTTTGTTGAACCATACCCGTGCTGATCCTTTAAGAGTCGTTGGGAAAGCCCTGCACATGATCTCATCCGGCATCGCGTGTAGGTGCATAAGCGCCTGAAAAGTCTCCAAGTGGTCGAGGGGATCTTTAGTTCCGTCGAAACTCTCAATTGTGGGCATTCTAAATTTGCTTGGCAAAGGGCATTTCATAACCGAGGGGCTGAATGGCAAATTGGTTTTCTGCACCAAACCATCTATGGCTGCAATGCCTTTTCCCTTCATGGCCTGCATCACACCCTCCATCTTTGCCTTGAGATCCTGCATCTCTAGGTCAACGTGGGAAATTTCCTCGGTCTTTTCAATGACAGTCGTGTCTTCATGGGGTCGAGAACTCCGTGGAAGAAAGGGGTGGATCACCTCTCTATGTCGGTTTCCCACCTGGCTTTGTTCAACTTCGGTCTCATGTCGGGGAGGATGAGTATCCTGCTCTTCCAGATTCCCATTACCCCTGTTTGGATTCGAGAGGTCTTGGCGTGGCAAGCCCTGTTGAACCGGTGGAACAAGGTGTTGCAGGAGTGCTGCATTTTGTTGGATTAACTGGTCCATACCCTGATTCAGAGTTTGGACCTGCAGTTCCAACGCTGCAAATCTTGTCTGGTCATTTGGGACGTCTAGATTTTCACCCGACTCTTCCCTTTGACCAGATCCTTGCGACGATGTTCCTTCGGTAACCATACCGGACCGCAAACGTCTATACCCAACGAGTAATAAATCGATTCAAGGGAATCGCTATTCCCACAGACGGCGCCAACTGTTGAGGTTGAATTTCGCCGCGGTCTAGTACGACACCGTTTCCTGCAAAATAAGGATGGCAAAGTCAAACACCGGTGTGGTGCCGGCCGTTGACCCTCCGACGATCAAGTTAGCAAGGATTCTCGATAGAGAATTTTAATCGTAATTTGTTTAGTAGGAGTTTTTTTTTTGTGTACCTTATTCCCGAGTCGTCTTTGTATTTATAGTCACTTCCCTTATTCTTGATAAGGGAATTTCATCGTCCTTAGCCCATGGAGCCTACCTCGTGGAAATCCTATCCTTGATAAGATTTGAACTTACCCCATGAAAAATCCTATCCTAGATGCGATTTGTCATCATTCTTATCTAATAGAATGGTGATCCTTAATAACGAGATATTATCGTCTGAGAGTTGGAGAAATCTGGTGGCCGGTCAATATTTAATTCCCTTTTTTGTTAAGTCAAGATAGGTTAGGGTTATTTTTCCCTATCAATAAACATTCAGGGAAAAAAAATACCATTGTTACATTGTATTTACATATAATAATACAATAACAGAAACAAATAAATACTGCACAAAATATAATCCCTCATAGCACACACACAGCTTATTTCTTTGTTTTTTTCCCCAATTTTAGAGTTATACTGATACACGATGTCATAATATCAAATTAAGAATCAAATCACAGAATTATCAGAGTGCATGAGCTTTTCAGTCCTGCAATCAACGACGTCTATCAAGCTGAAGAAACCAACTTGTAAGGTCCTATTTAGAATGTAATTATTTACATGTGTTATCAGAGCCAACATGGACTCTGATGCATAAATCTGATTTATTTGTTAATAATATATTATTAATAGTATAGATATATATGTATATATATACTTTGTTTTTCATGTACACGCATATATACTTACTATGTATGTCTGAAAATATCAAATATTTTAGTACAATTATATTGTATTACAAACATGTATGCCCAAGATCTTCAAAATTTATGAGCATAAAGATATTGATATTCATAATATATATATATATATATATATATATATATATATATTATTATTATTAAATGTGCAAAGTGTTTAAGTGTTTCAGTATTTATTTAATAATTGATATAAATTCTATAACACTCAAAATTACCTAATAAAATTAAAATTAATTCAAATTAACAAAATATAAAAAGAGTCTAATTCAAATTACAAAGTCCCACATTGGTTTTAAATAAAAAAGATTACATGAAAGCCTCCTATAAAACTATAGAGCTAAAGAAATAATAATCACACCTTCTCGGCCTTTTGGCTAAGATCAAGTGTAATACTAACACATTTTTGGGTCGGCCTTTTGGCTAACCTTTCTTGATCTTTTGGCTAAGATCAAGTGTAGTATTACTTTCTCGGCCTTTGTGTAAAGAGTTTCAGTATTTATTTATTAATTGATATAAATTCTATAAAGCTCAAAATTACCTAATAAAATTCAAATTAACAAATATAAAAAGAGTTTAATTAACAAGGAAGAGCTCTCATTAATTATTATATCCCACGATATAAATTCTATAAAACTCAAAATTACCTAATAAAATTAAAATTCAATCTATAATCAATTGTGTTTAACCAAATGGTCCATAAATTAACCTATTTATCTATTTATTATTATGAATTTTTTAATAAAACAAAATCTAATTAGACAAGAATTATGAATATAAAAATATTTATTAATTGATATATAAAACAAAATAATTTTTCTAAAACTTATCATAAATTAGCTTTTATAATGAGTTTCTTAGTAAAATTAAATCTAATTAGACAAGGATATATTTAAAGAAAATAAAATAATTTCTATAAAACTCAATCACAAATTACCTATTTTATTTTCAGTAAAACTACATCACACAGACAAAGATATATTTAAAGAGTTTCTGTAAAACTCTAACACAAATTACCTATTTATCTATTTATTATGAGTTTTTTAATAAAAGAAAATCTAATTAGACAAGTATTGTTAATATAAAAAATTATTTATTAATTGATATAAAAAGATATTTTAAAAGAATTTCTATAAAACTCTAACACAAATTATCTATTTATTATGAGTTTTTTTAATAAAAGTAAATTTAATTAGACAAGAATTATTAAAATAAAAAATCATGCAAAATGTTTCAGTATTTCAGTATTTATTTATTTATATAAAAAAATATTTATTAATTGATATAAAAATAGTTTTTGTAAAAATAGTTTCTATAAAACTCTAAAAATTACCTAATAAAATCAATCACATTCTATATAAAACTCTAATTTTTAGTTCAATATAAAAAGAATAGTTATTTTTTATAGATAATTATCACAATATAACCGGCCCGGCCTAGTTATGATTATGTAATTATTAGAAAATGACACATGTCATCATCCTATTAATCCAAGAAGCCTATAAATAAAGGCATGGAGGACAGAGGAAGGGATACAGAAATTGAGAATTCTAGAAATCCAGAATTTCAGAGTAAAATACAGAAACTCTTTATTAGATGTGCAAAGAGTTTCAGTATTTAAGTACAAATTACCTATTTATCTATTTATTATAAGTTTTTTTTTTAATAAAAGTAAATTTAATTAGACAACAATTATTAAAATAAAAAATATTTATTAATTAAAAATTACCTAATAAAATCATGCAAAGTGTTTCTGTATTTCAGTATTTATTTATTTATATAAAAAAAAATTTATTAATTGATATAAAAATAGTTTTTGTAAAAATAATAATTTCTTATGCTTTAGTTTCAGAAAATGATTGTTGTAGTGAAAAACAATCAACCAAAATAAGAGACCAAATAGTTGGTAGTCATTTGAGGCATTTATGTAGGACTCATTTGGTGTCCCTCCTTAATGCATTAAATGGCTACCAAATCATTCGGTATGCTTATTGGAATGACTGTGAGTCTGTGACTGAAAATAACGTGATTCTTTTGTTTTAGTTCTGAAATATAGATAATTCTTGTTGCTTCACAAAAGTCAAGTGAATAAAATAATAAAAAATAAACTTTAAGGATTTTTTTTTAAAAAAAAAAATCACTGAGGATTTAAAAAAAAAAAAAACTTTAAGGATTTTAACAATGACTACTCATTATAAGATGACACTTAGAACCTTGCAATATTCATAACTACTTGAGCTCATAATTCATGGTGTTTTATTATTCAACAAGCTCTTAGACATTGATTTGTTTTGCAAATTTAGATATTTGGTAACTTTGAACACCAATAGCAATTGAGTATTGCTTGATTTATTTATTTATTTTTTTGTAGCAAATAATCAATCGCCACAGTTCACGAACTGGTAGTTCACAATAAGTACGGAAACTCTGCCAAAGAGTTTCAGTATTTATTTATTTGTATAAAAATATATTTATTAATTGATATAAAAAGAGCTTTTATCTATACTATTATTAAATGTGCAAAGAGTTTCAGAAAAGGATACATGTCATAATCCTATTAATCGAAGAAGCCTATCATAATCCTATTAATCGAAGAAGCCTATAAATAGAGGCACGGAGGAAGGGTACAAAAATTGAGAATTCTAGAAATCTAGAATTACAGAGTAAAATATAGAAGTTCTTCTAAAGAGTTTCAGTATTTATTACAAAGAGTTTTTATCTAAACTATTATTAGATGTGCAAAGAGTTTCAGTATTTATTTATTTATATATATAAAATATAAACACTAAAATATACATAATAAAGAGTTTCTATAAAAATCTAACACAAATTACCTATTTATTTATTTATTGTGAGGTTATTATTTATTAATTGATATAAAAAGAGGTTCGAAAGAGTTTCTATAAAAAAACTCTAACACAAATTACCAATTTATTAAAATAAAAATATTTATTAATTGATATAAAAAGAAATTAAACTCTAACACAAATTACCTATTTATTTATTTATTATAAGTTTTTTAATAAAAGAAATTCTAATTAGTCAAGAATTATTAATATAAAAATATTTTTTAATTGATATAAAAAATAAAATAATTTTTCTAAAACTTTATCATAAACTACTTTTCATTATGAGTTTTTTTTTTTTAATAAAAACTAATCTAATTTGACAAAAATTATTAAAATTTAAAAATATTTATTAATTGATATTAAAAGAGTTTTTAAAAGAGTTTCTATTAAACTCTAATACAAATTACTTATTTATTTATTTATTATAAGTTTTTAATAAAAAAAAAATCTAATTAGACTAGAAAAACTTTGCCACAAATTACCTATTTTATTTTCAATAAAATTATAATACATTAGATAAAGATATATTTTAAGATTTTTTGCAAAGATTTTATATTTTAAGATTTTCTTTTATTAAAAAACTCAAAATAAATAGATAAATAGGTAATTTGTATTATTAATTGATATAAAAAGAGGTTTAAAAGAGTTTCTATAAAACTCTAACACAAATTACTTATTTAAATATTTATTGAAATCTAATTAGACAAGAATTATTAATATAAAAAAATATTTATTAATTGATATAAAAAGTGTTTTTAAAAGAGTTTCTATAAAATTCTAACACATATTACCTATTTATCTATTTATTATGAGTTTTTTTAATAAAAGAAAATATAATTAATAAAAATAAAATAATTTTTATAAAATCTACCACAAATTGGCTATTTTATTTTCTATAAAACTCTATCACATTATTTACAAAATATTCAACACATGCATCGCACGTGCTTTTTCCTAGTATATATATATATATATGTACGTTATTATTTTAAGACAAACATTTGTATAGTAAGATAATGCATATGCATGTACTGAATATGAAATATATGAATAGTTTTTATATAATTGTTATCATAATTGTTTTAACGTGGATGTAATTTTGGATATTTATGTCTCTATAAGAGTGTCACGTGTTGGACAACAACTGTGACATTTATAGGGACATGAACACATCCTTGAAAGAACTGTCGCTTCTTTGGGTGTCATACATGTCACGTTAGGCGGCAACATGAATTTCTAACATTCATTTACTAGTGTTACCAGTGTTATATACTATAGATAATATCAAATGGTCACGACTGTTTATGACCGTTGTAAGTGAAACAGTACCACTCATACAACAACGTACTTGTTTTGGTTTGGGTGTTCATGCATGTAATTTAGACAGTAACGTGATTATGACGTAAATTAGACATATCAACACAAATCTTTAACATTCACGTACTTAATCGGTTGTGGGGACGGTTGTAAGTGAAACAGTACCATGGCATATTTTTGTTTGGGTTACAAATGTTCTCAAAAAGTTATAACTTTTGATGTTCAAATTAATAGTCATGTCTTTTTGAGTTTCAACCAACAGACATGTCTTTTTGGTTTGAACCAACAGACATATCTTTTGGATTTGAACCAACAGACATGTCTTTATATATATACATGTATATCATGTATGTTGAGTTACTTTGAGTTACAATCAATAGTCCTATCTTTTGGGGTTAAACCAACAATCATGTCTTTTGAATTTAAACCAATAATCACGTCTCTCCACCCAGAGTCATGTGTTACATGCACCCCTACTTACTTTATCAATAAGGGTCTTTAATTTAATATTTATAACATGTATAAATTTTGAAAATTTTGGATCTTATTTTGTCCCTTAAATATTAATTTTCATAAATATGTCATTTTTCTTAAAGTATTATTACTGGTTGAATGTTTTATATATTTGATGATATACATGACATAGTCAATGATTAATTTAAAGTTTCATAGCATATAAGTTTATGAAATTATACATGTTATTGAAATTATATACATAATTTTGCATATGTCTCATGTTATAAATTGTTGCATAATATGTATATGGTATTTTGATTCATTTAGGAAAATTGAATCATTTTGCAATCCTAAGCACAAGTGTCGTTAAGTTTGATCGAGTGTTTAGTCACCAAAGTGGCACACTTATGAAAATTTTAATGATATTTGTAGCTAGTAACAAAATTATTATTTTGTTAAAGTCAAAGGATTGTGTTGACGTTTAGTAAAGACGAGCAATGATCAAGCCCAAAAGTGGGTCATTGAGTTTGTTCAACTAAGCAGATTGAGGTAATTAGTGTAGAAGACACAACTAATGACTCACTACGCCCAAAGGAGTATAAGTTGTTATTGTATTTTCTATGATTAATTAGCTTCAAAGGTGAAAGTTATTTCACCAGTGGGAGACTAATATATGATAATTTTGGCCCAAAGGAAAGATAATTATATGTTATGTTGATCCCATTCAGAGTGAATTGTTTTGAGACATTATTTAATTAACTCTGGAAAGTTTAGTTGACCTTCCCATCAATTAAATTGTAAATGTGTGACCTTAGTTATTCTCAAAGTCATTAGGAATAAAATTCATCTTTAGTGTTACATGTGGATGACAGTGACATTATTGTACATGAGATTAAACAATTTAACTTCTCAAACATTTGAGATGAAGGTGTTAGTGAAGCATTTTTGTTGGCATTAAGTTTCACCTAAATAATTCTCGTGAAATTTTGAATTGCCACAATTAAAAAACCTACTTTGATAGAGTTCTGAAAGTATTTGACATATGACACTATAGAGATAGAATTGTACCCATTGTAAAAGTTGAGAAATTTGGTAATCTAATTACCAAGAAAATATCTATAGTAGTATTAGGTGAAAGGCATTTTCTACGCCTTTGGGAACCTAATGTATGCTCTGGTTTTGCATATGGTTAATTATAATATAGCATTTGCTAGTTAAGTAGATATCATAGTGATCTTGGTTTGGATTTATAGTACGCGACAAAGAAATTTATAAGGTATCTGCAAATAATTAAGAACCAAATCTTTTTAGAAGTGGTGAAAACTGACTTTGCTGGTTGTCAGGACAGTATATAAATCCACTTCAAGTATTATTTTACCATTATGATAATTGATAGAAGCGGAGTTTATTTGCATATTATAAGGTCACGTTTCATGCATTATAAAATATTAGTTTTGGACTTCAGGTCAATAATTCTGCTACAATCTAGTAGTTAAATAAACAATAAGAGTTCAAGTTGGTCTATAATATGACCTTTAATACCTTGTTATGAAATAGAGGAATCAGAACCAGCTAGTGTTTGATTGAGCACATTGATACACAACAACAGATTGTTGATCCCATGACTAAGGGTTTACCGTTAATGTTGTACAGTAAGCATGCATATTTCTCTTTGACAACTAATTTACTTAGTTAGTGGAAGGTTGTATTTTGCTCAGGTAAAGATTATTATCCTCATTTACTAGATTTTCGATATTAGTGCACGTGTGTGTGGAAAATTTTATGACTTAAGTGTTTTATTTTGAGACACGGTGTGTCCTTATTGAGACACGGTAGGACCGATACATGACACGAATATTGTGTTAAATATATGCGCATATGGTATATATGTGACTTTGGAGTTGAGTTTGTTAGTATTAGTGACCATTGGTGTCTTATATCACTATTGATATAATAACGCCCTTGATCCCATATTAGTATACTCGAAGATACTCCAAATTGAATGATAGACGTGTTTCTTATAAATATATGGATTAATTTCTATAGTACACTCAATGATCATTTTGATCTTGAAGTGATCAAAATTAATTATTGTTAGATTACGTGGAAGAATGTAAGCAAATAATAGCCTAACAATAATTGAGTAATATTAATCATTAGATCATTTATGTAAGAAAGGTTGTATCCTATTTAATTGAGTTGCATTATCACTTCTTAAAGGGTGTATAGTTGCATATATGAAGAGTTGTGTTAATTGATTGAACCAACACACCTCTTAATGTTTATGTGGAACGGTCCCAATCCTCATCTATATATTTGTGTAAAAAGTCTGGAATCCATCATCATGTATGCATAGAGAAGATTAGAGGGTTGAAGATCGTTTCCAATCAGAATATGTCAGGACCGTTGTACTTATCTTCAATATAGTTTCTATATTCGGGTATGTCTTTCTCTATATAAATTTATGCATTGGAGCCATGAATCCTATTTAGAATGTAATTGCTTACAGGATCAGCCATAATACACTAGACAATCAAGAATTTAATGTCCTGGCATGGGTTAAACAAAGATGTCAAGAAAACAATGAACATGTGACATCCCACATAACTTAGGAAGACAAGTTGCTGGCATTTATAAGGGAGGATGCAAGGAAGCTATGTTACCTGGACTTGCCATGTTAGACCTCAAGGTCTGTGTTGTGCCCACGACACGTACATCGACATATAATATGGGTCAAACACACTTTCGAAACTATCGGAGTCGATTGAAGATATGCTCATGGAAGACTGTTTCGATGGATTCTTGTGATGGATTTTGAAATTTTTATTTATGAGATTGACTGTCATATGACATTTTCATGTAGGTTTCTGGTTCGAAAATAATATATATATATATATATATATATATATATATATATATATATAAAGTTTTGAAATTGTTCTTATATGGAGACAATTTCACTCAAATTCAATTACTTATCAAAAAAAAAAAAAAAATTCACTCAAATTCATTTACTTATCAAAAAAACAAAAAAAAATATTCACTCAAATTCAACTCAACCTTATAAATTAAGCAGTCACAGTGCTTATTATTGGATCCCTATCCTTAAAATAATTTATTGGTGTAGGATAGGCCCCTAAGAGCAAGAAGTGAAACCAAAGGACTTTGGTATGATACAAACATTCCTCAAAAAAATAAAAAATAATTATATTGAATCAATTTATGGTCATGAGTGGGTCCTCCACTTACTTGTAAAATAAAAAATTTACCCAAAAAAAAATAATTTATGGTCATGCTTCTCTAGAGACTACAAAAGAACACCAAGTCAAATACCTTCTCTTTGATCCCTTTAGCAGTAGTATGCTGGGCTTGACCCATTGTCTTATGTTCTCTTTCATCATTAACAGAACCACCTATTTCTCAAACAAAGGCTGACATAAAAATTATGTAACCAAAAAATAAAAAGAAATCCAATCCCCTGATTGATAAACTTCTCCATCAGAAATAATAAACTTACACCACCGGTGCTACCCTTATCTATAGATGAAGTGTGATACCTTCCTTCGGGTCCACCAGGTGCGACACTTTGGAAGCTGAAGGTTTGGTTACCGTCGAATGAACCACAATTTGTTTACTTATTAGCAAGAAAAACTATGATGACATATACATTCAAAACAAAGGCGCATAGGATTAATTAAATGCAAAAACACCAGGTACCACAATCATTTTCATTGGGGGAAGTAATAATTGGCACTGCAACTTTTGGTAGCACTAAAAGTTATCATCCTCCAAAAAAACATTAAGTTTACTGAATAAGTGTCTGCTGCAGTTGAAATCGTGATATTTAACTATCTTATAAATTATAAGCGTAATCCTAGATTTATAATATGTATATTTGTTTATCTGATTGGGATGATAGCTAAGGTAATGTTTATTATTGATTTTTAATTTTTCTTTTTTCTTCTTTTCTTTATCTTTGTTTTTTCTTAATTAATTAATTTCAGTATTGTACATTACAATTCACAAGAAGAGAAGATTACGCTCACTATCGATTCTTTGCATATAAAATTGGATTTATGCAAATAGAATTGCATAAGAACAAATTGGTTTTGAATGCAGCCCTTATCATAACACCAACAATAGGTTGTTGACCAATAAAATAAAATAAAATAAGGGGTGAGTGGGTTCTGAGCCATTAATTTATAAATAATATATTTGTAGTATTATTTTAAAAATTATTAATTAATATAAAAAGAGTTTTTATAAAATTCTAAGACAAATTACCTAATTATTATAATTTTTTATTTTCTTAAATATTATTATTTATATATAATAAATAATAATGTAAAATTATTCTTCTATATATATGATTTTTTTTTTTTTTTTTACTTACTTATTTGCATCTATTCTTTTAAATATATAATTATTTTTATTTACGGAGAGAGAAAAAAAGATCCGGTAACAGGTCCGTACTATCGTTACCAACGCTCCTAATTTTTATGTTATTTGAATGGTGATTATGTTTTGTAAATTTTTCTAGGGTTGTGTTATTTAACATTTCACACACCCAGATATGAATACAAAATTTATGTTACGTAAAATCGGTTTATTCACAGAGTTGTATCAATTCTAGGTTTACATCTTCATTTGGGTTTTTATATTTAGACCGATAAATTCACATTTACTTTATATGGGATTTCATATCCTCTGCTTCTGATTCTGAGGTATTTGGGGTCAATTTTTGTTCAGGTGACCTCTTAATTTCTTTGTTGGAGTACAATGGCTTTCTTTGTTGGAAAAGATCCATCTGATGTTGACGATGACGATGATGCTGACTCATCCTTCATTGATCCAGATATCATCTTTGATGGTTCTCTTCCATTTTATGGAAAATCTGGCTCTAAGTGTCAGTTGATAGAAATATCTATTGAAGATTTAGACACTTATGTTAACAATCTGGCACTTGATAAAGAGGATAGTCCTACTATCCCCAGTGAAAATGCTAATGGTACCTGGTGTTTTTGCATTTAATTAATCCATCCTAAGTACCTTTGTTATCAATGTGAGTGTGTGTGTATATATATATATATATATATATATATTATCATATATAGTGTATTTGCTTGCTAATAAGTAGAACATTTTATGGTTCATTCCACAGGGAACCAGAACATCAGATTCCGAGGAGTCAAAAATGGTGGATTGGAAGGAATGCATGGTACTTCCTCTTTGGCTAGGGGTAACACCAGTGATGGAGGAGTAAGTGTCTTATTTCTGACTAGTGTAAATTGACTAGTTCAATGTAAATATTTCCTGATATTGCCATTAAAGTAGAACAGGGGCTGTTGGTTGGTCGGCCCTGTGGCAAAAGTTGATAGCTCCATGGATAAGAACTTCAGCTTGATTTGATGAACCACACTGGGTACTGATTTGATTTAGAACTTCAAGTGAAAAAGTGGGAAAAGGAACCTAATAAAGGTTGTCATCAACATTGGGAAGATAGAGAAGAAGTCTTTACTCAGAGCATGACTAGTGTTGCTTATGTAGGGCCATTCCCTTACCATGAAGCACAGTCCTGGTGGCAAAATGGATACATATCAGGCTTTGCACAATAATGATGAAGGTTTGTTTCCTTGTG